>NW_024104423.1:0-600000 GCF_003945595.2 Pipra filicauda
TTAAACTAGGTTTGAAGGGGGAAGGGGCGGCAACTGGGCTCTCCAGAAATAAGCCTAAGGGTGTAGAGCCCGAGTTGAGAATAAAATCAATGGCCCAGCTGAAGTGCCTGTACACCAATGCACGCAGTATGGGAAACAAACAAGAGGAGCTGGAAGCCATCGTGCAGCAGGAAAACTATGACATAGTTGCTGTCACAGAAACGTGGTGGGATGACTCACACGACTGGAGTGCTGCTATGGGGGGCTACAAGCTCTTCAGAAAGGACAGGCAGGGTAGGAGAGGTGGAGGGGTGGCTTTATATGTTAGAGAGTCCCTTGACTCTGTTGAAGTTGAGGTCAGCAGTGACAAGGTTGAGTGCCTGTGGACCAGAATCAGGGGGAAGGCCAACAAGGCTGACATCCTTGTGGGTGTCTGTTACAGACCGCCCAACCAGGATGATGAAGGAGATGAATTATTCTACAAGCAGCTGGCAGATGTCTCAAAATCTCCAGCCCTTGTGCTCATGGGTGACTTTAACCTGCCGGATACCTGCTGGGAGCTTCATACTGCAGAGAAGAGGCAGTCAAGGAGGTTCCTGGAGTGTATAGAGGATAATTTCCTTCATCAACTGGTAAATGAGCCTACCAGGGGTAAGGCCCCACTAGACCTACTGTTTACAAACAGAGAGGGGCTGGTGGATGATGTAGTGGTTGGAGGCCGCCTGGGGCATAGTGACCACGAAATAATAGAATTTTCAATCCTTAGGGATGTAAGGAGAGTCATCATTAAAACTTCTACTCTGGACTTCCGGAGGGCAGATTTTGGCCTATTCAAAAAACTAATTCAGGGCATACCCTGGGAAACAACCCTTAAAGGCTAGGGGGTCCAGGAGGGATGGACATGCTTCAAACAGGCAATTTTGAGCGCACAGGAACAGGCTATTCCAGTGTGCCGAAAGGCCAGCCGGAGGGGAAGACGGCTGGCTTGGTTAAATAGGGAGGTTCTGAAAGAAATCAGGGATAAAAAGAAAGTTTACAGACTGTGGAAAAAAGGGCTGGCTACTTATGAAGAATTTACGAAGAGAGCTAGGTCATGCAGGAAAAAAATTAGGGAAAGAAAAGTGGAATTTGAAGTTAATTTGGCTAATTCAGTTAGGGATAACAAAAAGTCCTTTTATAAATACATTAATAGCAAAAGAAGGGGCAAGGAAAACCTCAATTCTCTGTTGGATTTGGAGGGAAATATAGTTAACAAAGATAAGGAGAAGGCTGAGGTACTTAACACCTACTTTGCCTCAGTTTTTAGCAGTAAGACAGGTGGCCCTCAGAACAACTGGCCTCTAGAGCAGATAGACAGAGACAGAGAGCTGAATAGCCCTCCTGTATTCCAGGAGGATGTAGTTAGCAACTTACTGAGCCAGCTGGATCCTAACAAGTCTATGGGACCAGACGGGATCCATCCCAGGGTGATGAGGGAGCTGGCAGAAGAGCTTGCCAAACCGCTCTCCATCATCTTCCAACAGTCCTGGCTCTCTGGGAAGGTCCCAGATGATTGGAGGTTGGCGAATGTCACCCCAATCCACAAAAAAGGCTGCAAGCAGGACCCTGGCAACTACAGGCCTGTCAGCCTGACCTCGGTGCCTGGCAGGGTTATGGAGCAGATCATCCTGAGTGCAATCACACAGCACCTTCAGGATGGACAAGGGATTAGACCCAGCCAGCACGGGTTTAGGAGGGGCAGGTCCTGTCTGACCAACCTGATCTCTTTTTACGATCAGGTGACCCACCTGGTGGATGAGGGGAAGGCTGTGGATGTGGTCTATCTAGACTTCAGCAAGGCCTTTGACACTGTCTCCCATAATATACTCCTGGAAAAGCTGGTAGCCCATGGCTTGGACAAGTGTACCCTCTCCTGGATTAGGAGCTGGCTGGAGGGTCGGGCCCAGAGAGTGCTGGTGAATGGAGCTGCATCCAGCTGGCAGCCGGTCACCAGTGGTGTTCCCCAGGGGTCTGTGTTGGGTCCAGTCCTGTTTAATATCTTTATTGATGATTTAGATGAGGGGATTGAGTCCATCATCAGCAAATTTGCTGATGACACCAAACTGGGAGGGAGTGTCGACCTGCTGGAAGGCAGGAGGGCTCTGCAGAGGGATCTGGATAGACTTGAGAGATGGGCTGATTCCAATGGGATGAAGTTCAATAAAGCCAAGTGCCGGGTCCTGCACTTTGGCCACAACAACCCCCTGCAGCGCTACAGGCTGGGCACAGAGTGGCTGGAAAGCAGCCAGGCAGAAAGGGACCTGGGGGTACTAATTGACAGGAAGCTCAACATGAGCCAACAGTGTGCCCAGGTGGCCAAGAAGGCCAATGGGATCTTGTCCTGTATCAAAAATAGCGTGGCCAGCAGGAGCAGGGAAGTGATCCTTCCCCTGTACTCTGCGTTGGTGAGGCCACACCTTGAGTATTGTGTTCAGTTCTGGGCCCCTCAGTTCAGAAAGGATATTGAGGTGCTGGAGCGGGTCCAGAGAAGAGCAACAAGGCTGGTGAAGGGACTGGAGCATAAGTCCTATGGGGAGAGGCTGAGGGAGCTGGGGTTGTTTAGCCTGGAGAAGAGGAGGCTCAGAGGTGACCTCATCGCCGTCTATAACTACCTGAAGGGAAGTTCTAGCCAGGTGGGGGTTGGTCTCTTCTCTCGGGCACTCAGCAATAGGACAAGGGGGCACGGGCTTAAGCTCCGCCAGGGGAAATTTAAGTTGGATATCAGGAGAAAATTCTTTACAGAGAGAGTAATCAGGCATTGGAATGGGCTGCCCAGAGAGGTGGTGGATTCACCATCCCTGGAGATTTTTAAACGCAGATTGGACGTGGCACTGAGTGCCATGATCTAGTAAATGGACTGGATTTGGACCAAGGGTTGGACTAGATGATCTCGGAGGTCTTTTCCAACCCAATCGATTCTATGATTCTATGATTCTATTCTCTTGAAGCAATGCACTTTTGCAAGAAATAAAGAATGTGTTTTAGCTGTTACTCAAGTTCTAATATTTGGAATCCAAGGCATTTGAAATTCATGTATCCATTCATCACTTTGATTTTACTACTTCATTTATGAAGGTACACTTAGCTATGGATAAATTACTCTTTATCTTTGGCTGAAAGCTTTGTATAACAAATCATGCCCAAATTAATATTTTTTCTTAAAACGCATCTACTTTTTCAATAACTGACTTTATGGCTGCCACTTTTTTCTAGTAAGTGATTTTCTGACCTTTTTGTAGAGTTTTTCTTGTATTATAAATAGTTTTTATGACCATTTTTATGTTTTAACATATTCTTATCATAACATTAAAGGAAATCATTGTCATTTGTAGCACAACTACGCAATATTTAAATTAACTAGAGTCTGACAAAATACATATTTTTACACATCTCTCTATGGTGTGTGCAAAGCACCCCACTCATTTCTCAGATTCTGGTCATCTTTTTCCCTCCTGCTTGGGGAAAATGGAGGGATAGATGATCTGACAAATCACAGGTTTTCTGAGTTGCAGCCACTCTTGGACTTGCAGCAATGACCTTCTGATGCAATGCATGACAATGGTATCTTACAAAAAAAGCCTTTCTTAAAACCTGATTCTGCTTCTCCTTCATTGCCTGGGAGATACAGGCAGTCAAATCCTTGTGTCTGCACAGGTCAGGTTCTCTCACTCCTCACAGCTTTAATCCCTTTTGCCTTCTTAGCTCTCTGGAGAAGGTCAAAACAAACAGCATTGACCCCAGGCATACAAAATTTCAAAATCTCATTAGTTTCACTGTTTCAGCACTTGGAGATTTTCCTTAATTACCTTTCTATGCCTCTGGTGTCAGCAAGAAGTGTCCTGTGGGTTGCCCGCAGCTTCAGTAGCTCACAGATCATCAAAGATACGCTTATAAAGCTAATACCATAGCATAATCCTGGCTTCCGTGTCTCAAGTCACGTCTCAGTACTGCAGTTTTCAAATGTTGCATTATTCCGGCATGTTGCAACTACCACAACATTTTTAGTTTCAGTGAAAATAGTTCCTAAGGCAATTGATTTAGGTTTATATTTTATAGTTTTATTTTCGTGATTCCTTATTAGTGCCAGATTTTCAGATATTCTTCTCAGCTCCTTTGAAAGTCAGTTCCTATTTCTTTCACAAGAATGTTACTTTGCACCCAGACCTGTTTTCACAGCTGTACTGATGATGCAAAATGGCAGGTCTGTTCAGGAAAGTCAGAACGCCCTCACTGGGCAATGGGAAGAGCAGATGCCAAATGGCTTCCCACAACCCTTCACCAACCAGAAGTAAAATTACCAATTAGATAACCATATCATAGCGGAGGACAGAGTGAAATGTTTGCAAACTCATTGGCCAAAGTTTTTGATGGTCACTCTCTCTAAAAACAGTTTCTCTGATACAACCTGTTGATCACCTTGAACAAGTCACCTGAAATCTTCTTTGTACACCATGCGTGGTGCATCTGCACACTGTTATACATGATCAAGGTGAAAATGAACACTGAATCTTAGAGGGGCTGTGCGTAGTATCGTACTCAAGTCAACAATTTTTATTATTCTGAAGAAGTTGTAAAACATCTGCTCTTTGTTATGCATAAACATGGCTATCAAAAATAGATATATATGGGATGTAAACTGCTAAGCAGGGCACATCAAATATTGATGCAAACAGCAGCAGGCAATCCCATGTAAATCATGTTTTCAACAGAGGTGGTTCCTTATTGACAATGAGGTTTTCTTTGAGTTTTTGAGAGAAGCTTAAGTCAGAAGATGCACCATGGCAGTGCCAAGTAGAAGGTGTCATTCTAGGAATAAAGAGGACTTCACACACTCAGTTACCAGACTTCCACTGACATGATGGTAGCTGGCAGCAAAAAGAGAAATACATGAAAGTTAGGATAATTTCCTAACCCACATAGGTCATGTTACAAGAGCACATCCAACTACACGTTACTTGAAGCTGGTAGCTGTCACCAGATGGGAAGAAACATTATTCACTAACACAAAAAGGGGCTTGCAGGTCAGGATTTATGGACATTTTCTCTTTCGCTTTACTACAAACTCATTTTGCAGTTTCATTCAAACCACAGTTTGCAGCACTTTAGACTTAGTGTCATAACCAAAGTAGATGTGATGCGTCACAGAGAAGCATTCATGCTTCTGTCAACAAAATTTATAGAACCTTTGACCATCTTCCAAAGACAAATATTATATAAAATTCAGTTTCAATACTTGTGGCAAAAGGTTTTATTCATGCAACAGAAAAGATAGAAATTGAGCCTACATGCATAGTAAACATAAATCCATTTTAATACATTATGTGGGTTTTTTTTTCAGTTCTGTTCTTCACTATATTTAGGAGAAGTTATGAAAAACATATATTCTTATGATGATGGAACACATGAATATGACTTTTGAGGCTTAGGTCTACCTATGTGTCAAAGGAGTCAAAAAACCAAGGTGTTTCTTATGTGAATAAATACAGCAGTGCAAAATTATAATGAAGTCCAAAGCAACTGGCTGAACCAATCAAAGAAACTGGAAATAAGAAAACACATTTCCTCATTTCTTCTCAGGAAGCTACTCAGTTCTCCTCAGCAATTCAAACAGCTGCACCATTATCTCATGAGACCAACAGCCTGGCCTTTCACACCACTGCATGTAATGTGCTCACTCTTTTCACTTGATGATGTGAAGCAGTTCCCAGGCAGAAGTACGCAAAACTTGAATTTTTCATTATTTGCCCGCAGGCTAAAAAATGAGACTGATAAATTATACGACTTGAAAAAAAAAAACCCATTGTGTTTTTGCTATTTTTCAGGAACATGGATTTTGTTTTAAAATTTTCAGTTTAGTGTGTGAGAAAGATCACATGGAGTTGACTGACTCAGTATTTTAGAGCTACTTTGAAGAAGTAGTCCCAAGTAGGAGAAAAGTACTTAAGAAGCAGAATTAGCATCAGAACCTTTAGAACTGTTACAGGCTTTGAGAAAAAAATCAGACTATATAAATGTTTTTCAGGTTTTTGAGAAAACTTCTGAGATGGCATCCTTATTTTACCAAAGAAAGACAATTTTGAGAGCTAATTCTAAATTTTGCTATTTACGGTTTCAAAAAAGATAAACTGATAAACAAGACATTATTGATTATTGAGCACTAGGAAAAATGAACAAGGCAGTCCCTCTTGAAACACGGTGACCAGTGGCAGGATCCAAGGGAACAGCATGAAGCTGTGTTGGGGAGGTTTAGATTGGATATTAGAAAAACGTTCTACACCCAGAGGGTAGTTGGGCACTGTAACAGGCTCCCCAGGAAAGTGGTCACAGCACCAATCCTGACAGAGTTCAAGAAGTTCTTGAACAATAATCTCAGGCAGATGGTGTGATTCTTGGGGCTGTCCTGGGTAGGACCAGGAGTTGGACTTTGATGATCCTCGTGAGTCCCTTCCGACTCAGAATGTTCTATGATTCTATGACAACTTAGATAAGAAGAAAGTTCTCTAGGCATTCTTTTTATCAGGTAATAGTATGATCTGGATTTCCTGTTCACTGTAAAAGAACAGATCTATATCACCATCTTTGAACAGTCTCTTGCTAGTATCTTCATAGTAAGCAACATTTCTTATAATCTCTTCCACTTGATCTGCATTGAGATGAACCAAGTTTCCATATACCCACGTATTTATATCACTGCATTGACAAAAAATATTGAAAACCCTTTATATTGAGCTAGGAACAAAACTTTTGCCATAGGAATTGAAAGTCGTGGTTAGAATTTCCCAGGATCTTGTTAAGTATGAGGAGGTAATGAGAAAAAGCACAGAAAAGTGAAAAAATATAAACAATATCTAGTATAGAGAGGCAAAACAAAACAGAAAGATTTTTTTCAGGCAAATGCAAGCACCAAGTTGAAGTGTAGTAAAGTATCTCTGTACATAAACAGAAAGGAGAGTAAAAACAGGTAACAAATAAATGCAAATGCAAAATAGGTAAAGAAAACAGAAACAACTTCAGCCAGACACAAGCACATCTGTGACCACATTGCCCTCCAAGAAAGGGCCAAGTCCTTGGACACGGTTCTCATCACACTAACGCCACCTTTGTATGAGCAAACCTTTGCATTCAAAGGGAGTCTTTAGAAGCTGTCACTTGATGCTATTCCCATCTTGCAGATACCTAAAGGATTTTCACTTCCAGCCCAGGAAATCTGCCATCCTCTGCAGTCATCTGTATAGGCTGTGCACATGCTACTGATGTCCAGCAGGCAAGCCAACACCTTAGCCTGGCCCAGAGAGACCTCGGTGTCATATCCTTTGCACAGACACCACCTACACCTGCCAGGGTGGACATACATCTATCTAGGGGCAGTCATCTGTTCCCTAGCACCAAAAACTGGAGATCGACTCACTACTTTTGCCTTGCAATCATTACATGGATTTCAAGGATGATGGTCAAAGAAAGAGCCTGTTCTGATGCAAAAAGTTGTCAACTTCTGGTACTCCAGGTGCTGAAAAAGTCCATGTTTTCAATATCTGACAAAATCATTGGAGAACTACTTGACAAACAAGTGCTACTACTAAAATGAATGGTGTGGAACTGATATACTGATCACCAAATAGAGTGACTGAAGAAATCACAAAATGATACAGAGGACTAGCCCTATCTGACAGGCACTGTAGATAAAATTGAAATAAGGTATTTCCATTCATACTACGGACTTTTCACAGCCATCTTTAGCACCCTAGAGAAACCCTTATTACAGCTGATTGTGTTCCAACTGTGGGGTGGGAGCTTGTGTGTTTAGTCATACCTAGTTACTAAGAAAGGTGGAGTCTTTAAATGAACCAAAACCCACTTGCCTAATGTCCTCTGTAGGGTAGCCAAGGTGCTATAGTTAAAGGCTAATATGTTTGTATATTGGAATACTTTATTCCAGTTCTATAGCATCACCTTGTTGCAAAAGTTTCAGTGTTATTTAATGAGTACAATTTTTTCAAACATCATTTTTTTGAAAGATCTACTTACCCTGTCTCTTGAAATACCAGCTACAGAATCTACTAGCTGTTTCTGAACACTCACAAAAAAAGGAGGGTGGACTAAAATCGAAACATACAGACTTGGTTAGCTTTGTACAGGCCATGAATGGTACTGTGCTGTAAGTCAAAGCAGCACACAGCAATTCTCAGAGAAATCTATAAAACAGAACCGAAGAGCTTATCTATGTTATTTCTTCACCCTAAGGATCAACTGTCTTTCCTGACAGATTGCCCTCCAGTCTGTTCTTAAAGGCAATCTGACAGATTCCAGCATTCTCCTGGCAATCTATTTTGGCACTTCATTGCTTTGTTAAAAGAATATTCCACATCCTGAAGTCAATTCCTTAGAAAAATACCAGATGTAGAAAAGAATTTGATCTTCCTTCTCGTAGCTACTTTTTTTGCAATTTTGAATTAGTGACCTGTGGGAAGATGAAAAAAAAAAAAAAAGGAAGATTATAGGAAAGGAGAAATATGCAGTAAATTTTGTGACTTTATCTGGTCAATCTTATATCTGCATGATTCTACAGTTTATGTATATCCTTTTTTAATTTGTTTGTAATTCATATTTTTATTAAATTCAATACCCATACAAGCCACATCTCTGCAGTGGAGGCTGTGCCAGTACACCACAGGATGTTATTACTTCATACATCTTAAGTGTAGTGCATTAGATTATATATGCCATAACATGCTGTTTGCTTTACCCCAACACCATGACTCATGTTCAGCTTGTGAACCACTGTAACCAATAACCTCCTCTGCAGTGTTTCTGCATTGCCCTCACTCTCCATTCTGCATCTGTACATGACTATCTCTACCTACATTTGCATCTCTCTTTGTTAAATTGCATTCTATTTCTTTCTAAATGATTCCTCAAAAAAAAAAAATTAAGAAAAAGGTCTAATCCTATCCTTCAAAAAGTTGGAAATCCTCAGGAGCTCCAGATTTAGTAAACTCCTAATTTTAAGGAGTCCACCTCCAAAGATAAACCTTTGCAGTTCTTTCAGATTTTAGTCTCATATTCCAAACAGTCTTCCTTCAAAAAAGTTTGGGAAGGAGAAAAAAAGTTCCAAACTGATGACGTTGCATGTGTGTCATATGACTACTAAATTAAATATTCAGGCATGTTAGAACAATACTTATTAATTCAGTTATGAGAACTGATCTAAAAACAGAGCTATGTAGGCAAAGACATATTTTGTTCCACCCCCAAACTACATATAAAGTCTTTCCTAATATTTCTCAGTCAGACAGTCCGTCCCTTGAAGCCAATGAGAAAATGGTTATTTTCAAGCAGAACATGCACTGATGCAGTATCTGTTTGAAAGCACAAGGAAAGTAAAAGCTCCAAGTATAAAATCATGTAATGGACTTTTTTCGTTCTTTTGCTGATTGGTCTCAGGTTGTAAAAGTAGTCCTTTTCAGACACCTCTCATCCAATTTAAGAATAATGCTTTTCTTTGGATGCTAAAAGGAGTGTGAGTACCGAGTATGACCTCACTTTCAAACAGGGGGTGAAAAAAATAGAAAAGCTGATTATCAGTGTTGAACAAAGCACAATCCACTTACGGTCAAATTCTACATGAAAATGCCTTTTTTTCATTGAAATGTATTCAAAGAACAGATGGGTAGGGGCTTTTTTGACATTTAAAATGGTCTCTTAGGTGTTTAGAAGCAATGCTATATTGAAGCTTGTCAGCAAATCGCCTAGGGCAGATAACTGCAAGAAGGTACAGAAGCTTCACAGTTATAGAGGACTAAATATTTCAGAAATAAGCAAAATATTTTCTTAGACACAAAAGATGTGTACAGAAAGCAAATTATACACTGTATTTTTTATAATTTAAGTGTGTGGCTTCCTTAACAGTGAGGGATGAATGAATTCTTAGATCCCACTTCTGGCTTTTTCTACACAATTCTACAGATAATTCATTTGTGTTATTCCTCCACAACTCCTTTTCTGGTATTAGCAACATCAGCAGAAAGGGAACTACTGAGGAAATATTTTTTACTCGGGCTGCAAGTAGAGGAGCCCTGCATTCAGTGCAGACAAAATGCATGTGTTCCTGTGTGTAAATGGAAAACACTCCAGAATGGACCATAAAGTCTTGAACATTGACTCTAGAAGTATCCTAGCAATGGCTAGTTTGTTTGAAGCTACTCATGAGCTCTCTTTAGTACAGCCTATCTTATCCAAAGGAATAAAATTATCCTGGTCAACAACAGTGGATGGCTTGTTTAAGTGGATAACTTGGATGTGTAGAGGGAAACTGGGCCTAAAAGAAGCTTAAAGACTGAAATATCTGGATGTTTCTACTTAATAAATGAGTAGCGAAAAATGCAAGTTATGTGTGCATATAATTCCTGTTCTCTCTCTGTTGAAGAAGACAAAAAACCTTCTTCTCTTGGAAAAAAACTCTGTCTTTGCTCTCCTGCAGTATCATCAGGACTGTTGGTACAAGCAGTGTGCAGGCGAGCAGATGTACACACTGGCAGGCTGTAGTGAAGAATAAACCTCAAATCAAATTAAATCTTTCCAGCAGGGATATCTAGAAGAGTAACAAGGATCATTGAAGTCCAATGCTTCCTGAACTTCCCAGAAGCTACACAAAAACTGTTACCTTCAAGGTTAACTGAAAGTTACTGTGACAGCAATATTAATTTTGGGGACACCTAGGAATCCTTCCAGCACTTTGGCTTTATTTAAGTCTGTCACAGTGGAAGGAGAAACATATTTGTTTTAACAAAATAGTAAAAAGTAATCATGCTGTGGATGGAAAAAAAATATTCTTGAGGCATAATGAAAGTTATTATTCCCTTAATGCATACACCTCCTTAAAGATCCTTTTTTTTCCCATACTTAAGAAAAGCATGGAGATGGTACCACAGAGCCATGAAAATATTTCAATATTTTTAAGGGGTGCATGGAAGACAAAACAAAGTAGTTGTAATGTTAAATCCTGATAATTTAAAAGACGTTGCTTTGTCATTATTATAACTCATAAAAAATGTATCGTTTCCATAGCAACTGCCTCATCACATGTGAGACTGCCTGAAAAACTCAAGCTTTTTTTAATCAGTTAGTCATGGGCCCAAAACAGAAAATAATTCACCAATACATTCCTAACACTTTCTGCCTTGTAAAATGAACTTTAATGCACACAATTATTTTTAACAATCATCATTAAACAAATAAACAAACAAACAAACAAAAAAAAACCAAAACCCAAACCCAAAAACCAACCAACCAAAAAAAAAAAAAAAAAAAAAAATAACTATTATCAAAACAGTCTATTGTATTCTATTTTTCCTCCTAGGCAGAAAATTTGTGTCAGGGAGTGACAGCATTTCTTCAGATGGAATAGGGTCGATGAATGCATTCAATGTACATTCTCTTCACTGCCATCATTTTCCTGAGGCTCCACTATATATCATTTGAATAACACTCAACATAAATCCCCGATGGTGGCAGGACTTGCAAATGATCTGGTGTGGCAGGCCCTGCATACACACAAGGATTCATTGAAGAGAATTGCATTTTTAATGGAAATAGAAGGTATGCCACCTGGGTCCAACTGATAAAAAGCCTACAGAAATGCAACCACATTTCCCATCCTAAGGGTCTGAGATAGATGGCTGAGTAAGGAACCTGCTACTGAAGTTGTGTAGTCCAAGCAGAATCATATAGTAGAGCTGGACATATAGAAGGATAAGCAGCATGTTCCTACATCCTGTGGCAGGCCATCCCAGAGCTGCAAGGCACAAGTGTCTGGGAGATGGAGAGCAGTGCAGTCATGCTGCTCTTGGCTGCCCAGAAGTCAGCTCTGCAGCAGTGGCCACTTCATTCCTATCCTGGATCTTCACAGAAAACAGTTTCCTCAGACTGTGACACACTTGGGCTGAAGCCCCCAGCCTGAAGCAACCATCAGAATTACTTACACCTGAAGTCATATTCCCAGGGAGCCTAACCACCAAGTTAGTAGGTATGTGGGGGCATTGGTTGGGTTTAGAACAAAAATTTCAGCTTTGGTGAACCAGGGGTTTAATTTACACCCTCCAAATTTTAGTCTTCACAAATTGACATTTTCCAGCAAACTATTTTTTTCTTGGATTTTTGTTTGTAAGCTCTCCTCTGCAAAACAAATGCTGTTTAATGTGCTCCATTTGATAATAAATGTAATGTATCCCTTCTTTCCCTATAGGTATTTTCTTCAAATTTTGCTCATATTCAGTCTTAAGTCTTCTTAAGTGAAATTCAAGAAGTAATTACATTTTTTCTACCATATTTTCCTCTCATTTAATATGATTAAATCCCATAGAAATCTTGCTTTCTGTGCTTCCTTTGCTTTTTGTTTCCTGAATTTTTTTCCACGATGTCCTGAAACTTCCGGAAAGTTTCTTGTGCTCATACAGTCACTGGTGCTAAGTGCCCAAACTAGCTTATAAGTGGAAAGAATGCTGTGCACTATTCGTAATACAGTTTAGGCTTCAGCAGATATCCCTTATGAAGATGGAACATACCAGAAACACATTTCTCCTTCAAATGAAATCCTCTTCTGTTCTGCTATGACATCTCTTTTTGCATGCTTCTGCAGACCATCCTAAATTGACCTCTAAAAAGGAGGAGAAAACAAGAAAACAGTACAGAGAATTTACATGGTTCAGAGGTATATATATATATCTGATGTCAGAGAACAGCAGATTAGAGAAATCACAGCTCTGATTCATTCTGACAATTCCTGACTTTCCTCTGTTATTCTACGGAAATGCACAAACAACTGGTAAAACGTTGGTCCTCGGCATACATCTGCCTCGCTGATAGCTCTCACCCACAGGAGAGGGAGAGATTAGAAATTATTTGGGGAAAGGTTTATGAAAATGAGGAAGAGGGAAAAAAAGGAAATATATTGGCTCTGGCTGAGCTGGAGTTTATTTCCCCATAGTAGCCCTCACGGTGCTGTGCTTTGCATTGGTATCTAGAGGGGAGTTGATAACACACCAGTGTTTTGGCTACTGCTGAGCAGGACAGGCACAGCATCAGCACTGTAACATTCCTTCCTCAGTCGAGGGCAAGATCCTGGGAGGGGACACAAGTAGGCCAGCTGACCCCAACTGACGTCAGCTCAGATATAAAAGCTGAGGCAAGGAGCAGGAAGGTGGGCATTCATTGTCTCCAATGGCTGCCTGCTGAGGAATTGTCACGTGTGCTGAAGCCCGGCTTCTTGGGAGTGGCCGATCATCGCTGCTCATGGGAAGTAGAGAATAAATTGTGTTATCTTTCACTTTGCTTTTGCATGCAAGCTTTCACCTGGCTTCTGCTTCAATGAACTGCCTTATCCATACCCACGTTATTTTCCACCTTACTCTCTCACCTGTCCAGATGGGAAGGGGAGTGATAGAGTGGCTGGGTGGGCACCCCGGCATCCAGTCAAGGTCAACCCACCACAGGAAGATAGGACAAAACCGTGAGTGAACTCAACCTATAGGTTCAGGGAGAGGATAAAGGCAAAGTAAGTAAAAAAGATGCTACCCTAAGCTGCCTATAGATCATTTCTCTCAGGAGTCACTGCTAGAAAACACATGCTGAGTCATGGGCACTATAAGCAGTAATTTTAGGAGAGATGATTGTTTCCTAGTTGAAATACTATGTGAAAGGTCCCTCAAAACACTAATTTGTTTTGGAAATATTTTAGGTCATTCAAGAAGTATGCAAAACAATCTTCCCAAAAACCCAGCTGTCCATCAATCACTTCAGGATCACAAAGAATTAACTGCTTATTTCCCTCATATTCCTATTAAAAGATTATATCTTAAACTCAGGACAAATGAGAGGAAAAATAATGACATTCAATCTCCATCCCCAAATGAATCTCTCCTAGAAGTTTTTCATGTTAAATGTCGAGATCCTTAAGCAACTGTATTTCAAATTCAGACACAGGCACGCTGTGCTCGCATATTTAACCATGTTTTCCTATACAAAACCTCCTTCTGTCTTACAGACTGAATCGCTAGCTGAAATGTCCCCTCTGGCCACATTTACAATCTTGATTATAATCCTTGATGAAACAAGGAAGTGAAAAATCCTTGTATTTAATCATAATAAATTAAACTAATGAGCTTTCCTGGCAGATTTATTACTTTTCAAATGGATGAAGTTCCACTGGCTGATCATATGCAAGCCAAAGAAAGTCTTATATAAGGGAAGGGGTAGGGAAGGGGCACGTAATATTTTACTTGAAAAGAGTACATTCCTGATATCTTGGTATGTTCCTAAGAACAATTGGGCTTGTACTTTTCCTTCACACTTGTATGAGGATCAGAGAGGAAGGGTCAAAGACAAAGTTCAGAGACTCAACAATGAGGTGGAGAGATGCTGGATAGTGTCAGGAATGGTTTTAGCTTATATCAGTCCTACCCGACACAAGGAGATAGGCTTTAGTTCTCTGCCATTGCACTCACATAATGCAACATAGTGACTCTTTCGGCATCATTCTAAAATACATAATCCAAAATTGCATGTACTAATTTAAGACAATATATGCAAAAATGTAATATTATCCACTTACATCCAAGCAGCTGATGAAGAACCTTTCCTTTTTCACCAGAAAAAGCAGCTCAAGATGGAGTTCAGTCTTGACCCTGCAGAGCTGTTTCTCTGCAACAGGGGGACAAAGCCTGGGTCCTGAGCTGCAAGAAGAATCAGATGGGAGAGCTTTTCTCCTTGAGCTTCTGGCCTCTTTCAAGCTCTGCCTGAACAAAAAGCATGCCCTCTCTTCACGCTTGTCTCAGGGTTGTACCAATGTTGGCTGATAGCAGAACAAGAGAAGGCATCCCCCAGTGTGAGGTGAAAGTGGAAGAGAGCTGCGACCATGCTCGAACTTTGATGGGCAGTAGTTAGCAACAGGACTGCAGATGGTGTAGCAATAAAGACAAAAAAGTTCAAGGCATGAAAGGACATAAAATTCTCCATATCTAAATAATATTAATTTACCCCTGTAATTCTTTTTCCTTTTCTTCTTCTCCTGACAATCAGATAAAATATAGTAGGCCAATTGTCTGCAAAGGGAAGTCAGTCACTGCTCTGCAGCCACCAAAAGGGTGAATTTAGTCACGGCTTAAGGAGAATCACAGGTCTAAGTTAATTACTGCAGGCTTTCTACACGCTACATGCTTGCTTCTTTAGTCAGATAGAAAAATATTTTGAAATAAAATTCTACAACTTTTTTTTCACAGCTCTTTCTGATGTGCTTTTAACAAAACAGAAGGAAAGTGCTTAATGTTTCTACTTCTGAAATTGTGATCCTTTATACTCAGTCACTTAGCACATAGCACCGGTCCAAGGACATGGTTAAACTTTGTAGACATGCCTTTCAAAGACCATTTGAGTCGCAGGCACTTTGTTAAAAGAAATGAGTAATGTTGTCTTCTATTGCAGATAGAAGTTGTTCTAGACACTGGCCACAAACTTGGGCATCAAAGAATTTCTGGTCCAGTGGAATCCTCACAAGCATGATCGATATATCAACTGGATACTGCTCAGCAGGGCAGTATCTGCAATTATTTTCTTCTTCTCACCACATGCAATAACAAGTGAGAAAAATTTTCTATCCAAAAGGAAACCAAGACACAGAGATATACTGCAAAAGTGACAGTGAGAAAGCTGGGTAGCTGTTTCATTACAGGGTTACGGGCTACCAACATTAGACTGACATTCCCACAGCAAAAACCAAACAAGCTCTGGCGACTAACATTCATTTTTCTCCCTCCTGCATGCCTCTCTCAAAAGTGGTAATCCTCTGATAATTGTTGCTGGATTTCCCCTAAGAAATTGATAAAATGGGGCTCCCAGCATACTGTGCAAAGGCAAGAACAACAGAAAGAGAAGTGATATTAAATTCCACAATGTTCTAAATTTCCATTTGTCTAGGTTTGCTACTTCTGGGTGACTGTGGATTCAGTGTAGCATACATGGAGAATTTAATTAAGGAGGGCTAATGGAAGCAAACCTTTTTCTGCCCAGCACCTGTACTCTGACTTCAGTTTTAGAAGCCTGCATGGTTACTGCAGGAAGTAGTTATACAGAAAAGCAAATCTTAATTGTTCTTCATTCTTAAACTGTTTGATTACATCTGGTAAATATTGTGCCCTTAAGTCATTTAATAATTCAGCTTTTCCACTTTGAAATAATATTAGTGCTGTATGAAAGGTTACTTGGAGGGCCAATTCTAATTACTGAATACATCCTGCACAAAAATATTCAAAATTATTTCCAAACATTTGCCAATCCCAGCTTCAGTAATATGCTTTTAGTAGGGTAGTTTAATTTCAGTGTGCCCATTTAACTTCATTTCTTTTTCTGATTTAAATGCTAGCCTACTCCAGTTGTGGATTCCTGGATGTTTTGGAAACAGGTGGCTGTTAAACTAAGTTCTGGTTCAGAGAATAGTATTAATCAATATACTGCAATTTTCAAGACACTTAAGACTTGAATCCCCCATTAAATCCAAATCTGCCCTCACAAGACACTAATTATGGAAATATATTCATATATTTCAGTGATATTAGTTACACATCTACATCTGCCTCAGACAGACAAATGAAAAAATACTGCTGTGGGTTAAACATGGAGCTGTTAGGCACATGAGAAGGTAGATGCAGCCCCAGGCTACCACCTATTACAACAGAATTTTATTTCTATACACTTATAATTGTTCCATAGCTAATAGATAATTTCCAAATACAGTCATGGAACAGAAACAGATGAAAATCAGAGGTTAGTTGTAATCTTTCAGTATAAAAAACCTCAGATTTTTACATTGATTACAGTCTCAGACTGAGTCAATATTAATTTGGAGTCACTCGACTATACTCTCCATCATTTTACATGCTGTTATTTTGTGCAATAAAAAGTATAGAAAGCGTAGCAATATCTGTCAAGAGAATTGGCAAAAACAAGGCACTGAATTTCAACAATTTTGCTAGTTACATTATAAAAAATTGTCCTATTACTATACCTATAATAAATAATAATCTTTGCAAGTATTTGAAAAAAATGATATTACAGTCATGCGGAATAATAACTCTTGGAGTATCTAAATGGAGGAATAATATCTAAGGTAAGCAAAGCCTTCTAAAGCCTTCCCTTACAAACTACAGTCATACACTAAATACAGTGCAAAGTTCAGCAAAGCCAGCTGGAAGGCTTCTGTGAACCTCAGGAAGCATTGATCAGACCATGACAAAAGCACTTCAGTCAAACATAAATGGAGCTCACATTCATTCAATACGGGGACATCACCGGTTTAAAAGATAAAGAGCTTTTCTGTCTTCTAAAAAAGAACATCTCCGTTGAAGGTATGATGTAAAAACCCTTACAAGTACCTGAATCAAAATGGATTTCACTACCTATCAGGTCACACACAGCCCAAGCCCCTTGACTCCCACCAGATTTAGTGTCTATACCAAATAACAAGGCACTTTCCTGTTCAAATTGCTAAGGCTTTACTTTTAGCACTGCAACAATATGGGGTGGTTTAGGTGGAGGTAAATTTCTTCACAGGAAAGATCTGCTACAGCTTGAAGCCCCTCACAAAAAAAACAAAACAAAACAAAAAACTCAAACAAACAAAAAAAACACACTGACAGCAGGCATGTACTATGTCAAACTGAAAGGAAAATATTTGACAAGGTTATAATAGACTCAGATAGACTTCTCCGAATGAATACCATGTGCAGCGCTAATGGCAGCAGTACTCTGCTGTAATGAATAATCTATTTCTTCAGGCCTGGAATAGGGGTGCTGGTCTCAAGTCAAAGTCTCACCTGGGGTTTACAACCACGCCCAGTGGATGTCTATAACAAAGATAAGGGGGGCTCTAACACAGATACAAGCACAGAATCCAGCACCTAACCTTATTTTTGCTACATTTCTTAACAAAAGAGGTTATATGTGAGGACAAAAAAAAAAGCTTTTTGCTTTTATGCTCAACCATTAGGCTGCACAGCCCTTAGTCTGTCTGGTTTACCGCCCTTAGAATGTGCTGTTGGAAAGTACTTCATTTATTTCCCATGACCACTCTATGATGACCTGACCAGCTGAGGCATATTTGAGTTTTCATTTAAAAGAAATAAAGAGAAAAAAAACAAACAAATGCAAACAAACAAACCCAAACAAACCCAAACAAACAAACAAAAAACCCAGACAAAAGGGATGTCTACATCATTTGTCTCTGAATTGAAATTCTCTGAAGTGATTTTATGTTGTTGAACTTCCTGGTCAAAGAATGAACTTTTCCTGAGGTATCCCTACTACCCATTCTGACCACCACAAGAAAGGCTACAGGGGAGCAGGAAGTTCTCTAAATAAATCTTTGCAGAAGCCCCAGTTGACCAGAACACAATTTGAAATGCTCATAGCCACTTCTTCTTCAACATGCCTTCTAATACCATCCTCTCTAAAGAAAGGTGTAGAGAAGGAGTAAAAAACCCTCAGCCACCAGGAACTTCTCAATGGAAAGCCTGTCTAGTTTTGCAGGCATGAGAGAAGCCAAAACTTGGACCTCCTGAGGCTAATCACCACTTGAAACTACACTGCAAAGTCTTCACTGCTTTAAGACTTCACCTAGGAAAATAAAAAAATAGTAGGGAATGAGGGTGAATGGTGCACTTCACTGGCTGAGCAGTTTTGGAAGAGATTCCTAGAACTCCTTCATATACTTGAGAGTGCTGCTGGCATCAAAATTGTCTTGTTTTATTTGAAGTTGCTTTCACCTAGGTGGGTAAATGTTCGGCTTCCAGCTTTTGGGCAAATATCATCTCACTTGTGGGGTTCTTTGTCTTCCAAACAAAGCTTTGAATTATTTCCTAAAGAATTTCAGCCTGATGGATATTGGCAGTGGAAGGCGTGTTAAATAATTCATGAAGAGAAGGATGGACACAAGAAGTGTCAGCTTTCCTTTTTATATCCTTTTCCCCTGCAGCCTTTGAAACATATTTTATGCAGTTTCTTTATAATTCATACAAATACACAAAGGCTAACCCTTCACATTAGGCTCTCATGAATATACTGTGCAAATTCATATGCAAAGCAGATGTAACCCTCAGGCCATTGGCACATGACCAGCTGCAAAAGAGGTACCACTGCATCAGGCAGCATTTTGTTGTTTCTGGCCATCCCCTGAATTTAAGCAGGAATGAAACAAAATGGAACAGACAAAGGCAGTATATTTTACACTCCTTTACACCAAAAGTACAAGCACAGATCAACATACTCTTTCTAACCTTTTGGGATTCTTAACTATCTCCAGGGTAAATAAACAGGCTGTTACTTTTGTTCCTTCTCTTAGAAAACATCCTCAGTTCTGTCAATGATTTGAAAGTACCGGTGTAGTAAATACTTTTATATCAAAAAACTGATTCCATATGTACAACAAACATCCTTTATTTCAAACACACATATGTTTGTATTGCTTGCTCAGAGCTGGACTATGACTAAAACAAGTGGATTATCGCCTTCAGGAAAATCTTCTTTCTAATCATACATCTTGGCATTTATATATTTTGGTAAATACCTTAGCTTACTAGGAACCTGCCATAACACTAGTGTCAATATGGAACCGAAGGGAAGCATCTTAAAATGTTTGCTCCAGCATGATCCAAAGCTGACTGAAACTTCTGGAAAGACTTTCACAGTCTTTCCTGAACTTAGTCCTTTAATCCCTTCCAGAATCACAGTTTACCATGTATTGATACTCCCACCTAAATAAAGTCGAGATATTTGTGCATCAAAGAACAATTAGTCTGAGAAAAGCAAGAATAAAAAATACTTTTAAAGAAGAGTTTCCACTAAAACTTTAATATCAATATTTTACCACTAGGCGAAAACATCAGAGAAAACAGCATATTAGAACCCCGAATGGTGACATAAGACATGCATTAAAATCTTAATTAAAGTGCATTCTGCATGACAGCAAGTCTTGGCAGTGCAAGTCATCTACCAAACCCTATGAAATGCATTTGAGATTTGAAAAGAGCAGATACAATTTTTTAAAGTTTATATATATATATATATGTATAATTTATCTCAAGAGATAAGAAGGAAATTTAATAGTATTCAAATTGCTCAACATTTTAAGTTTGCCTGAAATTAAACACACATCATATAATCTGGTCCTTATAAACATTATTTACCCTACCCAAAGCTATCAGGCTACCTAGAGGGAGGCCTCAGTAAACTGCTACTGTTACAGAAGTAGACAAGCCACAGCTTTTTCCAGAAGGGCTTAACACTTGTAGCTCTGATCCAACAAATGCTCTTCGCCATAATCTCTTTGGCATTAATAATTCATTATACTTAATGAGACTTCTAACATGCAGAAAATTAGACAAGTCGTTATTTCTTCAAAAGCTCATTTTCTTCTAGGCAAAAGCAAGAAAGCAGCAGACACATGGTAGAGGAATGATCGTTCTGGCCTAGACAAACAGCTCACTAATTCTTTTTTCAAAGGTATGAATTAATCATCTCCAGTTACCTCTTATGAAGCCATTGCTACTTAGTTTTTATGTATAACTGTGTGTCTTAAATCTCTATTATCAAGTGTTGCACACCTGTCAACTAGCATTAATGTGATTGCAGGCTCTGTTAAGGTCTGTTTGTCTGATAAGCTTTTTAAAAGCTTAAAGGAGTTAATTTCCTCTCAGGTTGCTCCTCAGCATTGAGCCTAACTTCAAAACAGTAAAATCACTCTTTTCTCTCTTAAAACATCCTTCATTCGTTTCTTTGTCAGCAGAAATTCTATTTCCTTTATACAAATATTTTTTTTTATTGTCACCATGACAGCCAGTTCCAGTAGCAATAAAAATTTCGTCCTTTTCCTCTTTCACTGCTTCTTCCCTTCCTTTGGATCTCATGTGCACCAGACCGGAGATAGACTTAAAGGGTCTTTACCAAAAGGAACTACCCCAGACAACTTTCCTGGGTAAGACTGACTGGTTCAGATTAAAACCTCAGATTCAGACACACTTGGAAAATTGCTCTTGCTTGAGCTAACTCATCTCAGTCGCACATAGGCAGAAGAGGAAGTTGTCCTTGCCATATAAGAAAAGCTATTGCACCTTTGTGAAGAAATTTTAAGAATAAGAAAATATTCTACCAGAGTCAATACCTGTTCCTAAACCTTGACACTACGTGGATACAATTAAGAACATAAATTTTCTTCTGGATCTAAAAGCAGATGCTGCTAAAAGCTGGCAAAGCAGTAAGTATAGGTGCTGAAGAGTGCTCTCTTGACTTCAGATCTCTCTTCCTCTGTTAAAACAGCAAAATGGAGTCATTCAAAATACTGACAAAGCTGAGATGCAAAAGCTTCCAGAACATGTCCGAAAGCAGGAAATTACCCTTCCAGGAGAGATGTCAAAAAATGTCAGCAAAGGACACTGCAGGTGCTAACTTGACTTTGTACATATTATTCCCATATTCATCTGCATAGATGCTAAATCAGCCTGTGCACTCATTGTGTTGTCTGTGTTTGGTTCCAGTTTTATTTTTGAGTGAAGCATACTCAATAAACCAGATAAAAGGAAGTAACGAGAAAAATGGGAAGATGCTAAACAAGGGTTGAGGTCAGCAAGGAAGAGACACCAATGTAAGAAGGTAGGTCAGATTTAGAAATAATAGGATATGGATTTACATTGGGGAAACTGAGTATGGTAGGATTAAATAATGCAGATGGATGTAACACTCTAGTGTGTGGATCTTGGATTTTCAGTCCTTTCTTATCTCCGAAAGACATTAATTTCCAGGGTCTGATCTGGTTTCCACGTTTCCATTCAAATATGACAGATCCAGGTCTCACTTCCTTAGGCTGTGGGACCAGTCAATATGGAAGGAGAAAAGTAGGAGATGAAAACAGTCTTCACCTACTGTAGAGGCTAAATATTTGCTCAGAACTGGCCCCTCTTTCTTTTGGAGGAAGGGACTGCAACCAAGACACAAGATTCATCTTGTTTATTTAGCCTCTTACAGTGCTTCGAGACAGTACGATTTGTGAGCATAATTAGGGAAGACCTGTTGAGTCACCAACTTCTGTGACCAGCATGGAATCAGTGTTAGATTTCTCTTTCTTTTTCCTTTGGGAGTAAGGGAGGGGATTTAGCATCTGGGATTATTTTCTTGTGCTATGATTTTTTTAACTACTGCCTTTGCAATGTACCAAAAAGAACACGAGTGCCAATGCTTCTTGAGGTTTCTTCTGCATTTACCTTTTCTCATTAGAATTTATCCTAAGAATCACACATTACTCCAGAGCAGCAAAAACGTGTCCTTGTTTCTGTCAGAAATATTGCACTTAGTATGCAAAGTTGTTTTTAATCTTCAAATTGGTCTGCATTCATATAGATGGCGCCTTACAGCATTGTTTTTGCAGCCTTAATGGGGAAAATGAAAGCGCTGGGGCAAAGTAATTGGATTTCAGCTGAGAAGCAGCATTTGAATGAAATCAATAAAGATTCTGTCATCTAATATTTTAAGTTTGGTACAATGTGTATACTACAGGTCAGTGTAAATTCATTAAAAAGATCAATGCGATGAAATTTGTCTTGGGTGCCTTGAAATATCCTAGGGTGACTTGAGAGGAAGTTGCCAAGGAAACAAGAGATGCAACTCAGAGAAACATTTAGGTGTTTTAAGTTAATGTCTGAATTCTACTGAGTTTCTAAGATAGCATAATATAGGAAGTTGTCATGGAGACAAAATTAAACAAATGGTTAATGAATAGCCAAGCTGGGCAATTACTGCAGGTGGCTGTGTCAAACAGTTTGGACTAGAATACTCTTAAAAATGAGAACTCTCCACAGGTTCTTGATTGTTGTTTTTTACATCAGATAAAACAAGAAAATGGTGCTTAGGTACCAAAATGGCAGATGCATGAGCAAAACCACTAACAGATAGACGTCTTTATAGGTGGGTTGATTTTGGATAATATAAATCATAACTCCTTAACTAGCATCTAGAAGCTCTGCTATAAATAGTAAACTTGCTTTGAACTTCAGATATACTTCTCCTGCATTATTGTTCATATCAAATGAAGCATTTTAATTAGCAATACTTTTAAAACTCGATTTGTGTCTTGATTGGTGCCTTTTCTATGCCAAAGGCTTTTGTTTGCCATGATGTTTTGGGTTTGCTTTTTTACCCTGGGTTTAGTCCCATGTCTACTTTTCTTCAATAATAAATCCTCGCCAAAGTTATTTAAATACCTGTAGCAGAACATAACAGTAATTTTCCAGGATCATGCAAGCATCAGTGTTTTCCTTCCTTTATTATTCTGTTTCACCTCCTCAATTTCCTCTCTCATTACGTTGGAGGCATTTCTTAGCATGTGTTACATTTCTTACAGTGCTTTAGGATCTCAGCATTAATGGTAAAATTCATAACTTTCTATCAAATTCAAAGGAGAAATCTAAGAACATATACAGTACTATGCAATCCATATTCTTTTTTAATGCATTGAGGAAACCATGGCATTGGCAGTCTCAGGGAGATTAGCTGATACAGGCACCATAACTGAGCATGCAGAAGGCATTTAATTCTGTTATACACAGACATATATATACATACACATACATGTATACATATACACACATATATACACATTTAATACACATAAATACACACATATATACACATATATATACATATATATACAGACATATATATACACATTTCATTCTGTTATATACAGACAGACTACATCTAATGTATAGATAAGATAGATAATGTAACACTTCTGCATGAAAATTCCTTTCACAAAGCTACTCAAAATTCACAATAATTTTACTTCCCTGATGAAATCCTGGGTTTAGCCCTCAAATACTTGTTCCTGGGAAGTATTTCCTATCTAACATTCATACTAAGAACATCATGCTATTTAATTTGCTAAAAGCTTCTGGCCATTATGTTCTAGAATCAGCCTGTCACTTGTTAAAAATAACAGCTTTTTGAGATGTTTCACAAACAGTTTTGTCTGCCTTAAATAGCAAGGAATTGAGATGCCAAATACTGGATGACAACATTTGTAGCTCCCTCACCATTTTAAGTTACAGCTACAGTTATAAAATTTAAATATACATTATGTCATTTCTCCCAGCTACACACACACAAATTGTACATTTTGAAGTGTATTTGTGCTTGCACAGGAATGAAGCTAAAGAAAGCTTGTGTCATTTGTTTGGCCACTAGAAGTGCTCTGCACTTTAATGAGGTTTAGCTTTTTCATGAACATACAAAAATCTTTCCTTTGACCCTTTCATGCCCTCCTCACCGTGTACCCCAAGGGTGACATAGGTTGGTGGAGTATTCATACACTCTGCGGTCCTATTTGCCCTCTGCCTGCTGCCCCAGGTTGCTCCTCGTTCAGTGCAGCTGTACGGATGGTGGACAGGAAAAAAATAGGAAATCCCATCCAAAAATACAAAATTTCTAGCCCAGCAAGACCTCTCCAATTTTTTCTGGGGTTGATGGTGGCGAATTTTTCACCTAAAGAGAGGAAATATAAGATAGAGTGTTACTGTCATATTTGTCTTCACATCAGCTTCACAGGGTCCAGATGGATGATTGGATAGAAGAAAAAGGAGAATCCAACTCTCACAATCTCATTAAAAGTTTTGAAATTTCAGCACTTCCCCAGAACTCTGAATAATGATTTCCAGGAGAATCTCAGCTTTTGTGTAAGCTTCTAGACTTTTTGGTCATATAGAAAAGGTGCTTAAAAGGTTTAGAAAGAGAGAACAAAGAGACTAAGACCTATATAGGATTTTTGTATGCTTTTTTAACATCTACATATTTTTGAGAGGCTTAAGTCATAATACAGGAATGATTGGGACTAGTCAAGAGTCAAGAGTCTAAATATGAATCATATTTAACATGAATGCATGCCCTTGGAAACAACACACAATTTCTTTTTCTGTCAATCCTCCTATCAGAAAAACTAAATAGAACTAGGATTTCACCAAGCACCAGATGCTGTCCCTGAGCTATGAAGGGTAAGACAGTAAGATAAAGAGAAGAAAAACAATTCATTGTCATTCACAACTTTGTATTTAAGACTACCTTGCCCTTAAATGTATTTTGCAACCTGTATGATTCTGCAATTGTACAGCTTTGTGCTAAAGATAATAAAATAACCTTGAGTTGTGCTTCATAGCAACACAATCAATTAACTACTTACATATGGACAAACACTTGAATATATTGTATTGCTTCTGGATGCCATGTTATATTTCTCTCATAGACTGCATTCAATTAACTCAAGGCTGTTTCTAGTTCCTGAGCACGCTGTAGAACAAAGTCCTTCACAGAAAGGGCATTTGCCTCCTGTGCGTCAAGATATGAAAACTTTAAACTTGAACGAATCCTCTGAAAGTTTAATTTCAACACTATTTGTGCTAGAAAGTCTCTTTTTAAGGTCTGTTGTAGTTTAAGGCAGCTGAGGAAGTAAATCAGACTCCAGCTTATTGCTCACTGCCCAAGGATGGTGTAGTCAGCTGGATAAAGGCAAAAATGTGTCTTTGTTTTCCAGGTTTGCTATGCAGTTAAATGCCAGATGTTCTCTGGATTTTTTTTTTATAGCCTTTATTAGAAGTTATTAACTTTCTGAGATCATGAGTAAAGGGGCATGGCAAACCTTTAAGTTAGTTTCTTCTTTGTCTTCTCTACTATTTGTATGAGCCAGCAAATAAAAATAAAGTGTTCTATTTTAACAGCAGTATTTGCCCAGTAACTGATTTTGCTTGATATTCTGCAAATACAAGCTGAAGAGATACTGAAGTTATGGGAATTCTGGGATACACAGTTATGCTGTGTATTCTCAAATTATTAATTTTCTGTCCTTCTTAAATGCTCATATGGGTTAGCATTTATGCAAGAATCAGTGGTATCACTGGGTTTTCTTGCATACTTTTTAATGACCAGTGCTACTAGATTCACTCGGGGTGACAAATCGTGCTTTACCCAACTAATACAATGATTATTTAAGACTTTGACTATTGACGAAAGGCTATTTGCATCCCTCAAAAAATATTCATGCTGAAATATGTACAGAAATGTAATGCTTGTACCTGTGAAATTTGCAGCAGTTCTATGAAGAAAAAGGCAAAACTCCTCAAATGATTCTTTATGAATGATCTTTTCAACTGTAAATGTGAAAATGGGACCTTAAAAAATTCAACAGTCCTTTTAAGATTAACATAACTTTCAAAATAAACAGGTTTGTGCACTTTTTATTCTTGAAAAACGCAGCTGAACCAAGAAGAGAGGCCAGAGCTGTCCTCCCAGGAGAAGTTGTTAAATAATTAATATAAACCCCAATAACTCTCAGACACTTCAAACCAGGCACAAAATATAGAAAACTCACAGTAGTTAGTCAGTACATCAGAACCAGGGATTCAAGCCATTTTTATTCACTTGTGCAACTCAGGGCAGTTTGTTTCTCACTGAAGTGCTGTTTACACAAAGCATCCATAGCTGAGAAACACTTTAAACATCTTGTGTATGGAAATTCCCATTAGGAAACACAGACTGTGATATGGCAATTTAACAAAAATAAATTAAATCTAGACATGACCCTCTCAAAGGCAGAGCAAAGGAAGGTTTTCCAGTGCTTTGGGGAAAATCCTTCCACTGCTTACATCCTCTTTCAGAGGTTTTCAAGTCTCTTCTAATCTGCAGACCTCCCCACATCTTCACAGTATGGACTCATGGATAAATTTAAGCCTATGGCCAAAAGAACCAGCAGGGATCGAGCAAGAAAAGACTCATAGAAGGGTGAAGGTTGGACACTTGTTTAGCATCAAGATAACAGTTGTGCACTGCAGGATGTGAGGGTGCACACCCCTGAGCCAAGTCTGGCAAAGTGGGCACAGTCTGTCTGTCTGAGCCAAGTCTGGCAAAGTGGGCACAGTGAACACTGGAGGGAGCACAGAGGCAAGGCTGTTAAATGCTGGTTGTCACTTGCTGGGTGCTGCAACATCTGGGGTGGACACCTCCAGCAGTGGCATCAGCTTCTCCTCCAGCTGAGAAACCAGGCCAACTGGTCTCAAGCCCAACTGGTGCAGGGTCTGCTAACCCCAACTGTGGCATCCTTCATTCCAGGTGGAGAAATCCCGATGTGAGCCATTCCCTGGGTCGGACTGGGCACAGCAGGACAGGCTGTATTGCTGAGTTAGACCACCTTTCAGCAGAGACACTGGCTTTAGACTATGCCCTTCGCTGGGCCAGTAGCTATAAGCCAAGGTGAAAAGTTTAAGTGTGCTGCTGACAGAGAGATTTGTACTAAAATGTAGGTGGGGGCCTGAGTTAAGCCTGTGGTGAAGACATGCTCTTAGTCTAGATATTCCATCACAAGACTGGCAGATACAACATGCATCAATGTGCATTTACTGTCCTAAATCACACTGTTGGTAGTGTCAGGAAAGAAAAATAAATAAAGCAGAGAGGTAAAGACAAAACATGATGAGTGAAAATACATATGTGCATCCATAAGCACATGTACCCACCCCACACATACACTGCATGGTGTAATTGCATTGCCCATGATAACACCTTCAGGGACATAGTTCTATCTTAGCCATGAAATATAGATCCAGTTTTTTGAGTATGTAATACATTTCAATTGGTCGGTCACCAGTTGATAGTTTGGGGCTGAAGGAAACACTTTCATTCATTTCACTAAGGGTAATCATGGTGTGCAAAGCTGCTGATTGAAATGATAACCTGAAAGAGGGCCAGAAGTGAGAGAAAACCTCTCTGCTCCCTCCTGCTTCTACTCACTTCCCACTCCTCGGCGCTGGATTCCTTAACCTTTGCCACAATTTGCTGATAAATAGTCTGGGCTAAAATTAGATATATAGCAAAGGGTAGGTGTTACCATCTGCTGCATGTTGTTAATTCTTGATAGCCTGATAATATCTATTTTTGATGTTCTTTATTAGCTTTCTGGGGAGGACACTAGAGGGATAGGGCTCTAGTGCCACCATCAGTGGTTTTCAGTATTTGCTGCTTTTCTTCAGTTTACAACAACCTTTGCCACAACACAGGGGTTTTAGAAGAATGTGCTAGGTAAGACAGGAGACCACGGGTACGCACACAATAAATGAACTGTCAGTGACTTCTGGATCTGCTCAGTCCATTTGGCAATCAGTATGTCTTCTTTCATGCAACTGTGGACTGTTTTCTCCACTGTGATCTTTTTGTTGTTGTTGCAAGCAATAGTCAGAGCAGAATTGAGCAATACTAAATTGTCCATCCACCTTGGTTCTCTGGCAAGACCAAATCTCTCCCAAATACTAGGCATGTTAAAAAACCTATGCACACTGCAAACATAAGATTAGACTGGCAATGAGTGACTGATGGCTATGTTACCTGTTAAGCAAAATAAAATTCCCAAGCAAAATAAGTATTATTCTGTTCTATTAATTGGCTGGGAAAGTACCAACTGTACGTACTAAGCATTTTTACTGCTTAGAGCTAAAGAAATACAATACTCTCATTTCAGCTGGATTCTCAAGATTACTGTATTTTGTGACATTCAAAATCATGTGAGAGCATAAATAAATCTCAAGCAAATTTAAGTGTGGCATGACCTGAGATCAATTGCTGTGAACACCACAATGTACCACAGCATTGTCTAATAGAACATCGCTAAATTACATTATTTTAGACATTATCCTTCATTGCAATGCTTCTCCTTTTTCTCATCTCGTTCTGAACCCTTCATTTTTATTCTCCACCTACAACCATGCTCCCAAAGGTGGAGTAAGCAAGGCAGAAAAGCATACATGACTCTCAGCCTCTTATCTTCATCACAGGTCAAATTTTCAAGAAATATTTTAAAGGTTAGTAGTGGAGGCTATCTTTTTCAACACAAGCTTGGCATGCATTACAAGTTTTCACCGGGAATCCTAACCCTTATACAGACCCTTTTTTTTTTAATTCAGACTTCATGTATACTTCTTACTTCTATTGTGAAGATCCTCATAAAAGCTCCTTCATTGCATGCTACCAGTCATCTCTTCCTAGAGTCCATGTTGGTCATACTCAACAATTCTTCTCCTAGGTGCCAGAGATTCGGCCTGACACCAGCCGCAACAATTAAGTGCTTCCTCCTCTAATGAACCAGACGATGCAGCAGTCCAGTTCTCACTCCCGTTGAGCTGCTGTCCTGGCTGCGTGCCTCTGCCATCCTGGCCCATCTGCCCAAAGCGCTTCCTGAGAAGGCTTAGTTGTGTTCTTCCACCTGCATGAAACAGACAACCAAGCAAGCACTGCTATCAGGACTGGCAAGTATATTTGTTTTCAGCATCTCTGTGGTGAGTCAGTGAGACAGATGCACTGTTGAGGGCTAGAAAAGTCACATTGCCTTTTTATGAATAGCTGAGATATTCAAAACTGCAAAATAGCTTCCCAGAGGAGGTGAATGCGTCCCAACCGGAGACGACTCAGGCCCTCCTGGAAGGCTCACTGCCTGGAAACGTTAGGAGGTAAGAAATATCAACAGCAACTGTAAATGTCAAAGAAGAGAGTTACTACTCACAAGCGATACATTAAAGATCCCCATCCAGGGGGAAAACTGTATCTGATATTAAGCTCTCCCCAGACACAGAGTTCTCCTAAGTAGAGATGGAATACTTGTAACTGGAGTAGATACATGCTTTGGCTGCTTTTAGAAAGCCTCCTGAATTATTTGCCTTTTTCAATCTAAAGAGATTTATATCTCAACATAAGCAAGCTATACTAAGACAAGTAGAAAAAAGGGAATGTCTGCAGGTGAAAGTGTTACCATAAAAGAGAAAGCATAGCTCCAACACACCATGTGACCTGGAAGCAAGAATTGCTACTTAGCTCAATATTTCTAAAACCATGGTCTGTGATGTTTCTAAGGGTCAATAAAAGATATAAAAGATGTTAAAGATGTTAAGATAGCAGGAGAAGCTGTAGTTCATTTCTAAGGAGGTGGGTTATGAATGTGGATTATAACATAAGGCTGCAATGCTCACAAGATGGGGAACTGCAAATACCCTTAACTTCTAACAGCAGCTCAGTTCCTTCAAGGCAAAGGATTAGTTAAAAACACATGCAGCTGGCAATTATGGTTTGGTTTGATGTCCCTGTAAGACATGGAAGGAGCTGTGTCTGATGCAGTGAGTAAAAATGCTGGGATTACATTGAAAGAAATTAGTCAAAAAATAGTCACAGATGGTTTAGAAAATACTACGCCTGTCTTACAGGGAGGTGTCTGTTGTTTTTTACAGTCTGAATAAGCTGAGAAATTCACAGAATGATCATCAGTGCTGAGAAAAGTGGACACCAGAAACTGTCAGGCAAAGGGCTAAGGCTTTCCTCATGTAATCTAGCACATTTTCATCAACTTCAATGAAACTTTCCAAGTTCATACCACCCGAGGATCATCGCAGGTACCTCCTGCTATGAAGAAAGGTGAGAAAGACTAAAGGTATTGCAAAAACAAAATCATCATCTGCAGAACCCACTCAGAGAAAGAAAACTAAATACTTGTATCTCTAAATCTCACCCACATACTCCCTTCTCTTACAAACACACAGATGCATAGAGTATGCAGAAGGATAAGGACTGTTTGCTAATCTCTGGCTATTGTAAAGGAAGATAAGTAATCCTCTGTAATCAAATCTGTACAAAGCTTTCATTTTTTCATAATAAAACATTCATGTTACAGATGCCCTGACAGATTTTACCATCTTGCCATTTTATTGATTCTTAAATAGGAAAGCTATCATACTTCTGACTGCTTCTCATGAGGAGACTAATTAGATTATTTCATCATCTGGTTCATCAAAGCAGGAAATACTTAAGTGTCACAGCTGGTCTCAGACTAAATATCTAGTACCAAGATTTTAAATGAAAACTGTTACATCTTCACTGGGAAAGTATTTCATAAATGGCTAGACAGTAAAACAATGATGATAACAGATATCATCTCACATCTCTGGGCTGCAAAGGGAGTCTTAACTTTACCACTGCATTTGGATTTATTTTCTCTTGCTTTTGCTACTACTGTCATCAAACAGGCTTTGCATAATGAACAGATCTGGAAAACTGAGAGAGCTATTTAGATTTCTGGCAAAGATTTATGACTGAGAATTAAAAACTCTGAGGCAACATCTTCATTTTAAGTGAATCCCTGTTACTGATGCAACCTTTCAAAGCAGAGTACTCAACACTATGGAGGGATCAACTACAAGGATCCCCCTTGGAAAGGACCCATCCTACTGTACAATCACTATTCACTGCCCATCATTCCTTTCTGAATTTGTAAGAGATCTTCTTTTGCACAGGCCACTGCGTACAATAAGCAAATCCTCCTGTAAAGAAACATGTATGACAAAGCCACATATTCAATTTTATTGTGCTTCACCTTCTCATATGTGTACACAGAGGATAAGAATAAACAAGCTACTCATCTGAAAGAAGAGCTTTTTCACCATAGTGATTTGGGGTGAAATTGTCACCTGTCACCAGCAGACAGTTAGCAAAAAAACTAGGCTTTGAAGGTCTATTTAAGACCTCTAAAAGAGCAGCTTGATAATGGGTAAATCATTTCCTTTAAAGAGCATTCTCATGAAAATCATATGTAAAAGCAGAGTCTCCGTATAATACCAAAAACTCAATAACTTTGTTATGGAATAATATAATCCTATTTCTCTTACAGACCTATAATGTCATTATGTAAATGGCTATACAAAGCCATGATTATATCAACAAAATGAAATTGTTGTGTAAGACAGTTCCCAGTCTCTGTAAATGAGGCTTTTCAGCACTGTAGAACCAGAAAGTTTCCTCCTGTAATGCTAGAAGTAATGTTAACATTGTTGATTCCCGTTGCATTTTTAACTTTGAGGGTTATCACAATTAACCTTGAAGAACACAGGACCAAAAAAATAATATATATGTGGAAGTTGCATCATGCAGTGAAAATTGTAATAATATTTAGATTCCTCTTATGTTCTGCACTTCCTTGACCTTATTAGAAATTTAGAAATCCTTGTCATTTTGCCTGCCAGTTAGTCAGTCAGAAATAGCTCTTTGTAATCTAAACTCTCTTGGTTTTTTTTAATGAGTTAGGCTGTAGGCCTCATAAAATTTTAGATGGAGGTTTTGACTGGGTCACTTTGATGTGGAAAAATGTAATTTTTATGTCAGAACTATCTTTTTGAAGTTATATGAACCAATAGATGAACCATGAACTCATAAAAGGACACATACTTTCTTTCTCAACTCAGCCTAACTTTTGGAGTGCACAGAGTAATGAAAGATACAAAGGTTGCATCATTTAAACCACACATGGAACAGTTTGAGGACAGTAACAGTATCATAAAAATATTTTCAATAAGCTGTCTCCTGAATTAATAGCATATAGGTGTTACAAGACAATGTTATTAAATAAACCAGTAAAATTTAGCTACAAACTTTAGTTAATGATCCTATAAAATCATGACCCATTATGCTGATATTTTTAGCCTATTACATTATTAGCCTATTCTTTCAATTTCTAACTTATATATGAAAATTTCTGCCTTTGTGCTGGTTTTATCTGGGATGCAGTTCATTTTCTTCATAGTAGCTAGCATAGGGCTATCTTTTGTATTTGTGTCGAAAAAAAGGTCAGAAACAAAATTCAGATTTTTGTACAATTCGGCAACTGACCTGTAACCAGCAGAGTACAATGTCCACTGTGCTATCAATGCTGGCTGGGGGAACTGCACTCACTTTTTTATGTTGAAAAATGCTACCACCTTCAAAAAGGCAAAAAGATGGATCTTTATAGATTATAAAGTCTCAAAAGTCTTTATGAACTTGTCCACAGCTGTGATTTAGAGAACTATGAGCACTGCAGTGGCACTAACTGTGATGTGTACAATTCTCACTATTCCACTGTATTTTGGGCACTAGTTTCCCCTTTGTCTGTTATTTCCTCTTTACAGTCCCACATTTTCTTACACATTAAATGTTAAAGAAATTCTGTATAAGGAAGGAAAGAGAATGGAAAAAAGAGGAAGTCTATCACAGGCCAAGGTAAGGAATATCCCACCAGTTCCAGATGCTTAGAGGACTGTAGGGTCCACAATGTAAGGCAAGTAGAGGCAATGTTAGAGACAAAATGAGAATGTCTGACCTTCCTCTTCCTCAGCAGAAGGTATTGTTTGGTTTTTACACAAGAAAAGGAAAACTGAATAAGGGTGCCCAATACACCAACTAGTGATAATCAATACTGCTATTTTATTATAAGAGAATTTACTTACTTACAGGGGAAAAAAGAAGACAAGCAATTGCATATTGAATGTCGGGGGGAAAAGTCTTACTCAAATATTTGCCTTCATAGAATTTCATTAGTAGTATTTTAACCATGAATAATATCTCCCTAGCTGATCTAAAAAAAGTCCCCTATACTTGGAGTCAGGGCTATCATTTCCACTAGGGTCATTAAATGAGGCCTCACTTTGTTCTTTTGTTATCAAACAGGTAGCACCAGAGAACTGATAAATAAAATTCCCCTTGTGGAAAAGAGTCCTGCTACAGTACTGTTGTTCTATTTAACTTATTTACTGCTGATTCTTTTCTATCCTCATTCTTACAAATCAGACAACACAAAGATTAACAGATAAATCACACCTTTCTCTCATTTGGCTTGCATACTTTTTATACCCTTGTGGCGGCAGCCAATTTTGCTGTTGCCACAATTTCACATCCTCGATTCCAAAAGTGTGGCCACGTGGCACTTCAGATGCCTCAGGAAGGCTACAGTTGCCCATTCAATGACGCTGTTGCTTACATTTACTAAGCAGCCCCTCATTCCCCCACCTCCAGCTACTTGTTTACAACCCCGTGCTACACTCTGTTATGTACAGTTGTTTGTACAAACAGGTAATAAATCAATTCAAACCACACAATTTTACAGCCAAGGCTTCCCAACAGTTAAAAGAAATCTAAGGCAATTCCAGTAACACCAATGAGACTATGATGTAATGAAATTTGGTTACTGATATATAGGTGAATGTTAGATTGAAGCAAATCAGTTGAGAAATAGATGAAAAAGGAGAAATGAAGAACTAAACAGCAACAACCAGAGCTTATGGAAAGTCAGATTTATTTTGTCGAAAGTAAATGACAAACTACTAACTGAAATATGAAATGTTCTGAAACGAGTAATGGAAATTTCAGATTTTCTCATCACAGGGAAAATGCCACATTTCTTAAGAAAACACTGGGATTTCATTGCCAAGACCACAGTGTCAACAGTGCCTCTCAGCCCTTCTTTACATAAGACCGACAGGGAGCTATGAAGCTAAAAGCCTGAAGAGAGGCGCACTGCAGAGCTCTGCCTGCTGTTTGGCAGCCAGAGTGCTTCCAAGAGTGCTGGGATATCTGGAGACCAGGAACATTTTGAATGTCAGCCCCACATTCAGCAAGTAATCCCAAGACTGCCCATGTGTCAGGTTGAGCCACAGAAACAGCTTTCTGGGCAACATTTCCATTGTACTGTTCTGTATGAAGCTCCCTTCTCTCCTTAGGAACAACTTGTAAGACCCAGTTTAGGAGCACTGTCTTTCAGGAGCATCCTCTCTCAAACGTCTCTAGTTAGACTGGTCCATGCAAGTTGCTTCTGACAACCAAAATTTCCACTCATCCCTCCCAGCATGGTGATTTGTGGGTCCAAGCTTTGTCAATGCAGTAAAGCAGATTTTGTCCCAAAGGAAGACACGTCCCTAATAAGACAAAGGTCATGCCCTTGTTGTATGGGTAGCGGTTTAGCTACACCTACCAGCTTCTCTTCCTGTTTTTTTTTCTAACATCACGCTATTCCTGAAATAACATCAGCATTCAGTTACCACTAATGGAAAATACTTCATCATTTTAGGGAAGGGATTTTATGATGGCTTTTACTGTAACAGCAGAGCCCTTGATTCACAGCGGTCACAGAATGCACCTTTATTACTGATACTAGCCCTGACCAAAGCACTGTGGGACTCCTGATCCTGGGAGTCTTCCCCACAGAGTCAGGGTGTATCCAAGGCACACAGCTGGGTCACAGAAACATTTTTTAGGTCTTGCAGTTTAGACATTGGCTCTGTGAAACAGCAGCTCCTTTCCATAGCTGTGTTCTCTGCAAAAAGCAATCCCCACACAGGTGGGAACTGAAAAGTATGGGACAGCAATGTGCTGCAGCACTAGGATACTCCTAGTCATTATAACCTAAATATGTTACTGTGGCAAAAATTGTAAAGTCAAGCAAGATCCACTAGACTGTCAGATCACTCAGAAGATGTTTAATAGCACTGTTTAATATCTTCATTACTGACACATACAGTGGGATCGAGTGCACCCTCCACAAGTTTGCAGCAACACCAAGCTGTGTGGTGTGGTTGACATGCCCAATGGATGTGATGCCATCCACAGGGACGTGGAAAAGCTCAAGAATTGGGCCCATGGGACCCTCATGAGGTTCAACAAAGCTAAGTGCAAGATGCTGCACCTGGGCTAGGGCGATCCCCAGCAACAATACAGGCTGGGGATGAAAAGATCAAGAGCAGCCCTGCCAAGAAAGACTTGGGGGGGCTGGTGGATGAGAGGCTGAGCATGACTCAACAATGTCTTTTTGAAGCCCAGATGGACAATCACATCTTGGGCTGCACCAGAAGAAGCATGGCCAGCAGGTCCATTCTCCCCCTCTGCTCTCGTGAGACCCGCCTGGAGTGCTGTGTCCAGCTCTGGGGTCCCCAGCACAGGAAAGAAATGGACCTGTTGGAATGAGTCCAGAAGAGGGCCACAAAGATAATCAGGATGGAACATCTCTCCTGTGAGGAAACGCTGAGAGAGCTGGGGTTGCTCAACCAGGAGGAGAGAAGGCTCTAGGGAGACCTTACTGCAGCCTTGCAGTACATAGAGGATCCTTATAAAAAGGGATGGGTACAGACCTTTTTAGCAGGACCTGTTGCAATAAGACAAGATGTAAAGGCTTTAAACTAAAAGTGAGATTTAGACTAGATACAAGGAACAAACTTTTTACAACGAGGGTGGTGAAACACTGGAACAGGTTGCCAAGAGAGGTGGTAGATGTCTCATCCCTGGATACATTCAAGGTCAGGTTTGATGGGGCTCTGAGCAACCTGATCAAGTTGAACACGTCCCTGCTCACTGCAGGCAGGTTGGACTAGATGACCTGTAAAGGTTCTTTCCAAATCAAACTATTCTCTGATTCTATGAAAATATGGGACAGGTGGGACACCACAAGACTTCTTTCAGCAACTTGACCATTCCTCATCCCTTGGCTATTTTCTAGCCTTCCATTCCCTTTCTGTTATGTCCAAACCAAATAAGCATTAGCTAAGTCTTAAATAGCCTGTTGAGGCTAATGAACAAGATTCTCAAGGCATAGTAGCATTTATCTCCCATAATTTTATACTTGTTTATGCAGTTTGGAAATCTATTTTCAAAGTCAACTCTTTACTGCTGCTGACACCTATCCAAGCTGAATGCTATAAAGAGGTAAGAGCTACTCACTTACTTCACTTTTTTAATAATGTTTACTCTTGTAAAAGAAATTTTGTTGTTTCCACAGGAGTTCATGCCTAGAAATCACTATTCCATGAGAGTTCACGCCTAGCAATTACTATTCCAAAAACATATCTTACTGGTATAATTCTTTTTACTTCACAGAAGTTTAAAAATACAAGTAAAGGTCATATGCTAATTTGACATTTCAAAATCACACTCAAACCTGAAGCTTCATAAAAGTAAGTTTGATTATGACACTTGATGTACTCTACATATAGGAGCAGCTTAAAATCACTTCTTTTTGCATTATGAACTGAGATTCTTTTGCAGTAAGACATAATTTTAAAAGGCTTTAAATAGTGGAGAACACCTAGCCAAAGCAACTTCTATCATTGTCCTGCTAAAATAACAACAGATGTACCAAATAACATACCTTCTGAAAATTCTTGAGCAATTGCAGTTGTTACTTCACCAAACTGCCACAAAAAGAATTTACAGATGAAAAAAACTTCTATTTCATCAATGTTGTTAGTAAAATACACACTTCACCTTATTTTTCTTGGAATATGTGATACCAGAATAGAAAAGCAGAAAATCTCTTTTAAAATAGGGGGGGAAACCCTGTAATTTTTAGGAACACTTAAGAAGTACAGAATACCTAGGCTGCTACTTATCACAAACATCTCATTACTATCCTGTATTCCCACATCCCTATCTTCTCCCCTGTTCTTTCATTTCTTACCAACTTCGTAAATTCTTCAGAGCAGGTTTTCTTTTTCATACAAGGCTTGACACAACAGAGGGCATCTTTCCACCACCGAAGTGGAATAAAGTAATAATATTATCTATGTCATAATATTACAGATATTATTATTGTAGATAACATTTTATAAAAGAAAATTGGATCTTAAATTGTCCTGTCATATTAGCTGGCTTCACTCACTTTTTCAGGATGCTACAGATTCTGCCTCAGAGGAATCATTTCACAGACACTGAAAGATCTCATGGCTGGTTAGGAACGGCTGGGGTTTTGGACAGCTGGAAAAGTGTAAGAGGCTACTTAAATTAAGAATTAAGCATAATGGGCCCATAATAATGTTTAAAAGCTGACCCCAAAACTATCAACTGCTAATACCTCCATGAGATTTCCAAGTTAGCAACAGACTTTCTCCTCCTGAGAAAATGCAATGGTTTCAGGTTGGCTGCAGATGTAAGAATACCACTTCTGTCCTATTCACAAGGTCTTCTTCATAGGCAGAGCAGTGGAAAAGCAGCAGAGCAGTTGTCTGAGGCACAATTTTGTAACTGTTTATGACAGGACTTGGTATGACTTAAACTCCAATCTTCAACTTTTGACTTACAGTCTGAGAAGCTCAGTCTGGCTGCACAAGTCCTCTACATACAAACCATACCTGGTAGGCTGAATGCCCAGTTGCTGGAATTAGATGCTCAGCTTCTAGTTTAGTGGTGAACACAGGGATGCCAGGTTGAGATGGACTCAGTGATCTCAGAGGTCTTTTCCAACCTTACTGATTCCAGAAAGCCACAGTTTGCAAAGGGACTCCACAGAAAGGATAGATTAATAAGATCATCGATTTTTAAAGAGCTTGAAGAAGGTAATTCCCTTAATAGGGTTCTGCTGCATAGCTGCAAGGAGAAAGGGAGTTTCCTGATCTCTAAGATTGTTGATCTCTTTCCTCTGATTGCAATTAAAAGATAATCTAGAGTCATTCATAGCAGCAGATGTGGAACAGACAATACTGTCATTTCTTGTGCTGTTTATAGAGTACAAAGGGAAAACAATACACCTGCAACAGTTATGAGTCTCATACACTCATTTAGTATTAGATTAGACCAGCTTGGGAGGGCAAGGGAATTCTGGCTGGGATTGCAGAATCTGCAGGTAGGGAAGATCTTGTAAAACTGAAAGCAAATAAATAACTTTCTATCCCTTCCAGCTGTAGCTAAGGTTGCTTAGGTACTGACAGTTTAAAACGCAGACTAAATAAAATCATGCAGCAAGAAATGTTTTCCCTGGTAACTACTTTCAGTGTTACATTATTTACTTATTTCGAGTATATGTTTAACTACTGGGGGAGGGAGGGATTAAAAAAAAGGCATTTTCCTTGCTTTGTTAACTCCACTGCTCCAACAGACAAAACATAAAATTGAACAGTAATATAGGAACTGGGTCTGCAAATAACACACAAGGTTTTATTTTCATTTTTATTACAAAATTAACAAAAAATAATCTCATAACATTTAAAGTTTAATTTAAAAAAGTCTTCACAGGTCATCAGACTAGCAAAAGGAAAATTAAGGTAAAGAAGGTATGCAATGCATTTTGTTCCCCATTATAAACAGTCAGGACTCAGGAGCTTGCCATCAGGAAAGTCAGCTAGTCCAGCACTTCAGCCTCTAGTGCTGCAAATGAGTCAATGACAGAGGCTTCATTACATTTTCTTTTTTATTTTTCTAAACAAATCTAAGCACAGCAAAGGACACACAAAGTGTACCATTCTTTTAACAAAAAAAAAAAAAAAAAAAAAAGAAGGGTAATCTTTATGTTAGCTGAAAAATACAGCTCACTGGTGTGGCTTTTTAATGTTCCAAGAACATAAGGAAGGATAATTTTAAAAATACATATAATCCGTTAAAAGGTCAGAATTCATAAGACATTGAGACCAATCATTTACAATGTGTTCAAAAATTAACACTATATACAGAAAGATATAATTGCCAGCAGTTGTAAAAGTATAATTTTACATAGAATGTGGTCAGCCAAAAATTCATGTGCCAATTAACACAAGCACTGCTCCTTTTATTTCTTCTGAGATAGACAGACAGATACAAACATGTGGGAGGATACACTGCCTTCATAACTATTTTAGTTCAAAATCCATTGTTTTGCAAAAAACCAGTCTTCTTTAAGAAAACATGCATAATTCAGAACTCTTTACTCCCACTGACACTCCTTAAAGAGTCATTGTCATTCTTTAAAAATAATACAAGTGCTACAATATAGCACTTGTGACGTGTTATTAGCTCAGATTTAATAGCTGCAGTGAGAATACTTTAAGATATCTTTTCCTTGAGGTTTGAAAAAAAAAAAAGGGGGAATGAACTTGCATTCCAACATCAGTATTTAAATATTTTCAGGTCATCGAAATAAAGACCACCATGTACAAATGGAGATATCATTAAACAGATATCCTGTCACTTCAAGAATTAGGTACTGACACTTATTTCGAGTAATTGAAATGCAATTTATTTCTGTCACCTTTAAGTGAACCATCAGTAATAACCATCAGAATAAAATTCACCCTGGGAAGGCACAGAATTTCAGAAGATATAGATGTGTAAGGCCCAGCTCAGTTTTCCTTCTGCAAAAGAGTGAAATAATCAATGTGCTGAAACTTCAGGACCTCGTTTCCCCAGCTGGTCCAGCCAGGCTGCAGGTTGCGAGCAAACAGCTCCAAGCATTCCACATCTGGCTTGATAAACTCTGCCAGAACTGCTGTGTGAGAGAAAAAAAAAAAGAAAACAGTGACAATGGTACAAATAACAATAGTAAACACATAAAACCTCCCCTGTGATGCTAGTGGATGAAAAAATGAATGTTTCATTAAAAAAGGGAGAGACAGCAAATTAATTTCAGGGGTTTCATCAAACAGCTGGACTATTTATAGTGAGAAAGTAATTTTAAATAAGTGCCCTTGAGATTTTGAACAATACTGTCAAGGCCTTCAATAGCCTTGATTTATTGGTTTTCATTTAGAGAAAGGGAATGAGGATTTATTTCAGCCTCTACATAGACGAGTTCTGAATTTTTTACTAATATCAACAAACAGCTCCTAAAGACTAACTTAGCTCCTATAACACAGGGGTAACATTTCTAAAAATAAATAAATAAATAACCCCTTTTCTTAATTAAGATCACACTCTTTTCCTTTGCACCTTAAAGGGGATAAAAGCATTTTTGTGATGACTGTTAGGAGGTAAAATAAGAGGCACCAGTTAAATAAGCATAGCACTAAAGGGCTATAAAAATGCAAGCACTACTTTTTCCCCAATACCAACCTGGCAACAGAAGAGATATTTATATAACTCTGTTCTTTTATTCAGTAACATAAATCTCATATTTCTTTTACAGTTGGGCATTTTACTGCTTAAATCCAAATAAATAGATGCCTGTCATTAACATTAATGATGTAAATGTCATGGATTATGAATGGCATTCTTGGAGTGACAGAAAAAGATCTCGCATTTTGCTTGAAAAGTATTACTGCAAAGAGTTTATTGCTAAATGTTTTACTTGTCATACAGAGCCATTTAGTCTGTGGCTGGTTCAAACAAATCCTTAACTAGGTTTCTCAAAGTTATTGCATATAAAAATATGCATGAGAAAAGCAAAGCTTTAAGGAGTACATAACACAGAAAAGGCAGAAAGACCAAAAAAATCTTAACATATAATTTTTAGTATAGGTAAGGTTTTTAAGTTTTTGGTTTTGTTACTGAAGACAAAAGAAGAAAAGTTATGAAAACATTTCCAAAGGATACTTTGGTGATTTTTTATTAGATCTCCCAGCGATTTCTGAATCTCTGTCACTTAAAAATACAACTCATTAATCCAACAGTATGCTGCTTGATTCAGTCTCTTCAGGTATGATCACTGCAGATCATACCAGCATACACATCCAATCAGCATACACCACAGCATGAGAGGGAATGCTTTTTCTTGGTTTATTTGGTGCAATCCAAGTTCTGACTCTTTGTAGGAAGTTTGCCTGTCACATACTGCCTGTGTGAGACCCCAGCTGATCAGATCATGGATTGTTCCTGTTGGAGAAAAGATGAACATCTACTTCGCTTTCTATTGTTAGCCAGGCCCAGATGCATTTCCTACCTATATGATCACCTCTTAAAAAGCTTTAATATATTCAAAACCTTTTCGTAAATATTCTGTAATGGGTGTTTCCAGGCTTTCTTGTATTCTGGCTTGGCACAAAAATCTATTCTCCTTCTCCCAATCTTTAACAAATGCCACATGAATGTCTCAGATGGGTTATCATCAAGGCAGCTTTTAACCTAAAAAACACTGCTACCAGCAGGAATCTTATTCCAAAAACCTGCTTCTTTTAGAGACAAGTTAAAATGCTTAAACAAATCTAACATTTGCAGAGAAGTCTGGGAAGTTTAGAGGAAAATGTACATTCTGACAGAAAACTTGCTGCACTGTTTGGTGTCATGGGAGTTCATCTAATTAGACACGACTTATGAGTAGCTGTTTTTATACCATCTTGCAAACCCACCATAATAGAAGAAAAAAAGTGGTAAAGTTTACTGTTGTTCTTCCAGCTCCATTTAGATAAGGATTTCTTGTGCATCATTTGCTGTCAACATGATCAGAGGGCTCAGGCACCTCTGCTAGGAGGACAAGCTGAAAGAGTTGGGGTTGTTCATCCTGGAGAAGAGAAGGCTCTGGGGAGACCTTATTGTGGCCTTTCAATGCTTAAAGGGAGCCTCTAAGAAAGATGTGGACAAACTTTTTAACAGGGCCTGCAGCAATAGGACAAGGGGTAATGGTTTTAAACTAAAATAGGATTGATTCAGACTAGATATAAGGAAGAAATTGTTTACAACGAGGGTGCTGAAACACTGGAACAGGTTACCCAGGGGTGGTAGATCTTAAAATGCATAGGTTAAAAAATATCACAGCACTAAGTTCAGCAATCAAAAGCAGTTTTAACAAGCACCAAAAACTTCCATGCCTAAAAGGACAAATTTGAAAAGCACACATCGGAGATTCAACCAACTTCAGAGACTGGTTCAGCAAAAAGCAGGTAGCCAAAAAAACTGATCAGTTCAGCAGAAGCAGGAGGCATGTCACGGTACTTCTATCAATTTGGTTATAGAATTTAAAAAGGAAGTCCCAGGAATCTCCCCCTCTCCTTCTGCCAGTGAGAGGATATTTTTAAAGTTAGAGGTTTTTTTTAAAAAAAGAGAGACATATTACATATAATTCGAGATCACATTATAGTATGATTTTTCATTGCTAGGTTGTAGGCATTTACATAATCACATCAGGCAGTAACTTGCACTGCAATGAAAATTACCATATCAAGAGGGCTCCATTTTGTTGGCTTAAAATCTCATTACATTGGTTTCCTTAAAATAAGAAAAGTCAGTGTTCAAGTTACAAATTATGGCTTTTTTGTTAGACCTTTTTAAGACTGGAAGGCTAGCTTAACACACAGGCATTTGACTTGCAGCCCTCAAGCAAACCCTGGAGTTTTTTTCCTCTGAAAACAGGTTAGAGGAGCTACATCAGCAGAAAGATTAAATATTAAGTTCTTCTGCCACAAGAATAAATTGAAAAACAAAATCCACCACACAATTACTTCTATCCACTTACAGATACCACTGACAAGAAACAGCTCAAATAAATGATAAACAGCCTATTCTTTATCACTTACAGGTGTCACAACCACTACGACAGCAACTCAGGCACTTATATTTGGGCATGACATGATGCTAGCACAAAGCTAGCTGGTAGACATAACACTGGTCTTCCAGAAAACCCTCTTCATTCTGAAGTGCAATCCAGCAGACACCTGCCATACCTGCTTACTCTTAATCCCAAACATATATTGAAGATGCATGCTGCTAAAAACGTTTAAATAAGAAAAAAGAGGAATGATTTTTGAAACAAGCAACAGTTTCCCCTTATGTTTTGGACTTCCACTGCCTAAAAGGCAAGTTCTGCACTGACAAATTGCATACATAAAGTGAAAATGACTCTCGGCTTTTCACTGCCTCATCAGTGAACCATGCAAAGCACAAAGCACACAACTGAGCTCATTTTAGAATAACCCTTCGAGAGAGTTCGCAATGCAGAGGTTCTTACGGCCCAGTTTGTCTAACCCCTGAACAGAGTAACACCAGAAAAAGATCTGAAACTCGGCACAAAGATGGTTTCACACATCTGCATCTCTCCTAAGCTTCAAGTTCAACTCAGATGTTGATGCACCTATCAATTAGTCTAACAGTAAGGGCTCACAAGGCACATAAGGAAATAAAAGGTATTTATTTCTTTTTAGTTCCAAGGAAACCTTTTTAACACGGCCTAACAAGCCAGACTTGCTACAAGAGGAGGGAGTTTCCGTGACTTCTCATTGCAGTGTTCTGCTGAGGATATGCAGAGTGGCTAGAACACAGCCAAGAATTATTTCCAGTGTTTTTAGACATACTCCTATATGACAATATCATTTTCTAACAACATATGTACATACTTAAAAACTGAAGGAGAAATGGCTGTAACAAGGACAACCTATAATATGGGAAAAGAAAAAAGGTGATGTGAAGTTATGTAGAACTTCATCCATCTGTGTAACAGAATGTCTTTTATGCCTTGTAAGAGCAACACTGAATTGAATTAGGAAGAAAACCTGCTGTTATTTGAATCGAAACCTGGAGTAATAAAATTTGATTTTAACACATTTGCATAAAGCAGCTTAAGTACATTTACAATGACATATTAAAGCTCTAAGCATTGAACACAGCACATGCATCACCAAAAACCCCTACAGTTGCAATTTCATGGTTAAATGCACTATAGGAGCACAAACACGTCTTTTTGACGGCTTACTTTAATTTACATCTTTCTCTTCCCCCAGGAGAGATAAACTGTTATAATCAGTCATTAAGTGGTTACATATGCACCAACATACAACCGTTATTGTTGTAATAAGAAGCAAAGTGCCAGACACCATCAGTAAATACTAATATTTTTGGCTTTGTTACCACTTAAACAAAGCATAAAGAATGCGTGTGACTCATCAAGTGTCCTTCTCGCCCCTTGCCAAATCTCTGCTTCTGTTCAAATTTCTTCTGAAACCCTCTAGGATGTAGCTTAGCTGCTCTCTACTGGCCACTCGAGAGTATTGTCCAGTCATAAAAGCAACACCTGGCACAGCACTGAAGTCAAAGCATCAGCAATTAGCTTTTTGCCTTATGGTCTACCTTTTCGTTACATAACTGTATTCTGAATGGAGATGTCAAAAAAGGTAGGATACACGTGGATTTTTTATAGAAACCTTGTAAATCATTGATATTTGCTCCACAGCAAATTTGTTTTTTCAGAGAGAAATATAAATGCTGCACAATATTATCAAATCCCAGCATTCAAGTAAAATCCTCGAGAAACACACAAAAAAAATGAGCACAAACAGTTTCTTTTAAAATCCATTCAGGATCATAATTTATAAAGGAATCCCAAATACAGTTTCTAGATTCTGCCCTACAAAAGAATTGTTCCACGGACTATTCCGGCACTAGAATTTCCTGCAATACACACAAACAGTTGTTCTGCACCCTCAGATATCTCACAAGTTTCCTGTTTGTGTCTGAGTTTGCTGCTAAGTATTGGGTTTGCTGAAGAGGCCCTAGATGACACCCTCACAAATCACCACCCTACTATTCATTACCTTAAATCAACACATACAGTTCCTCCTCTAGTCTTAATTCTTAAAGATGTGGCTTCAGAATCAAAAAGATCCTCCTAGAATTGCCTTTCTTCTTTTCTGCTTTTAGCTAACCAAAGTATGTCCCTTCCACTAGTTTTTCAACAGGTATATATATATATATATATATATATATATATATGTGCATATATATATATATATATATATGTTAATTTAATAAATACAAGATCCCAAAAATAAATTTTACAGTGTCCCTGAACATAAAACAATTTTCCAGATCAGCATCCTAACTGAAACTGTTCTATTCCCTGGGAACAGAAAAAAGAAAGCATGTCAGTGAAGCAAACTGTGATACCTCTCCCCTTCAACAGCATTAAACATTTCTTCTACCTGCCTTTTCTGATGTGACTACATAGCACCATGTGCACCTGGAATATCTGCAGATTCATCATGAGCTTCCCTCCTGTGGGAGGATGAAACCATTTTTGTGAAATGTACTAAATGCACTTCTTACCATAGCCTTGCAAGGTGAAAGAAGTACAACTTCCTACTGACAAAATTAGTCAGAGTGCTCCAGAACAACATGCAAAACGTAGCAACACATCACACGGAAGTCTTCAAATTCTTTGGACTAAACTCCGAAAAGCTGGATTTATACACACATTAACTGGCTGGCTGAAGTTACTGCATCAATTTCAGTAAATTAAATAGAGCTTCTCAGAAAAAAGCAGGGCCTGCCTATTTATTGCCTATTATCAGCAGTCTTAAAATAATTACGCTTTTGGATTTAAAGGCATAATTTTACTGCAGGCAATTCATGCAGAAATGAAAACTTTTCCTTCAAGATGACATAATAAAGGAAGAGTTTTCTGCTTTTATTAACTAAGTAGAAGATATCCTATTATATATTCCCAAAGTTTTCTCCCCACAAGGTATTTTAGATCATTTGTCATAACTTCATATATGAAGTATCTGTAAACTGTTTGTGCAGTATTTAATAGACAAATTTTGAAAAAGGCAACTTTTTTTACACATCTACCCAAAATATTCACACAATAATGCTGAAAGTTCTAGTTTTCACTTTCATTTTTAGAGACCAAGACATACACGCCCCACAACACTTTTAAAAATGTTGAGGAACCACAAGTTCTGTTGAGCAAAATTGCTTTGCATATGGGAAATTAAGGCACTTCCAGACACATCCTAGAATGAGATATCCAAGTCCACTGCATTACAGAAATATTATGCAACAAAACCAAAACCTACCAGCAAGAGGAGGTTTATGTGAATGCAGAGTGCAGGGTGTGCTGACAATTAACTTATGTTCTGGAATTGGAAGTACACCTTCAGATGTCCTGTCGTATAAAGAACAAGAAAAGAAGTATGAGCAAGGAATGCCACCCAATGTGGTGCTGCAGCTCTCACAGAGCTACTTCAGATGAGAGGTAACACACTCACTGTGTTACTGTGACTGTGAACGCTCATTCACAGTCAAACTTCAGGTAGGTCCAAGGGAAGTTAAAAGTTGCTCAGACATATAAAAGGACAGTTTATGAACTCACTGAGGCTTTAGACACAGTTTGGTTAAGAACAGCCACACAAAGCCATTGAGAACAAACAGTCTTGTATCTCTTCATGAGTAGAAAAACCGCAGCATCCCCAAAATGGCATCAGCCTGTGTCAAGGACTCATGGTCCAAGAGAACATGTCAGCAAAGGAAGCTCTGCCCATGAGAATTTTGTCCAAGTCAGTTCCCCAGCACAGACAGATGTAAGGAAAAGGCAAAGATTTCCATTCTTTAATCTCACTAAGGCACACCCTTATCCCAAAGTTAGTAAGGCTATCTTTAGGTCCACAATCAGCCAAAAGATGATGCCACGAGATTTTAGGATATTATACTGTATTATAAACAAGTGACATATACAAAGGGGATTTTAACATCCTCAAAAAGACATTTACCATTGTCCTGACATACCTTAAGGCTTCCTTTACATCTCCTTGAACTCTCCCCAGTACAAGAACTTCATAGGGCTTTTTGTGCAAAGAATCCAAAGGCAATACAAATTCTCCAGCCCTAGTAATCTGACACAAAAGAGTTAAAAATACACAGTGGAAGATTTTAATATTAATTTTTTCCCAAGACATTTTCTTTTATAAAAGAAAGGATAGTGATGATATCAGACCTTTCAAATACAGAAGCACACAGTAGTAAATAGACAAATTATAAGAATATAAGGTATCATAGTGGAAGTCCTCTCAGTCTGCAAGAAAGAAACAAAACAAATTAAGAACTTACTTTTACCCAGTGCCACTCAGCAAGTGTCTTCACTGACCAGTGAGGATAGAGTTCATCCTTAACAAAATGTAAGTGCTTCTGTCTATTAGTCACCCATGTGACTACAAGACAATTTGGAGCAGCTAGTGTTGGTACAGGAATCTGCTTGATTTGCCATGAAGACAAGTGGCTGTACCTATACAGCAATACAGTGAGAAAGCAAGTTAGCATACACCAAATATAAAAACTGCAAAGCAACACAAATAGATGAAGAAATTACATGGACAGGATGTTTCAAGAATTCTCTCTTGACAACCAAAGTCATAAAAATAGTTCAAGACTGACACCCAGTGGCCAAAGCTGACAGATTTTATATGAAATCATTAGTGTGTGGACTTAAGTTTTACTGAGCAGAACCTTTAACTAAACATTTCCACTATCCCCCCAAATAAAGCATTGTGAGTTGTGACTCTGATAAAGTCTAAAAGCCCATATTTCATTTAAGAACTATCATATGTAATTCAATATTCTCATCTCTACAACAGAACAAAGCCATTTAGTTAAAAGTATCTTCTTAGGCAACGCAGTATTATTCACTTCTCATAATAAGCTCTCTTCTGAATGGAAATGACAAGTGAGTCATTCGCAAGTGCAAGGGCAACACTAATTTGACTGGAAAGTTAAGAGGTCATAAAAGATAATTTCTCCAGTTATTTGCAGAAGTTACTCATTTTTTTAAATTACCAGTCATGGTAGAAATTCTCTAGTTTCTTCAAAACCATTCTGCACTTTCCTGAGCTAACTGAACACTACATCAGTAAATACAGCACGCTTTCCAGATTCTGTCCTGTTCCACCATTCTCTCATGATGCTATTCTACATTATTAGCAAGTTGTAATTCATGGAACCTACACATTACAGCATCAAAAATATCGGGACATTGCCTACTGGAAATCAACAGCTACCATGTGGGTACCTAGGACCCTATACAATGCAACAGTGAGAAACAATATAAACTAGACTGTCCAGAGACAAAAAGATTCACCCAGATGTGAAATGCTTCAAAATTATTAGCTGTCAACAAGGTAATTAAGAGCAGTGATAGCTCCTGCACCTTTTGCCTTTATTTTGTGAGGGAGAGAGGGTCTTGCTGGCTAATTTGTGCTTGTGAATAACTGCAATTTTCCTCTGAGTACCATACATTGTCAAGAAGACATTTGAATTAGTTCAATTACTCATTTTCTATAGGTTTCTTTAAGGCTTTCAAAGGAAAGCCTACTAATCAGTCTCTGCATTTTCAAACTATGTCTTCATAAAAAGCTTCAAAAGCTACGGTAGTTATTAGTCTAGAAAGTTGTAAAGCCCTATTTCCTGTCTGACCTTCTTTCACATGGATACAACTTATAGTAATCCATAGGGGCTCCCATCTTATGAAGGTAATCCAAGAGGGCTCCACTGGCACAAGTCTGATGTTACTTGGCAGTAAAGGAAGCCCATAAAAATTTAATTTAATGACTTCATAAACTACAGTATTCGAGGATTTTACTGCTGCATTATCACTTTCTTCTATCCATTAGACTGAAGCTCCAGCTACGGCTCAAATTAAAAAAAAAACAAACCACAACAACAGCAATAACAAAAACAAACCCCGCAACCAAGATAAACACCACCACTAACACTTCTGAATCAGATTTCAGTTTTGGAAATACTTACACATTTATGTGTAAGTACACTTTATGGCCAGTGGAGTAACCTTATTAATTACAAATTAATATCTGCATGATCTGAGATTTACAAAACAGTTGACACTAGACTTTCTTGGAAATTCTCAAAGACTAACAATCTGTCACCGGCTAGGTAATTTAAGATCTATTCTTGCAGATATTTTGTATGCCAAGCATCCAAGCCCTTTCAGTGAAATCCCCAAGACATTCCATAGACTTGAAGGTAAGCATATGCCAAAATATTTTCAAGTTTAAGCTGCAGTATCACATTATATTGGTCTTGGATTACGTCAGCACATTAAAATATTAATTACCCTTTGCAAGATACAATGACAATGTATGATTTTACTATAAAATTACCTGTTGCTCCTTTTAACAGACTTGTTCTCCCATGGTGGATCAATCACAATTACATCATATTTTTTTTTGTCTGGCAAGTGAAATTGAAAAAAAAAAAAGCCAGTCAATCATCTTTTAAAAAGTCTATGAGTTAAAACTGATATACAGCAAAACCACACATTTCTTCTGTTCTTTTCAAATAAGAAGTTAAAAGACTTTTGGCATGCTTTTTAGAATTCAGATAATCATAGCCTTCAGAGATTTTTAGGTTGATTACCTGAGGAAAGGACTTTTATGTCATCTGTGTCAGATCCCTCCAAGAAATTTTGAACATCTTGAGGATTTTTAGAAAAAAAAAGTTATAGAGTGCAAGTCTCAAAAACGACAATTTCTTCAAGTTTCCTACCAGAAACTAAGTAATAAGGCCCCCAGCTGAGTGAAAAGCTGAAGCCCTGAACACAAGATTCCTCTTCTGTTTGATCTTTCAGCAGGCCAACAGGGACATATAGAGCTTCAAGGAAGTCCTGAAAAACTGTGTTTTGCACTACTGGAGGTAAAGAGAGACAAGATAGCTAGATCTAGTGTATGAAATGCAAATAATGGACAAGAAGAAGAGAACTGAAAGAGTTTTCATGGGAGAAGCTGAGTTTACTTCAGTTGGAGGAGAGAATATACAGGGCACATCCATGAAAAAACAGGACTCTCCAATTTTATTTTTTCCAGAGAACATATTTGTCCTTTCATTGAGTCTGATGGTAAGAACAACAGATCAGTATTTGATGTTCATTACATGTGCTTAGTATATCTTTTTCCCTTAGGATTGGATGTGGTAACCTTACAGCAAGAATTACTTGCAGAATTACTTGACCAGCAAGAATTACTTCTCTTTTTGCAGGTGAAAGGGAAGAAGAAAAACAGAAATTAAAATGGACAGTAGACTTCGTCCAAAAAAAAAAAAAAAAAATCTAATAACTGGCATTATATTAACACTCACTGTTGCTTATTTCAATAAAGAATTTGCTCAAATCTTTTGGACTGCTCTCTGACCTCTTGAAGAATCCAAACATGCTTTCTTATATGCATAGCTTTGCATAGTGAGAATGATCTTCCCTCTTTCCTACAGCTGCAAACAGCTAACCGGTTAAATTCTGGACTTCTTGGATAATAAGATCCTACCTCCTACATGTCTTCCTATTAAAAAAATTAACAGGAACAAACAAACAAAAGTCCAAAACAGGGGCCTGCTCACAGGCAACATCTTTTCTGTAAGACTGTCTGACAAAGCTTAGCTGCTACTGATATTAATAATAATAGTAATAATAATGAAAGTCAATTTGAAAGCTGATGGAACGGTGAAGCACAGTGAAGACTGGTGCATGCTGTCAGCTTAAAGCTTTGATTCACTTTTACAGAGAAGTTATTATAAAATCCCACCATTTCCCAGTCACTGAATTTGGCTTAAGCCAATACTCTCAGCTGCGAAATGTAGCAGCTGAGACATCAAGTCATGCTTGCTACTCCTGGTCTGGCTAAAGTGGTGCTCCCTTCCAGTTGGGTGGAGCAGCCTCTCCAACTGTTATCTTCCCGGGGGGACACTGGGCTCTGTTCCACAATCAGTTTATGCCAATCTAAAAAAGACCCTGCCACTGCATAGGATGAGTCTGTAAGGGAACGTCTGTTTTAAGGTGTGTAATCTTATCCCTCTCCCAATTCCAATTCATGGTTTAATCCAGCTAAAAATCAATTCAGCAGGACCACTACCCTCACAGCAGCATAGACTTACCTATGTTAAAGCCTCATACTGTGGGACAGGGATCCAGCAGCATAGCTAGACCCCACCTAATGCATTTACATGACTTCTAAGCTGACAGTGGCTCAGAACATGCTCACAGACTGTTGTATTTTGGCTGAAATTTTTAAAGGAGTCTCCTGGAGACAAACAATACCCCCCCATGACACAATCTCCTAACCACTCAAGATTCCTTTGAAAACTCTCAACTATTTGCAGAAAGTTAGAAATACCACTTTAAAAGCCTGCAGCAGCATTTCCTATCAGTGTGATACTGTATATTAAAATCTGTTCATTGAGCTCCTATTCATCTTGACATTAACTGTTCTTTTCAGGCAGGAAAGAAGGAGTAAATTCTAAAACCTAAAGATACTTACAGTTCAGCAGGGGCTGTAAACATGAAATATCAGATAAAAGGAAGCTGCTTTTTGGTGGCACCAAGTACTTCTGCCCCATTAACACAATTATCTTTGCATGGTTTGAGGTGTTTTCTGCAACACATGAAAGCAGGTCCTGCTCTGGACTGGAGGTTTCATCCTCTAGCACATATACAGCCCGATGGTCACCTTCATTCACAGCTGGAAACTGCTTTGCCATTTCACATAATTCAGCCAACCCACAGACAACAGGAACGTTATTCTTCCTGCAACTGAGTTCTGCAGTCCTTTGGTGAAGAAAACCACTTTTGAGTCCTTCTTGGACTAAATGCAAAGTGCCTTCCCAAATCAGCTTCCTGACCTGTATTGTCATAAAGGAACAAGGGGAAAAAGAAACGATCTTTCAAGCATCTACTTGCTCAGGGAACGTAACCAAAATCAAAACATTCTTCAATCTGCAGGCAGGGAAAATGATTCTTGCCAGTTACAGAGAACATTGGCTCAAAAGCTACAAAGGGCATGATGATAAGGCTGTGTATCATGGTCCAACACCAGCTGGCAACCAAGTACCACTCAGCTGTTCACTCACACTCCACAAACCCCATTCTGTGGTGAGCAGGAGAAAAAAAAAAAAAACCATGGGCTGAGATAAGATCAGTTTAATAACTGAAACAAAATTAATTATTATGATTATTAAAAACAGAAAGAGAGAGAAATACCACCCAAGAGAAACAACTGATGCACAGTACAATCACAAAATAATCTGAGTTGACTTGCAGAGCTATAACCTTTAACATCACAAACACAGTAAAAACCCAATACTTCCTAATCTGTTAATGGTATCAGAGGCTAGCCAGGATCACAGGTTTTTCCAAACTGTGTCTTTTTACATATTCATCAAAAATGCTTCAGTGTAATTCAGTTGTAACTTCACCAGTACATTACTGACATAAGCCTATAGACTTGAATTCCAATTCATTCATAATGCTTTAGTATGACAATATAAAATGTTAGAGGAAAAAAAAAATAAAAAAATCTTTCTCATTTGCAGAATGAGATATTTTGGAGCACATTTGGTCAAAAGAAGCTTTGAATAACTTCAGCACAGTGCCCTGATACACTAAAGATGAGCTGATCTTCAGAAAAGGTTACAGTCTATTTCAAATCAGTCACTTCCTGACCAACTAATACTCAGCTCATCACAGTATAATATTTAGTTATCCATAACAGTAAAAGAAACTTTGTCAATGCAGTTTCCAGCTCCTTGAAATATCTCAAATGCAATTTCACATGTGTCTACAAAGAAGATCTTCTCTGTAAGCACTTTTCACTTAAGACTGGAGAGACTCACCTTCCCACTAATGGAACAAGCTACAGGAACAGAACTTGTTTGCAACCATGGCCCGCACTCTGTACATGCCTATCAGGTATCATGTACTTGCAAAATATACTTTTTTCCAACTTACCTTTGAATGGTATTCCAAAGCATCCAGTTCACCGTGGTTGAATAAACATTTCCTTTTACGTTTCTGCAGAATGAGCAAGCAATGAAAAAAAAAAATAATCCATATTATTCTGCAAGGACAAAAAAAAAAAATCAAACATACCTGAATTACCAATTAACTCTTTCAAAAGCAGAAGAAACTTTACATCTCTTTCTTTTTCCATCACAAATACAAGTCAAATAAGCAAAAAGATCTAGGCTGCGGCAGACATTCTCAAGGTACATACACTTAAAGCTGTGTTATGTTACTCATGTCACTGGGATCTGAAGATACCTAGTGCATGCCACAGCTGGTGCTCATGCTTCCTTTGGGCCCACACTAGAAGTTTCAGCTGCCAAGTGCAGTTTACCAATAAAAGAAAATTAACTACATTTCATTGATCACATCTGTTGTTTTAGACCTACAATTCTTATTTTCTTTTGTCCATAAGAAACAGTACTGAACAATATTGAAAGCTAATTCCTATTCTCCTTCCCATCTTGCTGATATGCACAGTCTTGACAGCAACCACAGCTGGAGCTCAAGTGCCTACCACCAATGTCAGAAGATTTTGTGAGCTTTTGAGTCACAAAATGCACATTATTGACATACAGAACACAAGAATATCCTCATAAGTGCTTACAATTTCTGTGCATCTTGAAAATACATGATGTAAAAGTTCCTGCTCTTCTGCACAACCTCAGAAGACTCAGGTATGCAAAATAATGTTAAATAGTAAATTATCACAGGATTACTGTAGTTTACTGTATGACAGAACATACCTTCATAGCACTGGCAACAGAATCTTCAACACCACTCTTTGTTCCTTCCTGGCATTCCTCTCTGTTACTGTTGACCTTTATTTCTGTCAGGCTCATCTCAGGGCACCCCTGACATAGCTGCTGCTCAGGAGGTGCAACTATATGGGGCTTAGAAATGTCAAAGAACTCCTCTCGAAACACGTATCTCGTTTTTGCTGTTTTACCTTCTGTTTCTATGGCGTCCTCAGGGCTATGAGTAGGACCACTGCTTGATGAGGAGGTGGTAACAAAGGTAGAAGAACCATGACAGTCTTCAGTAGATGTGACAGAAGTATTGAGAGTGACACCACCAGGGCATGCAAAGGAGTCACAGATCTCATAGCCACACTGGTTGATGAAAGAGAGATGATCCACAAGCCATCCCACTGTCAGATGATGTACCACGGACATCGTAACTTCCCTTTTCAGGAGGAAAAAATCAACTTCCTGAAACTGCAGCTTTCATCAACTATACACATTTCCTGGAGTAAACTCCTCCTGTGGGGATTTTTATAAGAATTTGCTTTTCAGAACTATCACTGTTTTAATAAAGTAGAACATACCTTCAGGTGGACATTTCCACGTGCACACAGGACATGCTGTAGCACCTTCTGACTTCAGTTGTTTTCCCTGTGCATCCCTATTTTAGCTTCATCCCTATAATGTTTTTTGTTTTAACAGTAAGCAAGTTTTATATAAGTTTTTACACTTTTATGCAGCACGCATTTACTCTAAGACAGTTCCTTCAACAAGCTGGAAAACAGCACTGTGGCACTGTGATCATGGCTATGACTATATGACTAGGGCAAATATACATACACAGCACACATACACACATATGGATATACGGATATATATGCTATATACGCACACATACATGTACACATGTACACATACCCACACACACGACAGTGACAGCGCTCGGGAGCAGTACACAGGCACAGAAGCAGCGGCGGCACCACCGCTGCTGAAGCCCGGCGCCGATGCCCGCCCGCCCCCGGAGGTACACAAGGGCAGAAAGCTCGGATTTTTCCCCAGAAGAATTCGCTACGGCTGGAAAAAAAAGCCCCGGAGCTCGCCCTGGCACGGCAGCGCCTCACACCCTCACCGTGGGCGCCGCCATCTTGCTGTACGGCCATGGCCCTTCCCTTGGGCCCCTCCCAAGATCCTCCCCTCGCCTCCCTTCTCCCCGTGTCCCCCCGCTCCGCCGTGACGCAGTTCCTTGTGACGAGCCGCTGCGTGACGCAGTGGGCGGGCGGATTTGAATTTGAGCGGAGGAGGAGGAAGGCGGCGGTGCTGGAGGTAACGGCTGGGACGGGGCTCTCCGCCGTGCGGGCCTTTCCCTCTGAGAGGGGGCGGGAGGGAGGGCGGCAGCAACAACAACGCCGCCGCCGCCGCCCTCACCGTTGCCGCCCCGGGGCCGGTGTCCGTGAGGTGGTGGCGAGTACCGCGCTGGCTGCCCTGGTTGCCTTCGGTACGGTTTAGACGCGCTGTCAGGGCGAGCGGGGGAGCTGCGCCCAGCTCTGCCGCGCTCCCTTCCCTTTTATTCCCCGCTGGCGTGTTGGCTGCAGCAAATTCTTCTCTTAAATCTCTGCTCGAACTCTGCTCTTCTGGCATCCTGGGTTGTATTAGGAATAGTGTGGCCAGCAGGACTAGAGAAGTGGTTGTTCCTCTGTACTCGGCACTGGTGAGGCCGCACCTTGAGTGCCGTGTCCAGTTCTGGGCCCGTCAATTCAGGAAGGACATTGAGGTACCGGAGCGAGTCCAGAGAAAGGCAATGAAGCTGGTGAAGGGTCTGGAGCACAGTTCTGATGAGGAGCGGCTGAGGAAGGTGGGGTTGTTTAGCCTGGAGAAAAGGCGGCTTGCGGGGGGACCTTATCGTTCTCTACAACTGCCTGAAAGGAGATTATAGGCAGGTGGGGTCGGGCTCTTCTCCCAGGCAACCAGCAACAGGAGGAGAGGGCACGGCCTCAAGCTGTGCTGAGGGAGGTTTAGGTTGGACACCAGGAGGAATTTCTTCACAGAAAGGGTGACTAGACACTGGAAGGGGTTGTCCAGAGAGGTGGTGAAGTCACCATCCCTAGAGGTGTTCAAGAAAAGACTGGACGTGGCGCTTAGTGCTGCAGTCTAGTTGACAGGATGGCCTAGTTGATAGGCTGGACTTGATGATCTCAAAGGTCTTTTCCAACCTCATTGAGTCTGTGATTTGGGAAACTAGTCACTTGGTGTATTTATGAAAACAATCTGTCTGCGGTTAGGTCGCTGTTAAAGTGATTGAATAATGCAGCTTCTTCCCCAGAGACAGTGAAGTCGTGGATACACTATCGTATGAGCTGGGCCTGAACTAAACCTCTACCATGGTTTGTGAGCACTAGAACTAGAAGCGAAATGAAACACAGTTTATACTGATAATGTGTTTTGGTAATGTTTGTAGTGGAGGTTTTTTTGATTAGTTATAATTCGGTCACTTAAGGCTGTCCCACAAATAAAATAGATCCTCTCTAGAGGGTGAAAGTTGTTGGGTTTTTTCCAGAGTTAATTCTATTTACTACAGATTCCCACTTAATGTCACCTTGGGGACAGTGGTATTAATATTCCAGTTTGATTTATATTTTGTGTGTGTAGTCTGAAGAGAGCCATAATATTATTTCAGAATAGGTTTTCCAGTTATTATGCTATGATACTGCAAGATCTTTTGCAAAATTAATAAGCAGGCTCAGAATTAGCAGTTCAGGAGTAGATGAAGTGCTGAAGAGCTGGAAACAGTAGTCATGGTAGTGTAGCTGACTGAACTGAAAAATTTCTCAAGCCTTTTTGCTTGTGGAACTTGTAGGTTAGAAATGCCCAGATGTAAAGGCAAAATAGTAGGTTCGGAACAAGCACTGACACTTTCATCAATAAAATAATTGATTTAAATGACTGTGGCTGCTCCTGTGTGTTTCTGGAGTCTAACATAATCACTTTTTTCTTTTTTTCTTTTTTTTTAAAGAGAATCCAGTATTTCTAGAAACTTCGCCACACTGTTTGATCCAATGTACAGTTCTACTTGCTTATTCTGATCCTTAAGAAAATCATTGTGGAGTTCAAAAAGACAAATACTCTTAGATCCCGGATTTTCTGATACTGAGGGATTGTGATTTACAGTTCAGTCACAATGAGACGAAGCTCAAAGATCACTAGAAGCAGCGGTCGGCAATCTATGATGGCACTGAGAGTGCAGGACAACAACAAGATGGGTCTTCAAACACCTCAGATGTAAGTGTTGCTGATCATCTTGCCAAGAATAGCTACATAAAACTAATTCTGAAGAGATTTAGTATAGTGTATTTGAGTGTGTGAGTGGTAACTGGGGCAAAAATTGGAAACAGTGAGAAGAAAGCTCCTTGCAGCCAAGAATGTTTGCACAAGTGCTCCAGTCCTGCAAAAAGACTTCCTTTAATCTTTTTGTGTACCTGTGACACATTTCAAATGGTAACACATTTTCTAACATACTTGTTAGGTGGTGGCTTGGTGCCTCTGTATAGAAAATGTGTACTTACAAATCTTCTTGCAGAATTAGTTTTAATAATGGACAAATAATGCATTAAAATTGGTTGACTTTTCTAAGATGCTGTGCGATGAAGGTGCTTAGGCTTATACGAGTGTGTTTATAGTTCTTGCATGAGCAAAAGGTGAAATGGTAGAAATAGTCACTTAAATCCTTCTCACTATTCCTCAGGGTGGACAAAGGTACCTTTGGGAAGCTGAGCATGAGCAAACCTACACCTGCAACTTCAGAAAGAAAAATCAGCATTTTTGGGAAGAGGTATTGATAACTTTCGTTCTCTGCTCTGTAAATTAAAACAATAATGCTCCCACATAATTTTGTCATTTTTTTCTCTTGATAGATTTTTCACTATAGGGAATAATTATCTGAGGCCAGGAGACGTTCAGGTCTGCCTCACTCCACTCTTTGGTCACTAAGCAATAATGCTGTGGAGTAAGAATCGCTTTGGGAGCTGTTTTTTCTCTTGGGAATGATATGCATGACAGACCTTCTGAGCACCTCAATACACTTTCCTGTTCAAGGAAGAATGACATTTCCAGTACACTCTGCCTTGGTTTCTTCTCTCTAAGATACAAACCTTCTAAAATTCTATAATCTTCTGCTTAGTTCACAATTTTCTGTGTTTGAATGTCTTGCAGGTGTCTTCTTTTGTAAGACCCCACTGTTGCAGGGGTCTATTCCTTTTAAATATTTCTTTAAATATTTTAATCTTTATTTTCAGCCACCTACATCATTTTATCTTCATCTTTGGAGTATTTTTTGCTCCAAAAAACTTATTTCTTTCAATAAAATGAAGAAAATATTTATCTAGGATTCAGTAATCCCTTTGTTGTGCATGTGCATTGTGGTTTCCAAGTTGATGATGTTTTTCCAATCATCTGAAATACAGAGAACTTCAGGTATCACTTTGCATAAAAAATTCAAAGGAAACATAAAAATAGCAATTTTAGTGACTTAAACATTAAGAGAGTTTCTCTTTTATATTTATTGTCCTGTATTTACTGTTTGTCCTTAGAACTAGTGTGACTGGAGGGTCACGCAACAGTCAGTACGGTGTGTTCGGTACAGAAAAGATAAAGGATCCCAGGCCACTCCAAGAAAAGGCATTCATCCAACAATGTATCAAGCAGCTTTGTGAGGTAACATATTAACTTATTCTGAATGTTTAGTCATAGAATATGCTAATAAAAATACTTACTTCCTTGGTTTCAACTTCAGGTTCTATTTAGTGACTAATATGCCATGTTTCTTTTTTGTAGTTTCTGGTTGAGAATGGTTATGCCCATAATGTTTCCATGAAATCGCTACAGTCTCCATCAGTTAAGGACTTTTTAAAAATCTTCACTTTTATCTATGGGTTTCTCTGCCCTTCTTATGAACTGCCTGACTCAAAATTTGAAGAGGAAATTCCCAAAATTTTTAAGGAACTTGGGTAAGATGATTATTTGTTAGTCTGTTGTGCTAAATAGATAAGATTCTGCTTCTTTATTCAGATGAGACTCTGAAAGTACAATATTGTGATTATTGTGCTTCACTTTAGCTCTAGGTTTACACTCTGATTTTCAGACTCTACTATGCATTTTATGTTTGAACTTGCAGAACTATAGGCTCTTGGAAGCTTGCTTTGTAATGTAAAATTTAATTGATTATCTTTATTTGTATAAAGCTTTGAAAGACAAACAGACCTTTCTTTTACAGACCCTTCTGTATATGCTGCTAGAATCCAAGAACTAAAAATTCCAAAATGTTGGATCCAGTTAATTTAGTTTAAGATGGTTTTTTTCCTGTAATCTCTCTCATTCTGCTTTCAAAGCAGGGTGTGCAAATAACAAAAATAACTGCTGAGGTTAAAAAAACACAGAGTAGCTGAGTGGTTTACTTCTGAATTTGTTCAGTGTTTGGAATCATTAATGGCCCCCAATGCTTTCCAAGAAAGAAATTCCTCTGCCTGTTGTTAATGGGGAATTTTCAGTCTCATTGAAAACCACCAATGAAGTGTATTTTATTTCTGTAGATTTGAGTCCGTGATGGTGTCAAAGCACTGAAGGACTCCTTAGATATAAATGTAAATCTGTTTCATTCCTTTCTTAATTAAATTAATTAAAACAAAACTTAATTAATATTAATCTGTAACATTTGAAACAGCTGATGTAGCTTGAAATCTTGAAACAGATTACATTCTGCTGCACCAAGAGTGTAATCCTGGATACAGAGACTTATTCTGAGAACTCACTGTAAGTTGTCTTTTTTGAGTTCAAGGAGCATCTGGATGACACTCTTAATGATATGGTTTAGTTTTAGGCAGTCCTATGAGGAGCAGGGAGTTGGACTTGGTGATCATTATGGGTACCTTTCAAATCAAGATATTGTATGAATCATAAAGTGAGAAACCCATGATAATTGAATGAAATAGAAGTCAACTTATTTCCTTTGACGTACAGCATAAACTACAATTGAGTTTGTTCTTCCTTCTGCGCCTTCATGTACATATAAAAATGTGCTGCTTTGTTTGCAAAATGTGCTGGTTTGTTTTCATCACTGTTTGCCACTGCTATTAAAAATGTATTTCCTTTGGCCTTGTAGGTACCCCTTTCCTCTGTCAAAAAGCTCCCTGTACACAGTGGGAGCACCACACACCTGGCCTCAGATAGTGACAGCTTTGGTTTGGTTAATTGATTGTGTCAAGGTAACATTTGTCTTTCTTAAGCCAAATATTTCCACTTTTCGGCTTGAAATGTTAATTTTAGTACAAATCTCATAAATATTTTTTACAAATCTCCTTGTTTGATATTTATGAAAAGAAAACGATAGGCATTCTTACCTGTCATCTGGGAGCTAACCCTTAGCCTTACTTTTTAGTAACTTTTAAACTGAGCTTTTCATGTTATATTTCTTTAAATGTATGTACTAGACAAATTCATGTATAAAAAAGGGAGGGAAATGCTGGCTTATATACATACATAAAATGTGAGAAGTTAATGGGTATCATCTCTGAAGATTCATATTACCTTCAGTGCATATCTTTTGACATCTGCTATTCTCTCCTAAATTTGAAGTCTAATTTTGAATTTTCAATTGTAATTATTCAAATGTCATATGATTGTTATACAGAGTGGAGAGTATTGTGCTTGGGCGAGGGGGTTGTTTAGTTTTGGGGGGTTTTGGTGTTGTTGGTTTTTTTTAATAGTGGTAACTCTTCTTGCTGTGACAGAAGTTCACCACTGCTGAATTGGGCACACACGAAAATCATAGAATCATAGAATCGATTGGGTTGGAAAAGACCTCCGAGATCATCGAGTCCAACCCTTGGTCCAAATCCAGTCCATTTACTAGATCATGGCACTCAGTGCCACATCCAATCTGCGTTTAAAAATCTCCAGGGATGGTGAATCCACCACCTCTCTGGGAGCCCATTCCAATGCCTGATTACTCTCTCTGTAAAGAATTTTCTCCTGATATCCAACTTAAATTTCCCCTGGCGGAGCTTAAGCCCGTGCCCCCTTGTCCGATTGCTGAGTGCCTGAGAGAAGAGACCAACCCCCACCTGGCTGGAACTTCCCTTCAGGTAGTTATAGACGGTAGATGAGGTCACCTCTGAGCCTCTTCTCCAGGCTAAACAACCCCAGCTCCCTCAGCCTCTCCCCATAGGACTGAGCTCCAGTCCCTTCACCAGCCTTGTTGCTCTTCTCTGGACCCCGCCAGCACCTCAATATCCTTCCTGAACTGAGGGGCCCAGAACTGAACACAATACTCAAGGTGTGGCCTCACCAACGCAGAGTACAGGGGAAGGATCACTTCCCTGCTCCTGCTGGCCACGCTATTTTTGATACAGGACAAGATCCCATTGGCCTTCTTGGCCACCTGGGCACACTGTTGGCTCATGTTGAGCTTCCTGTCAATTAGTACCCCCAGGTCCCTTTCTGCCTGGCTGCTTTCCAGCCACTCTGTGCCCAGCCTGTAGCGCTGCAGGGGGTTGTTGTGGCCAAAGTGCAGGACCCGGCACTTGGCTTTATTGAACTTCATCCCATTGGAATCAGCCCATCTCTCAAGTCTATCCAGATCCCTCTGCAGAGCCCTCCTGCCTTCCAGCAGGTCGACACTCCCTCCCAGTTTGGTGTCATCAGCAAATTTGCTGATGATGGACTCAATCCCCTCATCTAAATCATCAATAAAGATATTAAACAGGACTGGACCCAACACAGACCCCTGGGGAACACCACTGGTGACCGGCTGCCAGCTGGATGCAGCTCCATTCACCAGCACTCTCTGGGCCCGACCCTCCAGCCAGCTCCTAATCCAGGAGAGGGTACACTTGTCCAAGCCATGGGCTACCAGCTTTTCCAGGAGTATATTATGGGAGACAGTGTCAAAGGCCTTGCTGAAGTCTAGATAGACCACATCCACAGCCTTCCCCTCATCCACCAGGTGGGTCACCTGATCGTAAAAAGAGATCAGGTTGGTCAGACAGGACCTGCCCCTCCTAAACCCGTGCTGGCTGGGTCTAATCCCTTGTCCATCCTGAAGGTGCTGTGTGATTGCACTCAGGATGATCTGCTCCATAACCCTGCCAGGCACCGAGGTCAGGCTGACAGGCCTGTAGTTGCCAGGGTCCTGCTTGCAGCCTTTTTTGTGGATTGGGGTGACATTCGCCAACCTCCAATCATCTGGGACCTTCCCAGAGAGCCAGGACTGTTGGAAGATGATGGAGAGCGGTTTGGCAAGCTCTTCTGCCAGCTCCCTCATCACCCTGGGATGGATCCCGTCTGGTCCCATAGACTTGTTAGGATCCAGCTGGCTCAGTAAGTTGCTAACTACATCCTCCTGGAATACAGGAGGGCTATTCAGCTCTCTGTCTCTGTCTATCTGCTCTAGAGGCCAGTTGTTCTGAGGGCCACCTGTCTTACTGCTAAAAACTGAGGCAAAGTAGGTGTTAAGTACCTCAGCCTTCTCCTTATCTTTGTTAACTATATTTCCCTCCAAGTCCAACAGAGAACTGAGGTTTTCCTTGCCCCTTCTTTTGCTATTAATGTATTTATAAAAGGACTTTTTGTTATCCCTAACTGAATTAGCCAAATTAACTTCAAATTCCACTTTTCTTTCCCTAATTTTTTTCCTGCATGACCTAGCTCTCTTCGTAAATTCTTCATAAGTAGCCAGCCCTTTTTTCCACAGTCTGTAAACTTTCTTTTTATCCCTGATTTCTTTCAGAACCTCCCTATTTAACCAAGCCGGCCGTCTTCCCCTCCGGCTGGCCTTTCGGCACACTGGAATAGCCTGTTCCTGTGCGCTCAAAATTGCCTGTTTGAAGCATGTCCATCCCTCCTGGACCCCCTTGCCTTTAAGGGTTGTTTCCCAGGGTATGCCCTGAATTAGTTTTTTGAATAGGCCAAAATCTGCCCTCCGGAAGTCCAGAGTAGAAGTTTTAATGATGGCTCTCCTTACATCCCTAAGGATTGAAAATTCTATTATTTCGTGGTCACTATGCCCTAGGCGGCCTCCAACCACTACATCATCCACCAGCCCCTCTCTGTTTGTAAACAGTAGGTCTAGTGGGGCCTTACCCCTGGTAGGCTCATTTACCAGTTGATGAAGGAAAATCCCATCCTTTATGGTGAAAAGACACATTTGGCTTAGCAAGACAACTTGGCAGTGTTGAATGTCCAGTTCCTGCCTCTTCACCTGTGCGTTTAGTCAACTAAACACAGGCTCATTACAACCTGCTTTGCTGAAATCCTAATCCAGTGTTACTCTGCTTCTTATAATGGACATGAAATGAACATGAAAACTAATGGATATCTCCACACTTGCTCTTTGTATGTGCACCTGTGCCTTTCAGTTGTACACTGCCATGAGGGAAAATGCACCATCATTTGAGGAGGGACAGAGCTGGGGAGGAGAGACGGATGATGGAATTGTACATAATAAGGTATAGTAAAAATTAAATTATAACCAGAATTGTTCAGATGAATTTTGCCATACGCTATCACAACACAATTTAAATGTGACACAACAATTGAAACTGTATTTATAGGTTCTGTTCCATTTTATATTTACAGGGTTCTCTAGGAAGTATTGTAGCCTTACATAAAAGGCCTGATCAACTAGTTTCCTAAGCAGGCATCATGGCCAGTCCATTGGTGAAGACTGGGTGTTAAACTGAGATGCCTTATTCTCCAAGTAGCTACTCTTTCCATTCTCCTCTGTGGAGAAAGGGTATTATTATGCTGTTTGTTTATTGTTTTAATAAGGTTTCTGGTACGTTTTGCTTTAACACTTGAGTCTCTTGAGATTAACAGCAGTACAGCGTAAAGACAGTGATTTAATTATAAATGTAGTGGCTTCTGCCAATATCTGCTCAGCTTACTATATAAAATTTGGTTGTAAAGCTTCATTTCTGAGCCACAAAATAGGGTGGCAATGTAATTCAGGTGCTTAAAAATGCAACAGCGTGCTTTCTTAAATCTACTCAGATTGAACTCAATGTTAACTCACAGCAGGTGTTCGGAAGGGGTTGCATAATGTGCTAAAACATTTAATTAGAAAATTGCAAAAATCAAGTTAAATCGTAATTTTGGACTAAGATTACAAACCTGATAGTTGACGAGTAAAAATGCTTTTAAACTAAATGTGCACTTCTACAGTGACATGTATAGATATATGTTGATACAAAATTTACAGTATTGATGTAATTGCTTCTGAAAGATCTGTAATTTAACATCTGTAGTGAATTCTCTTTGGGTAACCTTTCTTTATTTCCAGATCAGTTCTCTGATGTCTGCACATCTGAATTTCAGTGGTCATATTTACTGAAGAGGTCTGTTAAACAGACCTACATTTTCCATAAACTAGCCTGAGAGAGTGATATGCTTCAAGATAAAAAAAATTAAATATTGTATCTACTATCCTTGTTAAATATCTCAGAAAAATATAGCAAGTATTTCCAGACCTTTCTTAATGTGAATTATAGAGGCCTCCTCCTGCCTGAATATAATCTGTTGGCATTCTGTGTTTAAAGAGAGGAAAAAAATTGAATTTTACAGAAGAACAATCAAAATAGTGAAAGATTTTTTTTTTGGCTGCTTAATTCCATCTTACAGCCTTTTGAATTGCTGAGATGAAAGCTTTATAAATTTTTTTCAGGTTTTCATGGACTATGCTGTGAAGTGCTATGAGCTTTTCATGAAAGGGAGAGATACTTTTGAAGAATTGGATGCCGAAGTGCAGTCAAAATTAAGTAAGTTTTCAAGTTTTAATTATTTGTGTTACTGGTTTCTTTTCCCCTAGCATCAATTTGCTCAGTTTACAAGTGAAAGTGATCTGAGAGAAGGGAACCTGAAATTCCCAAGTACTGCTCAATTACTTCAACTTAATTCTCTCTTTTTTTATATGCATTGCTGCTGATACAGAGGGGTGGGTCATGATCTGCTGTCAGCTGTACCTGTGTCACCCTGTTGTTTTTAATGTGACAGGAAACCAGTATACAGTTCTTCAGATGCAAATTCTATGCAGATGACTCTTGTTTCTGTCTGACAAAGTTAACATTTTAAAAAAAATAAAAGAAAAATATTTTCGGAGGAATGCAATCTGATAAGTAAAAAAGTTCAACTTTTGAAAGCTCTGAAAACAGTCTGCAAGAGTTCCAAACTCTGTTTTTAGGGTTCCCATAAGTGATTCAGCATGCTTCATGCATGCCTTCATGTTTGTCTTCAGGGAGGTAGGAAATGGACTCGTTCATTTCACCAGCTACAGAAATACAAACAGAATTTGAGAACCAGGAAGAAAAACATTTCCTACTTTCTATGCCCTCCTATGAAAAGCCAGACTAAGGACACTTTGGTTGCAAGCTGGAGACATCAGTTGGAGAGGAAACAAGCTAGCAGGTTTTTACTAGATATTAGTAGGAAAAAATAATCATGCCATTGTTTGGCAAAGACTAAGGGCCAAGTAAGGGAAAACATGTCTCAAGAGACAAGGAAGTATGTGGATGAGAAAGGAGTATGCAAGTCAGACTACCTTGAAGCTGGAACAAATAAAGCTTATTTAACAACCTCTATCCTTTTAGTGTGGGTTATATGAGAGTTTGGAAACTCTTACCTCATGGGAGTAACTTTGAGCTCTTTTATGACACAAAGACTGAGAAACTGATTTCTCCCTGTTTGTTTGGGGATTTTTGTTTATTTCCTTTGTAATGAAAGGGTTTTTTTAGTGGGTTTGTTGGTTGGGGTTTTTTTGGTTTTTTGGGGTTTTTTTAGTGTAAAATAATTGTCCAGATAATGGGTATTTACTGTGCTGAAGTTAAAGCTCAGATTAGGTGGCGATATTCGGTAATATTAATTTATAACCCTACACCCTTTTCCCCTCTCCCCCAGAGGATTTATTTAATATAGATGAATTCCAGATAGAAGGTTTAGCAGCTGACAACAAAAGACTTCAGGAAGAGATTGCAAGACTAGAAAAAGAAAAGGAAAGTGAGCCGGTTAGTAAATTGTCTCTGTCTGTTTATATGCTGGAGTTGAATTTTATATTATTGACCATTATTGTAATTATTAAATGAAGATACTTATGATACATAACAACAAATGGAAAGTTATTTTCAGTGCTTTGAGATTTTAATTAGGCCAGATTATTACAGACTGTATACCATTATAGTACAAGGCATTTTCTGTGGAGTCTTCAGTCACTATTTGTTTGATAATGTGCAGATATTTCCAGGTAAAAGGTCTTGTATTGACTGAAATATTAATAAGGTACTTGAACCACTTTTGCTTTCTGAATGTCAGCATTATCTTTTCCAAATGTGTTGGTATGAGGCATGGGATTCGGTGGTAACAATACATTTTAGGGAAAATATTTTGCTTGAAAACATGGATTCTGCTTTTAGTACAATATGAGTTTAAAAATGGGTTAGTGGCTGTGCAGCTGGCAAATGAAGACTCCTGCCTACTGTGCAAAATGTGCTGTTTGTATTTCCAGCTTTCCTTACCCTAGTTTTACCTGGGTTTTTTGTATTATTATACTTAAGTTGTGAATTACGTGTAGTAAAAACTGTCTCAATGCAGTGCCTGATGCAAATCAGAGACTTAAAGGTGAAATGCAAAAATCTCTTCAGCCTTCTTTGTTATTTTAAAGATGCTTAACTTGACTCGGCTGTCACAGAGATAAAAATTTATTCAAGTCCTTTAATTTTATATTTATATCATTGTTCTGACCAGTTACTCTATTGTCTTATCTGGAAAGTGAAGTAATTATTTTATATTAATCTAACAGTGGTTGTTCTTTTCACCCATTCACTAGGATCGCAGAGTAACACTACGAAATGTGAAATCGTCTCTTCAAGCAGATGTCCAGAAATACCAGGCTTATTTGGCTAATCTGGAATCTCATATAGCCATCCTTGATCAAAAAATGGAAAGTGTTACTGACGAAGTTGAGTCAGCAAGTAAGAAGGCCTTGGTCACAATTGGGATAGTGAAACTAGAAATAGTTTTAAAATAATTGTAATTCTCAGCTTTAGGACAGAGTGAGATGATGATGGTACAAATAAACTTTCCAAAATGCATTGCTAATAGAGAGGGATTTTTGGGGTAATATCTGTTTGTACACTAGAGTAATGAAATATAGATATTATTTACTCATAAAATACAAATGTTAGGTTTAACTACATAGAGTGATATTTTACATCTGTTTCACAAATGTTTTGTGAACTTAGAATTGGAAGTAGAAGCAATGAAGCGGGAGAATGCCCGGCTCCAACACATCTTTGACAACCAAAAGTACTCAGTTGCAGACATTGAGAGAATAAATCATGAGAGAAATGAGTTGCAGCAAACCATTAAAAAGCTGACTAAGGAAGTGGAAGCAGAAGAACATCAGCTGTGGAATGAAGAGCTAAAATATGCTAGGAATAAAGAGGCGGTATGTGAAAATCCCACTACACTGAGAGCTGGCTATCAGTTTTCATCATGCAAGCTGAAACTTGGGACTTGAACTATTGTTACTTCTTTTCTAAATAATCTAACAACAGGCTAAACTGCATCATAAGAGATGTAGCTAGAATATGCACCACTGTCAGCTCTCACTGCTATAGCATTGCAAGCTTTGATGATATCAGCATGACATTGCTTTGATAACACAAGAAGTTTCAGGTTGATGTTAAGGTTTCATGGGAAGGAAATAGTGCTTTGAATCAACATCTTTGCATGTGTTTAGGGTCAGGTTAATCCCTTATGTAGAAGTTTTAATATCTTTTAAGGGCCAAATTCAATTCCTGCAAACAGAATGAAAAGGTGTAGTCCTGTAAGTGATGGGATTTAAAAGCTTCTGCTTTGCCACATGGAAAATTAGATAAAAATATTTCAAATATATTTTGCATTTCACAGTGTCAAGCACTTGGTATTAACTTAAATTCCTCATGTGCCAGTATGAAGCACATAAAACTGGGAAAAATATTTAGGTTCTTTAGTATTTGGATATAAATAGCACTCATTAATTAGAAATTAGAGCATTTAATAAGCTTTGTTTAACGGTATGCTCAGGTTAGTTTGTTACAAGGATATGTGGCTATGTGGCATTTCCTGTCAAAACCAAAGAGAGAAGGCATGTCAACATGATGACTGAACTTTGGTTTAGTGTTATTTTTAAGCATGCTTTTACTTCCCTATCAGCTAGTCCTCAAAAAGCTGAGGCAGGAAAAAATATGGCAGATGAAACAATTCAGTGTCAGCCATACACACTGAGAAACCTTGCTGAGCAAACTGAAAGAATAATAAAACAGCACTTAATCCAGCAACCTGCTGGACTGTCGTTACATACAGTTCTTGAATACTCTGGTGTAACATGTAATTGTGTCTGTATACAGCAACTCAGGAACCTGTTTAAAGTACTATATGAATATTTTCTGCAAAGCTTTTCCCTTCTGTCTCTTATGTGATTTTTGCCCTCTTCTCCTCTGAACAGATAGAAATACAACTGGCAGAATATCATAAACTGGCTCGAAAGCTGAAATTAATTCCAGTAAGTGCTGAGAATTCCAAAGGCTTTCACTTTGAGATTCAGTTTAATCCTGAGGAAGGACCAAACTGCCTAGCCAAATACAGAGCCCAGATCAACGTAAGTAGAGCCAACACTGAAGGCTTTTGTTATTGCTCACAAAAAGATGTGTTTCTTTGGAAATGTTGGAAAAGTCTCTCAATCTCACAATGAAACTTCATTGAAAAGCTTCTGTGATGAGTTGCCACAACTACATTGTAGCATATGAAGAAAATTTGGTGTTGGAGAGTACAGCAGCCTAAATAAAAACAGGAGAAAGAAAAGATGTACTGGGGTACATCTTAGTTCAAACTAACAAGTTGCATTAGCCAGATCTTCTTGTATGCATATTACAGGCTCCCCTTATGGAGATCATAAACCAGACAGAGGAAGACATTAGGAAAGCTACTGAACGGAAAATGTCTTCGGAAGATGCTTTCGAACAGGTGTGTTGGTTAGTGAAGATAAAGACTAAGATACCAAACATAATATCTGCTGGTCCCATTTGACCCTTTGGCATGGGTGAAGTATGGTGTGGTGGGCTGTTTTTTGTTTTTGTTGGGTTCAGGTTGGTTTGGTTGGTTGGTTGGTTTTTTGGGGGTTTTTTGTTTGGTTGGGTTTTTTGGTTTTTTTGGTCGGTTGGTTGGGTTTTTTTGGTCTTAGGGGTTTTTTTGAGGGCAAGTAAAGAGGGGAAGAAGCTGTGAGAAAATTGCTTTAATTATGAGGGAACCCAAAAGTTTTTCTAAGAATTGGGGTCGTTTTCCATTGGTTGAAATATTGTGTATTCCCTGCATTGAAGTTTATGCAGTTTATATACATTTGACCATAAACACTGGTAATATTTCTTTTTAATAAGTTGCCCATTGCAGTCTGTTGTGTGGCTTACCATCACTGGCAAATTGTCATCAGCAAGATTTTTAGCAATATTGTGTTCAGGGTGGATTGGAAGAAGGAGAATTTCATTCTTCCTCTACCTTGGTTTTTATTACTGAACATGATGGTATGGAATATCCTTCTGGCCATCTGGCCTGGCTGTGTGCCTTCCCAACCTCTTGCTTGTCCCTACCGTACTCAGTGAGGAGCCCTGGGAGGGATGGAAAGCTTTGGATGGTGTGCAAGCACTATTCAGAAATAGCCAAAACATTTGGTGTGGTTTAGCCTCTTATCCAAACCAAATCACAATCCAGGCTGCTATGAAGAAAGTTAATGCCATCCCAACCTGGCCTAGATTAAATATTTTCTGGGCTACCAGGTGTTGTTTATGATGGCATGGATTTATAGGTTGGAATTCTTTTGAATTGCATTTCCTTGGTTATGTTTTCATTCTAGGTGAATGCAATGGTAGCGGATGCAAAAAGCAGTGTAAAAATGCTGACAGAAGAAGCTGAAAAGCTGGATGATCTTTACCAACAGAAGCTTAAGGTAAAACTTCTTACAGATTGATGACAATTTATCCTTAATGATATCTTTAATCTTTGTATTTATATATAAGTTTTTGCTTTGCGTTTTTGTTTGTACCTCTGCTCTTGCCTTCTTCCATTCCTCTTTCAGGATTTTGTCATTCTTTTCAGAAGTATTTGATTGCTACCTTAAGTGAGTCTGTTTTCACTTTCTTGTAAGAGAATCTGGCACTGTACGTTAGCAGATCCTGTAAATCATGAAGTTCTACGTCCAGTAAAAAAAGTGGCAGCAATCATCTCCTGACCTCAGGATGTCTCAGAGCATGTGCTTGAAGGAGATTTTAGGACTAACAAAGTCTGCTTTGTCTAATCAATTTGTATATAATGAATACATTTACAGGTTTTAGTAAACATGTTTAATTAGTTTCCTTAAAAACTAAGGAATATATTGATTGACCAAAAGGAAATTAAATGTTTTAATTATCTGAAACTGTTGCTTGCTTTAGCTTCCATCCCCAGCACGGGAACAGTCCTTAATCCCTTTCCTCACTTGTGATTTAACAACTAAGTGGCTGCTTCAATACCTCCCAACTTCTCTGACAGCATGGCTTTGGTGGGGCTGTGGCACCCTAGCAAAAAATGCTCCGTGAACTAAGTGTTCAGCATATATGCACTTGTAAATCCAAACTCCTGTGCTGTAGCCATGAAACAGAGCTGTTTTACTGCCAATACCTGCTGAGGTGGCTAAAGGCAATTAATTTAGCTTACTGTTTTCAAAAACACTTGAAAGTTAGCTTTTGATCTATGCTGTTGCATATACTTTTCTCTAAAGGTAAGCTCATAAAATACACAGTTGCAACTGGATGTTTCTAACAAGACAGTCGTGATTTTTAAAATGCTGTCCATAAGACTTAAGTATTAAAATTATTTTGAGGAATCATGTTTCAGAATCTACCAGAACTGCATCTTGAGTTGATGGCAGAATTTTGTATGGTTTTGTGGATTTAATTGTATTAAATATAGTATCAACATTGTCATTCTCCTTGAAGAGATGATTACTTGGAATTTGTACTCAAATGTGATTTTACTTTTTTAACCTAGAAAGAGTTGCTCATGATGTGCCATTCCTAAATTATTTAGAGTATGTAAATAACACTTTTTGAGATTAACTTTGAAGGGAAGATTGCTGCAACACAGACCTTTAAATGTGATTAAAGGAATAAAGAGAAGGTTAGACTGATTCTGAGAGGAAGATGATACAGAAAATACCTGAAACTTTATGTTTGGGAGGGATGTCCCTGGTTTGTTTTTTTTTAATTCTGAGCTTGGAGTTACTTTTGTGAATTCTGAATTCAAGCATCAGGATGCAATCAGGTAATATAAAGGAGGAAAAAAATTCTAATTATTCTCAAGCTATGCAATTTTTTCCTCTTCTTTCCTTATTACAGGAAGTAGAAGAAGAAGAGCAAAAATGTGCAAATGAACTGGAATTGTTAAAGAAGCATAAACAATTACTTGAGAGTGGTGTCAATGAAGGTCTCAGTGAAGCCACAAATGAATTGCATGATCTCCAACGACAGTAAGACCCATACCTTCAAAGTTTGCCTAGTTTACTTTGGCTTTTACTGATAAAGATATTCTCTTGAATCCTAACATAAAATTGTTTCAGCTTTTATCCATCTCAGTCTATATTAATTTCACAAGTTAGCAACTAAAGGATGTTTCTCCTCAATGGTATTTTGCTAGAATATTTGTGTGCTCTAACAGAACTCCTGTTTTCCATGTAATTTTTTTCATACATATGGTTGTAATAAAGAAATTGGTTTGTTTCCTAAGTTATGTGACAACTAGATTTTATACCTTAAAGTTTGAAAATACTATTCTGACTCTAAGGTACAATGTTTCTTACTGGTTAGCACAATACAGTCCATTCTTCTAAACTGAGTATTAATATACAAATCTAACTTGGTTCAATTTAATACTAATAGAAAAAAGTGTGGCTAAACATGACAATAAATCAGATTTGATGAATGACTTTCTGAGTATCTGTTTTTAGATATCAAGTCGTTGTGCAAACAACAACAGAAGAGAGCAGAAAAGCTGGTGATAACTTGAGTCGTCTTTTAGAAGTGATTGGTACTCATGTAGTATCTGTAGGGGTAAGTAAATTTGTAAATTTTATATTCAGAATCAAATCTCTCTAGAGACATGTGCAACTGCAGTTAAACACATGGAAATTAGAACTTACTGTTTCCTATCAAGTATTAGTTATTTAGCTGCTGCACTGAGTCTGTAGATTCCAGTTAAATTTGTTGACAAAACCTTTGGTATAAATAATCAGCATTGATCATTAAATTTCAGCAGTTACATCCTGTCAGGTTTAACCTGCTTCTGGTAGACATCTTTCAGAAAAGTGTTTAACTGAAATCACCTAACCTGTGCAATAACTGCTTAAAATGCTTTAGCAGAATCAGAGACCATGATAGACCTAATAAACTTTCTGTAACTCTTTTCTAGAAATACCTTGATGAACAGAACATGAAAATTGAGAGAGATTATGAAGAATTCATGTCTGAAGATCTGTTGTCAGACTTGAACAGAATTCTAGACAGTTATAAAAAGAAGGCTGAAAGTCTGTAATTACCAAAAAAGTGAAGATGAAAATTTTGCATTTCTGAATGGTATGGGGCCTTCTAAAAGGAAGGGTACTTCTGATGTTTAGCAGTGAAACTAGATTTAAGTTTAAGGAAGTATTTATGAACTTCTTTTGTTTTGAAGATGTGTTGAAGAATTAAAAAAAAAAATATGCATTTTCTTAAAAAAGGCTTTGCTCACACTTCCTACTTACAATATCTTATATGTGCTTACAAACATCTGTGACAGAACAAGTGTGGAACAACTGCATTTTGTTTTTTCTTTACAATCAAATCATTTTCTGGGAATATCAGTACAACAGAAGTAGAGTTAACCTGTTAAAATAACAAAGCAGAGTGGAATTAAGATGGAACCACAAGTGACAACACAAATGCAGAGGGTACTGACAACTTGAAATAGTGCTACTCAAAAATAACTAGTGGGTTTTGTAAATGTGCCAGATTGCTAACTGATAAGTTATGCTTTCCCTTCTAGAGTATAGTTTGTGCATTTCATAGTATACATGTGCATTTAGGGCACATACATGACCATAATGCTTATACAGGAGTCTTGTAAATAGTCTAGGAAAAAAAAAGAGTAGTTTAAAAACAAAGTTCTCTTTCTAGGTGCTTATTATCCCAGATGAAACCTCATTGAACTTGTTGAAGATATATGCCAGAGATAGCTCTAAGCAGGACAACACAGGAATTCTGGCTGTATGTCTTATTAGTTGTAGGTTTGGCTGATGTTAGATACATCAAAATGGTCTAAAATGTGTCTGCATTCTGTTTGTTCAACCAGTAGGACAGACTATTTGATTTTTCTTCCCAGGAAAGTAGCAATAAAATTAGAGTATGGGGACCTCCAGTCCAAAAACATTGAAGAAAATGTATCAGTGGAATGCTATGTGGAAGTAGTATTCTATAATCTACTCTGAATATAATTTTGTGTTAAGAAAAATAAAAAAATTAACCCCAGCATTCGTGTCTTGGATAGTTTAGTTTATGATGGTACTTCCTATTAAAAATATTGAAATATTTGAGTGTTGTTTTTAGAGTTCAGAGATAAATATCACTGATTCAAATATACAAAGATAAAAACAACTTTGCAGTTGTTAAAAAGGTTTTAGCAGCAGATAGATAAAGGAAGTTGCTCCTTAATTCTATAACTGGGCACAATATTTAAATGAAACACAGATCCCTAGGATATATGGCAAAACTTAATTTGAACCATCTGAACACAGACTGCAAATAAAAACTGAATTGTCTCTAATTCTAGGCTATTTTTGCAGAATGCATTTTCAATTCAGTTGTCCTTAACATAGCGTGAGAATCTTCTGGTTCTGGTATGAGTATTTTGTTTCAGATATTATGATAATGATGGCATTAAGGTTCTGATTTCCTGTTCTTTTGGGATACTCTGGAAGTTTAATTTGACAGCTCTAAAAGTGTTCTGGCAGGTGGGTAGATTTACTTCTTTCTTCTGTTGTCCTCTTTTTCTTTTTACCTTTACAAAGTCTTGGGGTTTGGGTTTTTTTCTGGTAACAGCCTAGTCCTTACCGAATCTCAGTTCCTTCTCTTTAGAAACTTTTTGCTTTTGTGATCTTACTAATACTTTTGTTATCTAAAACAATACTCCTCTAATTAAGAAAAACTGTAAACCATGCCATACAGAAGGGGTTATGCTCTCACTTGGCTACCTGATATCTGTTTGTCTCTGCTTCTATGACTGACTGATCTTATGTTTATTAGCCATCTGCAGGTTCCTTGCCATGTGGAGTAGTCAGTTGACTGAGTAATTGAAAGCGAAATAAATGGCACTTCCAAGGACTAGTATTAACCCAGTGGTAATGGGGTAAAGAATTGAGGTCACAACAACCTTTCTTCATGTACTCGCTACTGTAATATTCTGAAATTAAAGTAGTCTGGGCATTTAAAAAAAAATGCATGTTTGTAAGGTTGGCAACATGTTTTTGTTATTGGGCTGAACTATTGGTGTGGACATCCGTTGAGCTAAATTGACTTTAGAACTGGCCCAGGTTCTGTAAAATACTATGTAATATAACAGGGGAACATGGGCCAATGTTTACTAGGTAACGTTTTCAGAATTTTAAAATGGGAGGAATTTTTTAATTCTTCTTGAACATGGCTCCTCTGTGATACTGAAAGTAAGGTAGTTATTTTTTGTGTTCTGGAATGTGGCTTTTAAGTGTAGACAACAGGCCTTAGAACATAACTACTGCTCTTGCTTTTGCTTTTGTTTCTGTTTTTGTCAGAATGTAAAGTCTTAATCAGAATGTACAATGGCACCTGCACATTTCAGTAGTATGAGTCATTTGTAAATTTTTGCCTTTGTATGGATACAGTTGCCTCATTTATTGCAAGTGTACCTTTTGTACAGTGTACTTAACATGTCTTAAGTTTATGTATTTTTACATTCAATAAAATTCCTTAAGTCTGTTCCTATGAAGGATAGATTCTTACTGCAAGTATAGAAATAAGACATAAAACCCCAATTAATTTGACTTCCCTAGTGGAACGAGGTAGTCATCTTAGCAGCAGATACTAATTCCCTGGCTATCCTTGCTGTTAAACATGCATTGTGTAGAGGAAAAACAAAGTATAGAAACATGTTATTCCTATAAGTTTCAGAGGAATAAAAATTGTCTTAACTTCTTTTGAAAAAATAGGTGGCTTTTAGAAAACTCTAAGAAGCCTAGGGCCAAGCTGCTTTGACAATTATTTATGTGGTGTACTTCTGACATTAAACTTCCCAACCAGCCTTTTCCTATTTTAAGCATTAAAGGACTATTTCCTTTATATGACCACTCTTTGATCTGCCTTTTTTTATTTTATTAGCTATTAAAAACCCAAACAAACCAAAACCCAAAACAAACAAAAAACAAACAACAAAAAAAACCAAAACCAACCAACCAAACAAAAACACAGCAAACCAAAAAACACTTGACACCGTAGAAGCATGATAGCAACTCTATCAATAGCTTTGTTCTCTTCCCTGCAGTATGTTATTTTTATTTTTGTTGTCGGAAACTCTCATCACTGTCAAGAATGTGGTGGTTTTGTGGGTTTTTTTTGGAGTACTTCTTGAGCACATCATAAGGAATCACTCCTGTTGGAAAGGGCTTCTAAGTTCATTGAGTCCCACCATTAACCCCGCACAGCTGAGTCCACCACTAACTCATGTCCCTAAGTGCCACATGGACATGACTTAAAAATGCCTCCAACCGCTTCCCTGGGCAGCCAGTTCCAATGCTTGACAACCCTTTCTGTGAAGAAATTTTTCCTAATGGCCAATCTCAACCTTCCCTGGTGCAACCTGAGTCTGCTGAGGCTTTAAATGTGTAGTGGCTGCTCAGCTCACTTGTATGAGGCTACTTGGACCATTCTCATTGTTTTTGCTGATGTCCAGTAGTGCATGCCTATGCAAGCCTTTAGTTCAGAGCTAGATAACAATATGTTCTCTGTGGTTCTGTGATACCATTACTTTGTCTGCTTTGGCCTTTAATGGGAGTTCTCATCTCTGCTCCAACTTTTGTGGTAGAATTGAAGATCCGTGTATATATTTTTATCTTACTTTTGGAAAGAGTACAAAAGAAGACAAGGCCTATAGGTGAATATATTCCCTTTTCACTAATAAGAGGTGGAACTCCCTCAGTTGGGAGCTCTACAGTAAAAAGGAAAGACTGTGGTCTGTCATGCCAAGTGACTATGCAAAGCAGTGGAGCTTTTGTAAATGAAGGTACTACTAGCATATGCCTTCTCTACAGATTATTTGGTATGCAGGTATTTTGAGCACTGCAACGTACCTGAAGAGACTATATATTAACTTTCCACTCTTCTCTGGAGAGCGCTGTTTTGCTTTAATACTGAAAATCTTAGTGTCCTTTAGAGTCAGTTAGCCTTCCTCTTTTGGCAGTATTATAGAACAGGGAATTGACCTGGTTTTTCAATACTTGCTTTCTACATTTTTTGGCTATGAGAAGTTCCTGGCATGATGAAATTGTGTATTGTCTTTTTCCTTGCAAAGTTCTCCACCATGTAGGACTATTGTATCTTCATTAGGATTTTACTTTTTAGGTGCTTGTTGAAAGTTTTTGATGGTATTCATTCCTTTTTAAGGAATGGAAGAAGCACAGAAGACTCACACAGCCCTCAGTGGATGAGGGACTATCAATGCCTTAGCCAATGTCATATCTAAGGGAAGTGCAGTGACATCTTCAGTCCCATATCAGGTGATTGGCAGAGACTGATCAGTCAGCATGAGTTAACCTTAATTTTACAGGTTTTTCTGGTAGAACTTGATCTGTTTACAGGATTTTTCTAGACATAACAGATGCCACGTCTGTTGTGCACTACTGCCCTCTGGAGAGTAGACCTTTTGTGCACACTGGTTGTGGGAAGATGGCTGGGGGTAAAAATTAGAGGAAACTGAGAAGTTCTATTCACATCCCAACGGAAGTTTTAACAGTACAGAAATTATAGGGTAAAATGCAGCTGCTACACCCTGGATGGAATGCGGTCCATGTGCTCCACTACGCTTTCCCATACAACAGCAAGCACCTGCTAAGGGGATGGAACGTAGGGTGGAGCAGAGCGGAGACACCGCGGCCAGGCTCTGTGGAAATCCTTGCAGGGAGGGGGACTCCATGGTACTTTGCAGCTGATAACCTGCATAGCACCCGTCAATCAAGGGAGATAGGAAAAGATGTCCTGCTGCTGAGCCAGCAACTGTGGCGAAATCTCTCCTCGGATGAACTTGGTTCATTAAAGCCTAACTGTAATATTAACGCACACCTCCATCCCAACGTTACCCACCTCCAAGGTACAGCCACCCCCCACTGGGCATGCGCCCTGGATTTTTTTACTGAATCTTTAAAAGCAGAGAGAAGCAACGAAGGTATTTATGACTAAAGTCACTCAAGCTCCACCTAAGCATAAACAAATAGTATAAAAGTTGAGAATGGGGGAAAAGTTAGGGAAGACTCCATCACAACTGCTGGGATCAGTTGATGGGCTGAACCTGTCTTCTCCCCCATAGGGACACCTGTTGGGTAAGAACTGTATAAGCACTGAATACTTTAGAGCTTGAGATTACTGCCTTAAATATGTTTTTGCAGTCAGCTATTATCACTGGCAATCTTCGATCTGTCACAATTTCGTATTGCTAAAGAGTGTTATTCCATAACCTGTTAGTGGTGGTCCTTCCCAAGTGCTAGCAGTTGCTGGCAGCAGGTAACACACTCGAATATTGGGAAGACCCACTGAGGGGTCTCTGTTATGCTGTTGATGTGTGTCCCTGAATAAGCCAGTCAAATCCCCCTTTGATCCAGCAGGACTGTTCTGTGAAGGGTCCCCATAACAGGACACAGACTGGTTGGGCACAAGGATCTCGGCTTTCCTGGGGCAGTGACAGACAAACACAAAGGGTGGAGTAAAACTCCCCACACTAAGGATCAAGGATATCTCCCCTCTTCACATGACACTGGTTCATAAGGGTCTACCAGTCCCAGTATTTGCCTGAGGTAGACAGGATCACGTGTCCATCTATGGGATGATTGCCTGCATTGTCCCTCTATTCCAGAAGTTCTTATCAATAACTCCGTGTGGTCTCTATGGTGTTTTCCCTAGCACCTCATGCATGAGACCACAGTTTTAATTGGTAATGTCTTATATGATCAGCATTTTAGTCTCAAGAACCCTTTGCACAGGGCTAAGATTTAAAAGACATATTGTACGTTATTCCAATTTCACCTCTACAGTCACATTTATCAGTCTGGCAAGACTCCAAAGCAGAAGGAAAGACAGGTTATGATGGAATGTGTCTAAATATTTTGAAACAAGCAAGATGAATGTAATTTTGTCTTACTTTTCCTACCAGTATTCAGAATAGTGAAATCCCTTGTATTGGTAGAAACCATGTGGCCTTTTTGAGAACAGCACAGTCGTGTGCTACTATTGGTGTGCCCAGCTGAAAGGAAAGGCTATTCTGCCTGAAAAGAGCATCTGGAGTCACTAATTCTAATTATCTTAATTAGCAATGGGCTTACATTACATTTGAAGTGCAGAGAGAACAGAAAACAATGGGCTCTGCTTGACTAGTACTGAATTGTGACTTACTGTCCTCTCACCCTCCCAAGGTTTAGGCCATCAGTTGTAAGAAGGTCATAAGGAAGATAAGAAAGGGAAAACTACAATCAGAGGTTGCACTGTTCAGACAAGTGTAGGTTTTTAAGAGGAAAATCACTAACTTGAGAGATATAGAATTGTAAGGGTATAAACAAGAAATCAGGGAATGGCAATTCAGCATTAACGGAGATCTTTTCCAGCGACCAGTTGAGTGAATCTTCATAAGCTATTCCTTAGGTGTTTTATCAGGAGTGCTGAGAACACAAATGTTTAGCCTAGAAGCTCCTTAAATTCTACCTGCCTTTTGTGTATGCTACAAGAAAACTCTGTGATACATGCTTGCAGAATCTCTGCATGGCAAAACACACTCACAGCAAAAATGCAATGGTTACGGTCTCACCATCCCAAAATCTGGAGTATGGGGCAGTGCCATGCAGAGACATTTAAATAACTAAGCCCTCAACTGGTCTTGCCTGGCCTTGCCTGGTCTTGGAGTCCATGGTGCCACTTCTACTGGAGCTGGTGATAAAAGCACTCCTTGATGGTTCAGGAGAAAGGGGCCAGGGGAAAGGGAAGGGTTGGAAAACAATGTCAAAAGCCAAGGCAACAGGAACAGTAAAGGGAGGAAGCAGCCTTCCAGAGAAAAAGAAATAGTAATGATGCTCAGCTACAAAAAGCTTGGAAGATACTCAAGTAAGACTATACAGCAGCAGTAGCAACTTGAATGGAAAAGCATGGTGTCCTACCCAGGTGGTTGGACCTTTTCTGTGACAACGTATTTATGAAGTTTTCCTATTTCTAACTCATCTTACAGGGGAGAATGATGTATTTCCAGTCTTTTAAGAGTGTGGTTGGAGTGACTTCTTCAGACATGATCTTAAAAATCTTTGCAATAAGAACATCAACAGTGTTCTATTAGAATATTAATGCTTGAAGACATTAATCTTATGCTCCAACAGCCTTTCCGCAAATCAAAAACTGTTTTCTCCAAATGTGCATTTGTCAGATATGTTTTTATGTATTTGTTCAAGAATCATTCGTGTTCCTTTGTCTCACAGAGGAAGGAAGTTATTAAGATTTGGTACATCCTCGTTTCCCAGAACAGACTTGAGTCTGGGACTCACAAGGTGCAGTGGATTGCTATCAATCATATTTGGCTGTAATATCTGGATATTTTATTCTAAGGCCAAAATATATGATTTGTATTCTCATGAAAATAATAATTCTTAATTTTTCCAGTCCCTTATCTCCTTTCTATTCATATAAAGAACAAATGGTTTTAAATCTTACTAAATTATTAATTCTCATTACATGAAAACATATTCCATCGTTCAGTAAAATGTTCTATGAAAAGTAGATCTTCCTATCAGTTCTGCACATTTTTAATATAACTCCATATCCTTCTTTCTTTCTTCATGAGATAGACTAGAACTTCCTGATTATCTTTCCTATTTTTATACTTTTAGCTATAATATTTTTTAGTTTGGAAATCCCAGTCATTTTAGGCACACTTTCCACAATTTGTTATATCCTATCATCAGAGTCCATTGTTTCCATTGGATTTTAAATGAGCATGTCACATTGTATTTTTGTTAATGAAGTACACAATGAACAGTGGGAGTTTACATGAATTTTACTCACAAAGCCCAGCGGACAGAGTTAATTTGAACTACAGGATGTTGAACTAATGGTTTGTTGTCCTTTCCCCTCCCTCACCATCTCTCCCTCAGTTGCCTTCAATATTTAAAAATATAATCTGTTATCACATTGGTCAGATATTTCAGAACCATGGACTGTGCTTACAGTCCTCTCAGCTCAACTAAGTGGATTGTGTTTCACAAACTTTTATCACTTTAGTTGCTTACTAATTTTGGTCAAGTTACTGAGAAGCAAATGAAAAAAGTTACCAGAGAGCACTTCAGTAACCCACTTCTCCACATCTACCTTAGTTTGCATGTTATGATGACAATTCACTGTTTATTTATATTCTTTGGCTTCTGTCTCTCAGATGGTTTGGTTTTCTGAATAATGGCACTATGGTTTCACACCTTAGTGGTTCAAGTAACTATATTCTTTGGTTTAACACCTCAGGGGTTCTCACTAAGGTACTTTTTCAAACGGATCAGGTCAAAGGTCCACGGAGTTCTAAATGTAAGATGCCACAGGTTTTACATATAAAACCTTTGTTACCTTAAGGAGGAGAAGCCCTTTTACGTAGATCATTTGGAGTTTGTAGTTTTGTACCTACAGAGCATATGCAGACAGTAGCATCTAATATCACTCAATAGACTCTGCCACTGCAGCAAGCCCTACTAGAGGGGCAGTGCGCTTTCTCCTAGTGAAGACACAGCAACTTTCATTATGTGTATACAAAATATTTACTATTTAAAAATGTCCAGGCTGGAACTTGGCCCTTAATAAAAAAAGAAATTAGATATTTAATTTATTCCTTGAATAAAAAAATTAGATACAGGCAAGACATAATGATAAATACATCCTCGTGGACACACACGCATTCCTGAGCATCATCTAAAATATCAAATGGTAATATGAACAAAGTATTGGTTACTGTACTGCTACTATTATTTTTGAAAAATAACACGACACCTGACTTTAAAAGTCCAGTAGATGTATGTAAACAATCTTCCTTTTTCCAGCAAAGAAAGTTCTTTCCCATGAGGACTGAAAATAATTACTCAGTTGTTACTAGAACAAAATACTTCATACTCCAGAATTAAAACTGTGCAACTGCAGGAACTCTTTAAACCAGCTTGCAGATAGGCTGAATAGTGAGGAACTTTCATGTAAGTGCGTGCCTGCATTTCAGGTAGAACCATCCCTCCCCCCTTGTGATATTAATTTTGAAACTAGGTGGAAAAATTCACCAAGTTTGTTTTCCGAAGTAGTTAGCATTCTAAAATGAAAGTGCTGTCTCAAGGCTAGAAACACAAGTACACTGAAAAACAAAATTCTGTTTAACAAAGTCATAAAGTAGTGAGATTTGATGCACTCTTCCAAAAAGGGACTCTGAGTCACAGCCTATATAAAAACTCTCAAGAGACCCTTCATCTCTTAACCAGGTAGTACAAATGTTCTTTGTTCTCACCAAACTCCCCACTGCTCAGTTCCACCAGGCAATTTGCTTTGTTATAGTGTAAATGGGCCCAGAGTGTGGTGGAGTTGCATCCAAAGGGTGTTTGGTCACAAGTGGTGTTCCTCAGGGCTCAGTGTTGGGGCCAGTCCTGTTTAATATCTTCATCAACAATGCAGGTAATTAAGTGCACCCTCAGTCACTTTGCAGACACCAAGTTGGGCATGAGTGTTGATGTGCTGGAGGGCAGGAAGGCTCTGCAGAGGGATCTGGACAGGCTGCATGAGGTTCAACAAGGTCAAGGTCCTGCACCTGGGTCATAACGACCCCGTGCCATGCTACAGGCTGGGGGCAGAATTACTGGAAAGTTGCCTGTGGATTCATTCACTGAAAAGGGTGCTGAGGGACTTTTGCCGTAATTGGTGCCCTGTGTGAGTCATTTTTCTGCACTGTGGTGAACGCACGACATGACGGGTGAGTAGAGAAGAAAAAAAAAGGCAAAGGAAAAAACAGAAAAAGAGAGGAAGAGAAAAAGAAATAGAAAAAAAATATAATAAAAGGAGGGCATTTTTTTGTGTGGCCACAGCTCTATCAGAATAGAGCACAGCGGCACTTGTTGAAAAAGGAGTAGCAGGGTTGTGTTAGAGATGGGGCAGACTGCTTCTATTGAACATGAGTTGTATTTTTGAGTTTTGCAGCAGATTTTAAAATCTTCAGCATATTGTTTAAGTGACAGGCAGGTGACTTCCCTATTGTTATGAGTAAAAAGTAACTGTAATTGGTTCCCGGAATAAGGTTCATTTAATAGTAAGATACAGGAATGTGTTGGTGAACATTTACAAGCTATAAAACAAATGGGATTTGACATTGCAGATGAATTTTTAGTGACTTGGCGATTTATTTTTACAGCATCGTCTCAGTTGCAACCTGCAGAAAGAGTTCTTGAAAAACAGGGTGAACAGGGGGACGATAGGGAACATGTTTGTGATTTGTCCGGAGAGAAAAATGTTAAAGACAACGGTCCTGATGTAAATCCTTTTGATCCAAGACTCGTAAATCCTGGTATGGGACCTGATTTATGCCCTCTCCTTATGCCTATGCAGACATTGTAAGCAGATAATGAGAAATCCAAAAATCTGTATTCCATGCCCCCTATGGCACCCCCTTCTCCTCTTATTGACTTTGCGACTAAGTGGGTTAATGACGCTGATGAACATATTTGACACACAGCAAAAACAGTTGTGAAATTCTGTACCGAGGAAGCGTTAAAGCAAGGGGATTTATCTTTCGCTTTCCCTGTGGTTTACTATCCAAATCAGCCTCCTACACGTGAGCCGGTTCCATATCCAATATTCAAGGAATTGAAAAAATCTGTAATGGAAAATGGCGTTAAAAGTCCTTTCACACTGGGATTGGTAGAAATTATTGCTTCTAGTAATTCCATGGTGCCTTGGGATGGGAAAACTCTAATGCGAACAATCATAGAATCAGCCAGGTTGGAGGGGACCTTTGAGATCATCAAGTCCAACCCTTGATCCACTACCGCCGTGGTTACTAGACCATGGCACTAAATGCCACATTCAGTCTCATCTTAAAAACCTCCATGTGGATGAAGACTCCAAAGAATTAGAGAGAAAAGCCTACCAGCACTGGACTGCACCACTGAAGGAGATCGCAGAAGAAGAGGATTGGATCTAAGATAATGGACTTGTTTAACTGAAACTGTTTAATGGAGAGAAATCACAGGTTAATGTTTGTCTTAATGTTTTAAACTGATGGTTTATTCCTGCCCCCAAATTTTACAATGGTTTGATCCCACAAGAGTTTCACTCCCTTCTTATGCATATTCTACTGTAATCCCTCCCCTCTGCACCCAATTGTTGTTCTTCTTTCCCACAACTCCTCCCCTTGTTTATCATACTCTGGATAGTTCTTTGAGCTCCCCTATAAAAGGGGGAGCCATTTTAATAAAATGGTTCACTCCTTTCCAACCTACAACCTGTGTCGAACCCTGAGTGAACTTCCCCATGTCCCTAGCCGGGCTGCCTCAAATGGCGTCCAGATGTGGTGCAGGTTTGTAGGTCCTTCATATATTGAAGGAACTCATCTGCCCACCTGGGCAGGTGGCATAGAGAGCAGCATGCTGTGGCATAGAGAGCAGCACTCCAGCAGTCACCCCAGCTGAACGGTGGATACAGCATCAACTGGTGGGCTGATCCTCGCACCCAAAAAGAAGAGGTGAGCAGCTGGGGCTAAATCACTTTTTCCCACTATCCCCCTTCTCTATCTTTACTCAATAAAGACAGTCATGGGATCTCGCCTTTCTACAGCTGAAAAAGATATATACCATAATCTCAAAACTATAATTACTCGATATGGACATAAATACAATAGAGATTCCCTAAAATCATTGGCTAAATGGCTTAACAAGAAAGGGAAATATGTCCTGGAAAATCTTAATGCTGATGAATGGGACAAAATTGGCAACAAACTGTGGAAAGAATGTGAAAAAGGAGAAAAGGAAGGAATTAAAGTGCTTATCGCTTGGAGACTCATCCTGATAATTTTACAGAGGACAGAAAACAAAATTCAGAAAGCTAGAAGCCCTCCTCCTCATAAAAAATCATTGTCACAAGATGGCGGATCAAGATCTTCTTTATATAAGAACATCTCTTCAGCTCAAGATGGTGAACAGGGGGATAGTGAGGAAGAAGGAGAAGGTGGGAAAACTAACACCCCACAAGATGGTGACAGGAGAAAAGGTGGGAAGGCTAGTCGAAACGGCAGGAAAACTAACCTCTTAGCCACGCCTGTTCTTCATCATACCCAAGTCCCACCTCCTTCCCCTGACCCAGAGGTGATGTCATCTCCTCCACCCCAGAAATCAGTTAGGATCAGGGGTCATAAAAATGGTGGCGAGCATGACATATCCGGTGTAAACTTCTGGGAAGCTGGCACCACCCATGACACCGATAGTGAACTTGATGAATCTGATAACAGCAATAGATGGGAATTAACCCGAAAGGAAGCCGAAGATACTGGAGATTTAAATTGGATGAAAGTTTTCCCTGTTTATGTTGAAGAGGGCAAGCCACCAATGTGGCAACCCCTTTCTTTCCCCATATTAAAAGATATTAAAAAAGCCATACAAGATTATGGACTTAATTCTCCATTCACCATAGGATTAATTGAATCCTTGTTTGTGGCTTACACTCTCACACCTAATGATCTAAGAACCATAGCTAAAGGCTTGCTAACAACCATGCAAAACACGATGTTTGAAAGTGAGTGGAAGTCAGCCATTCGAAAATATGTCCAAGAGACTTTTGCTAATAAAAACATTCCAGCCATCAACATTATTAATAGACTCTATGGTGATGGGCCTTTCTCAGAAAATAAACAGCAGGCCAAATTGCCTTTGGAACAACTGGATCGGACCAAAGGGTTCACACTCCAGGCAATTAAAGCTATCACAGATGCCTCCACCCCCACCCCATCATTTTCATCAATACATCAGGGGGTGGAAGGGTCATTTTATGACTTTGCCACATGACTACGCAAAGCCATTTTGCGACAAATCACCCATCCAGAAGGTCAAGAAGAGCTTTTCCAAAAAACAGCACTACAAAAAGCAAATTAAGATTGCAGAGAAATATTAAAACATCTTAAAACCCCCACACTTCTAGAGATGATAGAAGCGTGCATGGATGTGGGGTCCCACAAGTACAAAACAAAACTTTAAGCAGCAGCTATCCAAGAGACACCCACTGCAGTGGCAGTGAAAGGTACGTCCAAAACTTAATGGTGCTCCTCCCCAACTCCCAGCTCAGGTAAGTCCTCGATGTGGGAAAGGTAGGCACTGGTAAAAAGACTGTCACTCAAAATTTGATATAAATGGCCACCCCTTGCCACCAAAAACACCCCCAGTACCTAAAAAATCATTTGTGAAGGGAAATGGGGTGAAGAGCGCTGGGAGGGGAGCGCGAGGACACAAAAGACCCTCCCTCGCTGCCAGTGTACACCGAGCAATCCCGATCTCCCACTGACCTTTCAGGAAACAGACACGTAAAGCTATCTTGGATTGATTTAACACCCGTAGAACAAGAGTCTACATTAATTAGTGACTTCTATTTACTTCCAGTTCTACCTTCTGAAGACATTTCAAGAGATGAAACCTATTTATTGACTAATACCATGTAAGCATCAATTAGAAGAATTGTCATCATTCCTCAAATAATTAAAAACCTAGATCCTCATAAGGTAGTCATTAAGGTGCATGTGATCTTTCCTCCCGTTGTTATTTATGATCATGAACCAATTGCTCAACTACTATGTCACAGTTGTCTTTAGCCTCCAACAGTGAGACAATAGAAATAAATTGGACCCAAAACATCAATAAACAAAGACCTACGCTAACGTGTACTGTTTTCTCTTTAGAAGCACGTCAAACTACCACTATCACAGGTCTTGCTGACATGGGAGCGGACGCTACCATAATTGCAGAAAAGGACTGGCCAGCTCACTGGACATTGTCTCATCATCATGGCTAGGCTTTGCGAACGAAGATTTGGGAAGGCTCTATCCACATTTGCTACAGGCACGCTGATGGCTTATGAGGCCAATACGTGACAGACAAATCCGATTGCAAAAGGCACAGCAGAAAGACTCCTTAGATGGTGTATTCTGCAATACACGATTCTTTCTGCGTTGCCTTTTTTCCTCGAGGGTGATCCTGCGTGTGTTCTCAAAGGAGACAGCTGCGTTATAGATGGTGTGTCTCCAGGCCTCCCGATTTGAGGCCAGAGTAGACCAGTTATGGAGATCAATATGGCCAAGGCTGAGATGTTGTTTCAGGGAGTCCTTGTATCTTTTCTTCGGGGCTCCTCTCTTGCGGCAGCCAGTGGCAAGTTCACCATAAAGCAAGATCTTAGGGAGGCGGTGGTCCTTCATCCTGGAGACGTGCCCTGCCCAACGCAGCTGTGTTCTCATCAACATGGCCTCAATACTTGTGATAGCTGCTTGCTCTAGAACAGATGTGTTGGTCACATAGTCTGACCAGTGGATGTTTAGGATTGTACGGAGGCAGCGTTGATGGAAGCGTTCTAGGAGACGCAGGTGGTGGCGGTAGATGACCCATGATTCGGAGCCATATAAGAGAGTCGACAACACTATGGCTTTGTAAACACTGATCTTGGTGCTTTTCTTCAAGTGTTTATTACGCCATACTCTTTTGTGGAGTTTTCCAAAGGCACTATATGCCTTTGCTAATCTGTTGTCTATCTCTCCGTTGATCTTACCATCTGAGGAGATGAGGCTACTGAGGTAATTAAACTGTTGGACTGATTTGAGCTCTGATTCGCCAATGGTGATGTGGGGATGATGGGGGACTTCCTGAGGTGCAGGTTGATGGAGGACCTCTGTCTTCTTTAAGCTGACTTCCAGCTCAAAGAGCTCAGCAGCATCTGCAAAGCAGGATGTTAAATGCTGCAGGGCTGCTTCTGTGTGGGTGACAAGGGCGGCGTCATCAGCATAAAGCAGCTCCTGGACAAGATGGTTTAAGGTCTTGGTGTGGGCCTTCAGACGCCTTAGATTGAATAGACTTCCATCAGTACGGTATCAAATGTAGATACCATCCTGATCATCGAGGTCTGCTGTGGCCCTTTGGAGCATCATGCTAAAGAAGACGGTGAATAGGGTAGGAGCGAGAACGCAGCCTTGTTTCACACCATTCTTAATTAAAAAGGGCTCAGAAAGTGTGTTGCCATATCTGACTTGGTCGTGCTGATCCTCATGGAGTGAGATGATCATTTTAAGGAACTTGGGGGGACAACCTAAACATTCCAAAATCTGCCACAGACCTTTTCTGGGCCCAACACTGATCCCTGGGGGACACCACTAGTGACCAGCCGCCAACTGGATGCAGCACCGTTCACCACCACTCTCTGGGCCCGGCCCTCCAGCCAGTTCCTAACCCAGCACAGAGTGCCCCTGTCCAAGCCGTGGGCTGCCAGCTTTTTCAGGAGTATGCTGTGGGAGACGGTGTCAAAGACTTTGCTGAAGTCCAGATAGACCACATCCACAGCCTTCCCCTCATCTACCAGGCGGGTCACCTGATCATAAAAGGAAATCAGGTTGGTCAGACAGGACCTGCCCTTCCTAAACCTGTGCTGGTTGGATCCGATCCCTTGTCCATCCTGTAGGTGTCATGTGATTGCACTTAGGATGATCTGCTCTATAACCTTGCAAGGCACTGAGGTCAGGTTGACGGGCCTGTAGTTTCCCCGGTCCTCCTTCCAGCCCTTTTTGTGGATGGGCGTGACATTCGCCAACTTCCAATCATCTGGGACCTCCCCAGTGAGCCAGGACTGTTGGTAGATGATGGAGAGGGGCTTGGCGAGCTCTTCTGACAGCTTCCTCATCACCCTTGGGTGGATCCCATCTGGTCCCATAGACTTGTAGGGATCCAAGTGGTTCAGCGTGTCGCAGACTGTTTCTTCCTGGATTATTCAGGGGCTATTCAGCTTCTTATCTCTGTCTACAAGCTCCAGAAGCCAGCTGTCCTCAGGACAACCTGTCTTACTGTTGAAAACTGAGGTAAAGAAGGTGTTAAATAGCTCAGCCTTTTCCTGATCTTTGATAATTATATTCCTGCCCATGTCCAATAAAGACTGGAGGTTTTCCTTGCCCCTCCTTTTGCTATTGATGTATCTGTAGAAAGACTTTTCGTTATCCCTAACAGAAGTGAATAGATTGAGCTCAAGTTGTGCCTTCGTCTCTCTAATTTTCTTTCTACATGACCTAACTGTATTCCTAAACTCTTCCCAAGTAGCCAGCCCTTTTTTCCATAATTGGTAGGCTCTCTTTTTTACCGTAATTTCCTTCAAAATCTCCCTGTTCAGCCAGACTGGTCGTCTTCCCCACCAGCTTGCCTTTTGGCACACTGGGACAGCCTGCTCCTGTGCTTTTAAGACTTCCTTCTTGAAGCATGTCCATCCCTCCTGGACCCCTTTGTTTTCAAGGGTTGTTTCCCAGGGTACACTTTGACCTGAAAAGAATTGAACTGGAAAGCTGCTTGAAGTATGATTATTCTTTGTGGTGGAAGGCAGCCACAGGAGCGTCTGTGTGGAATGTGTGCAGATAGGTAAAATCTGGCCTGGCTTGATAGCTCGGACCATTATTCTGTACATAAATGGAGTAATAAAGTTACAAGAGAGTTCTGCCTGGACAAAATCTGTCTCCCATGGATTCATTCACCAAAAAGGGTGCTGAGTGAGGGACTTTTGCCGCAAACACCTAAACAAATTCAACACCCACAAGTCCACAGGCCTTGACAGGATGCATCCAGAAATGCCGAGAGTGCTGATGGACATCATAGCCAGGCCACTCATGATCATCTTTGAAAGGTCATGGAGATCAGGAGAGGTGCCTGAGAACTGGAAGAAAGCAGATGTCACCCTGGTCTTCAAAACAGCAAGGAGGAGGATCCAGGGAACTAGCAGCCAGTCAGCCTCACCTCAATCCCTGGAAAGGTGATGGAGCACCCTATTCTGGAGGCCATCCCTGCCCACATGAAAGACAAGGTGACATGGAGTAGTCAACGAGAGTTCACTAAACCTAAGTCACGTTTCACCAACCTGATGGCCTTTTACAATGAAACGACTACCTGGATGGATAAGGGGAGAGCCTTGACATCAGCAAGGCTTTTGACACTATCTCACAACATCCTCATAGGCAAAGTCAAGAAGTGTGGGTTGGATGAGTGGACAGTGGGGTGGATTGTGAACTGGGTAAGTGGCAGATCTCAGAGGGTCATAATTGGTGGCACAGGATCTAGTTAGAGGCCTGTCACTAGTGGTGTCCCCCAAGGTTCAATACTGGGACTAATTTTGTTTGACTTATTCATCAGTGACTTGCCTGAGGGCATGGAGTGCCTACTCAGTGAGTTTGCTGATGGTACAAAACAGGGAGAAGTGGCCAATACCCCAGAGTGCTGTGCAGCCCTTTGGAGGGACCTTGACAGGTTGGAGAGATGGGCAGAGAATCTTCTGAAATTCTACAAAGGCAACTGCAGGCTCCTGCATCTGGGGAAGAAGAACCACAGGCACCAGTACAGGCTGGGGTCTGACCTCCCGGAAATCAGCTCTGTGGAGAAGGACCTGGGGATCCCGGTAGACAAGCTGTCCATGATCCAGCAGTGTGCACTTGTGGCCAAGGTCAACAGAATCCTGGGGTGCGTTAGGAATAGCATTGCCAGTAGGTTGAGGGAGGTGATCCTGCCCCTCTGCTCAGCGCTGGTGAGGTCATATCTGGAGTGCTGTGTCCAGTTCTGGGATCCTTGGTACAAAAAGGACATGGAGCTCCTGGAGCAGGTCCAGCACAGGGTTACAAGGATGGTTAGTGGACTGGAGCATCTCTCTTCCAAGGAAAGGCTGAGGGAGCTGGCCCTGTTCAGTCTTGAAGAGAGCTGACTGAGAGGGGACCTTATCAATGTATGGAAATATCTGAAGCGAAATATCCAGAAGACGGAGCCAGGCTCTTCTCAGTGGTGCCAAGCAATAGGACAAGAGGTAACAGGTAGAAACTTATTCACAGGAATGTCCACCTGAATGTGAGGAAGAACTTCTTTACTGTGTGGATGACCAAGCATTGGACCAGGCTGCCCAGAGAGGTTGTGGAGTCTCCCTCACTGAGGTATTCCAGAACTGTCTGGATGGAATCCTGTGCCTTGTGCTCTGGGATGACCAGGATTGAGCAGGGAGGTTGGACCAGATGACCCACTGTGATCCCTTCCGACCTCACCGATTCTGTGAAACAACAGCGTTGGGATCTGGATTTAGTTTAAGGCACACGAAGCGGGACTTCACGCCTCCGGGCTGAAGCCAAACTGCCGCACTCACAGCAAGATCCAGCCTCTCCCCGGCACAGCCGCCTCCCGGGGCGCGGCGGGGACGTGCCCGTCCGGTGACAGGAGGGCTCCGGGGGCCCCGCGCGCCGGGTCGGTCGCGGCACGCGGTCCCAGCGTCCGACCCGCCTGCGCCTCCCGCGGCCGCGCCGGGCGGAGCAGCGCCGAACCCCTCCCCGCTCCCGCCCCGCCCGGCGGCGGCAACGGAAGTGGCGCGGCAGAGGGCACCAAATCCTTCCGAGGTCGCGGAGCCAAAACGGCGCTTTCGGTTCCAGGCCCCTCCCTCCTGTCTGGCCCCACCCCGAACCGCGGGCAGCACCGTCACCGCCGCCTTCCCTCCGTTTCCCTCCCTTTCCGGGCCTCCGCAGCGACTCCTACCCGGGCCTCCCGCCTGGCTCCGCCTCCTCCTTCCCCGGCCGGGTTGCGCTGCGCCAGGTGGGGGCGCTCGCGGGCGCGGCAGTGAGTGCCGCTGGCGCCGCCATCGCAGCGGGACGGTTTCCGTCCGCTCGGCTCCCCAACATGGCAGCGGCAGCGGGAGGCGGCCGCTCACCGCGCAGGCCGGCGCTGCTGACCCCTCGCGGCAACGGGGACCGCACCGTGTTCCTCTTCGACCGGCGCCGGGAGCAGGCGGACCCGGACGAGAAAGTGCTCAGCTACGGCAAGGACAACTACCGCGCCTTCCGCAGCGCCGTGTGCCAGGTACGCGGCGGGGCGGGCGATGGCGGGCACGGCGGCGTCGAGGCTCCCGGCGGCGCCGGGGACCGTGGGGCGGCCGGGGGCGTCGCAGCCTCCGCCGCCTGCCGGGGGGCCGCCGCGCCCTCCGCCTCACCGCCAAATTTGTTGCCGGCACAGGTGGGCGGGCGTGGGGGAGAGCCCGCGGCTGCCCCCTCGGTGTCCCCTCTCCCGCAGGGAGCGGGACGGCAGTGCGGGGCGGCGGCGGGAGGCGCGCGGGGAGCAGCCCCTGGCGGCGGGCGAGAAAGCCGCGGGAAAGCGGCGGGCGGGCCCCGAGCGCCCCCGCGCGGGCAGCGGCGGCGGCGGGCGCGGTGCTGCGCCTCGGAGGGTGCTGGCAGGAGGGATGGTGTTCCTCGGCCCCTGGTGGGACTCGGTGATCTCAGAGGTCTTTTCCGACCTACTTGAGTCTGCGATTCTCTTTGTGCTGTCCAAGGTGTTGGCGGTAAACGCCGATCGTTTCCCGTCCATAGCGCAGTGACTGTCTCTCCGAAGCCCCCAGCGGTGACTGCCCTTTAAATACTTTTTCTGGCTGGTCCATTGCTTTGTCGCGTGTCCTTTCAGTTTTGTTTCCCTTCTTTTCGCGAAACGAAACGAAACTTATTCCCTCTTCAGATCTCTTGGAGGTGGAGATTCCTTTCTACCTACGTGCTGTTTACTGTAGTTTGCTGGTGATACCAGTGGGCATCGCCCATCTTCTGTAATGGTTTCGTTTTTTTAGGGAATAATAAATGTCATAGACCTGTTAGCTGCCTGCATGTTTTGTCTTGTGAAATCCACGGGAAAATAAGCTGTAGAATGCAATAATTTAGCCTGATAAAACGTTTATTTTAGTTTCTTTATCCAGTGTAATTTGCACTTTGTTCTTTAGGGTATAAATTATATAGTTCATATATAGATAGGATATAATAAATCTATATTTTATATTTAAATAAATAGAATATTTTTCTATAATATTATACAAGTATAACTTTTATGTAATAATTCTACCTGTAATGCATATAATTAATTTCATGTATAGTAATATAACATACAATGTATATAATGACAAGAATACGTAAATAGAATGTATAAATTATAACATTAACATATTTATTAAATAATGTAAATAAATAAATATAATAAATGAACAAGTAATATAGTGTTTAATGTAATAGTTTCCTACTGCAGTGGAAACTTTGGGTTATCAGTGTCAGTGGGAATAGCTGTCACATATAATTACCTGCTCCTTGCGTAGTTCATCTATTTCAGTGTCAAAAATGGCATATCCATATTCTGATAGAGGCACTGAATCTGTACTGCTATTTAAGATGGAGTCACCTTCCCTGGAAGTGTTCAGAAAACATGTAGACATGGCTTTTTGCGGTATAGTTTAGTAAGTGTGATTTTATTTGTTCAAGGTTGGACTTGATGATCATGGAGGTCTTTTCCAACCTTTATGATTCTATACACAGAAGTCACCTGGCTATGGAGTGTTAGCACATTCCTTGGTCTGATCAGCACCACTAAAGTTCAGAAGACTGGAAGAAACAACTAGTGAAATGGAATAAAGAAATTAGTACACTTCATGCAGTGTAACATTCTGAGAAGTTAGACAGTGGGGGTGGGTTCATGGGCTTCTAAAGGTTTGTATCTCCTATGAGAAATTATGAGTATTCCATTATTTTCTCCAAGACTTTTCTTAATGGATCCCATCACAACTCTACATAGCAGATGAATTGCAAGAATACTTCAGAATAATATTTTCAGTAGTTAAGGCAAATATGTGGATGATTAACCCATGTTTTTTTCTTTTCTTTCTTTTGTAATTAATTGATTGGCTGAGTTTAACACTAATTTGCAATTTGTTATATACAACAGAGTGTTTTCATGATTTGATGTGCACTCAAGTGACTTGTGTTTCCATGCATCTTCACAGTGTTCAGTAGTTCACAGAGCTTTTGGGATATTTGCAGTCTTATACAGAAGTAAGCCATCATCACCAGCTGTGACAAATCTTAGGTACAAACAGCTTCAGGGGTTTGTTGTCTGAAAAGTGTATTGACATTGTGAAGGCAGTAATTTGCCATTGGGCAGACTGCTCCGATGTGCAGCATAGCATTCGAAAAGTCTGGTGCTGCAAAGCCGACCGTGGTGTGTTTGAATTTGATGCCCATGAAAGTAAAATTTTTCAAGTATAGTTTTTTGCAGTGTTAACACCATAATAGCTGTCAACAGTCCTGTGGCTGTTTTGGGTAATAGAATCTGTGCTCTTATGAAGTTATGCACCAAAATCCTCAAATGATCATTCACTTGGAGAAAAGACTTCTCCAATAATGTGTTGACTGTGTGTAAGTGCAGTCAGAGATGGGTCTGTTATTGCTTGTTTCAGTGTGGTGAGTCTCTGCACCTTGGAGCTTTCATCATCTAACTCTGAAAGGATGCTGAGACAAGTGGTTTGACATGACCAGTAAATGCTGGTACAGTGAAAAGTGGACAGACAGAGGTCTGAGAAGTTTGATATCTGATGTCTCCCACATCAACAGTGTACAGGTTCTCCTTAGACTTCTGGAAGAACATTCTGGCATCTCAGTGCCCCTGGGAGCTTTGTGCATTGTGTGTGTTTCTTGGAGTGTTTTACTCCTGAGTTCCCCAATTTGAAAGTTGCAATTAACTACTTTCATGAAAAAAGTGATGGATAAATGGGTTCACCTGGCTGGGACAGACTTTCCTCACTTCATGGTGCTAAAAATGTGTCAGAGAAGTGATGAAAGTTCAGGAAGAAAGATTCTTTTGTTAAGCGAATTCTCAGTTGATTCAGACTAAGATGAAGTGGATTGTTATATTCATCCTTCTCCAGTTAAAGCTGTTAGAGATGATCTGACCGCTTGATAAGGAAAATGCCACATATGTAACAGTGTTGTTCCCACATCTACCATATCTGGTGCCTCAACCTCAACACAGGCTCAGCTTTAAATTGACTTTCACTGGAAGTTTGTCATACAACTGAGTGATGCTGCTGTACCAACAAAGGTGCATAGATGTTTTCCAGTCTGCTAGTCTGGGCTATGGGGCTGGTCATGTCTGATAAGGATGCTGGAAATATTAAGCTGTTGGAACTCATCATCATCATCATGATCATGGCTAGGCTTTGCAAACTATTTCTGCTGTGAACATCTTCCTGTGGAAAAAGAGAATTCCTATGGATATAACTGGATATGTAGGAGTCAAAGGAGAGGGTAAATCCTGAAAAAAAATGTGAAATTAAACCTGACTGCAGTATGTGATGAAGGCATGATCTTGGCCTTCTGTTTCTGAGACTTACTGTTTTTGCATAATGCAGAAAGAAGATATTTTCCTGTTTGTGTAGAAAAGAGCTGATTCTGCCATTTGAGAGGTCAGTTTAGGAGCTGATGAATGTCCTCGCTGTCTGTTGTTGCATAAAATACTTCTCCATTATTATTGAAATATTCTTTATTAATTTTTGAAACTTTTGGGGTATATTTGAAGCAAATATTTTTTTACTGTCCCCTGACAACAAGCTAATGTGTGGCAATGTTGTTGGATGTGGCTTTATATACTGATAAATTAGTTTTTCATTCTCAGTGTTGGGGGAATATTTAGAAAAAAAAATCTTATAAAAGAAGCTGAAGAATATGTAGTCTTCATTCTCCATCCTTACAAGGTCAATCCTTAAGCAGAAATCTAATTAAAAGTGATGTTAGCCTGATTATTCCATTTGAGCTCTGTTGAGCATATATGAAGCAGTCATATAATTTCAGTGTGCAGAACCATGAAGTTTTAAGGTGAATAAGTGAATTAAATACCGTGTTTTGTCTCTTCTTGGCAATACCATTGCTTGTGCACCTTCCTGTTGTCTTCTGTTAGGTCAATGCCCCACTGCTTGTCTTGATATTTAGAATATAATTCAAAATAAGTATTGGCGATGAGTGGAATGGAGCTAAACTGTTGATAGCTAATCTTAGATCCCTTGCTCATGTTGTCCAGGTACACAGTGGAGCTGGAACACTTCATTTTGTTGCTAAGCTGGCAGGAATCCTTCCAAGCACTTAGACACAGAAAGGTGTCTGTGCTGAAAACTGCACAAAAGTTTTGCTGTATGTGAAGGGTTTTTTGAGAGTCTTTGAGGTGAAGTACCAGTCTGAAGAGAGTTAAATGTACTAAGATTAGTGTTACTACTTAAATAGGAACTGAATACATTTGTAGATCTTCTTTAATTCTCTTGAAAGTTTTCATCATTGCTGTGACCTCTTTGTGTGAAAAAATTATAGGTCTGTAATCTGTATTGAAAGTAAATATCTGTAATTGAAGTAAATACTCAAAAATCAGGTATCGCAGTAAAACAATTTTTTTTTTGCTTTTAATCTTTTGTCACATCTTATGTTGAGGTTCCCATTATATCCTAACCATCATCATCATCATCATGATATCCTAACCAGTCTACTTATTATTTAAATAGATTTTTTTTGCCAGTCCACACAAATAAATTTCAATAAGCCGAGGCAAAAAAGGATATTCATTAAGATGCAGTAGGGACAATAAGCATGGGTGTAGTAGAAACTTGAGAAATAACTGTACATTTTTGGTGAATATTTGCTTACCAATGCCTAATAAATAATGTATAATTAAATTATCTGGAATTAAAGGAAAAATATTAGCAACTTCTGCAAAATTTGTATCACCAAAGAGTAACTGTTAGATGTATTTAGAGGTATTTAGATTACTGACTGAAACATCATTCTGATAAACACTCAGTAGAAGTACTTCCATTCCTAACGATGAAATCAGTCCATCTTAAAATAATTATATTTTTGTATTATGAAACCTATATTTGTTTACTCAATTTTAGCAATTCTGTATAAGCAGAAATTAAAAATAGATACATTTTAAACGTACTGTGCATACACAAAGCAAATTTTTCCTTGATTTTTAAAGAAACTGTTGCAGGTACTATAAGATATATATAAGATGTAGCAACATTGTAAGTTTTTTCCAAAACTATCACATTGTATTTCAGACTTCGCTGAAATTCTTGTGTATAGCATCTCTGCGGAGGTTTTGGTGGGAAGAAGGATGCAGTTTGCATACCTTGGTACACTTAGATACTTCTTTATGGTGTGGTGATTGATTTGGAAAGCTGCGTGACCTTTAAGTTCTTGGTCAAATTTGAGTGTTGGCAATACAGTCAGATGCAGAATATCTGCACTCTTTAGGAGTGCAGCTTTTAGATGCGACTGAGTACTTTTTGCTTTTGAAGAACAAAATTCTGAATTCTTGTTACTTTAACAAGTGGTGCCATACGAAGTATTTTGGTGGTGGAAGCTTACACTGAGTTGATGTCAAAATTTTGACTGATAGCTATGCTCATGAACATTTCTGATTGTGCTTTTAGACACAACAGTTTGTGAAGGTCTCATGTAAGTTACTATGGTTGTCTAGACTTATTCTAAGTCTAGTAATGACAGCACAGCTCTTTGCAGACATTCTGGGGTCCCAGGCTTCTTTCTGCTGGTTATATGCTGCAAATCTTGAAAAGATGTCTGAGTTAACAACTGTTCTGGACAAAATTTTATAGATATATGCTTGCGGCTTCTGCAGTTGTCTACTGTCATGCAATTTCCCTCCTTTTTCTCTCTGGTTTTCAAAAAAAAAATATGGTAAAGCTTTAAGATACCTCATAAAATTTTATTATATTACTGGATCTATTACATAGCAATGTTCCTAAGTGTTTCTTTTGAACTATCTGTTCACTTCTTAACATCTTTCATTGATTACTTTTTGTAAATATTTAGAAGCATATCAATGGAGCTTCTTATAGTAGTGAAACTTTTAAGTAGGACAGAGGACAAGGCCCCTCGAGTTCTGCAAATGCTGTAATTTGATCTTTAGATGGAGATGGCTCTGTCAATAAAGGATGGTTGAAAAATATTATAGAACATTAGTGTTCACTGCTAGTTTTTGTCTGTAGGTTGTCTCTAGTGACCATCTGCCCAGAAGATACTGACTTCTGTGTGTTCTTCTGTTTCTGTAACACACAACTCTTTGTTTTGAGCTCCATGAAATGCTTAGAAATAATTTCTGTCTTTTTTTTTTTTTTATTTCAACTGCTTTTTTAGAGACTTTTGGATCCCCTTTTTGTTGGTGTCCAAAGATGTTATATATTAAGTTTGTGTTCAGATATTTGGGAAGATCAATCATGTTATGATTAGAGATGATTGTTATCATACTTGCCTTGCTACCATGAGTGCTTAGCCCCAGATCCTTGATAACAGATTCTCAGCAGAGTGTCTAATTGACCTAAGAGTGGACTGGAAAAGTTTATTTGATTAGCATGCTTAAGAGTTCAGTACAGTTGTTCCAACTGACTTCCAACAAGGTCTTTGTCTCCACTTAATCTTTTTATATCTTAGTTTTTGTATTTGTAATTTGAATAATTTTGTATTTATTAATTACCTTAATGTATCTGGTTGTATGAATAATTGAGAGATGATGCAAATATCTCAGTGTCCATAAGCATTACTGAAAGACAGTTCTTGGTTTGAAAGTCTGTGATTTGAGAGTGAAATCCTCTTCTGTAAATGCGTACTACCATTTCATCCATTTGTTGCTATATAAAATCTCTCAATTTGGACTGGTAGCTCTTTTTGATGTGGCATAAAGTGGGATAGCTAACTGATAAATGTGTGTTGTTCAGATGGCAACCTGGCAAATAGTGTGGGATATTTAGTTAATCCTGTGCAAAGTTACATAAGGCTACAGGCCTCTCGGAGTTTGAATTGGCTTCATTTTTCCAGATTCCAGAACAAGTTTCTACAAAGGAGCTGCTTGATCAATGTGAAATACTGAAAAAGCTGTATTGGTTTTTTGTAATGTTGGGTAGCTAAGTAACTGTCTATGAAGGACAGCATTGAAAATGACATTGCGAGATTTCTTTACATTTAACTGATACAATTCAGGTCCCCTTTAGGAGTTTTGTGTTGGCAGTACAGTTCTCTTAGCCAGAAAAATACTTCTGGGCTAGATGCCTCTTGGAGGAAGATAACTGTGGCTGTTAAGTTTCTGTTATCCTTTGGCTACATCATCAAGCTCTGGGATCAGTTCTTCACATCATTCCTACGTATCTGCCTGCTTAGGTCGGTTACTGTAGAAGGAGACAGCATTTTAAGGGTGCAGAAGTTGCTTATTGTAGGAAACAACTTTGTTTTGGAAAAGGTTGGATTGCGAGGGGTTAAATGTCTTCTATAAAGATACTGTAGTTTTGATTTCACTGTTTGACCTCTGTCTTAATGGAGTGTTCCATTCCTTCAGTTTGAAAAGTCACCACCAGAAATTATTATCCTATGGTAATAGACTGTAGGACCAGAAGAAGCAGACCAATGATTCTGTGTTTACAGCATGTTATTTCTCCTTCACTTACCACTGCAAGCCTGTTCATGTACCTGCAAACTGTGGCGATACACACAAAGCTAAATATTTGCTTGTTGAACACCTTTTCCAAGGCAGATAGTAAATCTAGAGGTGAAATCTATGTTAACTTCATGTTAAGTGTTTTAGTTGGCTTAGTAGCCAGGTAAACCTTGCTGTGCAGGTGCAAATAAAGTAGCAACAAAAGTTGGTTTTGTGCTTATGTACTAATATGTGGAAGAGAAAAGAAATGGAGGTCTATTTGAAGGAGGCTTTGCTGCTGAGGAGTTATTTGTGATTTGTGGGCTTGTGTTTTGTTTTGAGTTTGGTTTTCTTTTTAGTTTGTAAAGAAAACCTGTGACTGAAGGAAGTACATAAATTGAACCTTGCTTCTTGATTCAGATTAAAGGGTTAGAGAGATCACAGTTCACTCACACTTTCATGTATCTTACCTGTAAATTGTTCTGCTGAGGGCTTGTTGGGCATGGGGCATTCATGTGGCTGTCTCAAACTTTTTTAGCAGTATACTAATCTCATGTCATAAATAGCTACCAACAAATTGAGAGCTATTAGCTTTATTTATTTAGCATGAAGCATAGATGACACTCCAGACTGAACCTCCAAGCTTATAAAGAGTGCATTTCTTTTGTTTGTACAAAGACAGCTTTTTTCCCTTAGGTACCATTCCATGGGTGTAAGGACTGGTATCCTGCCATGTGTAAAACAGGCTTGACTCAGGGATTTTTTTTTCTTAATTTGACTTACTGCCAATTAACACAATTTTTTGCTTATTGATTGAGGGGGCAATTAAACACTTAGGTAAATGCTCTTCCTTCTTCTCCAAGCTCATCTTCTGTCATAAACCTTTTTTTCCCCCCCTTCCTAGTCTAAGCTACCCTTGTTTTCCCAATACACAATGCTTGGTCAATCCTAATTCCTTTGGTGATGCAACAGGTGATGTGAGAGGTCAGGGCCATTTACAGGGCTTTATTCTGCTTCTTCTCCTCCTCCATGCTTTTTACTGTTTTTTTTTCCACTATGGAAGGTTGTCCATAGGCCACAGCCTTGTGAGAGTAGGAAGACAGAGAAGGGAAATTGCCTGTCCTGACATGGGTCCTCCATGGGCCTCACTGCCTTCGGGGCCATCCCTGCTCTGGTGTGGAGAACATGGAGGTCCCTAGCAATGTGTCCTCTGCATCTCCTCTATTCTTTCTCATTTGTCTCTTCTGTTTCTACCCCGATAAGTTTGAGCAGGAGCATCATGTGCCCTTCTGGTTGAAATTTGGATGTGTAGTTTGAGAGCCATCTGGCACTGGTCATGACTGGCTCAGGACAGTTGATGCTTATCTGTGCTTTCAATGTAAAACTCTACAGTTATTCTATATTAACCACTGACCTCGAATGGCACAGTAGAATGTTAGTTTTCTAGTATCCATATCCTTTGTTCCTTACTTTCCTTGCTCTGAGCAATTTAATATTTTTTCCTACGCAGATTTTTCATGTGGAAATTTGTGTAATGTGAGAGGTTGACTTCAAGTGATCTGAATGTAGAAGAGTTAAAAAGTGTGATTACTCCAGGTTCTTTAGTCTGAACATCAGTCTCTTTGTATCATCTCTGTTTCACTTGCACCAAGTGCTATGATAAATTTGACAATTTTGCTAATTTTGCTGATGGATAATAAATATATTTTTAACATGGTCACCGTTGGGGAAAGAGTAACTGAAGTATGAAAAGCAGGCTTCTAAAGGAACCTCAAACAGTGTTTTAAAAGTATTTTCATGAGTCAGAGTACTAGGGATGGAAAGAAAGAGGTATGGGAAATGATGAGGGCAAACTGCTGCAGAGAATGCCAGAGTTTCAGGGAAGAATATCTAAAAGTGCATAAAACACCTGTCTGAGCTGTGACTGTAGGACTGAATGGGTTTAATGAGACTAGATCTGACTTTTTCTTGAGTTTCAAAGGCTTGGAAAGACAGGAGAAAATACAGATATTTAGGTTATTATTTTGAGAAAGAGATTAATGTTGAACATCAGGGTGCAAAAATAGGGGCAAACGCAGAGGCATTTAAATGCATGTAGAAAGCAGGATAAAAAGTCAAAAGCTGCAGTAACATATTCAAAATTTGGAGGCATCAAAGCGGCAAAGATTGTTTAGGTTCAGAAGAATAAACTTCAGTGTTTTAGTGGTAAAGAATTTTTCTGAAAGAAATCTATTATTTTTTTAAATGTATGATATAATTGAAGAACAAAGATTTAATATGTATCCAATGTTAAGAAATACTAGATTGGTTTAGTATCTCAAAACAGTGCAGTTAAATATGGGACACCCTCTAGGTCATATCTACTGCTGTTGTAGGTGCAGCCTGAAGTAGAGCTGTTCATTCTTGTTCTTCAGCCCCCAAAGTGATTACCTGTAAGACATTTCCTCCTTCTGACAATTGCTATTGCTCACTAGAGCATATTTTAAGCAGGTGAAAAAACAAACAGCTCTAGTACAGACAGATTTGGCTAAGCTGAGAAGGCAAATGAAGTTAAGTTCTGGATTTGAACTGTGTTCTAGGAGTTAGTACAGGAAAAGTATTTGATCACTTCTCAGTAGTTTGTGACAAAGTAAATAGACCACCTTTTTTTATTATTTGTTTTAATTTCTCTGAATCTTTTTGGAGTACTTAGTTGTCATAACTGAATACCCTCCAATTTTTATAGGCATTTGGCATAGCTACTGATGAAAAGTTTGTTATCACCACAACAAATAGGAAGGAAATTACAGAAGACAACTTCAGTAAGTATCTTAGATGGCAAAATAATTACAGCTATTTCTTATATTGATTGTCAAGATCACATGATGATTGTTAATGCTCTATGACACGAAATAATGCAATAGTGAACTGAAAGTACAAGTCCTGTAATAGTTTGCCAAGAATTGTTACAAAGGTGACTTTCACAAGCAGGTTTTCGACAACTACTTGCTAGTATGATGGACAGTTATGCTAAGTAATTTTTTTACTGTCCATTACAAATTCTGTAAATGATAGGGAAAAATGGCATGTATGTAGCTATCACCTGAGAAAACCTGCATTATTAAGCTTGGAAACGTGAAAAGATATTAAATTAAATGTTGTTGCTAAATGCTGAGCAGGCAATGCTTAAGATTAGAGATTACCTGAGGGCAAGCCGGTACTGGTTTTGAGAGCAGAATTTGTAGTGCTCTTCAATATAGCCTTGTATTTCATTTTCATTGCAGGCGAACTTGTTCAAGATGGAGTCACTTTATATCTGCTGCAGTCAGTTGATCAAATGTTGCTTTTGGCAACCAAGGAACGAATTGACTTCCTGCCCCATTATGATACACTTGTCAAAAGTGGCATGTACGAGTACTATGCCAGCGAAGGGCAAAATCCTCTGCGTAAGTAGCTGCCAAGATAATCGTCTTTAAATGGTGTTCATATGAATATAATGTGGTTATAACTAAGAGTTAAATTTAGTTTAACTTTTAACTTTTAGTTATAGCTGGTGAAAAAAAAGTCTTACCTGTAAAAAAAACTATGTTCCTCATGCAAATTTTTCTTTTAAAAATGAATTAAAGTGACCATGTAATAATCCAGATTTATAAAAGTATCTCCTCAAATACTTCTTAAAGAAGTTTGAATATTTTAGAAGTAAAATAACTGTAGCCTGAATAATCTTGTGGATGTCATCCAGACAGGGAGCATTTGTGTTATCAGGTTTTTGTCTCCTATACTAAACAAAAGAAACTTTGTGTTTGAATTTGGTGAACAGTTTTTCTATGAGCTACAGTAGAATTTTGTGTGCCCTCCCATCGGGGGTTCTACAGGGCTTAACTTACCAACAAGAGCAAGTATTCATTTTAAAAGATGCTACTTTAATTAGTTTTTATCTAACTGGTGTATTAAATATGTAACCAGCATTTTGTATTGTTTTATTGAAAAAAATAATTTCTGTTTATGGCTTCTGTGAAAATTCTGTCTGTGGCTATGATTACTTTTTAGGTATGTACTTCTTAGGTACCGCAGGTTCAAAATTGTGCAGAAAAAAATGCAACTATCAAGACTCAAGCATGATACCATTCCCACTGTGATTTCTGTTTTAAAACAATATTGACATCTATAAATAGCAAATATATTTTTAAGGACCAGTCTCCTTTTTCCCCTTTCCTCTTTCTGCGCTTCATTTGTTCCCTGCTGCAATGAAGACGCTGTTTTGGTTCAGGTTTGGGGGTACTGTGCTCAAAGTGCACTGATAGTTTGATCAATGATGTGTGTGTATCCCTGTGCACAGGAATTGCTATATTAGACCACCCAAAGCATTCTGTTGAGATCTGTGCTTTGTTCTTGCCAGCAGCCATTAGTGGACCTGTTGCTAACCAGCACAGAGGAACCTACTGGAAGGGTCTAGATGGGTAGTAGCCTGATTTGTACTGATCACAGCCTGGTGGAATTCATGATCTCAATGAATATAGGCTAGGTGAAAAGTATAGTCAGGACTCTAAACCTTAGGAAAGCGAACTTTCAATTGCTTAAGGGCGGGGTGGATGGGACACGCTGGGAAACAGCCCTTGGGGATAAAGGAGTAGAAGAGAGAGAGCAGCTATTTAAAGACTTTTTTTCTCTTTGAGCACAGGAACTGTTGATTTTCATGTGCAAGAAATCAGGCAAGGAAGACTAGTATGTCTGAGTAAAGACCTCCTGGTCAAACTAAAACACAAGAGGGAAATGCGTAGACAGTGGAAGCAGAGACATGAATACTGGGAATAATGCAGGGATACTGCCTGGAAATGTAGGAATGGGATCAGAAAAGCTAAGGCACAGGTAGAGCTAGATTTGACAAGGAATGTGAAAAGAATGATAAGGATTTCTACAGAGACATTAAAAAATGATGACAAAAGAAATTGTACCCTCAATAAATGAAATGTGGGGTGGAGGGGTCTAGTGGCAACTGGCATGGAGAAAACTGAAGCACTAAACAATTTTTTGCCTAAACAATTTTGTGTTTTCACTTTTGATTGCTCCTCCCACAATTCTTGAGTCCCTGAATCTAAAGGCAGGGACTGGGGGAAGGATATTCCCATTCATCAGCAGAGAAGATCAGGTTCAAGACCATCTGAGGAACCTAAATGTACAAGTCCATGGGACCCCATGAGATGCTTCCCAGGGTCTAGAACTGTCAGATGTAGTCAGCAAGCCATTCTCAGTGATATTTGAAAAGACCTGACAGTCAGGCAAAATTTCCAGTAGCTGGAAAAAAAAAAGGGAAACATCACACTCATTTTTAAAAAGGAGTACTGTGGGAACTATGAACCACTCAACCTCACCTCAGTGCCCAGTAAGGTCATGCAACACATCCTCCTGAAAGCTATATCTAAGCATATGGTTGACAGGGAGGTGATTAGAGACAGCAAACATGGCTACATGGCTTCACCAAGGGCAAATCATTGGTGGATAAGGGACGAGCAACTGATGTCGTCTGTCTTGAGTTCTGTAAGGCCTTTGATAGTCCCATACAACATCCTTGTGGCAAAATTGGAGAGATACGGGTTTGACAGATGAACTGTTAAATGAGTAAGAAGTTGGCTGGATGACCACATTCAAAGACTTGCAGTCAACAGCTCAATGTCCAAATAGAGATCAGTAACACATGGTGTGCCTCACAGGTCTGTATTGGTACTGGTACCGTTCAATATCTTTATTAATGACGTAGTGGGATTGAGTGCAAGCTCAGCAAGTTTGCAGAAAACACCAAGCTGAGTGGTGCAGTTGATAGACACTTGAGGGAATGGATGCCATCCACAGGGACCTTCACAGGGTTCAGAAGTGGGCCAGCATGAACTTCAATAAGGCCAACTGCAAGGTTCCGCTCTTGGGTCAGAGCAATCCCCAGTATCAATACAGACTGGGGGCTGAATGGATTGAGAACAGCCTTGCCAAGAAGGACTTGGAGATACCAGTCAATCAAAAAGTTGGATGTGAGCCAACAATGTGTGCTTGCAGCACACAAAAACCCAGTCATATCCTGGGCTGTGTAAGAAGTAGTATGACCACCATGTCGAGGGATATGAATCCTCCAGCTATACTCTGCTCTTGTGAAACATCCACCTGGAGCACTTTCATCCACCTCTGTGGCCCCTAGCACAAGGCAGACATGGACCTAATAGAGCATGTCTGAGGAGGGTCGTAAAGATGATCAGAGAACTGGAGTACCTCTCCTGTGAAGACATGTTGAGAGTTGTGGTTGTTCAGCCTGGAGAAGAGAAGGCTTCGTGGAGACCTTATTGCAGCCTTCTAGTACTTAAAATATGCTTATAAGAAAAATGGGAAGATGCTTTTTACCAAGGTCTGTAGTGACAGGACGTGGCGTAATGGTTTTAAACTGAAAGAGGGTAGATATAGATGGAACATAAGGAAGAAATTCTTTACTGTGAGGGTGATGAGACACTGAAACAGGTTGCCCAGAGAAGCTGTAGCTGCCTCATCCCTGGAAATGTTCAAGGCCAGGTTGGATGGAGCTTTGAGCAATGTGATCTAGTGAAATATGTCCTTACCCGTGTCCGAGGAGTTGGAACAACCTAATCTTTGAAGGTCTCTTCTGTCCTAGACTCTGAACTCACTTGTTAAAAGCTGTGTTTTTCCATACATGATGGAAACTACAAGAAAAATAAGAGCAAAAGCAGTAGAATGAGATAGTTCTCTGTTGTGAATTTATCAGTGTTGCTGATGATGCTAAACTGGATGGTGAGGTAGACAGATCAGGAGAGAGCTATCTTGGAAAGAGACCTGGACAGGCTGAAGCACTGGGCAAGCAAGAACAATGTGAAGTTTAACTGGGCTTTGCCTGTCAGTGTTTGCAGGTCTAGATAATGAAAATTTCTTCACATTTTGCTGTAGTTTAAAATAATTTTAAACTTATGTTTGGTCTGTTGGACAGTATCACCAACATACATTTGCTGTTTTCTCTCTGTGAATACAGTTACCCCAAAGCTTGAAACAGACTTATTGATGAATCAGAGAAGTGATCTAAAGATGGAATGTCAGTGTTGTCTTTTTGAAGTGGGTTGATTTTTCTTTTTTTTTAGTAGTAAAGCAAACTTTTCTACTACTGAAGGAATGGTAAACTTTTTGCAGTATTTTCCTCTGTCGTGTTATTGCTAAAACAGCTTGCTACAGTGGTTTTAAGTCATCATTCTCTCTTAAAGAGTGAACAAGCTTCAGGTGTTTATGAGAAACTTTTCATATGCATTTATGTCAGTTCTTGAACTTGTCTGTACTCTGCAATTAGGTGACAGAGAAAAAAAGGATTTGTGCTCTGAGTGCACTGAATGTATTCATATTGCTACCACAGAAGCTTTTAAAATGGTCCAAAAGTTGTGGTGGTCATAAGTCTTCTTGTGGTCATAATTCTGCAATCATAAAGAGATTACAATGATCAAGACTACAAACAGAATAATTTTTAGATCTGCTTCTGTAATGACATTACTGGTATATATTTTTTCTGATGTGATACCATTTCTTGCTCTTGGAGACCATACTGAGGTATTTTGTGAAATTCTGCAACAGGCCAGTGATTCAAATTTGCAAGCTAGATATGTTAAACTGTCTACTTTTGTTTGTTTTGTACTAGAATTGACTGTTAGAGCAAATAGGAGTTTTGAGTTTGTGTAAGTGTACTGCAGCTGATGCTCCATATTTGCCACATATCTAAGGCCATGCTTAACCAATTTCCCATGTTGCTGAAGGACCATTATTCTTTGATATGGAATAGTAAGTATGGATCACATAACTGATGCTCAACTGCTGTTGTTCGCAATGAAGAAAATGTAGAACTGTTTTTGTACTTCAAAAACAACTTGAGGGAAAATGCCACATGCTTCAGTGTTGATGCATGGTACTAATACTCAAGGGATTTCTTTTACGTGTCTGAAGTGTATGGCCAGTATAGCTTGCACCTGGCACCGTAGCATTCTGAAGAACCTTGTAAATTACAGGAAATAAAACTTTCTTTTTAGAGAGTCTGGATGGAAATGTGTTCCTTAAGGGTAAGTGAATAGGTAAAGTAAGTGGGTGTCTGTTTTCTGACTCCTATTTAATAGGGTTATGTTTCTTCAATTTCTTTAGCATTTGCCCTTGCTGAGTTGATTGATAATTCTCTGTCAGCTACATCCCGAAATACCGGTATTCGGAGCATACAGATAAAATTGGTAAGATGGAGATATTCTACCTTTTTTAGGTGTAGTTCACATTATCCCTTTTTATTGGTGCTCCTTGTTGAGTTGTGTTGGTTTTTTTCCCCTCAGTTATTTGATGATTCCCAAGGAAAACCGGCTGTTGCTGTGATCGATAATGGAAGTGGAATGACTTCTAAACAGCTTAACAACTGGGCTGTATATAGATTGTCAAAGTTTACAAGACAAGGTGACTTTGAAAGGTTAGAAAGTTTTAAATATTTCTGCAACCATTAACAAACTCTGCGAAGGTTCACAAAATACCCTTTTAAGACATAGCTCTGTACCAACACTTAGCTAAAACCCATCATTTTATGATTACATAATTAGATTTATACTTTTTGTAGCTAGGAAGTTAGAGAAGCTTCATAATATGAAACTGCTCTTCTGATCTTATGGTACTGTGTGAATATTCAGATAGAATAGTAAATGTGAGGGTGAGAATTACAGCCTCAGTCTTTTCATATGAGTAACTACTGTAAAAAGTAATGGGGCAGTGGAAAGTGGTAATATGGTTAATGGAAGGTTTTTTGCATTGGAAGCATCTCCAAATAGAATAGCAAAATCTTTCGAACATCTGGAGATAAGTGCATAAAAAGTGGTTCTCGGTCATATGTAAAGAAATTCACTGCTTTTTGAAATTACTGCAGGTGAGTTCAGTAACAGTGGAAAAGTACAGTATTCTAAAGCTACAGATTTAAACTGTGGGTTGCTACCGTTCAAAGGGAGTGTATGTGCAGATTATAACAGGTTAACCTCTACACCTTTTTTTCATTTGGGACTGCTATTATTTAAAAATAGATGTTTGTCCTAAACTACGTAAGACTGTTCAGGCTGACTTAAGAGACATGGAATTTAGTTACTGATAGCATATGCTGTCTTTCCAAGCCTGCATTTAATAGTTGGTTGGCATTATTTCCCATTTTGACTTAAAAGTATTTTTATGAAAGGATGCTGTCAGAAAGGTCAGGCTTTCTTTCTAAGCATTTTCATTTGAATAAGATTTGGTTTGTGAGAAGGGACAGAAATGTTTTATAAGAGGACTTAGGAAAATACTTACTTGGTCATCATTCTTTCAGAAAGAATACATCAGGAATCTTAGGCACGTACAATATTACAGTTTTAATAGGTCTAAATTTGAGGAATTTTTAACAAGGTGAAAGCAGTAAGAATTTAATATAAGCTATTAAGATCAGAAGTTTCATTGTTTTTTTACATTACTTTTGTCTTGAGAAAATTTATTAAGGGCACTTTTTTTCTCAGTGATCATTCAGGATATGTACGCCCTTTGCCAGTGCCTCGTAGTTTAAACAGTGATATCTCTTATTTTGGAGTTGGAGGCAAACAAGCAGTGTTCTTCGTTGGACAGTCTGCCAGAGTAAGTAAATGTCAGTCTTTATTTTAAAACATTTTTACATAATCAGATTGTTATTTCCTAGCTTTTAATCACAGCATTAAACTATTTTATTATGTTCATTTTAAGTCTAATTTTGATTTTAAATGCTGTTTCTTTAATAAAATCAGATGATAAGCAAACCTGCAGAATCTCAGGATGTTCATGAACTTGTCCTTTCTAAAGAGGATTTTGAAAAGAAGGAGAAACACAAAGAAGCAATATATACTGGTTTCATTCGAAACAGAAAGGTAAATAGCCATAATACTTTCTCCTTTTTAATTGAAAACCTTTCCCAGGTTAACGTGATTTAACTGTATAATATTTATGTAATACTCATCTGGGGATATCTTCATCTTATTGAATCATTTTCACTCTGGAGTGTAAAATGAAGTAATGGGAAACTTGAAGACACTGTATCATAAGGCTTTATTTCTACGTGATTCTGTTTTCTCTTGTCAGTTAAAATTAAGGGACAGAAATGCTATATATTTAAAAATACTTTTCTAAGCACAGCAATTTTTTTGTTATGTATGAAACATAAAGAAAATGTGTGTTCTTTGAAATAGCAATGAATAAATTAGGGAAACAAATTGCATATGTAGAAATTTGTAGAAGAACTAACTTCTTCTGGGAGAGAAGTCGAGCCAGATCAACAAAACCCAGTGGTTTTACAAATATTCATTGTTTTGTAAAATAAGCGAACTATTCAGCTGAAAATTAAGATGAACTGTCCTGATGCTTTTCATGAAGAGGAAAAGCTTGAGCAAAAAAACTGTAAGATAAAGAGGAAGACTGAAAAGAACTGTTCTTCGGATATTTTTGAGCAAGGTGGTAAAGGCAAAGAATATAGCTAAGGGTGCAGATGGGAGGCAGAGTGGGTGCTGTGTGTGACAAGGTAGTCAGACCTTAAGCCCATATAAAATGGGATATATCAGTGTTCTTGGCCCTTTATATGGTTGAGAAAGGAACAGGAGATAAATAAGGTTTTTATCGTGCCAATCTTGGGTCAGTGACTTGCAACAAAAAATGAATTGTCAGGGTTTTGTTTTTAATCTCTGTACAATATTGTTGAGAAGGTAGAGTCACAAAAATAGACACTATTTTTGTAAATAAAATAGTCTGCTTTTATTTTATTTTGAAAATAAAAGCAGACAAAATCAGCTTTTTTTAGAGGACACAAATGCTTTCCCTCCCATTTAATATTAAAAAGGTGTAAGTTGGAGGAAAGTAGCTGAATGAGGTGTGTAGATACTACTAAAAGTGGTACAAGAAGGTGGTGCAATCAACTGTTGGAAAAGTTGTGGTGATAATATAAAATTAAAGTTGACACAGTTAAAAAATGTAAGTAAAGTTCTATTAGAGGAAAAAAATAACTTGTAACTATCCAAGAGGGAAGACATGATGTGAAGAACTCAAGTAATAGAAATGAGATATGAAGGTAATGGATAGATAACTCAGGTTTAGGAATTTTTTTGCCAATCATTGAAATACCTAGGCCAGTTAATTATAGCAATGTGAAATAAAGTGTGTGAATTTGTCTCTTCAATGACATGAAAAATGATCTGCGCTGCACACAGGTGAGCAAGAGAATGCTGTGGCAGAAATAGAAGTTGTAATGGATTACTAGGGTGAGAAGAATAATTGAGTCTTTGAGGCATTGAGTTGGTAAAGGAAGTTACTTTTGCAAAGAAATCAAGATGTAATCAATATCAAATATAAGGCACTGTAGAACAAGGCCAGAACACTGAAGAGAAGTGGCGTTGATGGCGCCTCAGCTGATCATCTTCTCTCAAGGGATAATAGGCACCTATCTTTACTGCACTCACTTCCCTGGACCATTTAATATTGCCAATAAGTAAATAGTACTTTTCTAGTTGAGATGGATGCTAAGAATGTAGGAGAAAGTGCCATGGTAGTTTATTCTCTTGGTTAAGGAGAGGTCTTTAAATCCCTGAGAAAAGTAAGTCTTAATGGAACACCCTTGATTAATTATTTCACCACCTATGGGCAGGTAAGACATGTCTCCTTTCATGACTTAGTGATGTGGGTTTTGCCTGCTTTCCTGCAAAATGAGGCATGAAGCTGTATTTGCTACAGCTTATCTTCTCAGCTGTACCAATTGTTTGCAATGACTATAAAGATCTCAATCTTTGTTTTAAAGATAGCTTCTTTTCTGTATGTAGCAAATGTAAAGGAGTATCCATTGGTCCAGCATGAAGCATGACATCAACCACTGTGATTTTGTGCAGCTTAGAAACCTGTCTTAAGAGTAAAGTGCATCCATCCAGGAAAAGATAACTAGTAGCTTCCATAACTGAGAATTTCTGTTTCTGTGAGATACTACTGGATATTTCATCTGGAAATTCACCATTTCCTTTTTACAGCAAAAGTGTGTTTCTTCCACTTCAGTTTTTGTTATAGAAAGCAACCTGCTTTAAAAGCAAATAATTTTTTTCTGGCTTGTTTTCCTAAAAAAGACTTCATGTGTTATACACACAATAGTCCCATTTGATGAATGAGAACATGGATATCCCACAGTGTCACATTAAACATGATTAAATCCATTTCTAGGCTGAACACTTCAAATGCTGTGATGTAAGTGAGTTGAAAATTAACTGGATCAGGGATGTCACATTCTCAGCTTGTTGACTTTAGTTTGGAAACTTTTATTTTAAGCTTTAATCTTTTTTGATATTTAGCATCATATGTTCTGTTTTACTTTCCTGTTATGTTTTTTAATCTCTTTCAAAGCTGATGGGAGTTCAGAAATTCAGTTTACATTCCTGCTTTTATTATTTTACTCTTTTTGTAGCCATCTGACTCTACTCACATCACAAGTGATGATGAAAGATTTCTTCATAATCTAATATTAGAAGAAAGGGATAAAGAGAGTTTTACAGCAGTTGTCATTACAGGTGTACAACCAGATCACATGCAGTACTTGAAAAACTACTTTCACCTTTGGACGAGGCAGCTGGCGTAAGTTGATGATTTGAAAGATTTTAGTTAAAAGTGGACTACTAACAAAGTCAGCTAATTATGAATTACTTCCTTTTTGTTCTCAGCCATTGGCCTTCTTCCTGTTAAAGCTGTTCATACATCCTTTGTTGATGCTACAATTAGTTTTCCTATTTAACTGATTTTACAGAAGCTAGAACAACTGAATGTGGCCCCCTAAATCAAAGATGTTTACAAGCATCAGTTTTAATGTGACTTGATAATTGATACATAATTATCCAATGTGGGTTATGTGCATTAGTTCTTTCCAGCCATGTCTTGAAATGAAAGAGCTGCCTCCATCTGAAATGGACCCGGTGCAATTATTCAAGTATATGCCCTGTAGCTGTTACAGTAAAACTAATCAGATTTAGCTTTCTGGTGCATCACTGTCAACTGTAATGGCCTTTTTTCCCTCAAACACCTCCACATACCCTTCTGCCATGCCTTTTGCCACATGTTTCATTCTACATTAATGGGCTACAGCAGAGCCCTCATTGTTTTGGATGCTTTGAAGTGGAGACAAACCCCTAAAATAACTATGTCTTAAGGCCATGAGAGCACCTTTTGAAGTCTGGAGAAAAAGCAGACAAAATGCTAAGCAATTTGGACATACTGTAAAGTCCTAAGCAATGAGGCCATGAGGAGCTTTTTGCTGGGAAGCAAGATTTCTCCTTGGGGCACATTTAGTGTAGTGGATGTCAGAAGCAAAGCGCTTGCAGGTGCATTCAGTCCCATTGATTCGTATAATCTCATTTTTGTGCATGCCACCACCCTAAGGTTTAAGGATTCAGTCTTTGAAGTTGAAAGAACTAGCTAGCTTGCTGAGAAGTTGAAGTAAATGCAGTTAAGTTCCTCAGTTTTCTCAGGCTTCGTATCTATGAAATGAATTAGTCTACCTGACCGTGCTTTTGAAGTTTCTTAAATGAGCAAAAATGCCCATTAGAAAATACTGTTTAGAAATAGAAGAATTGAGCACATCCATGACTCTTGCCTATATTCAAATATTTGTAAATAAATTAAGGATAGTGATTGTTGGTTAAATGTTTCTATTGCTATTAGATGATTGATACAAAACTGGTATCAGAAACAAAGTGGGGAAAGCTTTGTCTGTAGTTCTTTCTCATCTCCAGAGTACAGAACAATTTACAGTAGTTTTTTAGTTTGTGCTTTGATGTAAAAGATCTGGTAGCCATGTAACAATCATAGGGGTTTTTTTCACTTATGCATCTTTTTCCAATTTGTTTCCAACTATTTTATCCAAAAATTGGATATTTTAATAGAAATATGAGCTTATATAGATTTTTTTTTAAATTATAATGTGCAATTTCTTAATTTCACTTTCTGGTTTTGGATATTTTTTTTTGAAATGTATTTCAGACATATCTATCACTACTATATTCATGGACCAAAAGGAAATGAAACTAATGCTGTAACAAAAGACATAAGCCCTTTCAACAACATCGACATTCAGGTAAGAGGTTTTATACATATTAGTCAAAAGTCTTCTTTAATGGCAGTTTATTTCATATTGTGCCTGTTTCTCTTTATTCATGCATTTTGAACTACAGCATTTTAAGATGTGTATGTAATTTAATTTTTTTAAAGCTAAACTATTTATCGTTGCAGCATAGGAACTAATTCATTTGCTCACAGTCAAGTGTCAAAATGCTAATTACTTTGTCTTCTGATCTAAGGAAAAATCAACTTGTTTTCTTCCAGATTTCAATGTTCGAAAAAGGAAAAGTACCAAAGATTGTCAATCTGAGGGAGATCAAAGATGACATGCAGACATTGTACATAAATACCGCAGCAGATAGTTTTGAGTTTAAGGCACATGTTGAAGAAGAAGGTATAGTGGAAGGAATCATCCGATATCATCCTTTCCTGTACGATAAAGAAACATACCCCGATGATCCATGCTATCCGTCAAGTGAGTGAAATGTTTTGCTACTTGTCAGTCCTATCATAGACAATCCCACTACTCTAAATGTTTAAATGAAATAAAAACTAAAACAATTGAAATTGAAATGCAAATTATTACCTGATTTAAGTTGTGTCAGAACAAAAAAGTTCACATTCTTTGGATGAACAGATCCTGTGAATAAATTGGCTGTTGTGGTTACTTGTTTGTGTAAACCTGATCTTTGGCATAACACTGTCTGATTTCAAACTATAAACTCTCATGGACTGTAGTCAGATTGAAACTTTCCATCTTCCTGACTCTTAGATCTTTGCTCCAAGAAACTAATAAAATACCAGCAGTTAGATTCAAAAGATTCTGATAGCAGAATACTGCAAAGGACAACATGTAGTCTGAAGTCCTTAATTTAAAATTAGTTTATTCAGTCGTGATGAGTTTTCAAATGCTGAGGGGTTTAAAATATACTGTGTTGGTATATTTATTTATTTTTTTTACAAAATCTTGAGCTTAATTGTGAAGAGATTTTATGATATTAGAAGAGCATCAGTTGAAACTAAGAGGAAAAATAATACTTATTCAAATTCAAAACTTTCAAATTTGGTAGATTTGGTAATATTTAACTCCTATTTAAAATTTTTACTTAGCTTGCCTAGTTTTTCTGCTTGGTATATTTAAAATATGAAAAAAATTCCTTATGTTGTATATAACTAGCTTGATATCACGTGCACTGCTGCTGTGTTCAACTTAATTTAGTCTACACTGGTTTTTTATATTAGTTTTTTTAATGAATTTATGCGAGAAGACTGTGTTGTTTGTTTTTTTTTTTGTTTAAATCAAGGATTAAACGATGATGATGATGATGACTGCTTTATAGTAGAAAAAGGTGCCAGAGGAAAAAGACCTATTTTTGAATGTTTTTGGAATGGTAGATTAATACCATACACAACTGTGGAAGAGTAAGTGGTAATCTGTTTCTACAATGTAAACCAGTCTGTTTCCATAATGTAAACCTCTCTTTATAAAGGCGGATTTTAATGTCTTTCTCCTTTTGTTTCAGTTTTGACTGGTGTGCTCCTCCAAAGAAGAGAGGATTGGCACCAGTCGAATGCTACTACAGAATTTCTGGTGCATTGTTTACCAATGATAAGTTCCAGGTCAGCACAAACAAACTCACTTTCATGGATCTGGAGCTGAAGCTAAAAGATAAAAATACTCTGTTCACGAGAGTCTTCAATGGACAGGTAATAGTTGCATTATGTTAAGTATTTCTTCTTGATAAAGTTTAATGCACTTGATACAGAAACCTTTGCTCACTGCTAATTTGCTCATATCACTGAATATTGCCTGGTTCTAAATAACATTCACCTTGTGCATTTTTGCAGGACTTTGTAGCAGATATATCTCGGTTTTAGTGAGTAATAAGGCTGAATTTTTAAATCTGAGAAAACAAGACTCAGTATTTTTCCCTCTATTTTCTCAGTTACTTTGTTTAGATGTTATATGACAGTTTTTGTAGAAAGACACCTTCATGGAGGAATATGGCTGCTGGGGGAAGCACTTTTCTTTGGCTTGAAGTGTAACTTTCCTAGAATTTTGTCACGTTTTCAAGATGAAGAATCCTTGGGGTTTGGTTTTGTTGGGGTTTTTTTATGTTTGAGTACAGTATCTCTGTACTCTTAAAATTGTTCCGGCTTCTGAAGTGGTCAGATTTAAATTTTTTAATACATTGCTAATATGTATTTCTTTTGTAATCTCTTCATAGGAGCAGCGAATGAAAATTGACAGAGAATTTGCTTTGTGGCTCAAAGACTGTCATGAAAAATATGACAAACAGATAAAATTCACAGTTTTTAAAGGAATAACTGTACGTACTGATATACCATCCAAAAGATTGCAGAGCCCTTGGACAATGTATGCTGCAATAGAGTGGGATGGAAAAATATACAAAACCGGACAGCTGGTAAGTTAGTTGCTCACTGATGTTGGGGTTTTGTTTGTTTTGTCATAGGTGATTTGAACCCTCTAAAAGGCAGATACTATGTATTTGATGCAGAAGTAATGCATTGCCATTAATTGTTGTCTTCTCATTGCAGGTGAAAAGTATTAAGACTCATCCAATATTCTATGGAAGTATCGAGAAATTTTTTTTGTATGGAGACCATGATGGAGATATATTTGCCACTGGAGGAGAGGTTCAAATTGCTTTGGTAAGACAAATATAGAAGGGATTCACACACCTAATTTACCTATGCAATCTTTAAACAAAATCCTGTGTCAGATTTATTTAAATTACTTTTAAACTGTTGAAAATTATGTGGTTTTTGAGATTCAGCAATCTAGAAATAATCAAACTAGTTACTGTAGTTTTAATATAAATATATTAAAATTATTATCCAGTGTCAACAATCTAATTCATTTAAATTTGCATATCAAATAGAGTATCACAGTTGGTATCAATAGTATGTTTGCAACCATTCTTAACCGTTGTGATTTCAGCAAATTTTAGAACAGTGTCTTGTGCTGTCTGCAGGTAGTATTTATTAGCTTGTTGCATTATGTCTATGTCAACTTGTCTAGTCCCTTGGTCTTCTCTGACATACTGTAATCTGGCCGTTTATAACTGCACTGAATTTTTATTTCAGGAACCACAGGCGTTATATGGTGAAATGAGAATTATTCCAATCTCAAAACTTGACAGAACAGTGTCTGAGAAAGTCGTTAAAAAATACATAGAGGATGAAATGGCAAGGTAAGCACTGAGTTGTAATTATATAATTGTGGAGTTTCTAATTACATTTTTTTAGTATTTCTTCAGCAACAAAAAGAAGTTCAGTTTTATTCCCAAATGGGACAGCAGTCAGCTGTTTCAGTAGAAACAAAATTATAAACCAAGAAGAAATAGTTCAGGGTTTGGGGTTTTTTTTCTACCCCAAAATAGCTTTCTGTATATTCAACTAAAGATAAATTACCCTTTCGTTATATCACTGAAAAGCTGTTCATCCTTTCTTTTTTATTAGACTTCCTGACAGATTATCGGTAACATGGCCTGAAGGAGATGAGTTATTACCAAATGAAACAAGATTTGCTGGTACACCAATAGGTATATTTTTTTTCTTCTAAATAACAAAACATTAAATGCCAATTAAAAAATGTATTATGCACTCTTGTTAAAAAAGGAAGCATACAGCAATCTCTTATCACTTATAATCCACAGTATATTTTAAAAGTCCATTATTTTTCCTTTTAAATATAGGAGCGTTAAGAATAGAAATTTTGAATAAAAAAGGAGAACCAATGCAAAAACTTCCAGGTACAAGCCATGGAGGTTCAAAGAAACTTCTCGTTGAACTCAAGGTTATTTTACATTGTAAGTATTTCAGTATATTTAATTGTCTTTATTATTTTATAAATGCATAATGGATAATGTGTTTCTTTGTGTATATACATATAATAAGTATAAATCTAGTGATTTACTGTTTTGTGGTTTCCATTTGTGGGTGCTTCACTTGATATTCTGACATTGCATTGCTGAAGAATTGCATTCTGTTCAAGGCAGCTGAAATTACTCAGTTTTGTGTTGAACACATATTAGAACACTAAATTCTCTGAAAACTCCAATTCTACCATGTCAAATGTATTTGAAATTTATAGAAAGTTAAAATCTTTTTTACCTTGTTTATTTCCATATATGATAGGAAGATCCAATTCCTTTATCATTTTAGAGTTGTAAAAAATACCTTTCTGAAGCACTGAGATTATTATTGTGATACATGTGAAAGAAAACCAAATAGAAGTATCTTAGCTTCAGTTCAGTATACATGTCATAAGAATACACATCATATTTTAATGGCACTCATTATTTGGGAGCTGTCTGCTGTGCATGACCACTGTCCAGTGTAGTGTGCTGGGGGATAAAGAGATTGGAATTAAAAAAAAGGTGTTCATGTATTACAGATTATCGGCATGACAAATCAGTGTTATGCCACCTTAACTGAGATACACCATCCTGAGTTCAGGACGTATGGACTTGAGAGAGACATGGTGTTTCTATTATCCTATTTTGTCAGTGCTGTTCCTAGGAGAAATAAACCCCTTTGCTTCTGATCACTGAAAAGTCTGCCTTCAGACCTATTGTGTCTCCTGACCACTTGATTCATTGATGAAAATTTGTGCTTAAAACTGTTTCTACTGCTTCCTGTCTTTTTTCTCTAGTCAGTTGAGGTATCACTAGGGTAGTTCCCCTGTTCTTCACCAGAACAATGAGTAAATCCTCTAAGTGCGGATTTGGGCATGGCATACCTGTCAAACTCAAACCCCTAATTGTACAAATAAGAGTAACATGGTTACAACCGTATGAAGGCCAACAGCAAACACAGTGTACAAAATGTTTCTCTTTCAATGAATGGAATACTTGGCAGAATGTACTGTGGACTGAGTACACACACAGAGATGAGTTACAAGAAACTTCATACCTCATCTGTTAGTAGAGTCTTATTATACAAGATTTAGTTCAAAATTGGAGTTTGAATTAGGGTTGAGAGAATGATAAAGTAGAGGGGTCTGATGGGCGTTGAAACAGCTGCCAAAGGAAAGGGTGGGATAGTAGGAGGACTAGACTATGAGAAACTACTTGTCTGAGCTGAGTTAGGAACACTTTGTGCGGGGAAGAAAGGGCTGGAAAGACATCTGGGATATGAGGAATGTTTTTATCTGGGCTATGATGAAGTGGGACTTGAAAGTTTTGGCCATAAAATAAGGTTAGGTTGACCTTTAATTATGACTTTATGGTAATGAAAGTAATGCAGACACTTACGCAGGAAGACCTCTACCATCTAAAGTGTTTAAATTTACTATTATAGATAAGAATTTCAATCCTATTTTCTTCTACTGTTAATGTTTCTGTTTGATTCATTGTATATCAAAAATTAAAGTGGGTTTGAGTTGAGGGAAAGAGAAAGCTGGAGTGACTAGGTGAAGCAGGAACATGAAGGGTTACCAAATGAAAGGCTGCTACTTTATGTCATCTGTCTGAGGCTAGCAATTTTTAATTAAAATAGGATTAGCTGTGATCAATGTGTTTAATTGGGGAGCTGAATTGATATTTAGTAGATCTAGAAGTGATAGTAATAACAAGTGATAGTAATGCTTAAAAAAAATGCAAACTTATGGTGTAAAATTTAAATACTGGTAGCTAAGTGTTTGTTTTGCAGCACCTACTGAGAATAAAGAAATAATTTCCCATATCAGTCAGCATGGAGGCAAATGGCCATACTGGTTTAAGAAAATGGGTAAGTTTGCATATTCAGTATCTTGAGGTTTGGTTTTTGTTTGGTTGCTTGGTTTTGTTTTTTGGTTGGAGAGGGGATATTTTCTTTCTAAGTGTATTTTTATCTTTGTTTAGAAAATCTTCAGAAACTTGGGAACTACTCCTTGAAACTGCAAGTAGTATTGAATGAAAGTAATGCAGACACTTATGCAGGGAGGCCTCTACCATCTAAAGTATTTAAATTTACTATTATAGGTAAGAATTCCAATCTTATTTTCTTCTACTGTTGCTGTTTCTACTTGATTCATTGTATATCAAAATTATTCATGTTTTAGTTGAGAGGTAATTTTCAGCACTGAAAAGTAGCATGTGCATGTCAAATATGAAGCATTTCCAGGGAAAAAAAGTTTTTCCTAATAGGTTTTGATCTGACCTGTAGTGTGTTGGCTCTGCTGTACAGTCAATTTTACAAAAAAAAAAAGTTTTGATGCAATCTAAAGCTCCCTAATGTGAACTTTCCCAAACGTACTTAGAAAAAGAAACTTCTACTTAATTAGAATCACTCTTTTTCCTCATGCCATGGACATAAATATTCTTTCATAAAACTAGTATTTATTATGCCAACTTTCATGCATAAACCACAGAAACTCATTAAAGAAACAGGTTATACATTTGAAATATGCATGTTGAGATTGAAGTCTTCTTGGTTTTTTTAATTGAGGGAAGAATCCTGTGCAAAACTAAATTCTCATTTGATTGTATTGAGTCTGTCTCTTTGGGTTAGCCGTCGTGAAATACTTAACTAGAATACCAGAATAAAAATAATACTGTTAAATATGTTTAATGTTAATCTATCTTGCCTTACACTCTGGTATGTGTATATGTATGTGGCCTACAGTAGTCTGTATAGATCTTATCTTCCCCCAAAAATTCATAAATTTCATTTTTAATGACACTGTTGAAGACTGTAAGACACACAATGTACAGTTACAGCGTGGTTTTGGTATGGTTTTACTAGTCCTGTATCTCTTACCCTCTAAGATGATTTCATTTCCTGATTTATTTGTCTGCGTTTATCTGTTAGTAGTTGGTTACTTTCTGTTTATAAGCCTTTCCTCCATGGCTATTTATATTTATGTTCCCCTTCAGAAAGGATAGGCAAAGAAGAAGTGGTGGGGTAGCCTGGGAATGTTTTGACTTTCTAGAGCTTGATGATGGTGACAGTAGGGTTGAGTGTTTGTGTAAGAAGTGGGGGGAAGGCCAACAAGGCAGATGTTGTAGTGGGAGTCTGTGTTAAAGACCACTTAACCAGGATGAACAGGTGGTGAAATATATAAGCAGCTGGGAGAAGTATAACAGTCACTAGCCCTTGTTCTCCTGGGTGGCTTCAGCTAAGCAGATATCTGCAGGAAATACAGCAGAGAGGAAACACTCTAAAAGATTCCTGGAGTGTGTGGAACATAACTGTGTGGAACATAACTTACTGACACAGCTGGTGAGGGAGCCAACCAGGGAGGGCACCCCACTGGACTTACTGTTTGTGAACAGAAAAGGACTGGTGGGTTACGTGATGGTCAGAAGCTGGCTTGGTCTTGGGCACATTGATCAAATGTATACAAAATTATAGTTTTCTATTCTTGAAGAAGTAAGGAGGATGGTTAACAGAACTGCCACGTTGGATTTCCAGAGGGCAGACTTTGACCTGTTTAGGAGACTGGTTGACAGAATCCCTTGGGAGGCAGTCCTGAAGGGCAAAGGAGTCCATGAAGGCTGGACATTCTTCCAGAAGGAAATCTTAAAGCCAGAGGAGCAGGCTGTCCCCGTGTGCTGAAAGACAAACTGGCAGGGAAGACCAACCTGGCTGAACAGAGAGCATTGGCTGGAACTCAGGTGAAAAAAAAAGAGAGTTTATGGCCTTTGGAAGAGGGGACAGGCAACTCAGGAGGACTACAAGGATGTCATGAGGTTATGCAGGGAGAAAATTAGTAAAACCAAAGCCCAATTAGAGCTTAATCTGGCTACTGTTGTAAAAGACAACAAAAAGTGTTCTATAAATACATTAGGAAAGCTAATGAGGGCTAAGGAGAATCTCCATCTTTATGGATGTGGAAGGGAAGCAGAGTGGAAAAGGATAAGGTTCTTAATGCTTTCTTTGCCTCAGTCTTTAATAATAAGACCAATTGTTCTCCAAGTACCCATCCCCCTGAGCTGGAAGACAGGGACAAGGAGCAGAATGAATAATCCAAGGGGGCAAATGGTCAGCAATACCATTAGAAACACACAAGTCTATAGGGCCAGATGGGGTCCTTCCAAAGGTACTGAGGGAGCTGGTGGAAGTGCTCACTGAGCCCTTTCCATCATTTGCCAGCAGTCCTGGCTGACCAGGGTGGTCCCAGTTGTCTGGAGGTGAACAAATGTGATGCCCATCTGCAAGAAGGGCTGGAAGGAGGATCCAGGGAACTACAGGCCCATCAGCATGACCTCAATGCCAGCAGTTGTCATGGAGCAGATCATCCTGAGTTCCATCACACAGCACATACAGGACAACCTCCTGTGTTTTAGTGTGTGCCCATTGCCTCTTGTCCTCTGTCATGGGAAAGAGTCTGCCTCCACTTTCTTTACACTCTCCCTTCAGTTATTTACAGACATTGATAAGATCCCCATGAATCTTCTCTTCTCCAGGCAGAGCAGCCCCAGCTCTCCCAGCCTTTCTTCATATGAGAGATCACAGAATCACAGAATGGTTTGTGTTGGAAGGGACCCTAAAGATCATCTAGTTCTAACCCTCCTGCCATGGGCAGGGACACCTTCCACTAGACCAGGTTGCTCAAAGCCCCATCCTACCTGGCCAAGAACACTTCCTGGAATGGGGCAACAACAGCTTTTCTGGGAAAATTATTCCAGTACATCACCACCCTCCAGTCCCTTCATCATCTTCATGGCCTTTTGCTGGACTCTCTCCAGTATGTCCATGCTTCTGTGTTGTAAGGTAATATGCCCAGAACTGGAAGCAGTACTCCAGGTGTTGCCTCACATATGCTGAGTAGAGAGGAAGGATCACCTCCCTCCACCTGCTGGCAACACTTCTAACACAGCCCAAGAAGGTTATTGCTCCTTTTGCAGCAAGAGGACATTGTTGGCTTGTGTGCACTCTGTTATCCACCAGGACCCCAGGCCATCTTCCACAAAGCTGCTTTCGAGGCACTTGGTTGACAGCTTGGGGGCTGTTCTTGCTGAATTTCATGAGGTTTCTGACAGCCCATTTCTGCAGTCTGTTGAGGTCCCTCTGGATGGCAGCACAACTCTCAGGTTTATCAGCCATTCTTCCCAGTTTTGTATCATCAGCAAACTTGCTGAAGGTACAATCTACCCCATCATCCAGATCATCAGTGAAGATGTGAAACAGAATCAAACCCGGTATTGACCCCGGGGGTAACCCCTACTTAACTGCCTTCCAACAAGACTTCATGCCACTGATAACCACTCTCTGTGGTTATTTTTTCACTGTGAGGGTGACCTAGTGCTGGACAAGTTGCCCAATATGTTGTGGAGTGTGCATGCTCTGGGATATTCAAAAGCTGTCTGGACATGTTCCTAGGCAATTTGCTCTAGGGTGGCCCTGCTTGAACCAGGGTCACAAGCCTCTGGCTTGAGCCAGAGGACCTCCAGAAACCCCTTCCAACCTCAACCATTCTGTGAATCTACAAGAGGGTGGGGAAAGAGGAAGGTAAAAAAAGTACTAATTCCCTAGTGTTTAAAATGGATATTTTCATTACAATTTTGGTAGATAAAGCTAACATCTGTTTTCAGAAGATCAAGAAAAAAAATCACTGTTTCCAGTAGCCTCCTATTTCTTCCTCTTCTTCAGAAGAGGCTCTGAATGCAAACCCTTTAGGCAGAAAAGAGTTCTTTGTATCATATTCTTCTAAAATCTTTTTCTTATTGGCACAGTAGAAAGAGGTATTTTTGTATGATAATACAGGAAAAAAATGTTTGGCACTGCTTGAGAAAAGTAACTATCTAAACATATGTCTGAAAACTTGTCATTGAAGTCTCAAGATATTTCCAAGAAAAGAAAAAAAAAATCTCTGAACAAAAATGAACTGTGTCCGCTCCTTTATCTCTTTATCAAAATGAAAAGAGAATCTTTAAAGTTACAAAGTTGTATTTTGCATTTTAAAAATTTTTCTCAGTAGTAGTGTGGCTTTCCCCTGTATAGAAGCATTCAATTGAAGATTCCTGAGCCATAACAATTGAAATGAATCGCCTTGGAAAGGAATATAAACTTGAAAAAATCTAATTAACTAATAGTTTGAATCTTTTAACACAAGGGATACCAAAAGCAACTTTTGCTATGTATTGCTGCTTTTTTATTCAACATTTTTAATATGTGGAGTCTTGAAAATTGAATATTTCAAGTCTTTATTGTTGCAATGTTTTGTGTTGTCTCAAAGGCAGCCATAAATCTTCACACTCGTTATTCCAAAATATTAATATTTGTGTGACCTTTTATGTATGTAGATTCTGAGAATAAAAAAAAAAAAAACAATCTAAACTGAAAAAGCAGCATTTTTGTCTGAGGAACAAAATATTTTATTTCTCTATTTATAGTTCTTCTTGATAAACTAAAAAATCATCATAAATGCTGGTTAAAACTGAATTTCCTAAGTTTTTTTTAGGTGGTTATTTTCCTGTTATTTTCTCAAATCATTTTACAGTTTTATATTCACTTGTAAGTAAAACTGTAGGCACTGTAAGATTGAGGTGTTTTTCTTGTCATAACCAGTAAATAATTTTGGCCAGTACAAGGTGTCATCTCTTGTGCAAAGGAATCTCTTTGGTAATGACACCCATGGGTAGTGAAAGTAGTTGTTAATTTGAGTTCAAAATTATTTCATAGGACATATATTTACTGTTTAGTTCAGCAGTGCATTGCTTCTTTATTTTAAAGGCCGGTTGGTCAAGACAGTTCAATTCCACAAAACATGACTCTGATTCACAATCTCCCATTTGTTACCATTCTGCTTGATCTCATTTATTAGGGCCTAATTGGAGGCAGTCTAATGGGGCCAGATTTCACAGGGAGGATGCACTCACATTTCTTTTTCTAATACACATTATTACTCATCTTTATCTCTCATATTTGGGGTAGTTGTAGAACAAAAATGTTTTGCTGCATAAATGATTTTATTTTACTATAATTAAAGCACTTAAATGTTTAAAAAAAGCTGTCTGCAAGGAACTTGTCCAGTTTCAGGTGCTGTAGTGATGTTCTAAATACTGTCCTGTTATTTTTCTTATGCTGTTATGTTTTAACTATTGTTTTATGTTAGTGTAAGTTAAAAAAAGACTATCAATCAGTAAACAATAACTTTGGTTGCATATTCTGAACAGCCTGTTTACTTTGCAGCTGCAAACCACTTGACTTAATTGCAGCCTTAATCAAGAAAAATCCAGTGAGCACACATAATTCTTTCTAAATATGTGTTATTCTTTTCTCTTAGAGGGCAAACCAGAGAAATTTTCGGTTGGTCTTTTGGAGCTTCCTTTTCGAATTGGAGTACCTTTTAGTATTCCTTTGGAATTGCAGGATGAATTTGGTCATGCAACACACTTGTCATCTCGCATGAGACCAATTCTTGAAGCTAGGTAATTCAACCATCTCTCCTTTTTTTGTCCTTTCTTCATGTGACAATAATATAGTAATACTTTGGGGGTTGTCTCAGTGATATACGGGATTTCTTTCACATAAATTAGATGGCATTTTTGCTTTTATTTCCATAAGAGTATCTGAAAGTATCTTGTATAGTGAAACACCGTATTTGTTTTTAAATTTATTCTGTTGTGTTTTCTATATATTTTTCTAGTGGATTAACATTGAAGCATGACGACATACCTGTGGGAACAAAGTGTGTCATTAAGAGTGTCACTGCTAAAGGCTGTGTCAATAGTTGCCAGGGCAAGGTAGGCTAACATATTTAAAGTTGAAGTAACATATTACAAAAAAACCCACAGAACAAGTAATTTTTATGTAAAATGAATTGTCACAGTGTTAGGTAAGTTTGGCCTACACTAATGACTGCAGGTACTTAGTTTATTTATTTTTAGGGATATTTTCAAATTATCCCTTATAGTTCTGCCCTGAGCAGTTTGTCTTTCTCATAGTTGCACTCTTTTCACTGATGGAACTGGAGCTGGAGGGGCTGAACACCATATGGATGGATGTGTGGTAGAGTGTGCCCAGCAGACTAAATCAGCTGTCTGAGTTTGAACTGGTGCTGAAATTGGTTTAAGCCAAATCATCCTGGTGACTTTTGCACTGAATTATCACAGGGAGCACTGAAATCTTTCATTCTTGTAGTTGAGATGATGAGTAGTAATAGTTAATGTCGTGGATATCTGCTTGAGATTCTTTAAATGTTTCCAAAATGGTTTCCAAATCCATCCTGTTACTGATGGATTCCCAGCACTTAGTCAAGCTGTTAATTTACTGTAAAAACAGAAACCTATGTTACATGCTAAAAATATTTCTTTCATAAAACAGATCTTAATGTCTCTGATAAATAGAGATTTGAAGATTTAAAAAAAAAATAATTTAAAATCATGTATATGCTGTGTTTACACAATATTCTAACCAGGTCCTAATCCTTTCATTTAGTCTTGTAGTCTAGCACAGTATAAAGAAAGCTAGGAACTGAGGTAGTGTTGATGTTGTTGCTTAGAAAAAAGCAAAAAAGTTGCTGGTGGAAAGATGTGTAAAGAAAAGAGGCGCAAACTCTTATGGCAAACTGGAGAGTTTTGAACATAGTAGATTTTGTAGGCAAAGCTGAGCATTTAAGGCAAAGTGCAAGAATAATGACATAAAATAGAGGTGGATTATGGGAAATAAAGTGTGTAGGAGCAAAAGTGCCAGGCTGGAGCAAGACCTAAATTTGGCGAGGGCAAGACCAAGAGCCATTTAAGGAACTTGTAGTACAGAAATAGTATCATTTCTGTATCATATCAAGAAGGGGTGTTACTTTCTCATGTTGTATCATACTACATTTCTCATGTAGTATCGTATCAAGAAGGGGTGTTACTTTCTCATGTTGCTTAATTGCATAAAATGTCAGAGACAATACCAGACCTGGCACTGAAAGTAGTGGTTCTAATTTATATGAAAAAAGAACTGTTTAAAATAGTAATGAAAAAAAATGACAAAAAGCAGGACTGTGGTACAGCAGAATAAAAGCAACAGATAATTTTAAAACATAAACACAGTGTAATTTTCAGTGCTTAATTAAAAATTAGGAAGCAGAGAAGAACGTAGGAGAAATTTTCAATACTTTAAAAGTTGATTTTAAAATGGTAGCAGAACAGCTGAAATATCTCAAGAGAAACAATAATTTAGAAGAAGAAAGTGAATGAGAGAACAAAAAGAGAACTGGAGAGCATGGAAAAAATACTGTTTTTCAGAGGTAGAAGTAAGGAAAAAAACTGTTGAAGGAATAATCATGCCAAATGGAGAAGAGAAACTCAGCTAAGATAGGAAATACAGCATCTCACGGTTGTCAATGAAGGAAGCACTGATAGAGATGAAAGAGAAAGCAGACTTCGTTTACTTCTGTAGTCATTGATTCAGTTCCCCCCAAACCAGTCAAGACAGAAATACATTTTCATTGTGGGTGGAATCAACAAGAAAATTTTAGGAGAAGTGTGTAAGTAATATGAAGATGATTCCTTTATAGGGTTTTGAATACAGTCAGGAGAAGGTTGAAGAAGGGAGTTTATAAAGGGAAAATATTTCTCTGTTCTTCTTTTAATTTTAAAATACTGCAGTAGATGTAGAAGCAGACTTGGAAGCAGAAGTAAAATAGATACAGGGGTCGTAAAGGATAAGAGAAAACAACTTTCCTAGAAAACGCAGATGCTGAAAGATTAAAAGGAATGAAGTTAAAGATAGCAAGAATAATTTGCAACTGTATGTAGTGCAGCATGAAGAAGACAATATTAAGTAAAAACTGAGTATTGCAGAAAAGGTTTTGAAACTAAAAGAAGGAGAGCATAGGATGAGTGTCTAGTGAATGAATACAAAGCTACTGAAGAATTCAGCTTATTAGCATTAAACACCTATTATCATCTATACCGGTTTCCTATGTTTTTATTCCCTACCATATTTTTTCCCTTCTTTTCCCCTTTACTTTAGTGGGGCTTCAGCTGATATGTGCTGTTTGGCTTTCCAGCAGACCTGTATGGTTGGGTGGCTGGTCAGAGCTGGAGAGTTTTCATGCCACCTGCATGTCTGGCCATCAACTGGGGACCTCGTGTATTTGATTTGGCTGCAGTTGTGATGCACCTGCTCAGGCCTTATTGCACTTTCTGCTTTTCCCACCAAGCAAACCAGAAGAATTACCTGGTTGTTCTCATGCAATCTACAAGGTGTTAGTGTTGCACATATACTGTGAGGCATGGCAAGGGCATACGCCAGGCTTATGAAACTAAACTTTTCCAGAGACAGTGTTTCTGAGCATATACAGATGACAGTTCCTGAATTGCAATTAAATATTGTCAAATATCTTATATATATAACATATGAAATTCACATATCTGTAGTGCAACTATTTTTTTTTAAGTTGGAGCTTTTAAGATTGACTTGACTGCTTCATTCTCTGATTTTAATGTGAAAGTTGCTTTTAGTGATGCAGGCTACAGCAGTTGTTTTTCTTATGGCCTTATCCAAAGATGAGATGGACAGTAGTTGTGCCTTGCTAAGGAATAACAAACACAGAAGTTGCTGACCCTTTCTTTAAAACTGCTTTTTTTTTAACTGATATATTTTTTCCCATTAAAACAGCCTTTAAGCAGGAAACTACAAGTTATGATAGCTGCTTTTAATGGTTTCAGAACCATATAGTATAACATGCAAATCCTGGATTGGATGTCTCTGAGTATAACATGGAAATGATAGATTTCAGTACAGGGGAAAAAAATGTTGATTTTTTTTTTTTCCCTTTTTTTAGCAGTGCAAGAAAATTTGTAGAGATAAATTTTACATATATGTGAACTGACATGATTATGTGAGACAGTTTATTGTACGGGGTTTTTTAAGGTTAATATTTAAAATATTCTTTTCATTAGAACTTTAATCTGAAGATTACTCTTCCTGGTTTGAAAGAAGACACACAAATCATTAAAATAAGATTGCAGCCTGGTAAGAATTCTTAAAATATTTAATGAATTCCTGTTGAACTTTATTCTGACACTATTAATGAAATACTTCTCCCAAGAAGGTTAAACATTTAGTGAAGTATAAAAAAAGGATTCTATCTCATCCAAATGATGACTAGAAACTAAATAAACCGAAGGGCATGTCATTCTTGGCAGGAGTAACATCATACAGCCCAATTCTGTCTATTGTTCTAGCAGCTGGAAGTTTTCTGCTTGCTCAAGACTGATTTTTCATTTCTTTTTTTAATCATTTTAAATCTTTTTCTAACCTAGCAACGTTGAATGAATTAATTTCTTATCTTCTGATTTTTCTTTAGCATTAAGATCTTTAACCTGTACTAGTCTGCGTTGACCTGTTCTCCCTGTAGAAAAAATGTTGTGAATGAGTAAGTGCTCATTCAGTTTCCTATCCCAGCAAAGGGGATGCTTTGGCAGTTGGATTGTGTCTGAAATTTTAATGTTACATGTTGAATTAATCATAATGCAAGAGAGGAACATGAAAGTCTGTGAGGACACTGCCCTTACCAGAATTTTGTGTTTTGTGCATGTCTTGATGCTGAGGATTCCCTTATATGAGACCTGTTATCCCTTGTTACTTGGGTTTTTCTGAATTTGGGGTGCAAGGTGTAGTCTGAAGGCTGATTTTTGGCCTTCCAGATTACCAAACTTGAGGCTTCTGTGTCTCATTTTGCGTAGAAATTTTGTACTTCAAGCTTTGTTAGGCCAACAATGAGCAGTTTATTCCATTATTCTTTATTTTTTGAGGAGGTAAGACTTCATATAGAAAACAGAGCAGAATGACTGAACTTGAGACAGGCTGTGTTGTGTATTTGTGTATTGCTGTTATTTACCTTGGACTGAAGGCAGCTTTGTCCTTCATGAGAATCTTTTGCTTTTGGCAGTGTAGAGATGCTTCTTCTTCTTTCTTCTCACTGGACTTATCCTTGGCTTTTAAAGCTGTTTTTTGAGGAAGGAGTGAATAAAAGCTATTTCAGTCTCTTGTTCTTCAACTATTGAGTTTGAAATGGAAGTTTTAATGCATCATGCATAAAAGATGTTTCTGAAAATTTGCCTTCTTTGTTCCTTCAGGACTTGCCTTTTAATAGTAATCTATTACTTCCTTCTCTTTGTTAAAACTGATAAAAAATAATTATATGTTCAAGGGGATAGACTTAATTGAATAGCTTCATTTTACTGTCCAAGTAATGACAACAAAATTTTCTTTTGCATTTCTTTGCATGCAGATTTTAGCTGTGATAGCTTTGGCAATTAATCAGATATTTCAACATGAATATTTCAGGTTTTAACATGTCAGAAGAAAGCTCCAAGGTTCTTTTTGATCAATGCAAATCCATTAGTGTGTAAACACACCCATATCCTGTGTTTACACCTTGCATATGCTGAATTTCATCTTGTCTAGCTATTCCATACTGAATTCAAAGATTGGCAGGTGTTATGTACTGAAGGACAAAAAGAGTCTAGAATTTTTAAATATAAACCAATACACCTGAGTTGTTTTAGATGATTTGTTACCACACATACCTTGGTAGCTTGGCTTTAAAAACTCCTTGAGATAGCAAAAACTGAAAATCAGTGTCTCATTAGTTAGCTAAAATATAAGTGCTGTTATGCAATTCTGCATTTTTACAGGCCCTCCTCATCAATTGAAAGTAAAACCAGACTCAGAAATTCTGAAGATTGAAAATGGTACAGCTTTTCCCTTTCAGGTTGAAGTACTGGATGAATCAGGAAATATAACAGCACAGCCAGAGTTGATTGTTCATTGTAAGGTAAACTACATTTCATTATGTGCCATAAGAATTTTGAAACTTTCTTTTTAAAGAGCTGGGAGAAGAGTCTATTTTGGAATCTAGATAGAGTTTAATATCTTTAATAATGCTTTTGAAGTTTCTACAGTTCAGTAGCCAAACTGTGACTCTCTTACCTCATCCGTTATAAATCATTCAATAAGTTTTAGAATCAGTGGAACCAGACCATAGAGATGGAAGAGAAAATTATATAAGGGTATATACAATGTTAAAATTTATTCAGAAAAATAACTTCATGCAGCTTACTTCTGATATTTTTCTTAAGTTGAAAAAGCAAGTCTAGTGCCAAAAAGAATATTGGATAAGACTATTATCATAAGCACGAATCTAAGCTCAGAAGAGAATGCATGTCTCGCTCTGACTTTAAGAAGTAAAAAAACTTGCTCTTTTGGCAACTTGCCCTTTTTTTTTGACTTAAGAAAGTAACTTTTCCAATTCTAGTGAAATTCAGTAAGAACAAAGAAAAGTGTTTTTTCTCACTGCAAAATAGTCTGCATTCCACTTACAGGTTATATGCATGCATTGTCTTCCTGCAGACTGGGTCTGCAATAGTATGATATGTTGAACTCAAATGTTTAAATTCATTTAATGCATGATGTTTAGTAAATTAATGAAAATTATGTTTACTTAAGAGTTTAATTGAATTTATTGCATAATGGCAGAAGAGACTAATGCTTATGTGTTAGTACAAAGCAGTTGGATAGATAGTATATTTTGTTTCTATAACTTCCTCCTTTCTCCCACACATCTCTTTTATCACCTGCGGAAAACTACAGGTGTTGGTCCTGCAGGCTTCTGGAAAACTGAAATATATAAAATTTTTCTGTATATATATATATGGACTTGTACAAATAATAATTTCTGGAGTAATCATTTTTATTCTGTCAGTGAAACTTGAAATTTATTCTTACATTTTTAATAGTTTTTAGGTGCTTCAGACCTTCCTGTGTATTCTGTGGACTGCAGTAATGGAGGAACAAACATTTTAACTGGTCCAGTTATACATGTACAGAATATCAAGAAAGACCAGATGCTGAAAGCAAGAATTGAAATACTTGTAAGTATTGCTTGGAAAGTTTGCATGAACAAAAAATTGAAAACAGTTTATTGTACTGTGTTACATCTTTTATGAATCAACCCCTAAAAGTTACTGGTTTAGTTACCATAAGCCTGATAATCAGGTGGCTACACTTTTTAATCTCTAGGAAATCATAAAAAGACAAAGAATTTTAAACTTTTTTAACTTTTTTTTTCTTCACCTCTTACTCTTTATTTCTTAAATCCCTGAGGTGTTTTCAGAAATATGCATATTTTCTGCCCCTTATTAGTACCTGGATTATTTTGACAAATTGCACTGTCATTGCATAAACATTTAGTGTCAGAAAAGGTATGGCAATCAATAGTTTTTTGTAGCATTTCAGTTTTAAAGCTCTTGAAATATGATTTTTTTTTAAAAAATGCTACTGAATATACCAGTTCTCTGGTAGTCAGGAGACTCACACTGCTGCAGAAAATAACACCTGTGTGTTTTTTACCCTGGAAAAATGTGTAAACAAATACTAATACTGCAAGATGACCTATATGAAAGGCTACTTATGATTATTCTTAAGAAGTATTTTGTAAATTGTGTAACATAGTATTTCTAGAATAGAAAAATATTCTAAATAGCTAGCATCAATTCTAATATCTGTAAAAAGTTGTAAGTATACTGGCACATCCTTTTGATTTACTTTTGACAAGTCAAGCTGATTTCGTGTCTGGACACCTGATCACATCTGGAAAACCAGAGTAGTAACATAAGCTATTATGGACTTATGTCTATGCACATCTACATTTAATATCTTAATTATATGTCTTTTCTTTCCCTCCCATGTATAGAATTGTAAAGATGTGCCACCAGTGGAAAAGATTATTAAACTTCTTCCTAGCAGTCATGTTGCAAGACTACAAGTCTTAAGTATGAACGGACAAAAAGCTCTTCAAATTAAACATCAGGATGAAATTAGTTGCGTTGCTGGCCGTATCATGAACAAGCTTATATTTCAGATGTATGATGAGGCAGAAAGGGAGATACCCATAACTGCAGCTGCTGCAGAAAAAATCAAGGCAAGTACTTTGAACTAAACAGCGGCATGGTATGTGGGAGAGACACTAAGGTTATTCCCTTAAAATCCATAGACATCAGACTGTGAAATAATATTCCTCAAGACTGTGTTATTAAACATGGGAACTTAACTCTCTGCTTTTTTTTTTAAATATTCTTATTTTATTTAATTAAATGTTAAATAATGCTTCAGGGTAGTACTATGAAAAGCAGGTTAGTATTTCCAGTGCTTCTCCTAAACACATAAAATAATTAGGACATAGTTACGATTCTTCAGATGGGAGGCTTTCCCCACATTTAGGAACTTTTGAAAAGGCATGTTCCTTATGGAGGTTTGTTTGCCTGTCTTGTCTCCCTGTCTGTGTACATATTTGGAGTCTAATACAAACATAGAGATTTGCTTTTTTAGGTGAGGTTTTTCGGAATTGGATCTTTCCTAACTCAAGGTTAGTGAGGGCAACTTAATGTATGTTTGGATTTGTGTGCATTTTTTTTCTGAGGAATTGACTGTATTTGGGAAGATAGTGTTGGTTACTGTTGGGAAGTGTACAGGCTTTCCATTGAAGGTTTCTATTGCCTTTATGTTAGAATGGTTAAAAGATGTATTATGTAGTTAATTGTTAATAATTTGGCTTTTGATTAATTTATGACATTTTAATTTTAGGTTAACTGGACACCTAAAATTGACAGAGAACTGTTGATGCAGGGATTATTACCTGATGTAAAAGTACCGAGCTCAGTAAAAGATGTACGTTACTGCCTAATTACTTATCTTGATGAACACGTGTCTTTGGAGAGCGCATTCACAGTCAGGTTTGTTCATTTGAAATACTTTTTATTAATTATGTTGTTGGCATAGCATTGTAGATCTGTACTTTGAGGTAAAACAGAAGTCTTTCTACTAAGCTCAAATAATGAAATGAACTGGCAAATTAACAGGAGAATGTAAGTTTGGGGGAGGGAGGAAGACTTTTTGCAAATTGTTTACATGTGAGACCATTACCTATGTGAAAGACTCCATCATGATCTGTTTGTATCCAGTAATCACTTGTGTAAGTATACATACACCGAAGAAGATTATCTTTGAAAATTTGCAGTAAATAATAGCTCTTAAAATCACTAGTTTTAGAGTTAGGTCACTTGTTACTGAAGAGAAATACCACTATGAAGTTAGTTCTGCGTCTGGTTTCTCAGTCAAAAAAGATAGGCTGTAAATTGAACTTTAAAATTGTGTGTTTATCACTGTTAGTGAGTCTAGGCAGTTAGCTCTCCTTGTATCTTTATGAAGTTTATTAAGATGAATCTGATTCTAAATTAGTGTATTTTGTGTGATGTCAATAGGTTAAAATAAACTAATTAGGTCACAGCACACTGATGCTGGGGTAAATTTGCAGCAATTAGTCATTTCACAGATCTGCAGTAGGAAAATAAATTACATGACCAAGCATTAAGATATTTATCATGCCTACTATTATGTTATGTTTACCTTGATGGGAAAAGTAAGTCAATATTCATATGCTGCTTCAGACCAGTTCCTGATGATCCCAAACACATTAAATGTAAACTAAAAGGTTCAAACACACTGCGGATGGGTGAAGAACTACAAAGTGAAATTGGTGAGTATTTGCATATTCTTCCATTTTTTTTAAGATACATTTCTTTTTCTTTGCAGCTTATTAAGCCTGTTTTGTATACAGATGTCAGCAAAAGTAAATTATCTATAACTATTTTAATATAAAAAGCAGGTTTATATTCTTATTCGTGGAAAGATGATCACACTTCTCTAGTGGCCCTTATTCAATTCTGGAGTTACTCTCTGATGAAATCTGGCTCTCAGTTTGTACACTGGGACAGATTGCCCAGAGAGTTTGTGGAGTCCCCGTACTTGGAGATACTCAGAAGCTGCTTGGCTGCAGCTGGCTCTAGGTTGCCTTACTTGAGCAGAGGCTTTGGACCAGGTGACATCCAGAGGTCCCATCCTACCTCAGCCACTCTGCGATTCAGTCATGTAAATTCTCTCTATTGTGTCTATGTTTGTGTACGTTTATATTCCATATGTTGTATAATGTTTCATTAAAGCAGCTGCTGAGGTAATCATCTTAATAATCATCATCATCTTTTTTAACAGATGTAATGATTACAGATCAGTTTGGAAATCAGGTTCATGCAGTGACATCTGCATGTGTAAATTCCCTAGGAGTTTCTGGGCCTGGACTTGATAAATCAAATTTGAAAATAACTTGGCAGGTATTTATAAGAGTGTTATATAGTTTATTTTTTCGTGGCATTTGTGTGGTAATTGTCTGAATTCTGTCACACAGAATTGAACCAAAATTACACACTAGTTGGTAAGATGTGCAACAAGAGGCTTAGAGCTTTAAAATTGTATGATCCAGTTCTAAGGAATACAGCAGCATCTGTTAAAAACCTTATCACTGCTGCAGCTACCAGTGTGGGGACCAGTTTGCTTTGTGCTTGAGTCAGGTTTGCTTTGTTTCTAGTCCATTGTTCAATGTGTTCTTCTGTCTTGTTTTTAGTCTTTTCTTCTGTGTTTATTTGTGTTGGTACAGTTGATTTTAGATCTTTTGAAAAACTTTGTAGAATGGTCTAATGTCTATACCTTTTAAAGTATACTGGATATAATCAAGTTGTGCATAACTTATACACTGGAAAACAAGTTTCTGAGAAATGCTCAATTTCAGTGATCACTTCTTACTCAAGAAGTTCATTTAAATTTAACAGAAGGCATAGAGTTTGCATTTTAATTTTTAATCCACTGTTTTCACAGTAAAAACAGCAAATAGTGTCTAGACAGTATTAATATTAAATACTATATTGAAAAAAATTAACTATACTTCCCTTTACTTGTTCTTTATAAAATCTTCTCTTTATTTTTTAATAGGACAGTACTCAAACAATGAAAGTAAAAGGTATTCGGTACAAACCCTGTTTACTTGGAAGCAAAGAATTGTGCTTTGCTTGGCGTGAATTTTCTGACTTTATCAGGGTGAATTTAGTAGCAGGATTGCCTGCTAAATTGCAGTTTGTGGATTGGCCAGAATTAGAAAAGGTAAGTTCAGTAGTTTTGTTTTGGAAAAAAAGCAACATGATCACTAGTCAGGTTTTTTTATTTCCAGAGCTTTTGGGACCACGGATTGTGATTTCTTAGTATTTATACTTGTAAAATTGTCAGAATATGACTGCTCTAGAGGCATTTTTTTATTCTCTACAGGACAACATAACACAAGCAATGTTAAGTAAGTATTTTGAAATCTAATTATGTAGTTGTGTTTTAAATGGGACTATAGATATGAAGCATTTTTCATGCAATAGCTAACTACATTAGGTTTTTAAAAGTCAACTTATTTTGAAGTAATCTAAGTCATATGTGTATGTTTACAACACTGTATTCCTTCAGTATGTCTTAAACTGTTTATTCTGCCCCATGTGCATTTCTACAGATGGCATATTTTTTCCTTTCTTTGGTGCAGTAATTTTTTACTGTGGGCTGGATCCTGACACTCATCTTTCCTTACTGTTTTCCGAAGACACAGTCCTTAATGATAGTGACAGCTGGCAGCTCATCTCTCCTTTATCTGTTACTGGGGTTTTTTGATATTTAGGGTGTAGGAAGGCAGTTTCAAATGTACCTAAGTTTACAAGTGTTTACAATAAGAAAGTGGAGAATGGAGTACAGGACTTGAATGAGAAGGCAGAAGATTTTTGGTACTATACATTTATTTGTCTTGTTTTTCAATTGTTTTTCAAATTTTAAATTGTTTTTCACTGTTTACTTTGACTAATCAAATGATAATGCTGAAGTTGCAGCAGAAACCAGAATAGGAGAGTGAAAGAGGGAAAAAGAAAACTGGATCTCTATAATAGAGGGCAGGAATCAAGGTTGGTGTGTTGGGAAAATGGAGAAGGAAGTTACTGAAGAAAATAAAAGGTTCAGCAAGTAGCATAACTATTTTTGCTCTATAGATAGCTGTTAAAGTATATCAGAAAAAAAATGTTTTAAGCCATTAGCTCTTCCTACAACGAGGACACTGATAGTCCTCTTCAGAAACATGTCCTTCCTTTTAGTCACATCAACTTGAGTAACCTGTGCAATCCAAGTAGTGCATTTTATTATGACAAGAGAATATAAATAAGGAAACTCTAGAAATACCCTCCTGGATACAATTCTATCATGGTCTAGCTATTATGGGAGACAAATGGTGTTGAAATGATGGATACCATTGCTTTGGGAATTTCGGACCTTCCATGAACATCTGAGATACCTAGGACAGAATAGTAAAATGTTTTTGTTTCTCTTCCAGCCTATTGCAGTGATTAATGGTAGAGAATTGGACAGGCCCCTTATTGTTCAGTTGTGTGATCAGTGGGGAAATCCATCTCCTGAACCTAATGTCAAAATCAGCCTTACAAAGAGTAACAGCTTAAAGGTAAGCGTAGGCCTTATTATGTGAACTTTGTTTAACACGAGGTTTTTTGTCATGTCTACATTATCTTAATTTTCAGGACATTTTTGGAAAAGTTAATCAATTATTGTAAGAACACAAAAGCATATTTAATCTAGTATAATAGTAGTGTCAACAAATAATGTAAAGAGTTCCCAGGACAGATTGTTCAGTTTCCTTGCATTATAGCAATCACAAATAAAATAAAAATCCTATAGGACAGTGTCAAAGTGTTAGAATAGGTTCCAGGTGTTCTACAGAACCTTTTTCCAAATTTTGTATGCACATCACACCACCCCATTCCCCACGGTATCTAAGGTAATTGACTGAATGACAGTAATGATGATGATATGGTCCCAACTAGCAACCAAATAATTTTTATCTGGTGGTTCTTTGACTTTGGTTCTTGAATGTATGACTTAAGGTCTGTAAGTCCTACTTAATTATCTCTGTGAAATGCATTGGCAGAATAAATTAAATTAAAACAATGAGGATGCAAATCTAACCCAAATTTAAGTGGTTGCTGCCCTTTCCCTGAGTGAGATGTGTCAGCTGGTCTCCACATTGGTCTGTTAAAAGAAAGGAGTTTGACAGAATACTCCATCAATTAAAATTTTTGTTCTTGTTGTTGAAAAAAAAAGTCAAGCAATCAAACATTCCTAACTATTAGGGCAGAGGTTGTTACATTGAACGTATATGTTATCAGTACAGGATATATTCATCCACCTCTGGGCATAACATTTTTCATGCAGAGCTGGTCTTGTTCCCTTTTTGTTCCTGCTTGCCATGTATCTGTGTCCCTCAGTTCTCTCAGGATACACAACAGCTAGGAACTGTCTTTTGCTCACTTCTCAAGAATTGTGCCACAGCCTCACCTTTTTCCCAATTTAACTATGCTATTACTACTTTTTTTTCTTGGATTTTTTTTAAGGAGATTTCATGATATCTTGAATATTTTTCTTCTGGCTCTTTTGCATCTCTTGCCGTAGAAACCTGCCTCATACTTTGGGATATTTTTGTTTGCCCCAACTATTGTCTTTATGATGGCAGCTGCAGCTCATAACGTTTCTCGTTATGTTGTTCTTGAGAGAACCTACAACCTTGACAGTAACACCATGTGGTTGTGCTGCCTCATCAAATAGTTGTTGTGGTGGCAGGCTGTGTCTTTTCAGATTTTATACCTTGCTCCGGGGAGGACCAGCATCATGTTTTAGAGTCCACATGTTCTTTATCTAAGGTGGATGTGTCCAGGAGAAGGTGTTCTGAAAGCCAAGGCAGATCATTGTTGTAATATGTTTATTACAGCGTGCTCTCCTAGAGCTTAAAACCAGTCTAATTTCTAAAGATTAAGTTTCATACATAAGCAGAACAACCAACTGTATATTTGTTGAATAAACATCAGATCAGTATTCGTTAGTATCTTGAAAAACCTCTTCAGAGAACTTGGCATTTCCAATAGGTTGTATGCACAGTCTCAGAAAAGAACTGAGAAGCTTTTGGGAACTGAAATTCTTGAATAAGCTGTCTTTCTGTATTTCACATCCTGGTCTCTAAGTCTCCAAAGTGTAATATGCAGTTGCAGCATGCATTTCCTTTATTCCATCTTCTATCTTACAGGTCCAAAACTAAATGAGTATAGCTGAACATAAAAACTCTGAACTCTTGGTGGAAGTGCACAAAGTACTGTTTCCTGTAAAACTTAAAACTTTTCAGTCTGTGTCAGTAGTTTCAAATACAGACCTATTTTAAGTTGATTATACTCTTCAAAAGAATTTACGAAATGTTTGGCTTTTTTCTTAGTCTGTCTTTATAGCACTGCCTTCCATTTGAACCATTAAGCACACATTTTTTGCCATTGCTTTTCTCTAGTGACTTGCTAGGGATAAACTCATGCTCCCATAGCTGATTCATCCATGATGAATCAACTTTCACTTCCCCCCCCCCACCCCCGAAGTGGTTTCATTCTTTTTCTTACTGACATGAGGTTCAGGAAGGAAAATAATTTTGGAAGAAGATTGCGCACTTCAAGTGGTCCAAAATCATTATTTTTATCTAAGTGGAGACTAGGCAGTCTCCTGAAATTTGTGCTGAAGTTGTAGAGGGAAAGCAATTTAACTCCAAGCACTGTTCAGATAATGACAAACATTTACACCACATTGTTTCATTGTATCATCAGTCAAAGAGTCGATTGCCCTCCCTAGTGAGGACTTCATTACAGAGTAACTCAGAATGTATCCATGGCTTTGCTGTTCACCAAATTCTAAAGATACTGTCTGAGATTCTTTTGATACATTGACAAGCTATTTCTTGGGTAAGGCTAAAGCAGCATGCACACAAGTTTGCAGAAGAAATAGCTTCTGCTTACTTAAGGAGTGTATTAGTATTCTTTAAGATTCCCACCTGTCTCTGTGAGAGGATAGGCATTTGCCATCTGCAATAGTTTCAAAAAGTTGTGGCTGAAGAGGAAAGTGAAGTGATAGCTTCTCTGCCATTTAAGTAAGGCAGGTATGACTTAAAGCTACTGCTAATCATAAGACTTAAAGGACTTAGAATTGGAGGTAATTAATGCGCTAGATTAACAGATGTATAAGCCATTTGTGGTGTTAGCCCAAAACAACACTGACAAGAAGTTATCATGATGAGCATTTGATTAAATGCCATTTTTTACAGTATAGAGATCTTGCCTATCATGATGTTTGATAAATAAGGTACTGTACTTCATCACTTAACACTTTCTTCTAGGTTGTCTAGCAGTCTCACGTTTTTGGCAGCAAGATTATATTGGGGAAAGAGAAGAGAGAGACAGTTGTCATAGTTGTTTTTACTGCAGTTGTAAAACTTTTGCTGCCTAGAAATCTCTGTGCAGACTAGAGAAACACTGTAAAAGGGAATAAATAGTTTTTAGAAGGCTTTTGGATCTGAAAATATACTCAGATTAATGTCTGCTGTGGATGACATGATAGTATCAGTAGCAATTAAAAAATAATATTAATAAAATATTTGAACATATCGATGAAGAAAAATATCCTTGTTTCAGATAAAGTGATTGTTTACAAAAGATGGCAGAGATTTTTGAAACTTCTTTATTAATACTCATAACAGTATTAGTATTCATAATAAATTAGTATTCATAACAGTGTCTTTCCCTAATTTAGAGTGCAAAAATACAAAGAGACTACAGCTCAAATCGACAGGCAGTATGCAGGCAAATGAGATACATGTTTTCTTTTAAGACTTGATGCTGTTTCTATATCACTAAAAGAATAAAATTTTTTTATTTGACAGATTGTTCCTTCAAACCAGCAACATAAAACAGATGACACTGGTAGGGCTAACCTCGGAGTTTTTAGTATTCATGGACCTAGGTAAGTAGTGAAAACTAGATTGAAAAAAATTGAATTCTGAAATATTACTTGCTAGATGTATTTAAGCTGTGCATTTCATAAAGTACCTACCAAGTATTAATCTAGAACTGAGATCAAACATTAATTGCTTGTATGCTGGTGGATGGCCAAATTTTAAGTTTTAAGAAATTAAGTGCTTAACTAAATAAAATTCCTTAGCTGCTTCTTTTGGTCTACTGAGAAGCTGCTAATCTAATTTTCTGAATCCTGTTTTTTCTGGTGATGGTAAAACACAGCTTATAATTGTCAACCTGCACCAAGTGCAAGTGGTGTCATAAACCGCTCAAAAGATTTGAAATGTACAGTCTTTAAGTGTCCCGTTCCAGACACTATTTTTCAAAGTAGGAACACATTCTGAGTGTTGAAATTCCACTCTCTCTGTGTGCTAGGCATTGTTTTAAAGGATTAGGTGGAGTGTCCAAAAGAACTTTAAAAATATGTATTTATCTTTTCTTATTTGCACTCGAACTAAGGAAGTCTTATTTCCAGGCAGATGTGTGTCCTGTGGCTCCTGCTTCTTTATGTGCTTCTTCACGCTCACTTCTTCATGTCTGGCTCCCCTTACACTCATATGTCCCATCTGGCTTTTCAAATTCATCATTTTTGTATCTTCTTCTATTCACAGTTCTGCTATCCACTCCCTGTGCCCTTGAGCTTTTCTTGCAAGACCGGGTTGGCTTTAGATTATTTCTTTGCATTCATATCTGCAGGAGTTGGCCAATAGTACTATTTCGGGTTTGGAAGAAAATAACTTTGAATGCTGTTGATGGTGCTCAGTGTATTTATAATGCCTGTGTCATGGTAGAAAGATGATGAACATTAGTTATCAATATAGTACTGTAGGTTAGAGACAGGTGTGTCATCATACTATTTATAGAATAATCAAAACTGGCTGGGGAGTACAGCCTCTATGCAATTAAATACCGTATTCCCAGTTATGTGTGAAAACTTGAAAATTAAGTTTTTAATACTGTAAAGAAAATTAGTTATTTGATAGCGCTGAAATCTTTATATACTGGCACTGCACTTTGCTACATGTGGATGGTAGTTAGATTCGTTCTTTGGAAACTGTCAAAGCAGAACGCTCCTCAGACAGTATTTGTATTAGGTGTGCTTGCTTTCTGCTTTACTGCCTTCTGCTACTTGAAGCTGTGGTTGCTAGTGTCTTACAGACAGGCAATGAAACACGATCAGACTAAGGAAATATAATGCAAAATTAAGTTCAGTAAGCTAATATCTTAAGAATAGCTTAAACTCACAGTTTTACTTGTCTAATGTTGCATTAACACTTCTGGGTTTGTCTTCTCTTTGCTACAACTTTGCCACTACTGAATATTGTTTGTCATGCTTTCAGATACATGCTTCAGACTTTTGAAGCCTGTTGAAAACTGGCTTTTCAGAAGAGATTTTATATCGGTTGTTATGATTTCTGTATATTGCAGGGGAGAGCACATTTTACAGCTTAGAGCCTTATACAACAAGACAACATTAGATTGTCCTATAATCACAGTAAATGTCCTGCCTGATCCTGAGAAACCCGTTTGCTTGAATGTTAAATATGACAGAAGTCCTTCTTTTCCAGCAGGAGGTACCTTTCCTGGTAAGTATAAAGACCCTTTAGTGGATCACTCAAGAGCTTTGTAAACCTGTGAAAAACTGTTTTAGTGATTCTGGTGGTGTATTTTCTTGCTTTTTTGGTCTCTTTTGTCTCAGTTCTTTGTTACAGCTGTATTTGAGATGCATCTGTGACACTCGGAGATAAGAAATATGTAGGTCATCTTTGGAAAGCATTTCAAAGGACTTCTTATTTATTTGTTCCAAATTGTTGGTTCTATCCATCTGTAAGTGGTAAAACTACAGAACTTCTTCTATATCTTTGGTGAAATACCATATTTCAGTTTTCGATCTTCCCAAAAGTTGATCTGAGCTAGTTCATGCATATTTCCCCTCATCCCTTTTTCTATGGAATAGTGACAGAGGAAATGAAGTGAAATTGTAGGCCAGCCATGAGTCAAGAGGAACCAGAAAGTGATCAGAAGTATGCCAGGGACAGTACAAAATGCTCTTTTCTCCTGATGTATTCTCTAACAAAACAGTGATCTTTTCCTTCCAACTAAGACCACTGACTCATTAAAGACAAAAAACCATCTCATGTTTTGTATCCCAGTAGTATTTACAATGAGGAAAACAAATAAAGAAGAGTAAGTTAGAACCTTGAGGAAATATCTTTTGCTAAAAGCGAAACAGAATTTGAAAGTTTTGCTTTTTTCTGTATGGAAACTTTGGCATGAATAAGAGACCTATCCTAACTAATTCCATTAGTTCAGGAAACAACTCTTCTTTACAATAACCATGTATGATACAGTATCTTGCAAAGATACTCTTCAGGAAGCTGAAGTCCTGTTTACATAAATTAAGTAGAAAGCAAGAAGATTCTGTCAGTTTAAGTGTAATGCTGTATTAAGGAAGGCAGAAAAAGACTTCAGTAATAATTGAGTGAAATTTAAAAAAAAAATAAACTTGAGACCTAGGAAGCCTACTGTATTTTGTCAGTAGTATCTGTGAAGGAGAGTAAAGTAGTTTCCAAACTACTTTTTTTTCCCATTCGAATCCTACCTTGGATTTTAAAAGAATAAAATTAAAATTCACTTTTGAATCTTCAGTAGATGACTTTGAGATCTATTTGATGCAATGCTAAGAAATTTCCTATACCGAATGATATTCACTTAATTATAAATTAAAGTTATTAACTCTAATATACTAATCCTACTTAATTTGGCCTTTATTTGAAAGGAATAAAGTAAGGTGGCAAATCTGATGCAGTTTTCAGAAAGTTTCAGGAGAGGTCAAGGAAACTTTTGATCAGGTGGTGTGTTTTCAGTACTGGGCAGTTGTTGGAAGGAATATAACAAATATAACTAAGTGACTTGATGGCTAAGAAATGGGAGCAAGTTGGGAACTATGACTTTCGTACAGGAAAGTGGTGCCTTAAAAAGGTATTTGAAGAAGCTGACAAATGTATGAATGCGAGTGATCCTTCTGATATAGAGTACTTGGTTTCTTAGACAGCTTTTGGCAAGTTTCTTAACCAGAGGCTCTATAAGATGTTACAGGACACTGTCCTTCCAATAATTCAGTCTTTCCCTTTAGATGGACTTAAAAATTGTTTCTCTTAGGAGTGTTTTCAGTTCAGTAAGATTTCAACCTAAGCATCTGATTTTTTCCCACCTATTCCTTTGTAAATGTTTCTGGATTCTCAGATGATAAAGGTCACCCAAAGGTGACAAAAAAAAATTGAAAATCTGCTTCATACAAATCCATTTGTTGTATTCCCAAGCCTTTATGAAATACCCACAACATCTGTTCAAAATTTAGAATAAAAAGGATGTGTTTGTGGTACTAGGAGCTGAGAAGCAGAATACCCCCACAAATACAAAGTCCGGGGTGTTGGGGCTTGTTTCTTTACCATCTTAACTTGATCAGCCAACATTTTTATTGCAAGAGGTTTTTGTTCTTTAGAATACTCCATATAGTGTTATGAACTTGATTAAATTCACAGGGTATTTTAGTTTTGCCTAGAGGAAGCATAATGTAGAATCATAGAATGACAGAGTGGTTTGGGTTGGAAGGGATGTGTAAAGATCATCTAGCTCCAACCTCCCTGCCAAACAGACCTTTTTCAAATGTACTGTGTGGTATAAATCAGCCAGGTTTTGAGAGTAAACAGCTTCATCAGGAGATAACTTATATAGTATATATGACATTACATTTTTTAATAAAATTAGGTAATTAATTCCTTATTAACAGCCTCATATCAATTAAATACTACGTAAATAAAATACTTTAACATCCTAATTATTTGACTTACTGGTGAGCTCAGGTACACCTGAGGGTGGGCACTGTAGTCTTGGAGAGAGTCATGCCTCCATTTTTATCTTAGGTGTGAAACAGGCACAGAAATTAGTGAAGTTTAGGCTTCTTAATTCTGAATAAAAATAATCTTCAAAGAATGTTGTCTCTCATCCCACAGATTTTATGGTTAGTGTTCTTTCTGAAGATGACACCATTATTAAAAATATTAATCCAGCACGGATTTGTATGAAAATGTGGGAAGCACAGAGCAGCCGGATTAGGTCGCCAATTGATGTAAGTCATCAAAATGCATTTTCAAAACCAATGTCAAAATGCCAGCATAGACCAAACATATTTGTAGTAGAAACTTTCCTTCATTTGACTTAGATCTGTATCCTGTTCTAGATTTTAAGTAACAATTATTACAGATCAGCCATATTTATTTGTCAGGATCTGTCCTGTTACGAGTTGGCAGACTACTCAAGTATCAATACTACAGTAATAACTGTAGTATTGATAACATAAAAATGTTACTGCTCTGCAGTAGCTAACTCATAGCAGGGAGAGGATTAAAAATTGTCACCCTGAATTTTGCAAAGATTCCAATAATTAAGGATATGAAACTAGTGCCTAAATTATAGGTGATCTCATTAAATTACTGTGTGCTATCAGTACTGCAAATCATTAGGACTTGATAGCACGTTACAAGTAAGATACTTTCAGTATATTGCATTAAATTTTTTGGATCTTTCTGTACAGGTTACAACATTTAGCTGTAGTAAAGTGAAGGATGAAAAGGAAGATGGCTTCTTCTACTTCAGGTATAGCAGCATTTATTTTATAATTACTGATGCAACTTACTATACAAAATACATAGTTTGAAATAGAAACAAGAGTTTTATGTTTTGATAATAACAGTCTGTTATAGAATTAATAGGATACAGTGCTAAAAAAAGGTGGAAGATACTGGCAAGATGCAAAGAGATGGGGATTAAATTCTTTCCTAGATACTTTTAGACTTTGTTTAATCTGAGAGTAGAGAAGAGTCTAAGATAATATATTGGCTTCGCGGCGGTGCAGCCTGGCCGGCCCCAGGCGCATGTGTGGCAGTGCGGCCCGGCCCCAGGCACGGAAAGGAGTGAGAGAATGGGAGCTCCGCCTGTGCGGACAGTGCCGTCGTGGGAGATGAGAGGGGAGCCCCGGAATACACAGAAGAGGAGGACAACTCTAAACCCGGGCAGATGGAGCTCGTTCAGCCCTGTAAGGCCATCCATCTAAGAGAAGGTCACTCTAAACAAACCTACGTCCTGAGGACCTCGCTGCCACCATCCGAGCTCGCTCGGCCCCGGCAGATCAACGTTAGGATTAAAGGGTGGGCTCAGTTCAGCGCACACTGTGTCTCACCTAAAAAATCCGTTGCGCAGGCTCGAAGGCCTTACCTGCATTTGCAAAGCCCTGTATCACCAGCGCACTTGTAACGAATGTGGGTGGAGACCTTTCCCAGATCTTCGTTCGCGAAGACTGGCCATGATGATGATAATATATTAGAATGCATGGTGAGAAATGCTAGCAGTGAAGAGACTACATCATCAGCTTGCCGTGTGTATAGCAACATTCTTTAATTCTTTTCAATGTAATGTTCAACTGCTGTAGAATTGCAGGCTGTACAAAGCAGACTTAACTCTTTATTTAATTCTTCCTGTAGCTGTGAGTTGATCCTCAACCATAATCTTGGCCCTGTCAGTTTAGTATTCTCCTTGAGCTACTTATTCAGAGATACTGTCTTAGATGACCAGCAACAGAACTAGAGCTCATCCTAAACTGGTGCCTGACTTGCCATATTCTTTCTACATCTATTTCTGGTAGGCCATCAATGAGATCAGCTAACTAGTTACAGTACTGGCTGTTGATTCAAGCTCTTGCCTCCTAGGAGTGAGCTTTTCTTCTGCTTTCAGAAAGCAGACTTTAGGATCACCTTATTGCAGCAGATACTACTGTTGTACAGCTGATCCTGGTTTCTGCATCAGAGGACAGAGGTAGGTTGCTGCAGCTCAGTTATGTTAAGATCTCAGGAAAGTCTGAATGGCAGCACTTCAAGAGGTGGTAAGAAGTTTCCTAACTTGTCTCTCAGCTGCAACTCCCCTCCCTTTTGAGGAGCATAGTAGAGTTCCAGAAACCAGGCATCCAGTTTGTAAAAAGACCTTCATGTAGCATTAAATCTTCAGAACTTTTTTCTTGGGAGTTGAGACTCAAATCCAGGGGTCTGACTCAGCTTTTTATGCAGTGCACATGTACCTCCATCTGTAATTCGCTCTGTCATATCCAGACAAGAAACTAACCCATCTGAGAGGGCAAGTGCTACAACCCTTGTTTATTCAGTCTTTTTAGCTTCTCTAATAATGTACAGCAAGGTGATGTATTTGTATATGAAGGCTTTTTCATTTAAGAGATTACAGCTAACTCAAAAAAATATTTAGGCATGGCTTTGTGTATAATTTCCAAGATCTGTCTTTACCTTGAAGGCATTTGAGGTTCCAAAGCTGTCTGAGGCTGAATTTGGCAGCTGTAGCACATGGAGACTCAAAATGAGGATGCAGTTTTGCTTTTAACAGAACAGTTTTTGTGTGGCTGGTCCAAGGTTATGAAATGAACTTCTTTAGAAACCAAGGATTGCTTCAGATTTGCACTATGAGGTACATTTCTGTAACCTTGGTCATTCTGAGAAATATTTAGTAGGTATAATTAAATATAATTAATAGGTATAATTAAAACATAAGAACTCCCTAAAATGTTATCAAAACAAGGCACTCTGCATCATGTATTTGTACCTCCATAAAAAGAAAACTAGAATGAATGTGCTGATGTGTAGTCGTGCTAATAAATGTTCTCCTGTGAAAAGCACTGTGGTCAATGTGATATAAACTAACCTGTATAGACTTGAATATGGAATTATGAAAATCTTTACATTGGTATCTGTAGTATACTAGTTGTTCACAAATGTCCAGAATTAAAACTCCCAACCATACTGAAAAATTTGAAAGGACAGTAGACACTGCCCATTAGCAGCCCTTGTAGAAAAGATATGTTTTAGTCCTTGCTGCCAGTGTCTGTGGCATCACTGTCTACCACCTGCTTTGTCTCAAGTTTTCCTGTTCTTGGCATAGACAAATGGTTTTCATCTATTTATCACCAGTCAGTAACATGAATGCTATTATGCAGTCTTACAACTTTCATAGCAATTGTGTCATTTCTTCTTTTCATAAAGCCTGTGTCTGTCCAGCTGTGAGATCCTTAGCAGATTATTTACAACTCAGTTTTTTTAATGCATCCTGACAAGGCAGGTGCTACTTTCAGTCTTAAGCTAGATAAAATGCAGAAAAGAAGGTAGAATTCTTTCTTCTCTATATGAAATATAAACATGAAAAAGTCATGACCTATCCTAGAAATATTAAAGCTTTGGAATTCTGCTTTTTACAAGTTATGTATTCCAGGGAATCTTGCATATCACTCCTTCCCAAACAAAAGAAGAAGAAATAAATATCTTAATATATTAACAAAACAGATTAAACGCTGTATATTGAAAACAGAAGTCTTATTAAGCAGTACAAGAGTGCCACGAGTCATCCTTGTAGAAATATCTGAATCTTGGCTTTTTGGATCTCCTCCAAAGTTTCTAAGCATTTGTAAGTCACTGCTGTCCCTTGTTAAACACTGTGAAGGTCTTCTGGATCCCGTGTGGCCTTCCTTGCTTGGTGAAGTTTTGTTTATAGCAGCAGAACGTCTGGTCTTTCCTTCATGTTTTGATGGTAGGAGCTCTTTGCCAGTAGTCTATACTCTGGAATGCTGTACGATAAAATGAAAACAGTTTTTTCTTTCACTGGACTCAACACCAGCCAGTGGTTCAAGTTACCCGACTTTGAACAATCCGAGTAAGGGAAGGAATTAGCTACTCAAATTTTATGTAAATTTTATTAGATTTTGAGAGAATTTATTGCAGATCTAAACGTGTCTATGCTTTGCTCTAGAAGCTTTATGAAAACTCATTTAATAGGAAGTGAAATGAAGTAGACTTGCAAATTTCTGAACAGTAGAGCCACAACAAACTTCCTATCAGCTAGGAGAGACAAACTCTCGAAGGAGACTTTCCTCAGTCAAGCTTCCAAAAGTCTCATCTTAATTCTTGAAAAACTTTGGTGGCTTTCTTGCTGAAAAAAGAGTATTATGCCTTAAATAAGAAGAGTATTATGGCTTTCTAACTGGTTGAAGGACTACTCAGAATTTGAATTGCTTGCATACTTACGTACTTGTCACTTCAGTACTGACTTGTGTTTGCTTGGTGTTTATTTTTGGTTTATTTAGGGATAAAGTGGTTCCAGAGCGAGTGGGCACTTACATTATCCAGTTTACCTTTGCAATGGATAAGACAAATATGCTCAACAGTGAACAGGTTTGAATCTATAATTAATTGCATGTAGCCAATAGCATGTAATACAGAATCATCTGTGAGAAGTGTTATGATACTTTGTAGATTCAGAATGCAAATACTTTCACTTGCAACTTTTGCAAAAAATTATATTTTTATTTTTGATAGCTACTGATTTTAAACTGTTGATTATCAAAATATGTTTTTATTAACTTTTATAACCAAAAATTTGGTGGAATAACAGAACTGCATAATTTGCAACCTAGTAGAACTGCTTTATGGTTGTGCTAATTTATTTCAGGATTGTCCATAAATTTCTCATGTATTTGTTTCAATGCTTCTTGAGCAACCCAAGTGTGCAGATGAACTGCAGTTAATTACATCAGTCTTTATTTTATTTTAGTTTATTTTATTCTTCTTCCTTTTTCTGCTAGATTATAGTTGAAGTTGTACCTAATGACCCTGTGCGCTTGCTTCCTGATTCTTTACCAGCTACTCCAGCAGTTTCCAATGTTCGAGCTCTTACGAGCCGTACACTGGTCAAGGATTTATACCTTCATATAATGGTAACTATACGTTCATACAAAATCATAATTAGAGAAATATATAAGACTGCTAAAAATATTTTTAATTTTGCTGTAAGGCATTGCTGCTGTTTCTTTGCAGGTTAACTTCATAAAAAAAGAAAGATGTAAATCTGTGATTTTTCAGCATATGAACAGGTGCATCTTGTTTCATTTATGTACAGATGACCAAAACTTAAATGTTCGGTCCTTGCTGTCAGACATGTTTCTTGTTGCCACAGGAAAAATTTGTTTCAAGAATAGGTTTTGGTGGGAAAGCACTTGTATATACTGCAGATGTTTCTCTCCATGATTTTTCTTCCAGGAGACAGTTTCTCTTAGAAATGTTGTATTACGAAAAATAAAGTTTCCTGGACTCTTCATGTTCATAGGGATACAATTTACCAGTTACCACCATGAGCAAAGCAGACTCAGCTTGTGGAAAACTAATGTAATTTGTCACCAATTAAAAAAGATTTGAGTAGAAACAAAGACTAAAAATAATAAAGAAACAGCTTCTGCTCCACCCTTTCCTAGGCTCAACTTTGCTGCAGACTCCCCTAGCCTTCCCCAAACAGTGCAGGTGGGTGGGGAATGGGGGTCACAGTCAATCCACAACAGCTCCTCACAGCTCAGCTGTGTCCTGCAGTGGGTCAGTTGGAGCACCGGCCCTGTCCAGCATGGGGCAGCCCCCACCTGTCCTCACAGCCCTGCAGCCCCCCACTGCTAGCACCTTACCATGCAAATCCACTGCAGTGTAGAAATGGATTACTTAGTTCAGTTCGCGTACCAAAGTAACTTTATTGTCTTTTTTACTTACAGGATGAATATAACAACCACACTGGACTTGAACTAGTTGGCAGAGTAATAGCAAAAATTAAAAGCCCTAATGAAGAAGATATAGAGATCCCACAGTTTCAGGGGAAAGTCAGTACAGTGGAGTTTCCATTTGAGCATGGATCAGCTGAAATTGTAAGTGTGACTGAAATACGGAGCTCCATGAGCAATGGATCTAATGAGGTTTATTTTCCTACAGTGTCAAAGTTGATCTTACATCTCATTGTGTTCTGTGGAGGGTTAGTATATATCGTAGCTTTCCCATACAGATGAGTAGATAACTTATTTCTTCTGTTTTTGGTTGCTGATTTTCAGAAAACCTGAAGGATGGACATTGGTTAAACTGTTTATCCTTGCCAAGTGAGGGAAGTGTACAGGTACTTTCACTTAGGGACTGGGACAGGCAGGGGGATCTAGGACAAATATTTTCTGCGTTTGAATTTCACGTGTAAATAACACTTCACCAATCTGTAGTTAAACCATTAATATTAGCAGTATTTTACAATACTTTCTGGCTGTAATATCTTAAGATCCTTTAGACTAACCTCTTCATACATTTGTAATTAAATTTTACCAGGTTCTCTTTACATTTTCTCAAGCTAAGTGGGGCTATATATACTTTGCAGAAAGACATCCTATCATCATTTGAAGAAGTAAAGATAAAAGTACCTTTTTTTTTATGCTTTATTTCACTTATTGGTGCATTTGGCTGCTAAAAATTACTGCCTTGTTTTGGTTTTAATGTCTGGCTGTACCAACATGCATACCTCTGAAACTACTGCATACTGTAGTCAGATCACCACAGTCACTTTTTTTCAACAAATACAGATTAAATTTTTAAAGCCTACGATTTCTATCTGTCACAACTGTTACAAAATATAATACAAAAGACACGAGTTAAAACGTGCACAAAAGCAGAAACTGTTGAAAACACACCAAAAAAACCCAACTGAGTGTAGAGTTTCTTCTCTGTGGAATAGTCACAATCACTCTCTTAAAATCCTACAGAGAACTTCAGTCACTAGGACTATTCCTGTGGTGAAACAGTTGTATATTTGTTTCTTGTTTTCTTCAACTTGCTGAAATATAAGAATGACAGAGCAGAATTTCATTTTTGACTACTTCATTTGATTGTTGTCAGATGTTTTACTAGTCTGAAGTCTATGGAAGTCTTCAAACAGTTAGAAGGGGTACTGAAGGAGAATCCAGCTTTCTTTAAGACATTTTCTCAGCCACCTTTTCAGACTTGCTCATTGGAAGCAGCTTTGCAACAGACCAGCATCAGTGTGTGCCAGGTGGAGGCAGACACTGCATAGCAATGAACACAAAACCTCCAAATACATCTTGGAAATCACCACAGTAAGACCTCAGTACAATCCTAAAATCTACAGGTCCTACATACAAACTTCTTCATAATATATTTTGTTCAGTACATTGACTGCTTTGATGGAACTACATATATGAAACTTAATGACACAGTGTAAATAGTTCTCTGTTTGTAACAGTCAAGGACTAGAAACATCTAGTTAACATGGACAAACGTTTTTCACTGAACAATCTGCCAAACTCTGGTCTACTCTAATCCATAAGGAAAAGTGACAAAAAATGTATTAAAAACAAGCTAGAAAAATGAAATGCAGGGACTAAATAGAGGTATCAGATAAAATAATCGATTTACAGTACACTCTTGAGTTTCTCTTGTTCTTCAACCAAGTTTCAGGAGTCATACATTATTTGGTTTGTGAACACGTTTTTCTCAGGCAGGTGAGGTGAGAAAAAATGCAAAAGTATAGCTAAGGGTGGTCTAACAAAACAGCTTTTTTTCTGCAAATCTTGTGTTTACACCTCTGGTAATGAGGTGGAAACTGAACAGTGTTTCAAATTTCATACTGTTGAGGATAATAAGAACCCCATAGGGTGGCCTCTGACAGTTCAGATAAAATTACTGGATAATTTCTCTGACTTCTCACTGATGCAGAAATAACAGGGGTTGTTTTATCTCCATGTACCTACTGTTGTTCCGTTGTGATCTAAATTCTCCAGTCTTACTTCAGTGACAAAGTTAACAACCTATGTAATGGAGGGGGGAGTGTGTTAGGATTTTTTTTAATTTGGCTTGTTTTGACTTTTTTCTTTTTTTTTTTTTTTTTGGGTAAGCAGACTTTTTTTTCTTTCTACTTATGTATTCCTGGTTTGATAGAGGGTGGAGGATGTTGTGTGCTTCTTCCTTCTCATTACTGGGACCTGATGAGATCCTTCTCCTTTTGACAGTAACTTGTGTTCCCTCGTCACCCATAGGCAATAATTGTGTTTCAGTGAATCCAGTCTCTCTTCAGGCAGTTTTCAGTCATCTGGTTTATACTGAGTTCGCTGACTTGAAGCAACTCACAAAATGCACGTGGAAAGAATTTTTTGGTTGTGATGCAATGTACTTTTCATGTGACTTGTAATGGGGAGGGGAATAATCTGATAATATGACATATTTACCCTTACTCACAGGTTTAGGAATACTAAACTTGTTTAATGAAGAAAAATGTTTAGACTTTTATTAGAATATGTTTTCTAAGGAAAAGATATTTCCACTACAGACTTCTTCTGATAAAATATGTAGCTGCAATATTTTTGAAAGCCATGAAGACTATCTTTGAAGGTTATATATCTATCTCTTCTTTTAGGCTGCAACCACCTCTCTCTTGATTTGGCCAGTTGAGTAGCAATTTCTACATGTTAAAGGTGGAAACAGTATGAGTTTTATTATAAGCATTATTCATTTTATGCATGATACCTTTCCCAAAGTAACAGCACATTTAGATATTGCCTGTACTAATTTTATTTCTGTTTATCATTCTTTATGGTTTTATAATATTTGCCATGTTTATAAAGAAAGACAAAGGATTTAGTTTGTCTTTTCCATAAGGAATTAATAAGAAACTGAATGTTCATGATAGTGTTTGGATATATATTGTTCATTCATTTGGGACTTGCTGTCTACTTCCATGGTAACAGCAGTAACTTTAACTGAGCACTGGGAATAGTTTGTTTTTCCTTCTCTATATTTATGCGTCAGGTCTTTCTGTTTAATGTTCTGTTTGCATTTCACATACTGAATGAAGTTCACGTGAGGAAATCTTGCTCACAGAACAGTACAGAGGAGATTTTTTCTGAGCATCTGTTTCTTGAGATAAAATATATAGCCAAAAATAATACAACTTTTTAAACAGGTAAAATGACAATCTTAATTCTTAAATAATAAAATGGCTACTGCTATATCTTTGTATTTTAGTTTTGTTTAATAGTTGTAAAAGGCATTTCCAACTCAATACTTAAAACCATAGTAATGCTGTTTAGACATCAGGCGTTAGGTAACTTACAAGATTTAGTATTTGAATAATGTTTATTTTGTGTGTTACCTCTAGTGTGGGCATAAACTTATGTATGTTTGTTTGTCTTAATAGAATCTAGTGCTGGCTGAAGACAGTCCTGGAAGAGATAGCACTGAATATATTCTTGTCTTTGAGCCACATCTGCCAGCTCTGAAAAAACCTTTGGAACCATATCATCTCTCATTTATGTTTTACAATGGTGTGTGTCAATTACTCTAAAATACTTGCTTTTCCTTAGAACCAGCTATTTTTAGGTCCATAATACTTTTTAAGAACTATGTAATAGGTTAATAGATTTTTGCTAATGTTTAAACGAGCTATGTTACTGTATTTTCTTTTAAAAGTATATATGCTTATTTCTGTAGATTCCAAGAAGCAGCAGCTGATGGCAACACTTACAAGGGAGAAAGACCAATTATCTAAGTCCATAGATCTTTACAGAAAGATGTTTGATACTACTAACCAGCTTGTAGCTGAAATGAAATGTAAGTTCAATCAAATATGTAGATCAATTTCCTTGAAATTTTTAACTTTTTTTCCTTTAATAATTTTGAGAATATAGAGAAGGGGAGAAAAATCAGTATTGAAATTGAGAGTCAGTAATTAGAGGAGAGCAGAAGGGAGTATAGCTTGCAGGGAAACATCTAATTATTTGGATGTACCTTCCTATGAAGGGTCTTGATTTGAGGTAGAATGTCTTATGTCAGAATTATCAGAAGAAGTAATTGAAGTTGGTGGTCTGATTCTTTTTTCCCGTGACTGTCTTTCACTCCCATATTTGCGATGAATGTGTGAATGCTCATACATCTGGAAATTCAGCAGTTGCCTAAAACCAATTTTGAGAAATGAACTGTAGATAATCCTCTCTAAAAAAGTTAGTCTTACATTTTCAGAATGTTACTTTTTCCCCTCATATTTGACTCTTTGTACATTATTCAGAAGTGTTGTGTAGCTATTCAAGTTTATCTTCATCAGCAAATGTAATCTTTTATATAGTCTATTAAACTGAAGAGTAGTATGAGGGCAGTGGTTTATGGGAATGGGAGAAATGAAAAAAAAAGTTTTCTTTGCATTTTTTTCTTGTTTAAATCATCCTGCCTGTTGATCAGAAGGTTTGTTTTAATAATTGCATTTTGAATTTTTGTTTTGAGTAATCACTTAATGTAAATAAAGCAGGCTGGAATTAGAATATGCTGCTGTTTCTTGTAAAATTTTAATACTGCATGTTTCCATTATGAATACAAATTCCTGAATTCCAGTGTAAAAGACAAAAAACCCTTTGTTTCATATCTGTATATTTTTGCACCTCTGTAGACAGTAAGTTAGAGAACAGCATTATACTTTATGCTTAAGTAACATTTTCAAATATAAACATGTTTTGAATAGAGAATGGAAAGCACCTGTTTACTCATTTGTTTTCAAAATTGCTTCAGTTCAGATATGAGAGTTGAGGAAATAGTGTCCAAAAAGTGGTGTCCCCTATAACAGAAAAAAGAGATTAGTGCCAGCTAGCACTCTTCTCTTCTGTCTTGCCATTTTACCTGTTGGAGAACCATTTAGAAGGATAATTGAGGATGAAAACTAAAAACAGCTTACATTCTCAGATTGATCTGAGATCTAGGCTCCTTTGCTTCTTGAAGCTGAAGGAGTGACATGTGGTGAAATTGCTTAGAAAATGCACAAATCACAAGATCTTTGTGGACAGATCCTGATATTCTGGGCTAAAATTAAGAGGCAAATAGGATCAACTGTGGCAGGCGTAATTTTGAAAAGTGTCCTATTGCTTTCTAATATTTCCTTACTCTCTTTTGATTTTATTGATTTCAGGTCAGGTTAAAGAAGCTGAAACTAGAGAAACTTTCTTGAAGAACGAACTGAAAAAGCACCAAATTGAATTACCACAGACAAACATAGTAAGGCGTACTTCTTACTAAACTCCACTAACATCTTTCAAATAAATCTAATCCTAATATGAAACTGATATCAATATATAACATTGTTGAATCACACATGTTTCCAAAATCATGAAAATTTAAACCATAGGAAAATTTGTGGATCAGTGTCAAACTTAAGATTTTTTTTTTTTTCTGTTAATGTGAATATCTCTAAAAAAACTGCAAGAGAAATGTCTTGGTCTTTTTATATCTTGGTCTTGTTTTTGCATTGCTGCTAAGGTTACTGCTGTTATTGGTATTGCTAGTTTTTATAATGCATTATTGCAGGCTGATCAATATACACTGGATATATTCTGGCATAAGTAGACCAAGGGAAAACACTTCAGAAAATTAGAGAGTTGTGTATGTTACTGCCAAAGTTGATGTAAAAATAAGTTTGAAAGATTCAGGGCAATGTAGCCCATTGCTAATTTCCCATAAAGATCCAATTATATTTTAAAGAAGTTTTAAAAAAAGGTTTTCTTTTCTTTTGAAAGAAAGAAACCCCACCTGTGTAAACAAGTATCTTTAGATCAAATAAAACCAGGTTACAGTTATTAATCACAAATCAGTAGAATTAAATTGCAATCTTGGTACCCAAGTTCCTCCTGCTGGCTAAATTTTTCAGACTTGGACATAGTCCCCTTCTGAAATGGTTTGGTTTTGTACATTCATGGGTGTCTCTTCTACTGTTTTAAACTTTCTTCAGTTTTGGCCCTAATCCAGCGCTGTTAGCTCTTTGTGAAATGCTCCTTGAAGTCTTCAAAAATTAAAAAGAAGAATAAAAGGAGTAATTAAAAAGTTCAGCAAGATGCCTTCCCTCTTCTCTGAGATTATGTAGAGTGGGTCCCCTATATATTAAAAGTCTGTTTCAGATTATTGAATGTTTTTTATTAGAAACTTAATTGAGGTAAAGTAACTACTGCTGCTGCTCAGTCCAATGATACATGCTTGCTGATTTTAAACTTACGTTCTCAGATTCAGTATGTGGATTCACTTCTAAAAAAAAAAAAGATGGATCAAGAAGGAGTAATGAAGCAGCCAAGGAGAACTTGTACCCTCCCAAACTATCCAAAAGGCAACCCAGATATTCTAGGCAAGGTGAGTTTTCTCTCAGGGAGCCTTCTAATGCGTTTTGTTGTTTCCATGAAGCAGTAGTGATGAAAAATTAGCCAACTGAATATGCAAGTAGTTTTTGAGGAGTATTTGAAAAAAGATAGCTATCTCAAATCAGATGACCAGCTCTTCTAACAGCCATCAACAGGGGAATTAAATGTGTGATTGAAGTTGCAGGATTGTTATGCTTAGCATGAAAAGGAGAGGTGATCTTGATTTCTGTTTTGACTATTTTAACTTCTGTGGTATAGATTGCACATTTAGCTCAAATCGAGGATAACGAAGCAGCAAAAGTTATCTCTTGGCATTTGGCGAGTGACATGGACTGTGTGGTCACACTGACGACTGAAGCTGCTCGTTCTATTTTTGATGAAACTCAAGGTCGACAACAAGTGTTACCCCTTGATTCTATTTACAAGAAGACACTCCCAGACTGGAACAGGTAGAGAAAAAAAAAATAATTTTTTGTCTAATTTGTTTTTTAAACTTTACTCCTATTAAATATTCAATGTATAAAATTTCTGGGTTCACTACTATAGCAACAGTAATGTAACTTGAAATGTTAGCTGAAATCGTAGCTTTATGTCTTTAACTGTTGTGTGATGTTCTTTGTCTAATAAGGTGTTTCTATTAAAAAGAGAAGACAATCTACCTTTTTTTCTTCACTTCTACCTGTTTTCTCAAGCAGGAACTTATTTTTAAATAATTCTAGTGCTTCAAATCAAATAATAACTTTTCAAAATCCTATTTCAGGGTACATTCCCTAAAATCATTTGTAGTAATAGAAATTCATGCTGCTATTTCAGTTGCCTGAAAGATAAAGGATAATACTGTATTTCTATTCCTTTGTTTATGACAATGACTGCTAATATGAAGAATACCCTTTAGAAAAGATCTGATGTACAGATTTATTTGTAGGGTCCAAAATCTCAGTTTTTATAACATGGTGCGTTAAAACTTGTCCGTAAAATTAGTCATATGAATTTGCTGGAAATAATATTTCATTAAAAATCAGTGTTTGACCAAAACATCTTTAATATAACTGACATTTAAGATCATGTTGGGATCATTTTACCACCTCATGTGGAAGCATTAAGATGCATTCAATTCAGTTTGAGATTTCTGACTCGATGTCAGAAGCAGTAATGAAATAAGGACAAATTGCTTTTTTCTTGTCTTCTCCTTCACTCTTCTCTTTCTTTAACCAGACCTTTACCTCACCTAAGAAATGGAAAAACCTTCTTCAAACCTATTGGAAATCCTGTATTTGCCAGAGATCTGTTAACATTTCCAGATAACGTAGAACATTGTCAAACAGGTAAATGATATGAAAGGAATTGTTAATAACTTCTTTTGTTTTAAAAAATTAAATACAGAAACATCACAAATGATAATCCATTCAGTAATCTTCATTGAGATGTTTGCAAATACCAGTGTACATTCCTGGTGAGGTCTACTGGTAAAAAGAGGAGGACATTAGCATTAATTATTTGTAAACAGCAGTTTGGAAAATTTCAGCCATGACCACTGTCTTCTACTTGTTGTCTTATTTTCATTTTCTCTATTTAGATGTACTATAGAGTTGTTTTCTTTTTTAAGTTACTTCAGCATTATCTTATTCCCAAGCTCCTGTAAGCAGAAAATGACAATCATGAGATTAGTTTGATATTTCCAATTGCAGAAGTTACTCTTTTTGTTAGGCTGTTTATCCAGTCCTATTCCTCTCAAAAGTAATGCTTAGATCTATGTACATGCAGACTGAACATGACTGTGTATGTTATGCTTTAATAGTTGTAAGAATAAGCTTTCAGTTTTTATGTAAATTTCAATTCTAACAACATAGAATACCTACCTTTTCTAACACTTTTTTTTCCTAAATTAAGTAGACCTGCTCCTTTATATGGAGAGTTGGAATCTGTAATTAGGTCAATAAGTTTTTTATTTGACTTCACTAATTCCCACTATTGAAATATTCCTCTCTACTCTTAATAAAAAACAATTTTTAGTCTTGTGCATTTTCAGAAAGTTAGATGGTCTCTTGGGGGAATTTAAAACCACATTGCTTGACATATCTCATGCAGGACTACCTTGTTAGACTTTGTATGGAACAGAGTAAGCAGAATAAACTCAGTTGGATTATCAGCCTGTGAATGTTTTTTTTCTTTGATGGTCCATTGAATACTGAGAAACATATTAAGAAACTGTGAAAAAAATTCATCATTCCAGGAGGACTTGAAAAAGATGATAATTTATATAATTTACTGAAATTTGGGATTATATTATGTGTGTCTTCATAAAGATATCAAGAGAGTACTTTAGTGGAAAATACAGTCAATTATGCCAAAAGGCAATTAAACATACTAATTTTTTTTCTTTATGAATTCTTTGATGAAAGCAGAAGATTACATATCTATCTTAAGCTCAGAATAAAATTTCATTGAAAAAAAATCATTTACATGCTATTTCCCTTGCACTTATCTGAAAAGATGTAATAATGATGCCTCAGAATTGACTTTTCAAAACTCGAGTTATTTTGTTGCAGAGAAATTTCATGGTTCAAAAAATTACATTTTTCAGTGTTTGGTATGCTCTTGGGTGACACTATCATTATAGATAACTTGGATGCTGCCAACCATTACAGAAAAGAGGTAGGTTTCAGTTATTCTTGATATTTTATAATACAGATATACTGCATAGCTACATATTTAATACATTACAAACTTAGTATAATTTCCAAGTTTAATGCTGTTGTTAGCGGGAAGTGTGCTTGCTGTCTGTGGGGTCTCAAAGCACTTAACATGAATGAAATCTCTATAATTGACACTGACAAAATTACCTCCTTTTAACAAATTCTGTTATGGGAATGTTGCCATTGACACATGGCACCACGTTTTTAAAGATAAACATTTTCACTTTTGCTGTTAGTGTTAAATGCAAGTCCTTCAGTACTTTCCTAGTCACTACATGTATAATAAAACACAGGAGTCTAAGGCACTTGATGAAATTTCAGGTCCACTTGACTTAAAACTTGATGTGAAACTTACTGGATCTCTTCGTGACCCATTTTATTTAGGTTTAATGGTACACTTTCCATTTCAGCTCATGAGTTTGCTACAATTGAAATAATGATTCTACATAAGAATGTAGAACTGTACTGATGGCGGTTGCTTCATAGTATATGTTGATAATAAGCTTTTTCCACAGTATAAATTTAAATTCTGCCTTCTGAGTTCTGCTAAAAACTGAGAACACAACCCCAAAAAAATTTAGCCTTCATAATTATTGACAGTGCTGCTTAATTTTAATATATGCATTCTGTTGCTTGAAAGCAAAAGTCATGACGTGTAATTTCATAAAACAGGTTTCGATTAGAGAGCAAGCTGCATTGCAGTTGAAAAATAAGCTTCACAGCAGCATTGTTGAAACCTTAGATTTTTTTCATGGAGTTACTAATTTAGTATCTTTTTTATACTTGTGTAGGTTGTAAAAATTACACATTGCCCTACCTTGCTGACGAGGGAGGGTGACAGGATTCGCAGCAATGGAAAATTTGGAGGCCTGCAGAATAAAGCTCCTCCAATGGACAAACTCAGAGGAATGGTATTTGGAGCACCAATGCCAAAACTTTATTCTACTTTCTCTGGACAGATAGGTGGGTTAATGAAGTCATAAAAATACAAAACTTCCAAAATTATATTGTTTGCCTATGTTTGTTATTCTCTTAAGTAATACAGAAAGGAAAACTTCACTTAAGCATAAAGTTATTTTAAGAAATAGGACCTGTACAATGTCCTGTTTATGAATTTCTCTTTTCTTAAAAGCTTATAGCTATTAAATTTCCTGAAAGAAGAAAAAATAATAGTAATGAGATATTTCCCTCTTTTTCTTAGTCTTATTTAGGGACTATAAGCTGTGGTAGTTAATTCAAACAACAGGCATGAGAAGCTTGAGCTGACTGAATTCTAGCATCCTTGAAAAACAAGTTTCAGGTCTTTCTACTCTGGAAACACCATACATCAATTTAGAATTTCTTACTGTGCAAGTAAGCTCTATGAAGCAGTGGTAGAAAAATTCCTGTTTTTGTAAGAGAGGATATTTCATAAGCACAACAGCTGCATTATTACCATAGCAAGAAGGTACCTTTTATTTCTTATGAGGTCACTTCCATTTCATTATGTGCTTGGAATCTTCATTTGGGAATAAAGGTTATAAATTAAGTTTGAAGGTGGCAGTTTCTGTCATGTAACAGCTGACCTGACTGATTGGTAAAACATTGAAAAGTCTTGTTCACAAATAATAATGCTATGAAATACTTTGTTTTCAAAAGAAAGGACATGAAGTTTATCCAGGAGAGTATTCCTAGAAATGTGCAATGGAGAGGACTGGGGGGAGAATGAGAGAGAACACATGCACCTACTGGAGTAGCCTTATATATGAACAAACTACTTAACATTAACCAATTGAAGGAGGAAAAAAATAAGGACTAAAGGGATCTTTACTGGCATTTCAGTAAAAAATTTATTATATATAGGGTAAACATAGTAAGCATGTCAGCCACAGGCTAAAATTTGATGCATTTAAGACACTTTATGTTTGTCTATCAACACATTTTCAATTGTTGAACTGAATTATTACCATATAAATTAAACTGGCATTTTCTGTAATCATGTAATCATGGTAAAAGAAAAAGGCATGTTTTAATTTCACTTGGAGTGATGCTAGACATTTAAAGGAAAATCATAGTAAAATTCTGTTTAAAGGACAGCATCCATCTCATTACACAGGACTTGTCTTGAACTGAATTTCACTCTTAGCATTAGTTTTGACATGCTCTTTTTCAACATTTGTAGCATAAAAGGAAAGTAGGTACTTAGTGTTCAGTTAAGCTTGGTGCAAGCCACCTAACACTCACCAAAGTAAAAGGAATGAGCCTGGGCTGACATGCTTGAACCCTTCCTTTATTACTTGATCTATTCAGTGCCTGGGCAAGGAAAAATTCTTTTTTCATATGTTAAAAGAGGAAAAAGGTTTGTCAACAAACTACACCCTTGTTTTTCTGAGTCTACTTGATTAGATTTCCGTAGGTAGGACAAAGTGAAACTCGATAAATGTTCTCTTGGTCCACAAGGTGGAATACAATTCAAGTCAGCAATACAAGCTTCTGCTTTGTAGTGCTCAAAGCAAAGCATACTACAAGCATTTAGTGTCATCAAAGGTAGAGAATTTGTTTGGAGACACAAGGGACAAGATGTGTAAAGTAATACCAGTTTCCCACATAATTTTCAGAGTTTGCTGGTACTGTGAAATAAGATATGGGCTCAAAAAGAAAAGAGGAATCAAAATATTGGATGTAATTTTTTGCCTCCCGTTACAGTCATTTTAATAACAGCTACCAATCCATTATAAGTTCGTGTGTTTTTTAAGTAGTGCTTTAGAAATATATGTTTTCTTGTGGATTTATACATTGTCTGAATTGTATTTGTTAGCGTTCTAAATCAAAATGGCCACATATTTATTGTTTTGTGGTTTATTATTTTATTCTTCCATTAGATCTTCTTCAGCAATACCGTGCAGCAGTGGTTAAACTCGATAATGTGAATAAGGACCTTGATTTACATTTGCAGTCTCTGAACACGCCAGAAATGCAAAAGAAAAAACAGGAACTTGCTGAACAAGAGAAAAGCCTCAAGCTAGTAAAACAGAAATTGGGTAGGTTATTGTATTATAATTTTGGTGTCCTAAAGGAGACTTAACTGAAACCAGATGTATTCTGCTCTTGCAAACTAAGAAGTACAAACTATGAAGGAAAATTGTTAACATTAAGAGCTTAGAGATGTCACACTTTAAGGAAAGAACAGAAAAACTGTATGTAGTACTATGATGGTGTAGATAGTGCCTAGAGCAGCACTGTCCTGTATTGTGTTCAGATAATAACAATGTGGTCAGTCAGTGTCTTGTGAACATGAAACTATGATCTCACTAATAAGAGATTATATAACTATTTGTGTGGCTGGCTGAATGGCTTTTGCTAAGGAAACACAATCAAAACATTGTGCTATAAAAAGAAACACCCCTAAGTCTGCAAGGATAGTATTTCTGAGTTAGAAGTGGGTTTTATGTAAATATCAAATAATTTACAATATTTCAAAATATATTTAAAAAATCAACATTTACTCTGTGACTGTTATAAGTAAAGCAGATAGTTTTATCTGTCACCTTTGAACTTGGTTTGAGACATAAGGTAACCATAAAATTTATGGCATATCTAAAACCTTACTTCAGAGGTTTAACTCTATCTGTTAGAGGGCCCATTTATAACCAGCGGGTTTAATTTTTTTTTGTTGTTGTTCTGATTTGCAACTCTTTCATAGGTATGACTCCTGCTTTATCAGATAAAGGCGCTGAGTCATTACTTCAGCCTATAATGTTAGATATGTCTGACACTCCTATACCTCCCAAAAGAATGCGAAGAGAAACAGTGAAAAAATTGTATAGGTAAGTCTGTTCTGAATCTAGTCATTATTTTCTCATATCCTGAATTCAAAACAAAAACTAGTTTATTTTGCATATTTTTAATTCATATTTGTATGCAGTAACCAACAATTAGTAGAGTTTGCATAAAACTGATTTTCAATACATTTTTTTTAATTTCTGCTGCTATTTAAGCTTAATATAAAGATTTGCTTAATGATTCTAGTTCTGTTTCTCTTTATGAACTGACTGATTGGCATCTTCTAGCATTCACATTCTCTGTGTTTTCTGGTATATTCAACTCTGTTACACCCCAGAAATATTTGAGATGGCTTGGTCTATAAACTCTTTTCAGGTTTGATTTCAAATACTGGAAAGATAAACAGAGAAAAAATTGTTTTTACAGAATAAAGAATCATACTTACACAGCTTTTTCTAAGTAACTATCTGAGCTGAACTGGCAGTAAAGTATTTAACACAGTTCTCTCTTTACCTGTGTATCTTCTTCTGCATTCCCTCTGTGGCTAAGGAGCATTTGAACACACACACACACACAAAATCTGGGAAATCTGTATGTCTGTATCTTTAAAGTGACATGGAACTGACTTTTCCATTTCTCATGTCCATCCTCATGGCTACATCATTCTTTGCTGAACTACGGTCGTATTTTTAAGATTATTTAAATCTTATCCAGTTGTGTTCTGTGAATCTCTGAACAAGTGTTCACTATATTACTATGTCTCTTTATTATTTGTATTGGTTACTATTTTAATTTTTATCTACATATAGAACTGAAATGGTTATGTATTTAAAGTATCTAATATTAGCCTGGTGCTATTCTTCATTTTAACAAAATAATTAAATAATAAGCTGTGCACAGATTTGGGGTTTATGTTATTTATACTAAGGGGAGCTCTGTGTTATATATATGTATTACATATATATATATGTAAGAGAAAAGCTTTGTTTATAAGCAACTGTGCTTTTATTTTTGTTTAGCTCAGAAGAATGGTTCTCCTGTCCCACAAAGCAGCAGCAGCAGCAGCAACAGCAAGTGCTGCAAATGGCCCCTTCAGAACTTAATGGAACTACACGAAAAAGAAAGGCATAGACTGATATGACCTGCTTGGAAAAACTATATATTGAAAATGTGAATACATTCAGTTAAAGGAAATTCTTATGTTGTATTACCCATTACTATGAAGATTTTTATACCAATAGAAGATACAAATTAGTTAGTGGTAACAAAAGTTTAAGTATTTAACATTGATAGCCCAATTTTTGTATAGTTAATTTTAATTTCTGAAGGCTTTCAGAGTTTTTACGTTCATGTGTGAAAAAAGTTTAAAATATATTCTTTTTTATTTATGAAAAAATAAAGGATCTTTTCAGTAAAACTGCTTCAGTGCAAAGCACTGCCAATACAATCACTTGTATTGAATAGATTGTCATGAAATGAGATTTTAATTTAAAAAAACATCCCAGGCTGTCTGGGAGAAGAGAACTTTCTATAGTAGTCTTTTCTGATGGATGAGCTGTTGAGGTAGTATCAATTCAAAAGGGAGGGTTTAAGCAGCAATATACTGAGATCTAACTGCAGACGTTCATAAAGTCTTCACACGGTTAGCAAGAAGCCCCTATCAAAGGCTATATCCAAGGTGTTGGCATGGGAATTAATTTCTCCTTCAGACAGTGCCAATGGAAAAACAAAGTAACTTGTGAGTATGAAAAGTGCAGTGGGTTTACTGTGTGTACTAGGTGGCTGTTTTATGGATTGGTGAGTAAAGGGTGAGTAGGGATACTTCACAGTTGTGGATGAGATATAAAATCGTACCAAAGCTAACCATCTTTTCACATCTGTATTACCACAACCATCGTAAAGGGACCTCACTGCATAAGCAGATAAAAGATTACTCCTTGACACGAAAAGAATAACTATGACAGAAGGATTTGAGTAGGAAACAGTAACGTCACAAAGGAAAAAGAAAAATCCTTACAGCTGAAGTGTGTGTGTGAATTTTAAGAGGTGGAAATGGAGACTTCAGCTGGATGTAAAATAATCATGTTGGGAAACTGTAGATACCCACGCAGAATTTTACTTTACAAGGCTGTCCCCAACTTCAAAAAACAAACAAAAAACCAAAACCAAAAAAACAAACAAACAAAAACAAATAAACCACCAAAAGAAAAGAAAAATATGATCCTGCTGGTTTTCATAAATACCTAGAAAATTAAATTGTCCATGGTTTGAGAAATGGAGTCTTAAAATGCGAGAGAAAATAGCCAACAGGTAGACGAGACCAAAAAAAAGAGCCAAAGGTCACCTCTAGTGATCTGCATCATAAGGATTTTAGTGATGAACAGGGCAGAAAAGGACCAGGCATAAATAAAGATACAGTTTCAGCCAGGGTCAGAGCGAGCAGCTGGAAACATTTGATTGAATGAAAATGATAGGGCAAGAGTAGAAAGCTAAGCTTGAGAAAGTATTAGTTGAAGCCATGTAAATTAAGAAATAGACGGTGGTCAAGGGTGTGGGTGTGTTGTTCACATCTGCCTCAAAGAATTCCTGCCTTGGAGTGAAAGTTGGCACCAAATCTACTGATTTATACTCTCAGCAGCATGTATTTTATATACAGCTTTTCTGAAAAGGGACTTTAAACTTAAAAAAATATGATGGCATCCTGCTAGAAGTTTCAGAATGCTGATCACTGTTGCACATCTCTGTGACATTTCTAATTAAATGAAATGTCTCCAAATTAAGGAGAAATTAAACAGGGCAGTTTGTGGTGGAATGTTCTCCAAAGCTTCATGTCATAAAGTAGGCTAAACATCAAATTGTCCTGTTCTTAAAGAAAATAACTATATTCAAGTATAACATGTAACACCAGCAAGAAACTATGCTAGCCCTTCCTCAGCCCTTTTTCCTGTTTTTCAGCTCTAAATTTAGACATACAGGCTTAAACTAGGTAGCCATAGTGGAGGATTTGCCACATGAGAAGTGGTGCCACCACACCAAGTTACTTGGTAGCACTTCTTTCAAATGCATGTATTTTAATTCTGACATCTGCCAAGTCTCAGCCTCCAACCTCTGGATAACCTTGTTGATTTAATCTTGTTGGATTAAATACATATTCTGGCAGAAATGTTTCCTTTTGGAATTCATCTCTTGCCTTTGATAGTCAGTCGTAGGCACTACCAGCATCATGTGATGTATCTCCCTGCTGGAAGAAGCAAATATGAAATTAAGAATGTTTTCCGGGGTTGTGCAATAGCTATCGGAGATTTCAGGAAATTTCACCAGGGAATCTTCAGGATTTTCCAGCAGAGTGATTGCAGGTTATTACAGTGCAAGTTACTGTTTTGCATAGGCTGTTTAGGGCAACTGATTTGGTCATGACAAAACATTTGAGCTCTGAAGGTAAGTGTCGGTTTTTTTCCTTTACACATTCTTGACTCTCTAACAGAGCAGACCAGGGACCTCTGCCATGCTGTCACCTGTGTGTTGTTCTTGTTGGTTTCATGAGGGGCTGGTGGAAATCCCTGCAGGAAAAGTGAAAGTGGTTGTGACTCGGGTCTGGGCCTGCTCGCGGGAACAAGGAGCTGGTTTCTGATGGAGGCTGGAAGCAACTCCAGGTGGGGAAGGGCTGCTGGCTGCCACATCAGAGGGAGATGGAGCAGCTGCTCGGCAGGGCTGGGTGGAGATGGGATGGAGGCAAGAGCTGCAGGCATGTTGGGTCAGGTGGCATCAGCCACAGAGCAGAGCTGGCTGGGAGTCAATTCTCTTTGTTCTGTCATGGCTACTGGCACCTACCTGTCGCAGCCCAGGGAAACAGGACCTCAACACCTGTCTTTTTTTGCAATAGGCAGACACTGGTCTGGTGCCCCGTCCCAGTGTGAGGTGATAATTGCAGCATGCACTATTTGCACTGTGTTATCACTGTACCCTGTGAGGAAGCCGAGTGGGAGGCCCATTCCTGGGCCCCATGATCCCACTCCACACCACAGGCCCTGTACTCCCCACAGCAGGTTTCCTGCTCAGAAGGTAGACAAGGTTTCCCTCATCAAAGGACCTGAGACCTTGCCCTTACCCCAGCTTGCGGCTTTGATTGCTCCCTGCCCCATCAGACCCCAGTATCTTCATGCTGTGTGCCAGGCTCATCAGTGAAGATGGAAATTAGGGCACTTGTCAATGAAGACCTGGAACCTAAGACAAAAGTGGATCAAGAGGAAACCTAATGTGTGTCTTCTGCCTGGGCTTCTGTCAGCAACTGTATTTACCATCTTATCTTCTTCCCAGTCTCCCTCCCTTCAGCAGAGGAAAAAACATCAATGTCAAGCCTTTATTTTTCTTTTGCCCTTCCCTAAAAGGACCATGGCTTGACTTGGTGCTTAAGCTCTTCTTCCCTAGCACTGGCGTATACTTCCATGCTTTCTGCTCTTCCTCTAGCACGCAGGGATGCAGAGACTGCCTGTCACCTGAATGGGGTTACACTATGTAACCCAATGATAAAGGTTGGATGACAAGTCCTTCCTTGCTAATTCACACTACTGTGGCGTTACAGCCCCACCATCAGTACCGTGGCCTTAACTCTACATCTTTATCATCCCAGTATCACCATCTTCTCCAGTATTTCTCTAGCCACGTGTCTCATCTGGGACTTCCTCTGCTTCCTCCAGGGCCAAAGTCCCCTTGGCAGCCAGAGTGCCAGTTCGAGGAAAGAGCTGTGAGAGGGAAGGAAGAAAGGATGATACCCAGGGGAGCAAAAGAAAGGCAGAGCAGGAAGCAAGGCAGGGAACCACTGCAGGATGCTACCACTACATCAGTAGCCTGCATGTAAAACACACCCATTCCAAATGTCACCTTGTGAGACTTTGGCAGTATAATTACTGGAAGTTTTCCTCTGAAGCCTCCAGAGTAGGTGTATATTTGCTGAATTTAGCTTTATATTGCTGTTCTGAACTCCATTTCAGCTAAGCCTTTAAAGAGATTTGCAGTCGCCATTGATGAATGGTTCATACTTAGTTAATCACAGTAAGAAGAGAGAGAAATAAGTTGGTTGCTGTACTGTGGTTTTTTAGGGATGAAGTGTCTACAGGTGCATTTTGCAGTTATTCTTCCAGCCCTTATCCCTATAACTGTGTGGTTCTAGGTAACTGGGATCCAGTAGTTTGGTTAGGGGTAAGGAGAAGTGAAACAAACTCAGTGTCCTTAGTGAATGAAGTACAACTCAAGGTGTGAGCCCTTAAAGCAAGTCCAGCTTACTAAGGCATGTTATGTTTGGTGATGCAGGAACAGCAATCCTCCTTGTTATTTGAAAAGTCATGGCAGTGAGGTGAAGGCCCTCTGTGCCTGGGAAGATCATGGAACAGATCCTCCTAGAAGCTCTGCTAAGGCACGTGGAGGGCAGGGAGGGGATTTTGGACAATCAGCACGGCTTCACCTTGGACAAGTCTTGCCTGACCAACCTGGTGGCCTCCTTCTATGATGGGGTGACTACTTTAGTGGACAAGGGAAAAGCTATCTGTTTGGATTTCTTCAAGGCCTTTGAAATGGTACTCCATGACAATATTCTCTCTAAATTGGAGAGAGATGGATTTGATGAGTGGACTGTTTGCTGGATGAGGAGTTGGCTAGGTGGTCACATCCAGAGGGTGATGGTCAGTGGCTCAGTGTCCATATTGCAGTTGGTGACAAGTGATGTCCCACAGGGGTCTGTACTGGGGCCAGTATTGCTTTATATCTTCATCAGTGACACAGACAGTGGGATCAAGTGCACCTTCAGCAAGTTCAAGGACAACACCAAACTGTGTGATGTGGTTGACATGCCCAAGGGACAGGTTGCCATCCAGAGGGACCTGGACAAGCAATCCAGTTGGCACCTGGGAACCTCATGGGGTTCAACAAGGCCAAGTACAAGATGCTGCACCTCGTTTGAGGCAGACTCACTATCTGCACAGGCTGGAGGATGAACAGAGTGAAAGCAGCCCTGCCAGGAAGGACTCTGTGGTGCTGATGGGTGAAAAGCTGGACGTGATCCGTGAATATGTGCTTGCAGCCCAGAAAGCCAATTGTATGCTGGGCTGCAACCAAAGCAGTGTGGCCAGCAGGTTGAGGGAGTTGATTCTGCCTCTGCTCTGCTCTTGTGAGACCCCACCTGGAGTGCTGTGTCCAGCTCTGGGGTCCTCAGCACAGGAAGGACATTGACCTATTGGAGCAGGGCCAGAGGAGGCCATGAAGATGATCAGAGGGCTGGAGCACTTCTCCTGTGAGGAACGACAGAAAGAGTTGAGGTTGCTCAGCCTGGAAAAGAAGGCTCCAGCGAGACCTTACAGTACTTTTCAGTACCTAAAGGAGGGCCTATAAGAAAGATGAGGAGAGAGTTTTTAGTCCTGTTGTGGTACAAGAGGTAATGGTTTTAGAATAAAAGAGGGTAGATTTAGACTAGATAGAAGGAGGACATTTTTTTACAATGAGGGTGGTGAAACACAGAAACAGATTGCCCAGAGAGGTGGCAGATGTCCCATCCCTGGCAACCTTCAAGGCCAGGTTAGATGGGGCTCTGAGCAACCTGATCAAGTTGAAGATGTCAGCGGGTTGGACTAGATGACCCATAAAGTTCCCTTCCAACCCAAACTATTCTATGATTCAATCAAAGAATTCCATTTTACTTGATGCTCAGATCTTTGAAGATTCATTAAAAATTATTATTAATTGTTCAGGCAAATATTATACTATTCCAGGAGTCAGTTTCCTTCAGACTTTCCATTCTTTCTTTTTGTTGTTAATCCTAACAGTCATTTTCTACTGATACCTTCATCCTCCATTATCACAGCTTGTATTTTTATGTGATAGCAGCAAGGGAATCAGCTGTTTTTAAAGACTTTTATGATTACAGTATGACACTAGGGTTGTATCATTTTATGGACATTTAATAAAGCATTAGTAAGGAACTGTCACTGAAATGTTATTTGCCTTCATGCACCAACATTTTCTCCCAATAAATTCTGCTCCCAAGTTGTTGGGGTTTTTTTTTATTTTATATTTAGGAAACACAGCCCATTAAGATTGCATTTCATGAGCACACAGCAAGGATAATAATTACTACTGAGGCAACCATCACAGAACAGATCTGCAGTAAATTCCCTTTCATCTGCCAGAATACAGTACAGCTTGGAAGAAGTTTTAATATTTTCTTTTTAAAAAGTCACTTTACTTATTATCTAGGAATTAAAGCATGTTTTACTGATGGTGGCAGTAACACTATCAGTATAAAGCAGCTGTTAGCCTCCATTTCTGCCTATTGCTGGAAAGGGTGTATCCAGTGATTTTGACATTCCTGTCACACCGGATCATCTCCCCAGGATTCAGCAAGAGTCATCACTTAAGGTTCATAAAAACCTGAAACAGATGTGTATGTGCATACACACAGAAAGTTATATCTGTTATACATTTAAACATACATATAATTCCTCTATTTTCCTGTATTTCCATAAACAGGCTCTTCAACTCCCACTATGGAAATGCGTAAAATTCCAACAGAGCTACTGTGTTGACAAGATGTACTTTAGCTGCTCACTTACTTTGCCTGTGTGACGTCTTCTCTGCTATGAAATGGTTCCAAGAGCAAAGCAGCCTTAACTTTAGAAAACAAAACTGGCATAAAAAAATGTGTGTATGTAAACCAATTGAATGGGATTTTATTTTAAACCAACCTATATATAAAACTGGGGAAAATTTTCATCTGTTAGGGGAAAAATACCAAGCATCTTCAGTTTCCAAATATATTAATTCCACAGATTTTACCATATATGTTAATGGGTTCTTAAAACTCTCACTAGTTTTTATAGGACTGAGTATTTATGAGGGCTCTAAAGAAATCCCCACACATTACGTTGTGGGTAATTATTTTACAGTAGGCTAGCTGTTTATGACTATGCTATTTAGTCCCTGTTTGTATGCACATCATCAAGCACACATGTAGTTTGCAACAGAAATGGGCCACAAAGACTTTCCTTCAGTTTGCCAAAACTGAAAATATTTTATACAACAGCAGAACTATTTGTTTCAGTCTTACATAGGAACAAATTATTTTTTTAATCTACTAACACAGTCCAAGAATCTTTTCCTAAACTATGTAGTGTTCACCCTTTTTAGCAAATGAATGTCACATTCTAGTTGCTTGAAGGACATTTAGTGGGCTCTCATTTCCTATAATCCAGTCCCTCTTTATCCCTCATCCTTTAACTTTGGCAAATCAATTAAACCATATCATGCAACAAATACACAAATTATTGCATTCAAGCCTAATTTCTAGAACAGAAAAATTATTTTCCCTCAATGTACTTGCAAATTTAGAAGAATGGTGAACTAACAAACTAGCTGCAGGAACCTCTCATTCATCAACTTTCACCAAAAAAAAACCTTGGTAGGTTAAAAAGTTACTGAACAAAAAAAAAGTATTAAATTAAAAGTTGCTGCTACTTTGTTTAATTGGAAAATGGGAATGATCAAAAAAACCTAAAAGTTAACTTTCTCCAGTAAACAGCTAGTGAAACCAAATGTTTCATATTAGATACAGCTCCCGCTTTTAGTGTGTTCTTACAACTAGGGTCCAAAACATACCGGAGAAACAAAATGGCAGTGTCATAAAATTTGTACTTATAGGCTGCCTTATAACAAAAGGGAAAGGTGGACTGTCATGCTCCCACTTTGTTTTACTTTCAAAAACCTGTCTTTTTAACTCTAAGGGTCTCTTAGCACGTACATATGTGCTGGCGTAATGTCAACCTAAATTAACGACTTCTGATTTGGAAGATACAGATGAAGGCCCAGCTTTGCTCAAACTGGAAGGGCTGGTTGTGCAAGAGGAAGATTCATGACAGCCTGAGGAATGCAGTGAAAAGAATTCTTCCTAAACAATGGAGGAGGCCATTCTACAAGTTGCTCAAGAGTTTCTTTTCTTCAGCAGAGTCCTGGGGCAATTCTAGCACAGAGAATGTCCTGTGAAAAGTGAGAAGGGATGGTTGGAAGCCCTCTTAATGTTAGGGACTTCTGACAGAAGCAGTCAGGAGTGTAGTTTTAGTGATGCATACCAGAGCTAACTCAGCAATGGGAAATCAAAGCAGAGCTGCTTAAGTGGAAGCACACTGAAGACTGTGAGAAGCCTCACATTCTGCAATTCAGCCTGCTTCTGTTGCCAGTGGTAGTTTGGGCAGATAAATGGGTTACAGAGAGCTACCTTCAGTATAGCAACTTCACCTTGCATCATTCACATCTGAACTGACCTAAGGCATACAACAAGGCTGGTTGAGTCAAACAGCTGCAGCAGCATGATAAAAATGGGGATGGGTTAAATCAGATGGTAAGTTACAGTGTGTTGCTGTTGCACTGTGGTGTTAGACAGACATGTAAGCTTGCAACTAATCATGTCCTTCATGGCATTTTAACCACCACTTTGAAGCTTGTAAGTACATTCTGAGTAGAGAGCCTTCAGATGCCAAAGGCAGTTTGTTATCATGCACAGCTTGAAAGGAAAACCTCCCTCTGAAAGTGTGTGGTCAGACCAAGACTGACTTATCCAGCTGGACTCTGTATGGAGATTGTATCTACCTGCAGAATTAGGCCCATCTAGGAGTCCATGTCAGAGCATCTGACCTGTACGAGATTTGGCTGTTCTTGCCCTCCTCCTTACTCTACAAACACTGGGAAGCCAGCAGCAGTGCTGGAGGAGGGCTGTACTTTTCTCACACTGCACAAAGCCAAAAAGGTCTTTACTTTTTGCTCTTAACTGTTACTGAGAGTAAGCTTGTGATACTGGTAGAGTCTCTCTCCCCTACCAATCTTTGACACCAGCACATGTCAAGATATTTCAAATATAAAAAAGAGTCCTCAGAGAAGTCCAAATAGAGGAGTGTGTGGCAGGGAAGGGGGAGGTGCGGAAGCGATAGAGTATAAGGAATCAGACATCACTGCTTTGAAATTTGACTCTGAAGTTTCACATGTCCCAAAAGCAGACCTGAGAGTTTGTTAGGATTCTGTTGTTGGATGCTTCCAAGACGAAAATGGCTTGGGGTTAGAGAGGAACTGGCCATGGAGGCTACTGGCACATGACTTTGAGAGCCCCCAGAAGACTCAGAAGTGTGATAGGAGTTCCCTACAATCAGATGCTGGTGGCACAGAGAAGATGAACAGGAAAACAGAAGTTTCTGGAGTTCCCAAAAATAAAATACCAGGTAAGTATGCAAGGAGTAACATGAAAGCAGAACCGAGAGATGGACACGTCTATCAACACGAGCAAGAGCTACTCTGGTAGATTTATGGACGACCTCACCAGCGAGACTCCTAAAACCTATTTCTGTTTCCACACTGACAGCAAGGCATGGATTCAGGATTCTAGTGAATATACACTGCAAAACCTCTATGCAGTGAACTTGCAACTTATGCCAAATACCTTGTTCCAAAAGATTTTATGGGCCACTTTTCCTCACCATAGTGATCAGGTAACTTCCCTGGGTTGCTGAAAGGTCATGGAGACAGAATTAACTTTAATCAAGTCTGGTGGTAAAATAACCCATTTTTCTTATGAGAAAGAAAACACTGAAGTTTTTAGATTTTGTATCATCCTTGTGGGGTATTTTGTGGCTCCCAGAGTCATCTAATTCCCAGTTACTCAACCACCCTCTGAATCACAGCGTGGGAACGTGTTCTAGGATATGCAAATCCAAGTAATTTTTTTCTGTTAATATTTCTTAACTGTAAGGAGTATTTTCTAGAAAATTAAGTTAAGTATGCCTGGAGAAAGAGAACTAACCATGGATATACACAGATATACTTCATGTGCTTTGCACAAAAAATGTCAGGTATTCTGGAGAATAGTTGCTCATTATATATTGATACACTGGTTCTTAAATCTGATAAATACATTTAAAATATACGTGTTGATTTTTTTCCTAGCCTGGTTTACTTTCTCTTATCTTAGAATGGTAATACACACCACTTGTGGTGTAAAGAAAGATTGGAAACATTATTTCAACCAAATGTGTTGAAGTGCAAATAACAAGTGAACTTTTGAACTCTCTTGCATTCTCTGAGGATCTGGAGGGGTCTCTGCCAGGCTTGGAGAAAGAGCTGAATATGGGTGCTTTTGTTAGAATTTTGGCAAATAGAATTATCTGGAATTAACATGGTTTATTCAGATTCCAGCTTATCACTTCAAAATAGATTTCTCTTGAATAAGAATTACTCAGTTTCTCTTATGAAAGTTTCCTGTACGTAAGAGGGTAGCAGTGACCCTGTGTCAAATGCATGATAGCATTATCAAAATAGAGGAATCTGGGGTCAAAGAGTTTGCTGGCTAGCTCTGTTGCCAAGACTGTCTGTTCCAGATCCTTATAAAGACATGCTGACACATCTATGTAATGTGTGAAGGACCTGATGATATGGAACATTTTCCACACCGTCACTTCAAATGTGAGCCTTTCCTTTGCTGAAAATCTCTCCTACATGTGCAGAGATTGTATGTAAAAAACAATAACAGAAAATATACCATTTTCAGGTGTGAGGCAAGAACTGGAAAGAAATTCGGGCTCTTTTTCCAGAGCTGGCAAAGCACAAAGCAGTTCAGTGTTCTGCATTAAAATGAAATTTTGCAACACATTTACAATACAGTTAGAACGTTGGGAATCAGCAAGTTTATCAACTGTTACTTCATTCTTTTGTTCTCAGTTTTCAGAATGCTTCTGAATTTCAAAATCACAGCTATCACTTTTAAGTCTGCTCTGTCTTTGGAATGTATTTGCCACATTTTGCATGGATTCTGACTGTGTCTCTCCCTTCACTTCTTCCAGAAGTTCTCCTGATTCCTGGTAAAGAAGGAAATTTGTTAGAACATTCCTCAGGTTTTAGGCAATGCCCATTATTGCTCTTGGAAGGCTTTGACGAAACAACTACACAGAGAGATACAGAAGTTGTCAAATCCTGTTAAAATTCATTTAGGTTAAAAATAAATAATGCCATCTCAGAATCCATAACATTTAGAGCTTTCATCTGCATCATTTCCTCTGTCAGCTTGCCTTTAAAAAAGAATTGTTTCCTAACCCTCTGCATATACCTATTTAGTAAATTTTGTGAGTGGTAAATGTAAATTTCTCCTCATAAGAAAAACGAAAACCAGAATCCTTAGGATGAAAAAAATAGGTACCAGATTATCTCTGCCAAAGGATCTAAAAGGCTTTGAAGATGCAGTGCTGGATGTCACTTCACACAATTTTTGTTTGTTTTTTTTTTTCTTTCCTAAACTTCAGGTCAAGTCTGGTATAAATTCCTCCAGGATGGAAAATAAAGATGAATAAATAGGACTCATTCCTGTAGGCAACCTGCAGTCAAACTAAAATTTTATAACCAAATGCTTTCTCCCTTTTTCTTTGTTTAAAATATCAGAAAAAGAACCAAGTTTCCAATAATTACTATAGAGCAGATGCAGATGGGTCCTGTCTTTTTCAACAGTCTGGTCCTCTGCTACACTGGATAAATCATAGAATCAAAGAATGGTTTGAGTTGGAAGGCACCTTAAAGATCATCCACTTCCAACTCCCCTGCTGTGGACAGGGATGCCTTCCACTAGACCAGGTTGCTCAAAGATCAATCCAACCTGTCCTTAAACACTTCCAGAGACAGGGCATCCACAACTTCTCTGGGCAACCTGTTCCAGTGCCTCACCACCCTCACGGTAAAGAATTTTTTCCTAATATCTAATCTAAACCTACTCTCTTTTAGTTTGAAGCCACTTCCCCTTGTCCTGTCACTCCATGCTCTTGTAAAAAGTCTCTCTCCATGTTTCTTATAGGTTCTCTGCAGGTACTGGAAGAATGCAAGTGGGTCACACAGAAGCTTTCTCTTCTCCAGGTTGAACAATTCCACTTCTTTTAGCCTTTTTTCATAGGAGGGGTGCTCCATCCCTCTAACATCTTGGTGGCCCTCCTCTGGACTTTCTCCAACAGGTCCCCCAGTGCTGGGGACCCCAGAGCTGGATGCAGTTCTCCAGGTAGGGTCTTCAGCAGGGGTAGGTAAAAGCCATTTTTCATTTACATGTGTACAATTTTGAATGCTCCAGGAGTCTGTATTTTCAGCAGCAGCAGGTCCATGCAGCCACATCAGATGCTAACATCTTAAAGCACAGACACAGGCCAGAATTCAGGCTTCCCGTCTGAAATGTCTCAGGGGGTTCTACCAGCCAAGATATACTCTGTACAAACTGAGTCCCCATACGATACAATCAAATGCACTGCCTGGTAGGATAAGCAAATAAAAACTGGGTGTTTTTTGGTATTTTGTCTAGTTTCACACCAACTGTCCACTTTTCTTGGTACCCTGCAGACCAGCCTGCTAGTGTTCTAAGAATCACAAATGGATATGTTGTGCATTATCAGCAATCTCGGCTACAGCACCAACTGCAACTGCACTGAGCAACTTTGTGCTTACTGCCCTTGCTCAGCTTCACAGACTGTGCACGATTCACTCAGAGCGCAGAACCTGCAGAGGCCCCTTGCCTTCAAAAGTCCCGAGCCAACCTTGTCCTGAACAGCAGTGAGGTTTTGTTGTCAGCATAAAATCTTTTGTAACCATTTTTTGCCAATTGAAAAACAGGACCAGACCCTAGAGACAGTCTGTAGAAAAGGATTGTTTTGTTCCCACCCCTGGATGTGCGTCCAACCTATGTTGCAATGTTTGGCTGTGGACTTCTGCCTTTTTTTTTCTTTTTCTTTTTTTTTTCTTTTTTTTCTTAACTGCCTGAAAACAAAAGAGTATATCCATGCAAAGGATCGGATCTATGCTTAAATTTTAAGCTGAGCTCCTCACATTTAAATTACTTAAAGCCTGGAAAAAATTATTAACACTTAATGCCTCTCAGAAGAGTTTTACAAGTCACCAAGAAATGAGTCAGGCATGAAATGCTGTCTGTAGGTTTAGAGGGCAGCTGAAATGTAAATACCCAGTTACCACAGGCTGGATTAAGAGGAAAGAAAGGTAAGTGTCTTTTACTGCAAATTACAGTAACTACCTATTATGTAAGTTTCCCACCAGTAACTCAATCCAGATACATGACCCGAACCAGAGAAAGGTAAATGGAATAAAAGAATTGTAAGGGAAGGCTGAACAATGAGATAGAAGAGTGAAGGACTCTGATTCCATACTTGGATAAAGAAGTTAATTAAAGTCATTGCTCCTTTTAATATGCCACATAGCAAATAGTGCTTTAAGGTAATCTGTGTTGCCAACCCCAGAACAGCAACTCCAGGGCACTGCTGAAAGTCAGAAGTAGATGGATAAAGATAGTAACTTACTGCAAACTTGTAGCAATAAAAAAAAGTAAAATTAGGGGGCTGGCTTAAAAGTCAGGAGATTTAAAAATTATACAATTCTTTGTACTTTCCTTTTTGTTTCTGAGCCTGTAGGATCTATTTGAGTCAAGTTTTCAGATTACTCTCAGCCATGGAATGCCAGAACTAACTTCTTCTTGCAAAACAATCTGCATTACTCAAATCAAGATGGAATTCCAGGAACTGGAACTTAAATGAAAAAGCAAAATGTATGAGATGCTGCAATAAAAAAAAAAGTAAAGGCAAAAGAAGCACAGTATTAACAGAAGTTATTTTTCTGCCTCAACTTTTAAAGAGAAGACTGATGTAACAAAATCCAACCCATAATCTAACAATGATAAATCAATCCTCCTCCATAAGGATTTCACTGCTGTAACTTGTAAAGTCCATTGAACTGAACAGACCTCTCTAGGAATAAAGGTCTTGGGAGCATTCCCATTTTTTCAAGGCAAAAAGGACAACTCATGCATGAGGCAGTAAATTTTTGGCTGTCTCAGAATACACTCAGTGAAGTGGCTCTTTGTGAGTTATCTAAATCTCTGCACTTATACACAGTTGATGTTTCTAGACATTTGGCTTACTGTTTCTGCTCTGGATACTGATGTCTTCTTCTGTGAAAGAGAACTGTCCCCATAATTTGTGTTAAAAAGAGAACTGTCCCCATAATTTGTGTTAATCTTCTGCATTGTGCTATTTGCAGTGAAATTACAGTGTAATAATTTGCAGTGATTTCCTTGACCTTCAATTAGGAAATGTCCTACTGTGCTTCAGGCAATTTATTTTCCCCTAGTGCAGTATAAAATTATGTCTACAGCTACAGCCTCTGTGATGTTATTTCTCTATCAATGACAAACTTCAGGGAAACATTAGGAATGAACTGCTGTGACTTACTAATTGAATGTTTAGCTTCAAGTGGACTATTGTTGGTAATCCTGAAAAACTGTTCAAACTGAATGTGTAGACTGGCATGAAGTAAGGCAGAATCTCACAGCAAAGATTGTCCTATTTCTACAAAATTAAATTTGAAAGGAGCAAAATGGTAGCCCATGTATTTCTAAACAGCAATGACAAATATAAGCTTTTAATTTCTTCCAGAAAGAGCAACATAGTGGAAAAGAAAAGACCAAAACTCCCTGCTCCTCCATCTCTGCTTCCTTCCCATTCCCTCCCCCTCTATCCCAACCTCAGCTGTCCTACAGCACTTATATTACTGGAATACAGAGAATTTCACCTGGCACAGTTTAACCACTTCCCAAACTGACACAGGCTATCCCAGTGTATGCATGATAACCATGCCTGTGTCTATAAAACCTTTTCTGGCTTTAACATGGGTGGTATAACCAGAGTGGCAAAACTCCCTGTAGAGACCATGCCTTGGCACAAAGCTTGGCACTGAAGACAACAGAGCTCTGATTTTGTTCATAGTCTCTAGCATCACTGACAGGTACCTATAAACCAACAGGATTCCTTCCTTAATCACTTTTTATCCTAGAGCAGTAGTGATCCCACTGTGGTGCTCTGTAAATGGCTAAGGGAATAAAAAGAAAAGTCTAACACCAGCAGGAGAAGAGAGTATTAACAATTCCTGACAGAATTCATCCTAAAGTTTAGGTTTAATTTTAACTATCATAAAAAAAGTATTTTAAATAACATTCTACAGGCCTGAAATTCTGTGCTCCTAAAAGTAAAATCAAATGCTGTAAATAATGCCAGATGCCCTGAACTGAGTCCATGACTGAGTTCATTCTTGAACACATGCTGCTATACATAAATTCTTCGTATCTTATGTTCTCTTAATTCTGAAACCATGAGTTCATTTTACCACTAGTGCATACAGTCTTGTTCAGTGGAAGTATTACTGTCATTTGATCCACCAGTTCTCAATCCCACACACAGGAAACACACCAGCAATGTTCATCTTTAATTTCTTCTCCCTCAGCCATCATCCCTGTAGCCATTGCTCTTCCAAGATGACATAAAAACACACCCTTTTTGGCAATGGATATTTCCTTTTAACAATGAAAGACAAATTAAAAAGGATACAAGTCCGTGGCTGACCAAGAACACTCATTCGTATAGCCTGGAGCAGGAAGGATGTCAAAGTGTAATACGTGTCTGAAAGAATCAGAGGAAATGGCATCATCAGAAGGTTTTGATCTCAGGTGGGAAAAAGGAAATTCAAGACTGATCTGGACTCATCTCATCCTCAACTTAAGGATACTGCTGAAATCTCTGAGATGTTCTAAAATCTAAATATTTATGACTATACATAAATACTTAGCTAAATGATATTATGATGCAGAATGGAGAGGTCAGTAGTGAGAAAATTTAAATATATATTTAACTATTCCTCCCTACTTACCAATTGCAATTAACTACATGACCATTGCTTGTTAGGAGACGTATTTAAACCTACCCACCCTCCTCTCCCTGGAAAGAAACAATCAGCAAAACCATAATCTGTGTAAAACACTTCTGTACTTCCCCAAACTCCATGGATTTTGCTGCCCAAGTAATGGAATTACTTTAAACTAGCATGTCTGAATGAAAGAGTCTTTCATGTTTTTAATTAAACTATTGATTCTTGCCTGAGCCTTTCAAGAGAAGGTGACAGAATGAGGCATGCAATGCACACAAACAGTATCCAGTGATGTTATCCAGCAGAGGTTTGATTGAAACAAATCTTGGGTGCTTAATCTCTAGTTTTGACAGAGATGAGGGCTGTTAATTCCCATCAACATTGGTGGGAGAGAAGTACTCACCTACTTTAAGGATGTTGCCCTTGACTCATTCAAATTGCTTAACTGACCAAACCAGAGCACTGCTATCACCAGTTTATTTATCTGTAGCCCTGAGAAATTCAGTACACATGGTTTGTGCAGCTGGATTACACACAGTTAGACTCACAATTAGGATACAATGCAAAACATTTATTGAGAATAATTTCTTGGAAAAATCTCTAGAATAAACACAGATAACTGCTTAGTGAACTCTGTGAACAAAACAAAATACGAACTTTCTTTTTTTTTCCCCATTTTAATCTGCTTCTTAGTGTATTTGTCTTTGCAACCGCACATCCCTTCAGAAAGTATTTAAGAATCATTAGTGGAACACTTACAGCCAAACTTACCACAACATACTGGAGGCCTGAGGAAGAAGGAACACTTTCCCCTCAGACTCAGCTAACAGAAATTCATGTTAGAGAACATGAAGTACAACAAAGCACAATAAAATAAGGCAAATATGTGAATAACAATGTTTCATGAGATTTGAGCATATGATCAGAGTAAGATGCTGCCCACCCTTACACTGTGGACCTCACCACCTCCTCTTTCCACACTTTACCTCCAGTGCCTTTTTGTGTCTTAACTGTCTTATCTCTGTATGATCTTATCTCTGTGTGATCTTAGCAGTCACACTCTTGTGCAGCCTCTTACATTTTACTTCATCTTTTTCCTTCTTTTGTTTAACTTCTCATTTTTTAAAATCACCACCTCCTTGGAAACTCTTGAATAATAAACAGAGAATCAAAAGCAACTGCAAGAAAAGATCAGATAGTTTCCTTTGCATTTCACATTGAAGCAAAAAATAATTTGTCATATTACAGTACTGGAGTTTACAGGTGTGTCAGAAACAGGAGGAATATTATTTGCTGCCTGGGTCTGATTTGACTGTAAATTCTTTGGGGTAGAAGCTACGTGATCATTTCCATGAACTGGACTGTGATAGCCTTACTACTGTATAGGAAATCTTGCTCCTTTAGTAGGCTTGTGCACATAAAAGTATTGTAACCTCATCCCATATTTGCAAGAGGTTGTTAATGTCTTTCCACACAAAAGCACCTTTGAGGACTGAGCAGGGGGAGAAAAGCGCCTTGGGGAAGGGTGTGACCTGCTACAAGGGACTCTCCTCCCCCCTTCCACCCCATACTTCTCCATTTCTGGTGAGCAACCTCAATGGCTGCAGGCAGCAGGGCTTGGAGTGTCATTTAGCTTTGTTCACTACAAGCTGCAGTCATATATTTTGAGTTGTAGTTTTTGAGATCAGCGAGAGACACATACCACCATCATCCAGTGAAAATATAAGATTGGAGAAGGCAGATGAAAAAAGAGACTTTGTGTTTGTTCCTGTCTTTTATTTGAGTTTTTCCAGCTTCAAGCAGCTATAACCTTAATTAGAATTTACAGGACAAATAATAAGCAGCACCTTCTACGAGAAAAAAAAACAGGGAGAAAGTAGAGAAGCTGAAGAAATTCATTCATTGTCCAAATGACTGAATTAGAAAAACTAGCCTTCTTTTAAAAACATGGTGTGACTGCAGACAGGCATGAAATAGTTGTGGCCGTGGTCTTTACCTAATAAGGTCTTATTTCAAATATTCTTGGCATTTTCATGTTTGGTTAGTTCACTTTGAAACACAGAATTTCTTTCAGAATTTCTTTTATTTCTTTAATGATTTCTAAGTCTTCTTTACAGTGTGCAAGTTGAATAGAAGTTAAATTTAACTTTGCTTTTGAATGTAAAATAGATAAGGATCAGAAGAAATATAGAGAAGGCCTCCTTAAAATTAGCAGTTAGTTTCTTCCTTGGGAAACAATTAGGCTAGGAGTTATTTTTTTCCAAGGAAGCAAAACTGATGTTGTGATTACAGTATTAGGTCTTACCAACATAAAGAATGTCCGCCTCTCATTTTCAGGAAGAGATTATTATTTTAATTTTAAGTGGGCTTAGTGCATTTATAATCAATTCCTTGAAATAAACCAACATCTGTTACACCTAAACTGAGATTATAATGTCCACCTAGAAACTCATACCTGTTGTAGTTAAACTCATATAACTTTCTTGCTTATTTAAAACACCAGGAACTTCAGCCAGAGACTGGATAAACTGATGAACAAGGAATTACAGCTTCAGAATAATTTTCTATCAGAAGCAATGTCATTGTTTAAAAATCTGCTGACAACTTTGTCCCAAACACTGTAAAGTCATGTGCCACTCCCTTCTCTCGTTTCCAGCTCATCTCTAAAAAATTATGAAAGCTGAAATCTGTCATGTTCAATCAGAGAGCAGCACGTTGACAAGGGTGGTGCGTGCTGGGAAGCTGTGGAAGCTGCCCTATACTGCAGGTAAGGACTGCACACTAATTAATGCCCTCGGTTTAATTCTTTATTCTGAAATACTGCACTACCATCAGAGGTGAGATATTAAAACAATATGACAATTCTTCTTTTCACAACAAGCAACATTCAAATAAACTCTTTACAGCAAGGGCAAACAATGCATACAGCTTCAGACTCAGTCTCTTAAGTATGTTCCAGCAATTTGCCTGCAGGTTTCTGCTACAGGTAGCAACTGTAGCTCTGTACAAACCATTTTTGTCCTATTAAATATGAAGGTTAGAGCAGTAGTAGCTGCGGAAAGAACAGAAAAGCATCATGCACCCTCTCCTTTGAAGTCACTTGGCAATTTCACCAAATCACAGATAAGCAGACACAAAAAAAACCTCTTCCCCATATCTCCTCTACCCTTCCATCTCCAGCCCATCTGCCAAGGAATGCTGATCTCCTCTGATTTTCTTTCCAGTACTCTTTAGCTTCTTCCACCTTAGTGCATGTGCCAACCAGCTTGGGCTCTTCGCTGAAGATCCTGCGGAGCAGGAAAATATTTTCTTCTGATTGTCATCCTATACTGTGATGTCCAGACTTCTGTGGTTGGAAAACCATGGTAACATCAGTCAGTCCTCTCACATTATATAGTAAGTAATATGAGAGAGCACTTACCTCTTGTATAGAAGCAATATAGACCTTAATCATGTTATTTCTTTAGCTGTCCCAACTATTCAGTACAAAGTAGATAGGATATTCCACAAGTGTGGCATACTTGAGGTTAATGATGCTCCAGCACTCAGGCAGATCATTCTTCCCGGTGGAGAATAATGTATATTGATCTCTGCTGTCCTGCCTTGAGGCCTTGAACCGATAGTAATGGTGTGCTGAGACAGCTGCTCCCAGGGACTAGCCTTTGTTTATTTTGTTCTCTAATCAAACCCATAAGTATGACAATAAAGAGCATCAGTTTCAATACAAACACCTAACGCATACCACAACTAGGCAATGTTTGGGCTCTCTGTAATACACCGATTTGTTTTTCTGTTTAAATAAATAACCGTAGCACAAATGTTTTTCCATAAAAAGAAAGGAACAGCAAGAAAGAAAGGCTGGAGCTTTCAGGTTGCCTGCCCATACACTGAAACATCCCCAACACCACTGTCACCTAGATAGGCAAATACAGCACTTCACTCAAGTGAAGATGTGGCTGAGCACTGGTCAGGACCACATGAGCTATATCTCTGCATACTCCAAAGCTCCTAGAATGGATCTCTGCTACAGACCTTTTTTGTGGCATTAACAAAATCTCTGTGGTTGCATAACTGTTAAGGCCCTTCAAGGTGGCTCTTCAGTACGGAGAAATCCAAAATACTCTGTTCTTCTTCCTTTCATTTGTTTATTTATTCATCCCCGACTAGAGCTTGGATTTTTTGCTCTAAGTTAACGTGTTTATAAAGAGTAATTTTATTAGCATCTGTTACTTACTTTTCATTCAGTCATTAATTTTCATTAAACATTCACAGATAAATATGCGTCTGGCATACTTTATTGAGGTGATTACACATAAAAATTTAAAAACTGAAACCTGCCTCTTGCAATGGGGAATAATTTTTAAAAGATATTGCAACCAAAGATCACAGTCAAATCTGAGAGGGGAAAGGTTGGAGAACACCAATCCTAGACTCAAATTAGAAATGTTTACATTAATGTTAAGATTACCATGTAGTGACCTATGCACCAGGCCAAGTGAATGTGACAGGGCTGTATCATGTCTCTGCAAAACAGTGTTCAAAACCCCTCTTTCCCCATGGAGTGCTTTTCCTAGTACATCCAAAGCAGCATGCACGATACACCTCAATCTCTGTTAGCTTGGAGTTTCCTACAGTCTCCTTTCAAACTTTTCTTTGTTGCCCAATACCAGTTTCATCTTTCCAGAGGGACACTGTGACCTGCTTTGACCAATGGATGGAGTTAATACAAGACCAAATGTAAAGCCTGATTGGAAAGAAGTACCTGAGAGACCTTCTGTGCCACAGACAATTTTTCTAGATGAGAGACCTTTTTTTATTACAGAGAAGTATCAAGGGAGTACAAACACCTCTCTGAAAACCACAAGTTATTTTGGCAATTTTTTCAGGCGGGGAACCTGAAGAAAAGGAACTCAGAATTCACAAAGAAATTTATTGCTGAAATCTACAGAAAAAAAAGCTGATAGATAAGAGATGTAAACTGCAGGGAGAACACCATTCCTGCTCCATGCATCACACCACTACAGATACTTTTCTCTCTTGGGGGTTCTGCAGTAAATACTCTGATAATGTTTTTGCTATTTATTCTGCCCACCTGCTCTGTGCACTTTAGTCTCTCTGGAAGGCCCTTGCATGTGGCCCTAGTTGTTTCCCTATCATTGTCCTGTTACAAAGTATGAAAGTGTGGTTGATCTTGATGCTGGAAACACAGACAGGATGCTTAGTAAAGAAACAAGAACTTTAAAACATTTAAAAGAATTTATGGAGTCATATCTGGGACCTCCTTCTGCCAAGGATGCAGTCATTGAAGATCTCCTCAGTGCGCTCACAGACTACATGTTCCATTTGTAGGGAGGGGTGGAGGGATACTTTCCATGTACTGAAAGGATCATCTGTCTTGGGATTTCTGTGAATTTTAGAGATGAGAGGACATAGCACAGAGATATAAAGTGTGAGCATTTCTGTCTTCTTGAGAACACGATTAACCCTCATAGTTATGCTCTGAAATAAAACTAGTTACACCCATAGAAAAAATGCAGCCATGTGCAGAGCTTGGACCACATTTTCAGCAGGCACCTGAGCTGAAGATTTTCCTGACAAAGCCCAATTTCTCTACTGGTTGCTATTGAATCAGCTGATATCATAGGCCCGGTGTGAATATTAGAGGAGTTGAGCTCTGTGCATGTGCCCAAATTCATCCATTTTTATTCAGCTCAATAATTCCACCACAAGTCATCTCTGCTGCTACTCCTTACTGAGCCATCGTGCAGCCACACATAAAACTTCACTCCCTGAAGCAGCACTTGTATTCAATTTCCCACAGAGCTCTGGTTTAAGTGGGAAGAAGAGAATGGCCCTGCAGGATTTTGTTTTTCAGTGTTATGGCTTATTTTAAATGAAATAAACTCAAAAATGCATTGTGCTTTGCAGTGGAAGAAGTCTTACACAGCCTTTTAAAGAAATGGCAGCAAGTGCTGTCAAAGCTCTGTTTCATAATATTTGCAAAGTAGTTGATTCAGACAGTAAGGAGATGACCACATATCAGAAATCAGGAGAGAGATTTTCTTGCACAGTTATTGAGTGAACATTCACAGAGTCCTGAAGTTACAGGAAACTCCTGATTCATTATCTGTCATATCCATGGAGTAAGCAAAGGGCTGTAACAACTCTACTTCTAATGGTGCCCCATGTTATGTTCGGTCACACAATTGAGTCTGTGGTTCACAGGTTAGTAGGGTGCCCTCATGGCAAATCAGGTAATATCTGCTTTATCTTCCTTCACTAAAATATAAGCTCAGTGTTTTGCATATGTTGCTTCATGCTCATTTTGTTTAAATCAGCCTATTAATTTTTGTACTATGCAGTCATTCTCAAGACAGGCATGACCTCAGGCTTTTATTATTTAATGACTTTCCCTTTGTGGGACAACATACAGCTCTTCCATGTTGCTCGTCACTTGGAAAAGGACCAACTTCATGAGTTGGTCTGAATGAGGAGGGAGGAAAAGGTTTTTTAGGTATTGAAATCTAGTCTTGCCTTCTTCAGGCTGGAGAAACTCCAGATAATTTCTGTCGGTACAAATATGAATGATATGCTTCTACGAATCTGAACAGTGGCACAGCATATTGTTCAACCCTTGTCTGAAGCACAATTTCTTAAGACAGTGAGGTGCTATCCTCTTCAAAGCAGCTTCAGGGCATTAGAAGGGTTTCAAGTGAAACAAGACAGATTGAAGCAACAGTCATAATCTCATCTTTTCCCATTGCTGTTTATCGCCAATGAAGTGTTCCTATGCATCTGTAATGGCTCACATTTCTCTGGGGGACAGGAAGCTTTAGTGTATATTTCCAGTGAAACAACTTCTAAAAAACAGTCTGAATGCATAATTGAAAGGTTATTTCCCTGCAGACTCAGAGGCCGAGTGAAGTTGTCAGGTGAGACCAACTGTAAGACTGGTAGATGAAACCTTCCTGTTTCAGCGGGTCAGGGCAAACTGTGAGGAGAGCAGGCTGCTGTCTACAGCACAAGAAAGGGCCCAACCCTGCTGCTGGCTTTGCCTGCCTGTGAGACCTAGAAAACCCTGAGCAGCTGCTGTGGCCATGGGAGGCCTGGGAACATGTGGACAGGGTTGGGGCTGGTCAGGCTCAGCAGCAGCAGCAGGCACTGCTCCCAAAACTCCCACCCAAACTCTTCTCCACCCATACATCGCTGTCTCCCTTCCCCTCCTTCCCTCTGGTGGGAGCAGCCTGACCTGGCCCAGCCTTGATGCTTTGTTCAGTTTCGCCTCAATCCAAAGATCCAACCTGCAAAATAGCAGGAGCTGAGAAAGATAAAGGAGCTGTGTGGTCCTGACATCAGTGGATCCATTGCAGATGGCCTCACCTGGGCAGGCCACTCAGTCGAGGTGCTTGAGTCGGATTTTAACAGCTGGGTCAATGTGAATGCCCATTGCTCTCTCTAACCACTGAACACTCCTCCTTACAAATAAAGGCGTATTGTACATTGCTTGCAGAGGTAGCCGCCAAAACCCTTCCCATGCCAATGGGTTGGAATGAGCCACTGGGCCATGCAAGGGAATGCCATGTCATGGCACTGATGTCAAGCAGGACCACAGGGCAGCAAGCCCTTCTCAGCCTCCCTCACACCCACCGGGAGCGCCACCAGCACACCGGGAGCCCACTGCGTCTGCACCGGCCCCACCTGAAGGAGAACCCAGTGCCCCTCTTGCCCGCGATTCGCGGGGCTGCGCTCTGTCCCAGGACTCCGGGTCATCGGGAGAGGGGGAGCTCTTCCTCAGGGGCCCGGCCCCTTCCTCCCATCCGCTCGGGAGCGGCCGTCGGCCGGCTCGGGCAGGTTTGGGAGCGGGGGCTGCCCCGAAGGGACCCGCTGATGGCGAGGGGCGCCACGCGGGGCCGGCGGCTCCCGCTTCTGCTCGGCCTGGGGGATGGAGCGGGGCGGCGGCCGGGGCCGGCCGGCCGGGTAGAGGGGAGCGGCGCCTCGGCCGGAGGGGGGTGCGGAGCCGCTGTGGAGGGCGGAAACGGGGTGGGGGGATTTGCGTCAGTGAGGGAGCTGGGAGCGGGCGAGGGCGGGCGGGACGGACGGAGGGACAGACGGACGGAGGGAGCCCTCCGAGAGGCACCGGCCCGTCCCGCTCGCCCGCCGCCGCTGCCCGCCGCCCCATGGAGCTGTGCCCGGGGCCCGCCGTGCACTGGGGATGGGCGCTGCCGCTCCTCCTCGCCCTGGGCGCCGGGCTCAGCCACGGCACCCCGCACCTGCCGTACTCCCGGCCGGGTTCCCGCAGCAAGTGAGTACCTCCCGCCAGGAGCGGGAGCGGGAGGCGCTGCCGGCGGCGGGGCGAGCTGGGGCAGCCCGGGGTGCCGGTCCGGGCGAGCTGGGCCGGCGGGAGGACTCTCTGACGGGCGCTGTCTTTCCACCCTCCAGGAACTGGTGCGCCTACATAGTGAACAAGAACGTGAGCTGCTCGGTGCTGGACGGAACGGAGAGCTACGTCCAGGCCCAGTACAAGTGCGCTTGGAACCAGTTCCCCTGCCAGCCGACCCCGGTGTAAGTAGCCCAGGAGGCGACCTCGGGAGGGCAAGCGCTTGGCCACCCACTGCCAAGCCCCGGCAGGGAGGTGGTCGCTGCGCCGGCGCTCGGGTGGTTCCCGGCACCCCAAAAGCGCAGAGTCGGGGCAGGAGGGCGCGGACCGCCCCTGGTCCCCAGCACGCCCCAAACAAAGCGCGCTCTCATTGCAAACATCGGGCGGCCGGAGCTAATTGGAGCCAGATTGAATTGTTGGTCTGTGCAGCCAGCCCGCCGAGAGGGAGCTGCGCTGGCACACTTCGTCGGCGTGGTGGGGCGTGCAGGCAGGCGGAAAGCACGCGGGCTGCTTCCCATGGACGGCGGGAACGCCAGGATCTGCCGGGAGCGCACCTCTGTGCTGCTGGGAGCGCCCCTACGCACCCTGGCCCAGAGCTACCAGGGTACAGCCACGCTCAAAACCGGTTTTATAGTTGCTCTGTGTTCCTGGATCAAGAGAGAGCCAGGAACGTGAGCCAGCTGCTTTACAGTCTGTGTATCCCTGTCGGTTGCCCAGCAAGGGGAGCTGCCAGTGCAGAGATTTTTACGGGGGGTTATATAAAGTTACTTTTTTGATTTTAAGCTTTATGAGCGTGACCACATGCTAGTCTGCAGAGTGACCACCTACGGCACGCTGTGCTGCAGCAAGGCTGTGTGAGCCTGCAGATACCATAGGTGTCAGGGAACAGATGTATCCCACTTACCTTCTGGCTAATCTCAGGCAAGTCCCCATTCCTCAGTTTCCCACTTGAGAAGCAGTAATATTTGCATGTTTCTGTTTGAAAGCTCTTAGTGATATGCACCCTGTGAAAGCATTTCACCTCTCCAAGAAGTCAGTGGAAGGACACCCACAGATTTTCATAGGCTCAGACTTGGGCTGAGGTGATGATGAGGATTGTTTTAGAGTAAAACTTCAGTAACTGGTTTTTATTTTGACATGAAACAGTGAGAATGAAACTTATACTGCTGCATCCTGGATATTACTGAAATAAGACTGTGGACATTGATGACACTGCCACCCTGGGGCCCATGACAATAGGTGTTGCGTGTTTGGCATTCAAATGCGTTGCTTTCTGTCTGTTTGGGTTGCTATTTTCATTAAAAAACGCAGCTTTTCTCTATTGGAAAATATAAACACTAGAATTTGAGGGGAAAAAACAAAGACAGCATACAGCTGAGTAACACTCTTGTGTAATATCCCGTTTCTCTTTGGAGTGTTGAACTGGCCATTTTGGACTTGTGACTGAGTTTATGGACTGTGTAATGGGGTGTGCCCTCTATCTTGAGAAGTCTCTGTAGTGGAGCTACAGAGGAGTGAGGAGTGGTTGAAACTGAGCTCTTTAAACATATAAATCACCAAGCATTGAGATAAGGAATTTCAGAGGCAGTAAATTAGGACTTTCATGGACTATTTGCTAGTAGATAATGAAGAAAGTGCAAGGGCATTGCTTCTAGCTCAGGAAATTCCTGAACTGAAAATGTTTGAGTGTGTGAGGTCTTTGGCAGGAGTAAGAAGGGGAAGCCCATCTTGAGCAGGGGGCTGGACTGCATGACCTCCAGAAGTCCCATCCCTTTCAGATTTCTCTGTGGTTCTGTGAAATGGCATTGTCTGTCCTTGTGCTTCGGAACATCTGGAGTTGGCTGCTGTCAGAGAGAGAATATGGGGCTAAATAGGCATTTGGTCTCGCCAGCTGTGTCCAGTCTCATGGGGTTTTTTTGTTCTTTTGAGAATGGAATTAGGTACTTATCATAAGACTTTGTTGCTCAATTTGACTTTCTTTGTTGAACATCACTATTATTTTCTTCATAACTGTAATGGCAACTGCAAAACAATTCCTTTTTCTTAACATAAAATATTTTAAGCACCTTACACAACACTGGCTGATTAACACTGAAAGATGGTGGAATATCAAAGTCTTGAAATTTTATGTTCAAAACTTTTGAACTTTTTGACTTTTATTTTTGTCTGCTGCATATACACCTTCTCTAAGTGCCAAAGTAGGAAAGGAGCTAATCCTCAAATCCTACAAATCCTACAAATCCCTAACTTCAGTCCTGTGAAAAGAATTGTTTCCTTCAGAAGGAATAGTGGTCTGAATAACAAAATGTGTTTATATATGTTTATTAGCTAATGCTGACATAAATAGGAGAGGAAAGAGCTATAAAAGCAACAAAGAAATAACTGTGAGGACTTTTCGAAAATTATTCTCTTTCCTTCCTTTATACACTTGCATAGAGAACTTAAAATGAACTAAATAGCAGATATTCATGGTAATAAAGTATAGTCCCTGTGTACTCTCCTCCTGATACCCAGGGTTTATCTGAGAGCTCATTCAGCTGCAGACAGTGGGGACAGTGAGATCCAAATCAAACAAAGAGTTCCTTAACTGTATCATAGATGTAGGAGTTTTATTAGTACTTAAGTACTGTTAGGTCTATTTTTTAATCAGTCCGTGGATTTACTGTTGATTTATGTTAGTTGAAGACTAGGTTTAAAGCGCCTTTCTAATATTTAGGTACAGTCTAGGTTATGGATAGCAATTACTTAGATTGCATTTTATATGGGAGCATTTCACTGCCTTGAACATACGGAGTACTCCCAAACTCCATGTGTTCTTCACATACAAGAGAGTGTGTATTCAGGTTTGGATTATAGTCAGCACTGATTATCCTTTTAATTTATTTTTTTTTTTTTTAGAAATACAAAGCTCTGGTGATTAAGCATAAAAATCATATGCATACATGAACCCTTTTTATCTACCCTTTAGGCCCATTCAAATATAATTTGTCTGGAGAAAAAAAAAACAAAACAAAATCCCCTATTGGGATGACTACACTTCCAGAAGTGTTAACTGTAAGTTCACTTTGGCTAGGGGGTGTATTTCCTGAACTGTTAAGTTGAAATTCAGGAAATTATTACACTTCGTTGTTTAAGTGATCTGTAGGTACTTGGGCTCGATAGTGCATTTCCTTGCTGAAAAGCTGGTGAATGCTTTGGCTCATTAAGGTGTCAAGGATAAATGTGAGTTGAAGGGTGGCTGCTTAAGAGATAGGAAGAGAGGGAGTAGAAAGAGCAGAAAGGCCCTTTGAAGTATGTTCCCTTTGAAGTATGGGGGCACCTGATTTATTTTTCTTAAAACTGTGAGTAGCAAAAGAAGGAGGAACGTTGTTATTAGTAGGTCATTGGGCTGAAGGGTACTTACACAAAATATTAATGTTTTTACCCACTAAAAAGAACTTGAATGTTTTGAAATTTAATATTACTTCATAAATAACTGACCCCTTCCTGCTTCTTTTGTTGTGAATTTCCTTTCCTAGCTTTCTTGTGAATGATTTGGTAACTTAATTAGCATTATTAGCAATTTATAACTAATAGCATTGTCTGATTCTAAAGAAAAAATGTGTTGCCCTTCTGGTTAGATCCTACACACTCTTTAGGGTTTTGGCTTGTTCTGGTCAATGTAGCTTCTTCAGAGTAGGGTATCATCCTACCAATTGTTTGGTTTGCCTCTTGTTCTGTAGAGTATGTTGGGACACCTGGCTGTACCATAGGTGCTCAAGTTTATGGCCCAGCATTTTTGGGAAAAGCTGCTCTTGACACTAAGGTTTTGATTTTAAAGTCTGAAGTGAACTGAAGTGGCTGAAGCGGAGGGATGTTTTCTGGATTTCTGTCTTTGCTACAGAACTGCAATAGGACTTCCCCCTAAATCAAATAGAAAGAAATTTAGATTGGTAAGAACCTCTGGAGGTATGTAACCCCCCCCTGCCATGGCTCCCAGCCTTCAGGAGAGCCAGCTTCAAGGTTAGATAAGGTTGCTCGGGGATTTGGAAGAGGGGATGTTTTATCGGATCTTCTAATTCATGTACCAACCCCCATTAATTCTGCTACATGAGTAAAGATTTGTGGGCTCAAGTCAGGTCATCTGTCTTTAGCTTGTGAAAACTAAATTTCATGGTTTAGTGTAAGCTTCTCATATAACACTAATGATAAATGTTTAATAAGCAAACCCATTATTTCATTTTGTTGCACATACTTAGAAAATGGTCAAGGAAATGATGAATGAATCAATAGCTGAATTGGCAAGCCTCTCCAAATCTCTCATTGAGCAATATTTTCCAACTTCTTGTCGTTTGATACTTTCAAATGAGCATAAATAAGCCCACTGCCAAACGATTCACAGTTTTGTTCATTGCCCAGAAGAAGATTTAAAGCAAAAGATTGAAATAACTTTAGAGAATATTACTGTTAGTTTTCTGCATTCTTAAGTATCAGGATAGATGATTACTTATGAGTAAAACACAGCTTTTAACGAGCAGCACTCAGTGTTTATTAACAAAATAATACTAAGTAAAAGCAGAAATGTATTACTGAGGAACAGCATGTGAGACTTCGAGTTCATGTTAAATGGCTTCATCAATCTGGCCACCCCAGGGCAACCTCGGTGGAGCACATCAGCCCTAGTCTAGGAACATGTAGGAAATCCACATCTTGTTTTCAACCCTTCAACAGTCTCAATGTAGTTTTCAGTGAGACTGTTCAGTTGCTAGAAATTAAGCATACAGACCAGTGTCAGAATGCTTAGCACCAGCCAGGGTCAAAAACTCAGATACACAAGTCAGTACAGATCAGAGCCTGTGCCTGCCACTGGCCTCCAGCAATACATATCTCGTAAGAAAAACATTCAGGATGCACAAAAACTTGAAGGGAAAGTGAGAGCTGTTTAATGTTTCCCCTCCAAGTATCTATAAAGGTCTTTGGGATTTTTTTTTTCCGACTTCTTGTATTTTGTATGAAACAGTGTTTCTTTGTACAGGCTCCAGCTAGCTGACTACATAGGGAGGTTAGCCTAAGGGGTTGTGCATTGAAAACAGCAAGGAAACTTAAAAAACTTCAATCTCCTGTAGTGCTTGTTTGAAAATCTTTGAGGGCCTGCTGGGTGTGGTAAGCTTTCCTGGCTGGCTCCCCGAGCCTGAAATTGTGCATCTCTGCCTCCACACACTGAATGCAAGAGAATCTTTCTTCTCTGTGAACTGGACAGGGAATTTTAACTTCACACATCATCTGAGTGTGTTGCAACAATTTTTTAAAAATCACACAGTGCTCCCCACTTCACATTAGTGTAAACACTTAGAGTTTTATGCTTTCAGGTTTGAGAAATGAGCGACCTGGAGGTCTGGAGCCTCTTCTGTTAAGCACCAAACTGTTGCCAAAACAACAAATTTTCTCTTTTAGGGAGCTGCTGACCTGTTTAAAGTGTATTTCATCATAAATCACCCAAATAACCAAGGAATATTCTGCACCATTAGAAAGTGGGCAGTGCCAGTTTTACACATTGTGCATTATTACTCCCATCTGACTTAGGTTTTGCATTCTCATCTCATCTTTCCTTTCCCTTCTGGTTCACTTTTGGCTTGGTGTCTTGAAAAGTAACAGCTCTCGAAACAATGCTCCATTTTATTCTGAAAGTTGGGGTCCCAGCTAATCCCACAGTTAGCTCTTGCATTCATGAAGGTATTGGTTTTCTCTTCTAACTGTGTGTGTTCTTAAATAATCTGTCAGCAATAGCTAATTCTAGAGCATCCTAGGAATCAGTTTATTTCATGGGCAGAGAAGCAGGAGAGATACTGTTGGAGCTCAGTTTCTCAGGCAGCTTTATCAGTAGCCGTGTTCTGCATCCTCACTTGATCTTTTCGCTGGTGTAGGGTGAGAAACTTGGTCCTCGCTGCTGGAAGAGGCAAATGAGTATGTTGCTAACATATAACCTGTTGCAAAATTGCATCTGTTCCATCCCTGTTAGACTACATCACATTGCAGCTCTACAAAGTTTTGCTGAAATCTTTTTGAAAGGACTGTATTTTCAGGGTTGTCCTATCCCATTCCATTTAAGTGGGATTTTAATAGCTTATTGTTGGTCTGGCACCACGTCTGACTGGCATAAGTATATCTCATGACAAAATAGAAGGAAGCAACCATGTAAGATAATTCAAGATTGTAAGTCCCAAGAATGAAGCTCTGCTTTGAGCTTTGCCACAGGCTGTCTGTGGCTGCAAGTTACTTAAATGCACCCTGTGTCTTGGTTTCGCTGCTTCTAAGAAGAGGATACCTACCTAGTGGTAATTTTTGAACATTAAGAGTATTAACATTTTAAATGTCTGAGCATTGCCTACTGGACTTTAGTGGTCAGCTCTTTGAAAATAAAATCTTCGGTGGCTGAGAGAGAGTTAGACAGATAGGTATTTCCATGTGTGTATGTGTCTGTATGAAGATATACAAGAAGAAATAACTAGTATGAGACATGAGGTCATGTTTCAGAGTGTGGAGTCCTTTGGCTCTTTCTTCCCATGAAGAAACATTTCTCTCTCAAGAGAGAAAATTGTAATTTGAATCTCATCTTTTTTTGATAGAAGAATTCCAGCTGAGTGGCATGAAATTCACTGCATAAGTAATAAACAATGGCACTTCTGGAGGCTTTGAAAGGAGCTACAAATGAAACCATGTGGTGTTGCCTGAGAATAGTTGAAAGTTTTTGTCTTCTAATGCTTCCTGTAATCTTCTGCCTCTCTTATTGAAAAAAACACCCAAACTCTGAAGTAAAATTCAGGATTCTCTCGGATTCATTGAAATAATGTTCAGCATTGAAGAGAACTGTATGTGAGAGACCAGCCTGTCATGAGCCGATTTGGGCACCATGATTGTCTGCTCCTTCCCTGACACCAATAGGTGAGACAACAGTTTTATTTAGATGTAGGGAAAAGCAACTTTTTCCTTCCTAGCCGGAGGGAGTAATACAGTCACCTGTGCCAGGTCTCTTGCCCACTAGCAATTTCTTCCACCATGCTTTTCAGGTAGCATGAAGACACCAAATAAAAATAAGCACTGGAAAAAAAGCACTTAGTCTTTAATGCTCATTCCTGTTTTATGCAACATTTAGTAAAATTACAGTGCTTTTGTAATCAGATACTAAAACAGTCATTGCCATGACCTGGATGGGTGATTTCTTGGTTATGTACACAGCAGGCAGTTGTGTTTCTGTGAATGTGTAGTGCTTTGACTTATTCCCTTGCTTTCCTTGAGTTTCAGTCCCTGTTAATGCTCTCAGCCAGCAGCAGCTTTTTATTCAGGATTTAGCTCAGAATAGATCTGGTACAAATGTTGGCCATGCTGTAGTATACATTAGTGAAAACTTTATTAAAAGCTCCCTTATGTACCAGAGAAGCTGAGCCTCCTTGGTCATATGTGCTAGTGGTACTTGTCACAGTTTTATGTTTTCCGCAGGGGTGCCTCAAAATTGTGTTTTTCCCAGCACAAAAAAATTATAATCACTCTGTGGTTTCTTTTCATAACGAATATTAGGTCCTGGTTATTATGTTATCTATAGACCTGGCCATGACTTTTCTGGATCTTCAATTAAGATGGCTGTGACTGGGCCTGACATTGGAGTAGGGGGTAAGGTCAGTGGCATTTTTTTCAAAAAAAAGTAATTCCTCAGACCCCAGTGCCTGTAAAGACATGTACTAACCTACTTTATGTGAATTTTGAAAAAAAAAAAAAAGCCAGCTAAAGGAAGAATAGCAGTGTAAAGATAAGATTTTCTTAAGTCTATCTGTAAGGAGCAGCTTAGTGTCTCTAATGCCAGATCAAAATGGAAAATCATTTTGGGGTGCAATAGGATTCTTTTAAAATTGATTTTACTGCATTGTATAATTGGAATTTATTATGGCCTTGATGTCTTTCTTTCACTTAACACCTAGACTTCTGTAGGTTACTCTATTCCTGTCAAAACATCTTTTCACTGCTTGCTATAAATGCCTTAGGATAAACTCTTAGTAAAGACACATTTTTCTTAAATTAAACTCATCTGTGGGCTGGAACACAAGCTAGCTGCCAGTGCTGCTGTACAGTAGTAAGGTTATAAAAGAACAAAATCCAGAGGTGGGGTTTGACTCACCCTGAATTCAGTTGTCTGCCCTTTATACGGAGGGATGAATACGAGCATGGGAACTTAGACATACAGTAATGGTGACTCAAATGCAAGTCAGTGGTGTCCAGCATGCTCTGTAGGTAATCGGATGTAAATAATGACTTTAGGGTGAGATGCAGCCTCATGCAGTGAGATGCAGGTTTGACTCTGCTGGCTGTATTGACTATTTCTGTTGGCCATCGTGGAAATACAGAGAACTAGTGCCTGTCCATACTTACACAGGAGGCACCTGAACCACTGGAAGTTTCCCACGATCTCAGTGGAACTAAGATTTCTGGTACTATTTGTAGGGCTTACGGTTAGACCTGCAGTCTTGGGAAACAGAAAACTTGGGATCAACTGGTTCCAATTTAGTATTTGTGTAGTATAAACCTACAAAATAAAAAATGTTTGGTCAAAGTACATTTGCTTCTAGGTAGTATTTCTGAGAGTGTCTGTGTGCTACTTTGGCACTCCCGTTGCAATCTATATTGGAAATTTAGATGACTGGGACTATATAACTGGATAAAAATAACTATCAGACTATATAATTTACAAAGAGTGAATCTACATTCAATAAAATTGTGAAATACTGAAGATTTGTTATCTTATATTTAATAAGACAGCAATTTTCAGGCTGCTGAAGTATGGGACTTGTTCCAATCACTACAGAATTTTGGACCAACCTTAAAGCTTTGTGCTCAGAATAAACATTTTATACGCTGCTTATGTAGAAACATATGCTGAGTCAGCAGTCCCTTCCTCACAGTGAGGATGTGGTGCCACTTATCTCACTGCATTTCCCAAAAGGTTGAGTGTTAATATCTAGTTCCAGAACTGAGCCATATGTTTTCCCACCAGTTTTGTACAAATGTTTCTGATTTGTTTTATCGCTATTAGGTGACATTCCAAATATCAGTGTTAACTGTTTCCTTCTGTGGTTTAGCACCATGAGAATATTATAGCTTATTCCCTAGTCAAAATGTCTAGCATTTACAGCAAACATGAATTTTTAATTAAGCATTTTCCTAAGGATGTACTTCTCTTTTGAAGAGGAGGAATATTTGAATGCTATTGTCACCCACTACAACTTTATTTCAGCTGCAAAACACTTAGCTATTAAAAGTGAAGATTTGCATTAGCATTCTGAATGTATTTTCTCATTTGATCAGCATGTTGAATTCATGGTGAAGATAGTAGGCATTGGTAGTTATAAGCCTGTTGTGGCAAGACTCCTAAAAGCAGCTGTTCTTATTTTCTCTGTTGTGAGGAAAGATTAGAGACTGTTGAGAGAATTATTTCAATTACAGTATTTAGCTCAATTCATCAAGGGGATACAACCATCATCTTCGACTGAAGGTCCACAGGAGGATGAGGTGACTAGGCACAGTAAGTGCTGGTGTACTGTATGTAACTTTTAACCATGTAGGAAATTACTATTTTTAAAAATATCTCTAAGATACTTGTAAAAATAATTGTGTTTAGTAACACTTACATGAATAGCAGAAATCCAAGTCAACTGTAGGAAGATTTGATGCTTTACTGGTTTTGAATTGCGTTGCAGCATTTAAAGGCATTAAAGCGGAGCCTCAATTCTTTGAGAGACTTATGAATTTTTTGTGAACCCTTTTGACCAAATTGCCTCACTAGATAGCTCTGTAAAGATTCACACCTACCAGATACACGATGTGAAAATTGATGATACATTCTAACCATGTAACTCTACCCAGCTTCATAGAGAACCAACATTTTGTATCTCTGGCTACAGGAGTGCATTTTTTACGTTTTGTATGTTTGTGATTGTATGTTATGCATTTGCTGTGACTATGAGTGAGCGGTTGGATTCAGAATACTGAAGAATTTAATAAAGACATGTCTGATTTGTATATTCTGGTAGCTCCCAGTCCTATGTCTTTCCCATACATAGAATCACAAATTATTCCCAGGATGTGGTCCCTTGCAGGAAGCTATGGTTTGTTTTGTTAGAACTGTAACCAATAATACATTGTGTTCAATGGTGTTAGACTGTTATATCCTAGCAAAATCCTGGAAGTCTCCAGCTCCTGCACTGAAATTCATTGAGCAAGCAAAGTTCTGGCTTTAAAAAACTTAATATATGATTGAGAATCTCCCTTGGGCTGGATGCCTGCTGGTGACTGTCATTTATCAGTGCAGCTGGACACTGTTGGCACAGTGGCACCATTCCTTGCATGGGCGACTTGCACAACAACTCTGTATGAAGTATATCATTAGTAGAGAAGCTGCATCAATAAAGCTGTGATTTTTAGGAAATTTTTATTTGACTGAATTTACATTAGAAAAGTGTTATCGTAAGTTCCTGTTTCCCAGCCTTACATGACTAGCCTTCCTGGAGGAAATGGGAGTAGCTCTATGATTCATTCAGCTGGACTGGCAGTATAGAGAAGGAATAGTTCTTGGTAAGTAAATCCAACTTTAATTTCTGAGCCATCCATGAGTATAGCTTCTTGTTAGCATAGTTCAAAATGTGAAATATGAAAGCTGTTCTAAATCCAGATTTTGAAATATTCTGATTCTAGCTTGTTTTTGCTCTAGGAGAATTGTGGTTTAGGATTCAGGTTAGTCTGTATTTGATGTGCCATATCTGAAATCAAAACAGATCCAGTTTGTGTATTTGCTTAAGTTTTCAAACTGGCAAGAATTTGTAAGAAATGGACCGCTACAACATTTTAAAAGGTGTAGATGCACAGTGTTTATATTTTATAATTTAGAATGTGAGAATTATTCTGCATTTCAAATAATTTATTAAATCATATTGAGGGATTTTATGCCTCTTAGAATCATGAAACTATGAAACAAAAAAAAGTAAGAATGTCAAACATGCTTATTTTTTATTTTTAAGATGGAGTTTAGAAAAATGTCACATATGAGAAATATTAAGCTTGCTTTCTTTTTATTTGTTTATATTCTTCTTTTGTGTCTCATGATTTGTCTGAATGTTGAAGTCATCTTAAGGTGTCTATGTTGATGAGTATGACTATAGAGAAGGTATAGAAAGAGAAACTTGTCAAAAATACGATAGAAAATCCTCGTTCTGTAATTTAAGCAAAGAAGTGCACACTTTGCATAAAACTAGTTCTTATTCCTTTTATAAAATTACTTTCAGCTATATTCTTAAAACTTTGTTAGGAAAATAGAGAGGTGTTTGAAAATAATCAAAATACTGTAATTTTCCGGAAGGGGGTTGGCCCTGAAAGTATAGAGAGGAACACACACAAAGTTTGGAGCAGTTAAGTGTTTTATGGAAATCAGAGAAAAGTATGTACAACCATTTCCGGCACGTGAACATTGATCTGGAAGTTCAAAGTTTGCATTTCAGTAATGTGGTAGTTGTGAGAGAGGTTGTAATGACTCTCAAAACCACTTCAAAACACTCAAGTGTCTAGCTAATCCTGTTGCTCCTGACTCTGGCAGCTTGTTGGAAGGAAAGGATTCAAACCCAAATTATCTTGACAAGATGTGGTTTAATACTTCAGATAAGGGAGAAGGAAGAGGAAGTTCCTGGGTGGCCGGGATATTGTTCTTCCCAGTGGTGCCCTCTACGTTGCACTCCTCTATTTAATTTTTAAAGCACTTGACCTTGGGGATGTCTGTACTTTATATTTGTAAGCAGGATTCAGCAGATGTTTCAGTGAAAATTGTAGAAGAAATGATGAGCTGCTACAGCTGTTTCATATATGGTGTTGCGAAGGTAAAAAAAAGATTGGAAACCCATGTTGAGTTTATGTGCTCCGAGTCAGAGTCTGAAAAGCTGACAGCCCCAGCAAACCACTGTAGTTATGACCAGCTAATAGACAAGAGATAAAACATAGCCTGCCCCTGCTTTCCTTGTAATTGAGAGGCTAATTAGAATAAGATACTCTTGGCCCAAAAAGTAACTTTTTCCCATTGAATGAGAAGTCGTAGACAAATTAATAATGCAAAACAACACTGAGTATATGCAAAAATTAGAACATATTGTGGCAGAATTGGGAAAGGTGTGGTTGGATAAGAAAAAAGTTCATAATAAGTAGTAAGCATTTTAACCACCCTGCAACAAGTTTGTTAACCACCTTACTGAAAAGGGACAGCAGATGTCTGTGAGATGTGGGACATTATATTAAAATTATGTATCTGGAGGTGAAATATACTGAATAAAAAAATTATGGAATTATTTTAGCAGTTATTTGCACCCGTGGCAAGAGGAGCTTTGAAGGGTAACAGTTAAACTAACTCTCACTCTGTCACTTTGAATAGAAGCTGTTTCACAGTCAGTGTAAGAATTTAACTCTTTCCATTTGATAGCTGAATACTGGGGTTTTTTTAACCGATAAGGAATTTTGCAAATTAATACAACAGTGTTTAATGAAGTATGTAGGTGATTTTTGTGTGATAGTATGGCTGCTCTTAGTGCCTGTTCTGTACTGTCTTCTCTCTGTCCCAAGAGGCACTCCCTATGAGCCCAGCCAGGCTATGGATGAAATCTGTTGCAGAGCTCCTGTAGAGTCCTTTGCCACTGTTCTGAATTTATTCTGCCAGTATTACTATTTTAGAGACATCTCAGCTGTGAAGTGAGCCTGTCATTCATTAAATGAGTGCAACCTGTTGTTATAATCTGAAATAATTGTAAGGAAAAAAGGAAGGAAAAAAGATCTGAAAATGCTGTAGGGAGATTAGTAGCGTGATGCTAGTTTTACTCTGAGAAAGGAATTCATGTGAGAAATGAGGATTTTTTGTTTCTCTGTATTCCAAAAATACAATTTTATAGAGCTCAGGCAGCAAATCCCTGTTTTCCTCATTTTCCTCTTCTCTCAAGCTGAAATGAGCTGTACCTTAAATTGATTTAGTTTTTATAAAATAGCAGGGCCTCTGTTTATAGTCTGGTGGGATACCGTAGTGTCTGACCGCAGGTGAACATGCAGTGTGTGTATGAAGGAAAGCTATGGAAGAAGTCTATGGTTAAAGAAAGTGATTAATCACAGAAGCTCAAGATTGTATGTACATAATGTGTGCATAGGTTTGTCTGCCACACCCTTTTCAGCTTAACTAATGAAGTAGGAAAGAGTTGATTTCTTTATTGGTTTAGCATTTCATCTTTCATGTCCTTGTCTGACTCATGCTTTCAGCGTTTTGTCCTCTGGAATATCCCTTCCAGCTTTGACTGCTCTGTACATATGCGTGCTGATGAATGGTTTAAGTGAAGACTGTGGAAAGACAGGTGGAACGAAGCGGGCAGAAACATTTTTTGATGTCCAGAAGAGCCCTATGGGTGGGTTTGCAATGAAAAGCAATTATTAGAGGAAAAAGGTTTTGAATTTATAGAATAATACATTGATGGTCACTGTTACTCTCAGTGGTGTCTGAGAAGTTGAATCTTCACTTGCCACAACATTTTATCCCTCTGCTCATACATGAAAGCTCTTATTCCATACCAATATTTGTTTTTCCTGACATGACTGTGTTGAGTGCAGGTAACTTTAAAACCTAGACAGAAATGTTTGTTCGTTTGATGTTTGAAGCAGAAAATGAATCATAGATGAAAATATTTGATTTTCATTGGGAAAAAAAAAAAAACCAAAACCTGTTTTAATTTTTACTTTAATTCAAATAGCTGGTTAGGTTATAGGTCGTTTAAAATGCTTTCTGTTTTGGCAGATACCGAACGAGTTTCAGACCTCGGTACACAGTTGCATATAAGACAGTGACAGAGCTAGAATGGAGATGTTGTCCTGGGTACAAAGGGGAAGACTGCAGGGAAGGACCAGCAGAAAAGCCAAACACTGCTCGACGTCCCACAACACCAGCGAAAGCTGTTGTGAAGAAAGGCGTAGGTAAGTTTTGGGTTGAATTTTGGTAGGTGTGATCATGTCTGGTTTCTTGTTCTGTCTTTTGAGAATAAGAACCATTATGGTTTCTATTAAAATCAACTACTGGCAGGTACAAATACCGTATGGAAGATGCTGTGTGGTGGCAAAATAATAGCCAGGCAATAGCAGTCTTGATACAGAGAATTTCCTGAAGAATAACAGAGGGTTGGGCTGTAGAATGCTGGCTGGAAATGCCAGCTGACTACTCAGGGTTCCAGAAAATCTTTGTTTTAAGATTGGAGTTTTTGTGAGAATTTACAGGATTTTTTTTTCTGTGGTTTCTCCAATGTTGAGGGGGGAAAAAATAAGAAGAACTACTATTAAAACAAAAAAAAACCCACAGTAGGTACTAATTTTGATTATACATAGTGGTCCCTTGCAGATTCACAGTGTTTTGTTCAAGGTTGTGTAGATTTTACAGATTTATGTTAGATTACCTGCCTTAATAGTAAGGAGTAAGGGAATAAGTAAGGATAAGCCTCAGTTCCTCAAAGAATATTTTAAAGAATAATTGACATTTGTGTAAGATACTGTCTTCTGAAAGGGCAAGAAGGAGTGCTGTTACTGCTGTATTATGCCTTTTCTCCATTAACAAAAAATGGCAAACAGATGTTTCTTTCTGAAGGACTTTTTCCAACATAATTGGAGATTAGTGTCACATATAGCGCTTAGTCAGATTTCCACATGTGTTTTCTGTGTAGTGGAATGTATTGAATGACTTAAAACATGCTTTCAAACTAGTCCTATAGATTATACACCTGCTTTAAAAATAACCTTTTAAAATAATTTGTTAGCCCACCTAAAACATTATTTCCGGAAGTTGATAATAAAACATTCTCTTCTAGACTAAATAAAAAATTACTTTGACTTTTCCTGAAGTTTATCCTTTCTTGATATCTGATAATATTTCTTTTTTTGTTGTTGTTCTGGATTTTCTGCAATTGTCACACATTTTGCCTGAAACTGAACATCCAGAATTGCATATGAAGCAAGTGTGGTAACTGGAGTACCTTGCAGAACCCCATCTCATAATCTCATATATGGGATGTATATTTGGACCCCAGTTCAGTAAAATACTGGAGCACAAATCCATTTCAGGCAAATAAATGGCTGGCTACCACTGAAGTTTTCAGTGGGAATTCGGGAGCAAATTTATTGTTATAGGAGATGCAGTGGTTCCAAGGTGATTGTGATGTGATGTGTATGGATCTATAATGGTCTGTTAAATATACTATAGCTTAGATTCATTGCTGAACAAGAAGGGCAGTTCTGCTTGCCAGTTTATTTATTGCCCTTGTATCTTGACAGGAGTTGGTCAATGTGCTAAAAACTTTTTAGTTTGGAGGGGTTTTGATAATGTGTTAATTATAAACTACTGAAAACAAGAACAGAAAAGGCAACAAGCATTCTGCAAATTAAATCATTATTTGGTTTTAAAGAAAAGTGAAATTAACCACAGCTGATTAAAACAAGTGACAGTGGGAATATTTACATCCAGAGCTTGTCTGTTATTTCTGTGAAACAGATGCAGAACCAACAGAAGTGCCAGAGGCTCCAGCATATGAGAAGAGAATGCAGTTTCTTGAGGATGAATTGTTTAGACTTACACGATCTGTGATTGAACTTCAGTCCTCCGTGGCAGGTGTGAATGAAAACCTGAAGTTGACTGTACAAGAAGATGCTAGTAAGATGTTGGTCACTTGGCTGAACAACCTTTACGACCGCCCAGAGCCTGACAGTGCGGTTAGTGGTGAAACAGATGCTATTCATCTGCCTGGACTCCACAACAATAAAGATCAAAAAGACCCTTTTATTGATTTTGAAATGGAAGATATAAAGTCTGAGCTAGCTGAGGTCAAAGAAGCCTTGAAGGTGAGGAATGATGAGCTGGAGGAACTGAATGGAAAAGTAAAAGGCTATGAAGGACAATTAAAACAACTGCAGGAGGCAGCACAAGGACCTACAATAACAATGCCCAGTGACAATATTTATCAGGAGTATATAGACTCAAAATTCGAGTCCCTCAGACAAGAAATAATGGAAGGATTTGAAAAGAAAATGTCAGATCTGAAGAACTCCTGTGAATACAAACTACAGGATATTCAACAGCAGTGTGATGACAACGAAAATAACTGTGTAGGGATAATTGATGTTATAAAAGGAAAAGAGAATGATTTGAGGAAAGAAATAAATACTCTCCGAACTCAGATTCCGTCAAACGACTCCAGTTGTTGCAAAGAGGGTGAGAGAAATGACTTTGACCAAAAGATAAAAGATTTAGATAAGAAGATTGACAGAGTTGCGGAAGCACATAGGATCTTGAATGTCAGAATAGATAATGAAATAATTCGATTGTCAACTCCGGATCTAGAGGACATGTTTGGCGAGAGGTTGGAGGAGCTTGATGCGAGGATGAATATTACAGAACGAAATGCTGAAGAACACTGCTTTTACGTTGAGGAAACTCTCCGTGGTGCTATAGCTGCTGAGGTAGATGAACTGAGAGACTTGTTTGACCAAAAGCTGCGGGCACTAGAGGTCAGGCTGGGTGGCACTATTTTAGAGATCGCTAATACCACAGACCCGGATGGAATGTTTATGAACCCTGGGCCCATCTTGCCCAGTGACGCAGGATTTGCAAATCAGCAATTTACAGCAGAGATTGATTTCCTGAAGAACAAACTACTGTCATTTGAACAGCTCTGTGGACAGAAATGTCAGTCTGCACCACAAGGTATGGAGGACCTTCAGAAACGGCTAGAAAACTGTAACGACAAGTACAGTCACTTGCTTTTGAAAACAGAGAATAACTCTGTTCTTCTGCAGTCTCTAAATAGCTCTCTTAATGAGAAACTCAACTTAATTAAGGGTAACCAACGTGACATTCAGAAAATGCAAAGAGACATACGCGTATTCCGGTATAATCTAAATGTCATCGATAAAGATATGAAAAATCTTCAAGATGGCTTGAGTAGCTGCAAGGAACAGCTTCTGGGTGTCAATTCCACATGTAGAAAAACGCAACGAGGTGTCTTCCGAAAAATTGATCAAATGCAGAGGACATTTGCAAATCAAACTGCTCATCCCAGTGAGAGTTGCTGTGGTGAAGTGAAAGAGAGGCTAGAACAATTGAATGACCATGTCCTGAATGATCTTAGCAAGTGCAAAGAAAAGACACAAGGTATCCAGGCGGGTGTTTCGGATGTTGAGAGCAGAGTCTCACATGTTGAAAAAGCTTGCGGCAAGCTGGACTCTGTCTCAGATAGCTTGCAGAGGATAAAAGAAGGTCTGAATAAACACGTGAGCAGCTTATGGAACTGCATCCATGAAATGAATGGAACTATAGCATCTCATTCCACAGATATTTCTGGCCTCAAAAATTCTGTCCAACAGTTTCATAGTCAGGTCTCCAAAATCACCACAGGCATTGAAGATGTGCTGAAATCTCAGTCTGACACAAGTAAGTTTTTTCCTTTTTTTTTTCCCATTTTTTTGTTTGTTTTTCAATTGGCTTTCCTTTCTGAAACTTTTATAAAGGAGCTAAACAAGGGAGGGAAAACTTAATATTACACAATTACTACTTTGTTTTTACAGTGACTCTAATTTTGGCTCTTTGCTCTAGAACACCACAGAGTACTTTGAGTGCTTTTAAAAGTATCCTCCAAAAAAGCCAAAACCCAAAAAAGAAGTCTTACATGCTTTTACGTTTACTTTGAGACAGAATAAAGAGAGTGGGAAAAGTAGTATTTTTGAATAGTAATGATTGTCTGTGGCTCTTATTGCAGTTAATTTGATTTAATTTTTTTTCTTTTTTTGTTTTATTCTGTTGTGTGAGATTATTCTGCATGCCTCAGGAAAAATTGAAAAGTAAATGGAGAAAATCAAGTCAGAGTAATTCAAATTTATTTTGATAATACATATTATTATCCCCGCATTTTCTCAGTTGTGTTCTTAGCATGAGTTAATGATTATAATTCAGCACCAGCTCTTTGATCTAGAACTTTCATAAACAAGCTCTGGCATATCTTGGCATGGCAATATAAGAATTCTTCTTCATAACTCTCACAGAAGTTTGCATTCCCACAAGGTAGTTGGCAATAGTTGGCAGACCCCAGCTGGCACTGTTTTCACACCTCAGCCACTTCTGTTGGTAGTGCAACATGTTAGTACAAATCTACCTCCGCAGGTGGTTTAAAGTTTGCATTAGAGCAGATGAGAAGCAGGGACACGTTCCCTTTGGCTCCAAATACTGTGAAATGGTAACCTCAGCATGCTGGTGAACCTTGCCATGAAGGTTTAGGGACCTTGACAAAAGCCGCTCTGTTCCCTCTGCAGTTCTTGCTCCAAATTTCAGCAATGGGTTGTTTTGCTGAGAGAGTCAAAGTTTACAGAAGGAAGCTGAGTTCCTGTTTCTGCTAGCATGACGCAGAAACATAAGAATTGGAGACTGCTTTGAAACTGCACTCCTCAGCTGGTTGATGCTTCTGGTTTTAATTTTGTACATGTATGAGATAAATAAGAGGCAAATTTCTCTGACTGGCCTATAATTAGGAGAGGTGCTGAGGGAAGAACCTGTGGGCTGTTGCCGCTGCTGGTGGTTGGGAGAGATCAGATGCAAGACTGTGAACACTTGTCCTTGAATGGACAAATTGTGCTTCATGAAGGGTCTGAAACTAATTTCTTTAGGGAAAACTATTCTTCTCACTCCAAGGCAGAGACTTGAAAGCCTATAATAGATGTGTTTCTTTTGTTTAATTGTTTAAAACCAAATGTATTGCAGTACTTGATGCAAAAATCCTTCTGAGGTGAGAAGTTTTGTGTGAAATTTTAAAAAAATACATTTCTCTTCCTTTAAAGGAAGAAGTGAAAAGGAATGAAGAGGGTCCATAATTTTCAGATAATTCTTTTGGTGTCATCTTGACTTAAATTCAACAGGGTTAGGACCTTTACTCCTAGATCTTGCAAATCCCCATTAAAATGGAGTATGATGTATCTGTGTAATCCTGTTTCTCATCCATGTTGCCCAAAATTAATTTGCACTAGGGAACGACACTGGAGAGAGGTCCAAGATACACACAGTAGGTAATCTTTCTTCTGCTCTTTAAAGCAGATGTTCAAGTGACCTCACGGGTTGCATTTTTCAGCCCCTATTACAGTGTATTAAAGCTTCAGCACACCTGGCTTTCCATAAAATAATGCTGCTTTAGGGCAGACCTCTCCATCTACCATTGGATGCTAAAAGTCTATGGAAGGATGCTGCTGCTGGATCTGGGGTGCAGGCACTCTGAGCATCCCTTGCTGCTATGGAGTGCCTCTGGCCTCTGAAGGGTTTGTGAAGCGCACATTTCAGTTCCCAAATGTTTCCAATTATAATAACACTATCTGGCACAGCAGTCTAAGTAAGTTTTGAAAGCTGGAGTTGCAGAAACATTTTGGCAGAAGAGCCTTTTTTGGAAGTGATTTGGGAACGCTGTAACGTGAGTTGGGGTATGGCTTAAACTATTTTTACATCTGTGATCTGCAGCATTGTCTCTGATACCAACGTTATTTGAAAGGAAGACTGACAGTCCTGGACTTGGATCAGTGTAGAATGTCTTAGGCACAATTTGCCAGCATATTGTAGCATTCAAATGATGTCATTTGACTTCAGAAGGGCCGAAACAGAATCCAATTGTTACTAATAAAGTTGTTGAGGGCAGTAAGGCAAGGATATATTGCAAGGAATAGAATATAAAATCTCATCAAGCAGTGTAAGCCCAGCACGCTGTAAACCTGAGCAAAGTCAAATGACAGTGATCTTAGGAATATGGCTATGTTTTCTTCCAAATGTTTTTATTAAGGGGTTTCAAGTGCCTCAATCCAAACTAACAAGCCAGTGAATGATTGTACATCAGATATGAGCCCAGAGGCCAGAAATGTATTTAATTTGTTATAATTCCTGGTGAAGATAGTTCAATGTCCTGACTCACACAAGGCGGTGGTCTGCTCTAAGCATTTAGGGGACCATGCATGACGTGCTCTCCGAGGTAGTATGATCCTGTAGCTTTTCATCCACACTAAATGGTGGCTGCCCCCAGCTCCATATCTCGTAGGGTAAGTTGTTCTCATTGCACTCTGTGCCTCTCTGTGAGTACGTTTGCTCTTCAAATGGCACGAAACTGAAAGCCGTGTTAAAGTCAGTGGTCTCTTTTGATTACTGCCTATTCATATATGTCCATGAAGTTTTCCAGGGATCAAAGTGTGGTCTTGTAGCCAGATACCATGCTGGGAGTGCAGTTTGCTTTGGTTACGGTTATTTGACCTGAACTGCAATTCCTACGGTAATTGTCTCTGTAGCAGGGTTTTGAAAGCAACAGCAAAATGTTGTCCGATGAAGTTATGGTCTAAGAAACCAAATGTGTGCTCTGCATTACAGCATCAATAAAAGGCAACATAAAAATCTTAATGTTGCAGTGTGAATAGTCATACAGTCATAATAGTCAATTCCTCTGGGCTCCCTGTGAGCTTGTGCAAAATGCTGCTTCCTAGTGTAATTGTAAAATCCCCTTGGTATCTATAAGAAAATTCACATGAGGCCTTTTTGGCTTCTTGTGGGTGCAGTGACAGATTCCTTTACTCATTAGTTTGCTTTATACAAACTGTGTGTTTCTGTGTGTTTAGGGGACTGACAAGAGCATGATCAGAGCAGAATGATACTCTAGAAACAAATGCATCCCAAAGGTCCACCCACCTCATGCATCCAGGTTGCTGCTCATTGTCCTTCCCAGCAAATAATTCCTCCTTCAGTGAAGTAACTTGCAGATTAAAGCTGACTGTCTGAACAAACTGAAGGAAGAGGAGAACAAAAGCAGTCTTATTTTCAACCAAGGAGGAAAATCTTTCCTTCGGTTTTTAGTTGTGGATGAGCATCTGAGAGAAGATGCTGGTATGTGATATGGTAACCACATTGTCACTCACAACAGTGATGACAGCCAGAGCAGCAAGGCCATCTCTGCTGAGGACAGTGTTAGTGTTCCTAGCTGTGGAATGATCTCAGCTCTATCCTTTGCATTCCTAGACAAATGGGAAGATGATGAGAAAGATTCTGTTTCGTGTGCTGCTCAGCAAAGTTAAAGCAGGTCCAGCTAGATTCCCCCCAGCCTTCATCACGGGTTCATTTTCTCATTGCCTTGTGAATTGACAATGTGTGTTATGGAATTCAGTGTCAGAATAGGTTGACTCCAATGTTACCATCTTTATCTAGTGATTTATTGGTACTTTGTCTTGCTATGATGCATCTCAGTAGAAGAGGCCAAAAGGTTGGCAAACGTGGCAGACCGGATTACTCTCAACTCGCACATATCTGATTACTTCTACTTTAAGTTGAGCTTTAGGCAGGTGATTCTGGATTTAGTTTTACGGAGATGGGATAATTCTGGGTATTGCGGTATTGATGTTGTGTGCAAGGAGGCAGTTTGCTCAGGATATGGGATTTTAGCTGTTGATTGTTATTTAAAGGTCTAGAAAAACAAACATATAAATGTATACATTTTCCCAGTGTAATTTCAAATAATTGTCTTAATAAAGCTCAGTATAACTGACTCAAGAAATGACAAGTACATGCATCCCAAGTATTTTGTCAGTTTGTGTTTTGAGTGAGGTTAATCTGAAGATCTTAGTTGAAGGTCTAAATTGATGCTGCTGTGGACAGAAGTTGTCTCTACTAAGTTAATAATTCTGTTAAACAGTTCACTTTGATACTTAAAGGCTTTTTTTTTGAAAAAAATTCCAAGATTTTTTTAATCTTGGGATTTTTCTGAAAATAATTTTAACCTGTATAAAGTGAACATTTCACTCTTTAGGCCTCTGCCTTGTGAACAGAGTTACCAAGAGAGCTTTAGCCCAGCTTTGTGGTGTGCTGCCTGTGTAAGTTTCAATTCTCATGACAGTGAAAGTCAGCCAGCAAAGCTCAGGGAGATTTATTTCCAGCAGCCATATCGAGCAAATGAATGCAGGTGGTGTGAGACTATGACTTCAGACATCCTCCCAGCACTCTGGAAGGCTTATGTGGACTTCTCATGAGACTGAAAACAAGAAATGGGATTCACAAGGGTAAAGTGCAGGTGCTGAGTAGTCACAAAACAGCATGTGGTTGCGATGACACTGTCCAAACCCCAGCCATGCATCTTGGACAATACCTGCATGACTTGGTTGTAAGCTCTTGCCCCAAGGAGCAGTGTAAGGCCCTCCTGGGGTCCCCAGCTGCACAGCAGAGCCAGGGGAAGCCTCACACCAAATCTGCTTCTAGGTACAGCCAGGTGGTTTAGCCCTAGCCACTGATGAATTTACCCAGGCTGATTTTGGACTGTGCTGAATTGAAGTGCTTCACTGTGACCACTGAGACCTCAGAGAGGTGGTCTCCACTGTGGACCATGGCAAGCATCTCTGAAGTGTTTCTGATTCATCAGATGAATTTGCAATGGGGTTTTTTTTCCACAGAAACTCACATTGCTCCCTGCACCTAACCAGAGTAACCTATGCTGAAGTTTAATTTAACATGAAATTCTAATTATTCTATATAAAAGCTCTCATTGCATCTGCTGAAATCTATACATTTGTAGATTTCTGTTCTTAGTGTAGATGTAATTCACCTTTATTCTTGGGAGGATATTTCAGCCTTAAATGTCATCTGGGACTTCATTTTTATGAATGTCATAATTCCTGTAAAGGGCTTAGAACTACACCAGACACAAATGTAACCATGTCAGTGCTGTTCAACCCTGATGTCATATGAGCTGGCTGCCCTAGTGGAAAAGTCTTTTAATGGTATCTCTTCACTTTAAACAATAAAGAGTTTTCTGGTAGATTATATCCTAGGGTTCTGCCTTCATTGTCAGAAAATATTAGTAATGGAAGCACTTAGAATTTTAAGTTCATTGCTTTTTAAAATAAGGAAAAAAAGTCTCATAAGTCGTGCTCATTACTGATTTTTTTTGCTGTGGATAATTTTCTTTATGGTCATACTGAAGAGTCAGCCTTGTGCTAGGAGTTATGTGAGTACAGAGTTGCAGAGTACGCAGTGGGTGTGAGGGCTTGAGCAGAACTGAAGTGAAAGTAGAGAGAGAGAGAGCACGCAGTGGTGATGAAGGTACTGGTGGGAGTAGGTGTGATACACACCCTGCCTGGTGCAGAAAGTCAAAACTGGTCTAGTGGTTGAATGACTGTTCATGGGTTATTCGATTGCTGCTTGTCCTGTCCCCAGACTGTCCTTTCCTTGTGTCACACAGGCTGGTAAAGAGGGGAGTCTATAGTACTGCAAGACTGGAATGGAGTTTTGCCAGTGCAGTCTTGGGTCTGAGGGAACAGGTGGCCTCCAACCAAGCCCTGTTTTGTTTTAAAGTGTTTGTTTTACAAAACTATGCCATTTTATTTACTGTTTTAGGCAAATAAATTTGTATCTTTCCTCCTCTTTCATCATTTCAAAGGGCGATCAGAAGTACCATGGCAGCCACTGCCACCAAGGCCACCCGTGCAGCCCCATCCTGGCATATCGCTGCTGCCATCAAGGCCAAGGATACAACCCCCTCGACACAGGACCCCCCTCCAGCCACCACAGCTGAGACCTCCTCCACGCCCAGTGCTGCCAGGGTCAGGAGTTGTGCCACTTCTGCCTGGAACAACCGGGATCATCTTGGAGACTGGAGAGGCAGGGCCTCCTGGCACAGTTTTGATGTCAGGAAGAGGACGGCTTAGAAGTGCAGATGGTCAGGCTGGTCAAAGTACCATGCCCATTGCTGAAGGGTATGCTGGAGCACCAGGTGAGAGAACCAAACTGGTAGTGAATCACTCCCAACTAAGTGCGATGGACATGCCAAGTCTGGCTAGAGAAGTGACACTGAGATCTGTTGTGCTTTACCAGCCACTTTTACCTTCCTTACTGTTGAGAATGGGTTTACAGCAGAGATGATTTGTGAATGGGCCTTTGCAGCCTGCAGCTGGCTATAGAAGTAGGAGAAACACATTCAGTGCCAGTTTTGTTGCTTTTCCAAGGCTGCACAAAGCATGAGGTCAACAGAACTGGTAACTACAGCAGTCTTTGCCACTAGGGAAACTTAAATTATTTTTTTCTTTCCATAATTCTTGCAGTGGATTTAGTACATTGAAGTAATAACTTGGTTTTCTTTGCCATGACCACCCCAGTTTAATGATAATTGAGCATTTCATAAGGGGTACTGTTTGGTAGCTATTTGGGTAGGTTGCTGTTCAGTAACCAAGGATCTTTTCAGAAGACTGCAGTGATATTGGTCATAATGAACTCTGCTATGTACTGAGTCACACATACTACTTCTCCTTTGTAGGATATCCAAAGTCGTCTCCTCCTACCACGGACTCACAAGGTAAGGTGATTGTTTCCTAGAAATCTTCACACAGGTGTTTAATGTTTATTTCAGTCCCTGGAAAGTCATGGTTGAAAGAAAAAAAGTGCTGATTTTTAGTATTTAAGTTTAGCATTGAGGAAAATCTGACCGATTTTTGCTATATGTATGCATCAAAGCAGAACCTGCATACTTTACAAATATGGGGCGGGGGAGAAGGGGGTTAGGTTTTGAAAAATAATTCATCTTGGGTTCTTGTTACTTACTTCAGTGTGTTTTTTAAATACAAAGGGTTTGTAGTTTCTAGCAAATGTTTGTACAGACCTTTTTATTTGCCTTTTAAATGTGAAAATAAAGATATATTTCTGCCGATTTTAATATTTCTTTAATAAGATATGAATAAGGCCAAGACTAAGATCTTGAAGAACTGTCAGTGCCTTAGCGGAGTGCATGAGTTGGTTCTCCTCTTGGGAGAGTTTCTGGCTTTGTTAGAATCACCAAGGCTTGTGTTCCTTACTACAGTGAAAGCAAAAGTGCTGTCCACTAGCAGCCACAGATTAAAGGATTCAAAACACAGTTTTCTTGGTTTGGTAGGGTGTTTTTTATTTTTTATAATCGTTAATATTGCAATTCATTTATAGATTTGTATGACATGCTAGTTGGCCTTGATAAATACGTTGATTAGGTGTTGCCAGCCCTGCAATTTCATACTTAAGATATTATCAAACCCTGGGGAATGGTATCCTCGATCAAAGTGAATATTTCCACACCCTCTTCAGAAAGAATGATTTCATCTAAATTTGTTTGAGGAAATACGGGAAATAGATGGAAATAAAACATAAGGGCTTTATGGAATCCAAAATCCTACCCTTGGGACTTAGTTTGATGGCCATAACAAAATCACAAAAACACGTTGTAAAGACTGGTCTGGGGACTGACAAAAAAAGAGTTGTAAAGAGTTCACACTGTAATTCTGATATTTATACATTCTAATTAAAAATCCATCAAGCCTTAAAGCAATGTTTTTGCATTTGGGGATTGGTGGTAAGAACAAGCAGCAATAGATGAGGTTTCTGGAAGAGGATAAGAAGTAAAGAAACATTAATTTATCTTGATACCAGCAAAGCAAATATAGATGTCTAGATTTCTGTGATAAATGGATTTCCTGGGGGTTTTCTTCCACTTTGTACAATTTATTGCAGTTTATAGGCAGCAGTATTTTAATAAGTTTATGCTAAAACTGTGTGAAACAGTGGCTGGATGTTAGAAGTGTTGAAAAGGCAGGGTGAGGCAGGCAGTGCACCCGTCTGCTGCTTGGTGGAACATGTTGGTGGAACAGTTATCACCCTGGGATCCAGGGAGAGGTGGGCTTCGCCAAGGAGTTCCTTTTCCTGATCTGTGTCCCTGAAGAACTATCTAAATATAAGATATACCTGCTGATCTGTCCTTTAGCTTCCCCCCAAGTGCCTTGCAAACCTTAATGACAGGTGCAGTCAGAAAACAGAGAGGCTAGAATGGTGCAAAGAGCTGTTAGACTTCTGTGGAGTTGGAGCATTTACATCCACTATCCCTAATCTGGCCTTATGGCTGGATAGATGGGCCGAGACCAACGGCATAAGGTTCATCAAGACCAAGTGCTGGGTCCTACACTTTGACCGCGATGAGAGACTCTGGAGAAAAGTTTGTGTCTTCGTAACACAAGGAGGTGTCATCCCCATCAGAAACACTGTGACTTAGCAGAGCAGTTTCACTGAGCACTGGCTCATGGAAATCAGTGTGATGCTGTGCTGCATGGCCATCCCATAAGCAGAAAAGATGTTCCTGCAAATGAGACATTAGGGTCAAACTGAAGTATTAAAAAATAAAAAAGTGAATCTGACAAATCCTCCTTACTTGCACCATGTTCAAAGGAAATCAAAAGTGCCTGCTGGTGAATCAAGTACTTATGGTCTTTCTTCGGTGTAGGTCCTTGAACAATCTTCATTCCAGTTGCTGAGCAATTGTCAGCAGCACCATCACACTTATTTTTTCTCCTTTCACCTTGATGGCAAATGCCTATGCTGTGTGCTGTTTTGTTTTGCTTAGTATTTTTTCTTCTTTTCTGTCCTTCTGACCCTTGGGCTCTGTGGGAGGCATGAACTGTGCTGGGAAGTCAAAAGAGAGGTGGAGAACCAGAAGTACAACTAGCAGATGGGTGGAAGTAGATGTAACCTAATAAGGGCCACCCATGCATCTTCTGTAGTTCTTTGACTTCCCAGAATGCATTACGTAGCTTAGATCGTCAAGAACAGACATACCTACTCCTTATGTATCTATATATATAGAAAGATACAGATATATCTATCTCAAGTGAAACCTTCTTGAATGCATCTGAAGTAAAAAGAGTTTTTTCTGCCCCTAGAAGCTGTAAAACTGGGGTTGAATCTTTTGTGAAACTTTCTGTCTGCCTAGCAGTTTCCTCATCAGAGCTGTGCCTGTGGTTCACCGCTTTTAAATGTTTTAAAATTTTTCTTTCTGATGTTAATACTTCCACAACACTGACTGCTTAAGTGAAAGTAGTTTTCAAGCCTGGACCTTCAAGCTGAACTTTGATCTTTGCATGAAGGAAAGTGTTTTCAAGGGGGGACATGTAAGAGAGGGTGGTACATCCCTCTGTAAAGTTCCGCAAAACACTGCTGAGCTGTTGGTAGGAATTGTGAAAGCTTCGAACAGGCACAACTCCAGCTGGAAGCAGTGAGGAGGGTAAGAGAGCACAGACACAGTGTGTCTTCATTGCTCCTCCTTATATTGACCCCTGAACTGACCTATAGGATATTTAGACAGTTTTAAGATTTCCACTTTGAATAGATACATATAGTGTGCTAAACCAGGCTGCAGATCTGAAACAATTTCAGCAGCATAGCAGAAAATAGTTATTTCTAACAACTGTTCTAGCAATTAGTAAGGAAAATCTTGAAGGAAGTTGTAGCAAACCAGGGCAGGAGTCACTCCCTTATTCAGATGACAGCAATCCACGCAGGACTATAGTTGCTCCAAAGAAAGAGGGCAGTGTTTATGGGCAGACAGCATATACTTGTGCAGTGTGACTGCAGGGGAGAGAAACCATTTGAGTGAACCAGTAAGAAGTAAGTTGAGGTGTGTTTTCAGTTGATTTGAGTCCTGGGGTAAGCATATACATAGAGATGCTTTCTGTAAGTAGTGTGGTGTTAAGGTGGTGGAATTCTACAGAAGCTGCTTAAGTAAGTAGACTTCCAGCAATTAATGTTGGTCCTTTCAAATAACCTCATCTTAGCTTACGGGGCACCTGCAGGCACACTGGCAGGCAGGGGTAAGGAAAAAGGGCTTCTATCTGTTTTCTGAACATGAGACAAAATGCTGAATGAGATTTCTAAAGATACAGGAGGCAGCTGGTTACCAGCCCCCAAGGGAAATCAAGGTAGTTATTTGCCAATTCTGAGTTTGCAGGCATGTCTTCCTCTTGCCTTCCCCTCCCACTCCCCCATGCTGAGTTATTCAGAAAAAAAGTGGATAGGGTAGCAGAGCATTTGTATATCTACATTTTAGGAAAAGTTTTGACACCTTTAAACTTCAATTGTTAAGTGTTATAATCTGGATTAGATTGGATATTAGGAAAAGCCTTTTCACCCAGAGGGTGGTTGAGCACTGGAACGGGCTCCCCAGGGAAGTGGTCACAGCATGAAGCCTATCAGAGTTTAAGAAGGGTTTGGACAACACTCTCAGGAACACAGTGTGATTCTTGGAGCTGTCCTGTGCAGGACCAGGGGTTGGACAGGTCTCTTTCAATTCTATGATTTCTTTCATATTCTGTGATTCAATGAATTGAGCACTTGTTGCTGATGGGCACCTCTGATTAAGAGGGAGAGGGGAAAGGCAAACATTTATTTTATGGAAGGCAGAAGGAGCAGGGTGAAGCAGCAACTGTGGACAACTTTAAGGTCATTTGTTGTTTACCTAATTGCCTGAACAAAGCAACAAGAATTGACTACTTCTAGCAGTGTGTACTGCCTTAGGGGAAATCTTTAAAGGGAAGGTAACTAAAATGGGACTAATAAGTGGTTGAGTATTAAGTATTTTCTCATTAAGTCAGTCTGTTAAAAGTAAAGATTTGTCTTAATTGTCCAAATTGTATTTCATCCAGCCTAGTCTAACAGCAGTGTTAAGCTAGTAAGCAGATAGCCACTATAAAGTGCCTAAGTGTCTTTTTGATCTGCTGAGAAAAGGAAAAAAAATTGTGAAGTGAAAATTCACCCAAAAGGGAAGTGCCAGAGTGAGAGAATAGCCTCTTTGCATTAATACTGGAATGTTATATATTCTTATATCTCTTTTTACTACCCTTTGGCAGAGAAGGTAGGAGATCTAAGCTGTGTGTAGCTTCTCAGCATGACCAGGAAAGCTGGCGTGAGCCGAACACCTTTAGCACTTCTGTTGCCATTGTGATAGTGACAGAGAGTGGAGATGTTGAAGGGCAACCTCAGTCCTGAAGAAGGACTTTGGCAGAAGCATTGTAGAATTGAAACGTGGCAGGATTTGTAGAATTTCATTGTAGAATTGAAACGTGCCAGCATTTAGAAGCCATGTACTATTTGCTTAGAAGGGAAAAAAAAAAAAAAAAGACTGTGGCCAACACAGGAACTTTATGGTGCTCAGTAAATTTTATGGTAAGACACCTGGGACCTGGGCCAGCAATACGTATTCTGCTAATTCTGGCATCCCTCAATTGACAGGATTAGTCTAAGGGGAGTTATGTGCAGGAACAGAGACATTGGATTATAAACCATCACAGGGAAAAGGCTGTGTTGTCATCCTGATGTGATTCTCACTCAAGTTGTTACTCATTTTAGGACCTGCTGCTGCTGCTGCACCCTCTCTGGTGTCGTTTTCTGCTGGGCTCACACAGAAGCCTTTCTCCAGTGATGCTGGCGTGGTTCACTTTAACAAAGTGCTTGTGAACGACGGGGACTATTATAACCCCAATACAGGTAATAGCCAAAGGATATGGACCCACAGAGATGATAGACTGGCAGTAGCATGGGTTTCCAGGGTTTGAGGTTATCTCAGGTCTTGCTGGCACATTGAACAACAAAATAAGTCCATTTAAACCAGACACACCGGGGTAGAAGCCTCCTGTGGATGTGGACAGACACACACTTTGCCATGGCTGGTTTTCCACAACTGCCCAGTACTACTGAGGCCCATCTCACCACTATGTCTTCTCTGGCAGCACAACTGATTGTGCTCCTCACCCCACCACAGGCCAGCTGAGCCCAGGTAGCAGAGGTGAGATTCCTCCCTAACCCTTAGTTACTAATCCTGATTTCACTGCAGCTTAGCCAGCTGGGTCACCCAGAGGAAAGGTGGGAGTGTCTCACACTGCCTCTCCAATGGCCATCCCTGCAGGCTGCCTCCTTCTCAAGCAGGGTGTCATGTCACTTGAGGGTGTTAGGTGGGCCTCAACCTACTGGGGACTTGCACAGCATCCAGCTGTGCACACCTTCATCCAGCTCCAAGTCATGGGAGCTGCTTAGGCCAGGACGTTTTTGAATGTTGACAAGACCTGGTCATGTCCTGGAGGACAGGTGGGCTCTAACACAAAAGCAGCACTCCTTTGTCTTCATGACCGTTGTCAGTTTATCTAGGCCGACCTTGTGCAGTTACCTGTACGTAGCAATGGATAACCCAGGTAGCTTTATGTTTGTCATTGTGCTTAGAGAGGTCAGGTGTCCCCATTTTGAATAACTCTGAAAAGCCGTCTCTCTTCTGCAGGCATTTTCACATCACCATATGAAGGGCGCTACCTGATCACCGCCGTGCTGGCCCCAGAGAGAGATGAGTATGTAGAAGCAGTGCTATCCGTCTCCAATGCAAGTGTGGCTCAGCTCCACACAGCTGGGTACAGAAGGGAACTGTTGGAGTATCACAAACCCTATTCGGGGAAACGGACCTGTGGTGGTCCTGGGACGTTCCACCTTGTTCTTCACCTCAAAGCAGGAGATGAAGTAAACATTGTTGTAACGGGAGGCAAACTGGCCTACACAGACTCTGACGAAATGTACTCCACATTTAGTGGAGTTCTCCTTTATCCTTCTATTTCTCATGTTTAGGTTTATCTTGAACAGGAAAGAAGGGTAAGATACTCAGAAGAAATTAAGTGTAATAAAGTTCAAAGCTTTAATATATTCAGTTTATATATTTGATTTCAGTGATGGGTTTATAGTCTATACAGAGAACTTTTCCTTGTCCTTTGTTTCCCAAGGGAGCTACAAAAGACATGTTTCTGTAGCTAAATGAACTCCTTCCCAAGCCCTTGACCTGTACAAGAAGAACAACTGTTTGAAAGGTACATTCTCAATAGACGCTTCTCCACTGTGCTCTTGCTGTTCCCTATTAAATTGTCTTTGCCATCTTCTCCCTAGTTTTTCAAATTGTCCCTAGTATATAAGAGTTTACATCTTTGCTTAAGTTTACAGTTCCGGTCAGGTATTTTCATGTTTTCAGTAAAGCAGGGCCAAGAAAGAGAAGTTGTAGCGGATGTGATTGATGACTTTTTATTCCTTGTGTTACTGAATCATGTGCGTTTGCATAATCAATTTGTGCAGTGCAATTGCTGACCATGGTGCAAAACAAAATGATACTCATCTGCATTGGTTTTCTTTTTTCCTCTAAGGGCCAAACGCAGTGCTAGGAGGCAAGCTGAGTGACTCCTTCCAGTCAAGTGAAAGCTGCAGCGCAGGGAGAAACTTGCCTCAGCTTTCCACTGGGCAGATGTGAGCATAAGGTGCAGTTGGTACTACTGAAAGGTTCAGAACAGCTACTATCCATTTATAGAGTAAAAAAGAGGATCAGTTAAACATGATGCTCTTGGGATTAAAGCTTGCTGCTGGAAATTAATTAAACAGGTCAGAAAAATCAGAATTATCTTTGTTTAGGTAGGAAAATGGTAATTTTGAAAAGTTTAAAAAAACTTACAAAGTTTGTTTCTGGCACTCCTAAAGTACTTGCATTAAGAGGAAAGTTTTTGTCTTTGGTGCAAATCAGAGGAAAAATCATTGATAAAGGAAAACTGTCTTATTAGTCATTACTGTCAAATGCAGAAACCAACCATCTGCAGCCTCCTTCGCATTGGTGAAGTTTGTTTTAACACTCAGCATCTGTTTATATGGATGAAACAACTTTCATAGCTTAAACAGACAAACACATTTGGGGCAGCAGTATTTCATTTCTCATTCTAGCCACTTCTCAGTGGAGGTAACAAAAATGATGCTTTGGCTCTTAGGGGATAGCATTTTGGTGTCTTTTGTGGCTGAAAAAAAAATCCAGCCTTGCCTTACTGAGTGCCAGACTGTTCATCTGTCACCTGTATATTCTTGTATCAACTGGCCTTTCGAATAGTCTACTCATGCCACATAGAGCTGTATTTATCATAGTGGTTTGTGTAGTATATTTTCCTTCTTAAAAATGCAGAACAGCTGTTTATAGCCTCAGAACAAACAATTCCTTTAGCTGAGGGAAGAACTCTCTGTGCTCTGTGCTGTAAGCAGCACAGTATGTTTATAGCTGAAGCCCATCCCATCTGAGGAGATCAGATGAAGACTTGTGCCTTTGTTGCTTAGCTTTGGAATAGATACTTCCTAATAACTGTGTTTCCAGGCAATGAGATGGGGCCTTCCCACAACAAACTCTCACATCCTGGAAACTGAACTGCTTTTGAGAAAAGCAGGCAGAAAAACCTTTCTCTCCACAGAGGAACTCTGAGTCAGTCCCTGTGCAGCTAGGATTGCACTGGGGGAGTTCCGAGCACAGGAAGGAAATTGTGAGTGGAGTTTTAAAGTACCTGGTTTGGGAAGATCTCTTTGCACCTGATTATCAGAAATGATGGTGTTAAGAGATTAAGCAGAAGCTGGCTGTATTTGTAGCAGGAAGAGCAGCTTTAAGAGCAGCTGTTAGTAGCCAAAGATGTACAGTGAACTTGCACTTCACAGCTTGATAAAAGGAGCCGCCTCTGTCTCATTTCCCTGCGTGTTTTCTGAACCTGTGCTGGGGGGCGAGGCATTAGCATGTAGTCAGCAACCACACACTTGTTCAAGGGGGGCTTAGTGTTGTTTTGTCCTTTCTGTCTCATGTCTTTCTAGTTCTCAAAATTGAAGGGACAGACAGGAAGTGTTGTTTTCTGTATTTTCAAAAGTCAAGCATATCATCCACTTTTTTTTTTTTAATGTAATTTCTTGTTGTGTATAAAAGCCAGAGAGGCATTTTTTCTTTTAGAATATTTTTCACTCTTCTCAAGAAAGCTGTGTTCTCTAAGAAGTTGGCTCCAGACTATGTGTGACTCAAGTATTGTTAGATTATTGTTGCCTGTTCTAAAAATGACTCATGGAAATAAACAAAATGAGCCGAGTGCTTAGGGAGACCTAGCTGGCAAGCACAACGTTTTTTTCCCGCCCACGCCAAGTGAGAAATTTTTAAGAATTGGCAGTGCAAGTTTAGTGCTGAGTTGCAAAAGTTGTATCATTTAATTATTACCTAACTGCCCTGGGAGATTGCTAAATCCAATTCACAAATCTTCACAAGCCCAGCCTTCTACCAGAAAGTTTCTCCTCAGGCCCAGAATCTGCTGATGCCCGTGTTGGAATGGTTGGAGCCCTCGTAACGCAGAGTAGCTGGTATTTGTACACTGCTGTAAAGCATTCCTTAAACTGCGTTACAGCAGGGCCCGGTCTCAGCAGCGTATTTTGAGGATACTTTTGGACCTTTCAGGGATAGCTTCCCATTCATCTCTAGCAGTGTGGGTGGCTAAAGCTATGACCTTTTACAAGGAACCTCTGTCTTAGATTCCTGCCTTTGTTGAGGGGGACTTGACCCTTAATTTCCACTTCGTTGATAATTGCTGTAATCAGGGTAGATGGCTCAATTCTTCCTAATGAGGTTATTTTCCTGAAACTTAAGAGGTGAAATATTCATCCAGCTGGGAAGACTACATTGCTGTAGCCCCTTAATAGGCAGAGTGGAACCTGAGTTCCAGTTCTCTGCTCCAGAGAGTGCCTGGATAAAATATTAATAAAGCAGGGGCCGGAAGACACTCAAGCTCAGAGGCATTCATGGGCCTGCTGAGGGTTGGCTCCACACAGAACAGCCCAGCTTCAAAGGAAGGAGCAAGAGCCCTGCTCCAGAATACTCTGAACCTGCTGACAGAGCTTTCACATCTTTGGTGAGGATCAGCAGCAAGAACACAGAAATACCTGCACTGAAAGGAACATTCTCACTGTAGGTTTGTAATTTGACTACCACATCCAGGAGCATCCAGGAGCTTATATAGAAAGCATCTGTTAATTGAGAAAGCCTTAAAAAAAAAAAATCCTGTAGGTGGGGGCTGTAAGGCAGAAATGCTGCCTGTTTCATAGATCACAGTGACACCTTTTAGATCTGCTTTGTAAGTAGTTTTGTAATGAATTGTATGAGAATTGCAAGATTCTTGGGCAATACAGTATCTGTTGTGCCAGGCGCTCTTGTTTGACACTGAAACAGGAAGAAAACCAAACCATACCAGGTGAAGCTGTACAGGCAGACATGTCTGACATTCCTGGAGCCAGGCGTTGAGGCATGGCAGTTCCACAGACACTGTCCAAATATCAAAGCCAGCAGAGTCCCCAAGGCAGCATCATTTGTGAGACAGGTGAATTCCCACGGGCAGGTCATTAGCAGCAGAACATCTGAAGACAAGCCAGCATGCTGACAGTCAGAGAGACTCAGCTCTGCTGAACATATCCTAGAGCACCAAGGTGACATATAAATCACTCATATCCCCTGGAATGCATGCAGCAAAGCAGGAATGCCAATTTTCGCAGCAAAAAGTATATAAAAAAACTACCTCATCATTTTAATTTGCTGTTAAGACTTCTGAAAACATTTCTATGCTGAGCACTCAAAACAGTGAGGATTGTCTGTGGTATTCCACCACATTTCCTTTAAGTGTACACCATGTTAGTTTGCAGCAACTTTGTGCAGTGTCACTGAGACTATTCGGCTTGGTGAAGCCAACCAGTCCATCAAGAAAACTTATAAATAGTCAAGGAAAAGGAGCAAACTGTAAGTGGAAAGCACAGGAAAGCAACTTAAAATAAAATGCCCAGTGCAGCTTTAAAATGCATGGAGAATACAAAGTAAAGGGCTCTCCAGTTCTCCAGCTGGACTAAACTGTTTCCTGAGGATACATGCATTTGGAAGTCAGTGTTACCTGCTGATTTAACTAAGTCTTTGTGTTACAGTCCAGTAGTGGATACAGACGTATTTCACTAAAACTACAAATGCACTTATGGTCTCAGTTTGGAGATGGGAGGAATATGCACTCCAGTGAGAATTGCTCAGCAGGTACACGTTGGCTGCTGGTTGCTCCCAGATAATGGCACAGAGTTCAAATCATCAAGTTACAAGGAATACCTGGGGGCAGTCTCCTGTCATCACAAGGCAGACTTGTGCTTGAGCCAACACCAACTTTTTGCAACATACTCTGGAGACTTGAGACAAGATGCAGAACAGCAGCTCTGCCAATTCTTTGTATATGGGAGACTTCAAAGAACATCTTGCAACATGTACTACATAAGCAGCTTTTAGCATTTATTTTGCTATCTTGATTGTGAAAAAAAGGAACATTACTAAAATTCTTCAGCAAAAAGGAACAGCACATTTGAGAGTATGCTTTAGGTATGTATGTGTATATGTATATTCATGTGCATATATATAAATAGATAGAGAGAGTAATATCCAGGAACATGAAGAAAACTGTGTGATGGAAAACAACTGCAGATATGTCCCAATAAAGCCTACCTCTTATGTAATGCCTCGATGCTCTTTTGCTTTCCAGGGAACACAGCAGCACTAAGCCAAAATTTTCACTCTCTTCTTCACCACCTTTTAAACTGCAGTTTCTGGCTTCTCAGTCAGGCTTACATGTATATTTTAAGTGTTCATTCAGTTTCAAGCACTGTTTCATAAGCTTTGTAGTACACAGAAGTTATGCCAACAGAGTTCTTGTCCATCTTATTTGCTCAGTCACTGCCTTGATAATATTTCAGTTGCAAGGGACCTGCAACGATCATGTAGTCCAAGTGCCTGACTAATTCAGGGCTGGACAAAAACTAAACCATGTTGTCAAGGGCATTGTCCAAACGCCTCTTAAACACTGACAGGCTTGGAGATCCTGAGATGACCCCTCTGCTCCCCCAGCATGGCAGTGACAAAGCCCACAGACTTGGGACCTAGATCTGCAGGGCTTAGCCTGGGACTGCTGCAGCAAGCCTCTGTCTGCTCCACGTGCACACAGAACAAGGGCCATCCATGCCCAGGAGAGCTGAGCTGCTGAACATCTCACACTGGGGATGCGCTCCCCTCATCCATCCTGCTGGCACACAGTATGATTCCCAGTGACCGAAAGGGCGGGCAGCCATCCATCCCCACGGCCCTGGTGGGTCACCCCTCCTTGTGGGGTATCAGAGGGGCTTGAAGTCCAAGATGTATGGGAGCATGGGGAATGCACAGAGGGTTCCATGGAAAGTAAGTCACCACTGCCATGTGGGGACAGCACTTGGCTGCTTTATAGACAGAGATCCTGTAAGTACTTTTTTGGTTTTTTGTTTTGTTGGTTTTTTTGTTTGCTTGTTTTGGGTTTTTTTATTGTATGGTTGGTTCATTTTTACCAATTATTGGCCTTTGCATTTGTCCTGGTTCTGACCAGGACAGGGTTAACTTTGGCAGCAGCCAGGAGGGGCACAGCCAAGACCCTGGGGTTATTCAATACCACCTCCCCTCATGGGCAGGGGGCACAGAAGGGGGGGGAGTTTCTCCAATTTTGGGGGGTGTGCGGTGGGGTGGCGCCAAACTGGCGTGGTGACAATTGCATGTGAATTGTTCACCTGTCTTGTACACACACTGCTAGTTGTATTGTTGCTGTTACTGTTTGCTTTTTCATCTCATTGCTGTTTCCACTAAATTGCTCTTAATCTCAACATGCGATCTTTACCTTTTTGTGCCTCCAACTCTCCTCTCCATCCTGCTGCAGGAGGAGGTGGGGGGGAAGTGAGGAAGCAGCCAGTGGACTGGAGTGTTTAAATGTGAACACTAAATTGGGGAATACCTTTCCTGCACCAGAAGAGCATTGCAGAGCACGAGTGCTGGCTAGAGCACTCGGCCTCCCACCAGGGCCTGGGCTGGAGGAGGGAGGCTACTGCCAAAACAGTGGGGCCTTATCAGAAATTTATGGCCAAATCTGCCCTGTCCTTTAGCCAGTTCTAGGCTGAGCAGTTCAGGTTATGTTGCTTATTCTCCCCAGACCACGTACATATGAAGTATCATCAGAGATGGGGAATTTAAGGTTAGGGAACAGCAAGGCAGGAAGGAGAAGGAAAAGAAGGCAGCAGGGAAAGGTTGGAACAAAAGACTTAACTAGGAAGAAGACACGAGGTGCGTCAACTCCTGGTGCTGGGGCCAGAGTGGCAGCCACCCGGTCCTTAAAGCAGAATTCAGATGAATTCAGACTAAAGCCGAATGTTTAGTCAGAACCATATCTTTCTGGCACACTTCCTTACAAGCAAAGGCTTTTGTAGCACTCCCAAGGAGGTGGTTTAGCATTGCTTCTAATTACCCCAATGCACAGCCCCATCCAGAGCACTACACGCAAAAGCCATTACCGCAAACCCTCGCTCTCCTGTAGCTCAACATCTGCTCTCCCACTGAGCCACGCTGCTGCCACAGCCATTTGGCTGGGGGCCTTCCCACCATGTACCAGCCTGGTGCCTCAGTCTGAGCTGGCAACCACTTTGGCTGTGAAGAAAAATCCCCCCCACAGGGTTACAGTGCTGGCATTTGTCTGCTAATATTTGCTCCAGCTCTTCTGCACGATTAGAGGGGTCTTGGGCATCTCTGAGAGAGACAGAAACATCAGTGTGGGTTTGATTAATTTAAGGTAAGGGGAAAGGAGGAAAAGCAGTGGGTATTGTCCTGCTTAGGAAACATGCTGCACCCCTGCCAGACAGAAGACCCTGACAAACTGTTGCTCTGCCCAACAATGAAAACTCTGAAACCATGCAGCACATGGGGCATCTGCCCAGAAAACCCTTCTGAGCAGCCAGCTGACTCACTGCTCAGCTCACCACTGGTCTGAGAGCTCAGCCAGCAACCAGTGGGAATGTACACATCCTCCCCACCAAAACGGTGCAGGGCTGCAGGCCCTCGGTGCACCAACTGCATGACATGATTCCAGAAATTGTGTCCTGCACAGAGAAAGTGCCCATTCCTGGAAACTCTTATTCTGTTCTTTGCATATCTAAACCTGTTGCTCCAAGTCAGAAAAATTCATCCACCAAGAACAAAATCACCCCAGCAAGAGTCCATTAGGGTAAGATGGACAGGAGAAACAATGCCAGCTCAGAAGTACTTTTGCAACAGCTCCAAACATTGGGCAGACATAGGACATGCCACCCTTTTATTGCCTGCACTGGCACAGTCACTCACACAAGGAAGCAGTGAGACCTAGGAGCGAAAGATGGGCAGGAAGGAGAGTGTGGTGTGAGGAGTGAGTGCAGAGTGTGAGCAGAGTCATGGGGGAAACCAGCAGGAATGCAGGAGACAATATAACTCCAGCAGTAAGCTCTGTGTCCAGGCACAAGGAGAGCGAGTGGGTGCTGGGCACAGCAACACAAATGACACCACAGAAGAACCAAAAGGCACAGCATTGCTGAAGCTTTCATGCAGATCTGTCGTACTTTTACATGTGACTGAACAGTCAAGTTTTCTATGCAGGCTGCTAATTAGTTGTATTTACCAATAACAGCAAGAGACCAGGAAAATCAGTTTCTACTAAAGCCTGAGGCCTCTTTTTCAAGATGGTCTCCCAATATTTGCCTCAAACAATTCAACAAATGTTGTAGAAGACAATACTTTTTGCCTTGAAAGGAAAAAGTTAACTTTGATGGAATTAGGATAAAACTCCAAATTAGGGCATTTACCAGAGCTCAAACTATGCAGTTACAACATTTTCTTCAGGGCAGATTGTGCATTCCCAAGTCATGCCTCTGTTACCTGATATTCTATATTACAAGTGCGTGTTTGCCTTTTATTATAGTTATAACCCAGTATTGGTACTGCCACACAAGTTAAGTTTGATGACAGCAATTTTTTATCAGCTGTATAAATACACTGAAGAAAAGTAAACCGAGTGTGAAAGAAAGCAAATGTATCATAGTCCTTAGAAGAGAATTCCATGTTAAACATGAATACAATTTCAATAACCCTGCATTCACTAAATTAGAAATACAATAATGGAATTACCAAACACAAAGTGAAGAGAAATTTTAGTTTAAGTCTGTTTATTGTGATAACATTGTTCCGAACACCAATAAACATTGCACTGAATTGTGGGTTGCTGTACCCAAGACAGTCCAGTCTTAACAAAAACCACTGTATTGGTATGATCACAGATTTGACATTTTAAACACACTACCTTATTAGTGATTGGGTTGCTTAACAATCAAGTATTCCACATCTTCAAGGTAAAAACAAATGACTGAAGAGAGTTTTCCCACCCTCAAAATAAACCAACATTTTAACTTTCATCTGAAAGTAATTAACACTGTAAAAAAATCCCAAACAATTCCATTTTATTTAGTAAATTTTAACTTTGGAAACTAAAACTTCTTTAGGCAAAAGTGACACTTTAAAGGCATCTCAAATTCACTATGTATTTTTGATGGTTCATTATGAATGTGCATTACAGTCATTTAAGCAACTCATTCATATAACAGCATTTTCTAGAAGACTCATCTGAAATATTAACATGAAATCTCATCTCTTTTCTCTTTACCACAAGCGGATTCATAGTTTGCTTCAGAAGTTCCATGACAGAGTTAACACAAGTGTCAAAACTTTTCCACTTGAAAAAAAAATAAAAGGTTTTAGGAGGAGTATACTGATGACAGAAAGCTAAAGAGTCATGAGCCAAGACTGCACATGCAATTGTGTACTGCTGGGAATGAGAGCCCAATCTTTTGAAGTACAAAGATGCTTGGTACAGTAAAAAAAACCAACCAAAACCCAATTAAATCCAGAAATGTGTGCCCCTTGAATTGCTGATCTTTAAGACATTATAGAAATGGGTGATGCCCAAGTCACTAACAAGTTTTGAATTGCAGTGTTCCTTATTTACTCCCAGACAGGTGTCCTTGACTCAGCCTTTGACAGGTTCCAACACTAAGAGGATCTGCATCTTCAACAACACAGTCTTAACAGGGGTGTGCACATGCCTACAGACACATACACTTAGAAGTTCCTCTTTCACAGAAAGAATGATTTAGTTTGCGCTAATTTTAAATCAGTATAGCACAACTTGTTCTCAAACATTAGTTTCAGGCCACTTCTCTCGACTCAGGTAACAAAGGACAGGCTAATGCTTAATTCTTATTTACCCCACTTCACATTAATATTGCAGCACAAGCCTACAGTTAACAGCAACAAGATGTCTTCTCTAGAGTCAGTGAAGTGCCCAGCAGCCCAAATGACGTAGGTATGCAATGACGGGTACAGTGCCCCCCTGTTCTGTCCATTAACAGGGTTAACAAACAGTCTGAAAAGCTTCAAACACAAGCCAGACTTAGAAAAAACAAATAAGCCCTCTGCCCTACTCATATCAGAAATACTCAGCAACACTTAAATTTTATCAAAAAGCAAATATCAAATTGTAGCTGTTACAGAGAAAAAAAAATCTGATTTTTTAACTAAGCAACTTTTTGGACATTCCTACAATGCAAAATGACGTGTTAGCATAGTGAGGAGCTCTCCATGCTCACACAACCACCCAATTTACACCAGCTGAAAGTACATGCATTTGGAGATAAACCTGATATTTTTCCATGCTGATCATTTACTCAAGTCCCCACCTTGAAATCCACAGCTTATCTTTATGACAGCCTGAAAAGATGGAGCTGAAGTGAAGCAAAAAAAAAAAAATTACCACATAAAAAAAAAATTAACCAAGACACAGCCAAACCTTGGTAACAATCTGTCCCATTTGGAAACTCATTGTAGTTTCATGAAGTACTTTTATTTTTAGAAAAGCCGTGTACCAGGGCCACCAAGAGTAAGTTAAGCATGGTAAAGAAAATTTTCACATCCACAAAAGGACTGGTTTAGGAAAGGTTGCTTCACTCCCTTTATGCAAAATAGAATCTTTAGATAGAATATTTAATCTCATAATTAAAATACTTCATTATGTTGGATTGTTATTTATTTATATTTTGAAGTATTTAAGTGACTTAAAAGATCAAATCCCATTGATATTCAAAGCACTTGGTGATCATGAAAATTTCAGTTCTAGTGAAATCTATGGAATAAAAGGTAAGAAAAGGAAAAACCCACATGGAATGATGTTTGTAAGCTTCTGACAGTAAAAACAGAAAAAGAAAAAAAAAAAGGCAGTAAGAGCAAAATATCCTGTGAAATCCACTTAAACACTGAGTAGATTGGTGACCAAGAACCACTGAAAGTATTGTTCATGCAGAACAAGAATGAGGATACCTTTCAATTCACTGACATGCATGGCACACTGTGACAGATAGGTATGGGGTTTTTTTCCCCACTCTCATTCTCCTGTTTTGAAAGAGATTCCATGCTTGCCTCCACTCATTATCCAATGTTTTATAGATACAGGAATACACTACAGTTTTATAAGGGGGGAAAAAAGTAATTTCATTTATATGGTGATCTAGAAATTATTCCCCTGAGCAGTTCACCAACTGTCTAGTGTTAGCTGGTCTAACATCAGAACTGGGGGTTAAGACACTCAGCCTAATAAAGAAAATATTCCTGGAGGGGTGCAAAATCCTCTAAATGCACTCTTCTGCAGGTAGTGAAACAGAGCAAGTTCCTTTCCTACATTCAGCCCACGCAGAAGGCCTGCCCCAGCTGTTCCTGAGAAGAGCAGCCCTGTGCAGGCACTGCAGCAGGTAGCCACACAAATGCCTTCTGAAGATCACTCACCCTTCCCTGCTCCCACTGGGAGCTGTGCACAGGGAAGAGCTTGCTCCAGAGTCTGTGGAAATTCTGGATGTTGCCCCCTGAAAGATCTTTAATACATGGCCCCAGGAACACACTTAAGGAGTGAGCGACAGGAAGCCCAGAAATCTCAGGACTGACGATTAAATGATGTTTAAATGACTGTAGTCTTTAAGCCCTCCGGGCTGGTGGAATGATACGTTCTCACCATAGTTTTGTCCAAAGGAGGTTAAATGCACTAATTCAACTTAGAAAGCAGCTGCCTTTGCCTTCAAGCACTTTTGGAGAAACACTAGCTGCTTCTACAGCTGACAAACACTACAATCGGAATGTAATTTGTTCACAGGCTCTGACTGGAACCTGAGGAATGACCAGCATGATGTTTATGAATAACCCAAAACTTAAAACAAGCAAACAAAACAAGTCCAAAGAAAAAAGAAAAAAAGGAAAAGGTTTTATTCTGCTCTGCAGCATTTAACCATTCTCACAGCTGGAATCTCACTATTTGGGGTGCATTTCCTTCCAGCTCTTGAAAACCTGCAATACAGAATTCTGGAAAGACCTGCAGTAGACAATTAAAATATTAAATACATAATTTTTTTAGTATTACAATTCCCTGAATATAATCTGTACATACGTTTTACTGGCCTACACAGCATACACACACATACGCATCATCTCTGTGCTGAAAAAGGAAACAAAAATGCCAGTTCCCCAACTTTTACAGAATTGTTGAAGATTTTTCTTGATGGAAATTAACATGACACAGCTCAGCCTGAAAACAACAAAAGCCATATGTGTCTGAAGACAACTTTCATTTTTAACAAGCTCATCAAATAGTTTAAATATTATGTGTAAAAAAAGAAAAGTAATAAGCAGAGTTAGTTTGAGCAGATTTGTACAAGCACAGCCTCGTACATCTAACAAAAGGCATATTTACATCTTAAGAGGAATTTTATGTCTTCAGAGTCTGTCAGACTAGTAAGGTCTATAAATTTTCTGTATTTTAGCTGAGAAAAAGCACACTGGTCTTGGGCTCTGGCTCCTTTCAAAAATGGCCCAATTGCCCATCTGAACATTCAACCACGTTTTTTATTAACAGGTCTGACATTCTATTTGGCAGTTTCCATACACTTTTTGGCTTCATTTTAGAAAATATACTATTAAGACAAATTAAAAAAAAATTAGTCTGTTTACAATAAGGTCTGTACTGATGAGAATGCGAAGTCATATTTTACCTCAGCATTTAGTTGCCCTGAAGCACTTGGGTACCATGACCATCAATGACAGGCCAATCTCAAGTGCCTGAGAACAGGTATATAAAGACAAGCAATAAAGAAACAAACAAACAAAAAACCCACACACACACCAAAAAATAAGACAGTAGCTTTGCATTTTCTTTGTTTCAAACCAATGAAGTTAAAGTGATTTCCTTAGTAAGACTTACGGTACCAATATATAAATTATCATCTTCATTAAGAAAGTTCTTCACATTTAAACTGAAGTTGAGCAGTTGAATATGAAATTCCATCTCCTGGTGAGAAGTACTTTTCAGGCCAGTTCATCCATGTTAAGGTCAGGAAGAGGCTCTCTCCAGTAGCAAAAAGAGCTGAATTCTGGGCACGGAAATGCAGAACTCTGTTCTTTATTAAGCAATGGGAACACGTATTCCACAAGCTCACTTAGTCTGTAATACCTACATTAAAGAAGAAGAAAGACCATTATTTAACAGTCTAGTCGCTGTTCAGCTGTAACCAAAAAGCAGCTTTGGAAGTCTAGACCAGAAAGTTATAGTTGAATAACTACTGCAGAACCAATTTTCAATTTTATTTTGCCAGTTTTCATTTTGAAAAGTTTCAGTCATGTATCCAAAGCTGTAAGTCTGGCAAACAAGGTTTTGCACCTTACATATTACCATATGTAAGAGGAGATCCTGGTCACAAATGCAATTATTTTGTAATCGCATTCTTAGATACTTTCTTTAGTGGAAATAACAAAAATGGTCTTACGAAGATTTGTTTCCCTTAGTCTGTTCTTGGATCAGTTCACCCTTTGGATTCACAGTAAATATTCTGCAGGCTGGAACTCCCACTTGCATGTAGGCATATACATCCTGCAAAAACCATGACCAAAAGCACATGCCTCAACATTTCCTTATTGAATGTGATCCAACAATGAGAAAAGCCGATCCAAAAAGAGTATAGTAGAACTATCTCTTAAAAAAAGTCCCTAAAAAACAGGAAAACACCAAGATACACACCACTCCCCCCTCCCCCCACCAAACCATACACATGCACCATAACAAAACATTCCCCCTGCCCACAAACGCTTAATTCCTGTTCCCAAGCCTGGGACCACAAACATGCACAAAATCTATACCACCCAACACCACTCCTTGTGACAATATTCTTTTTACAATACCCCCCCCCCCTTTTGCTCAGTTACAGTAGCATTGAGCTGCAGAGAAAATACAGGAACCGTATAACAGGAAAAATGACTGAAGACTGCAGAGCACTGCATTAATGTCCTTAGGTCACAAAGCTGCCAAAAATCCTTAAAAATAATTTGGAAAGGTGGCACATATTTAATAAAATTCTGAGAATACTAATGCATCTTTGTAACCTTTCTCATATAAGCCGTTGTAGCAGCTTTTATTTAAAGTATCTACATATGGCTTTTCCTGACCAAACCCATAAAAGCATCAGTGTCCCATTTCCATATTCAAATTTTGATAAACACAAAAAGAAAACCCTATTTATTTTGCTTCTCAAGTACTTCATGCATTTTAACCCTTCAATTAGAAAGGGGCAGACTTACATTGGGCCTGTTTCCAAAAGCAGCATAGAAAGGCTGTTTACTGGGAGCAAACAAATTCTTGATATCGTTCAAACATTCGATTTTGAACTTTTCGGGCTTCTTTTCTATTACTTCCCTAAAATAAAATTTCAACAATCAAATTCCAAGTCATGATTGGATAGAGGGCATCTTCTTTCCCTCATTTATCTGATATTTATATTCCTACTGCTTCCCATTGGTAGTTACACAGACACTGGTAACTAGCTCTCCAAGAATGATACGAGAGACAATCAAACATTCACTGTTTTCCAACATCCGCAGTAAAAAAACAGGTCCATAACCTGTGCATATGCTAAGTATAAATGAGATGGAATTCCCAGTTGTGAATGCAGTTTGTGAACTGCTTTTATTGTAGATGACTACCTGAATCAGAAGATCTAATCAAGTACACATAAGCTTGTCACAACTCCTATCTCTGACAAAAAAGTGTGCAAGGTCCATGACCTTAATGGAATTTGTTGTCATTGCTATCCATGAATGAGTCATTCTTATTAAAAACAAAACCAAAAAGACTTTTCTACTGTTAGCTCCTCCCATCAAGAACAAGTAGAATATGGCTGGTCCAAAAGATCAGTTGAGTTAAACCATACCTAAATGCCATACTGCTTTGAAAGTACTTGTATATGGAGCAATCCCAATATCACAAGGTCCTTTTGCATGACAGTCTATATTTCCCAGCTTTTTTCCCAGCTTTTCTTCTATCTTGTGTAGTAGCACTGCACTACAACCCTTTCAGCTATACTTGAAAAGACTGATATAAACAGAACCTAATAGTAATGAGTCATGGTCTAAAGGAGTAAAGAGAAGGGAAAACAAGCTCCTCTAGGACTGGTAGCCACTTTGTAGCCACTTCTAACATGCTCACACAAACAGAAGCATAAAAGTGAAAGTCAGACAAAACAAATAGTTTATAAATGATCACTAGGGGGACCTCAAGACTCAACAGCAAATCTAGCACAGAGTGTAATGTTTGGTTACAGCTGTAATGCCAAATATTTTTATATCTGCTTTTTTCTCTGAAATGGGGAGAGAATGGATGTATGAAATCCCACATCCTTACCTATGAAAGGCAGAAAACAAACTGCTGGGGGACAACATGAGAGGGCCCCTGGGGAGAATTGTTCCTTTGTCATTCACCCAGTGTAAGTATCCTCTGGTGATATCTGCCATCCCAATGGCACGGGCAGAGCAGTACAGAAACTTGTAGCCATTTCTAGAAAAGAATTATCAACTTAATTCATATTCCTGCTGAAGAGCTTCTTTGCAAAGCTAAGTACACAATTATAGCAGTGTCCAGAGGCACCAATTTAGGTATTGAATTGTTGCAGTGCTCTACACACACAAGGAAAAGACTTTTCTGCTGTTAAAGAATCTGCAAGGCATACAGTAGTTTAAATATATGACTCAATCAAAACTGAGAAACAGGAAATGCAAAAAGAACAGAAACAGTAATACTCAGATGACACAATTAGATGGACTAGACTGTGTTTAAATAAGTGCCACACTGGTTTTATTCAGCTTCTTTCAGACCAGCTACATGTGGAATTACAGCAGTTATTTAAATTATCTGCATCACAAAATAATGGGTGCCAGATCTCCTGCCTTTTTCAGGTTGTTGGCAGAATTTGCAGTGTGGGGTGAAGGACTGATAACAACAAACATTCATTAAGCCCTAATTTTTTCCTGCAGACTTTGTAGGTTCATCTGTTACACAGATTTGTTATACAGTTTCTGCACACACAAAAGACTTGAGCGTTTATGAGCATTTTCAAAGACTTGATTCAATTTGGCAAATAATTCCAAAACTGCTCTTCTATTATGCACTGAATTAAAAAAAAAACACACCAAAAAACCCCACAAAAAATCCTACAAAAAAACCAAACAAAAACCCCCCAAACAAACAAACAAACAAAACAAACAACAAACAAAAAAACCCACCAACCCCCCCAAAACCAACAAAACCAAAACATTCAGGGTATCTCCCATGGACTCCCATGGCCACAGATGAAATTTAGCCACAGAATGAAGGCCAACAATAGATTCTTTGATCACAAATATTTTTGTGGGCAGAAAGACTACTAAAAACAAGGATAAAAGTTGATTATTTTAAGTAAATCCTGAAGTTTTTAACAGTTGATCATCCTGTGATCTTCCTCAGTGCCAAGTACTATTTCTGGCCTCACTAGATTTTTGAAAAAAGTTTGCTAAACAAAGGACCAAATCTGAAAGGTGAGGTAGTATGTAGGTTTATTTCGCCCTAAGTTACCGGACAAAAATATTATAGGGCTACATACTTCTTAGGTGAACAGCACATTTATAAGGCTGTAGTTTACAACACTTTTGAACAAAACAAATACCTCACTGCTGCTGTAGAGAGAAGGCACAGGGGTTGCCTCTGCAGGTCCTTGCAGATCACAAGGTGAGCACAGGGAAATTGCCAATTTGCTGAATTACTTTTCCACTGTTCTACATCATCTTATATCAGAAATGCAACTGTGACAGAAAACTTGAGCCAGGCCACAAACTACTCTTTGTGGCAAGTAGCAAGTTGTTAATTAGGCTTGTTCCAGAAAACGGAATTCATCCTTAGGAGCATTCACTTGAGTTGGGTAGCAAACCCAATAAAACACAAAAATACATATGCTTTGGAAGGACCCAACTTAGTTTTGAGTTTACACTGTACCATGTTCTAAAAGGCTTGTGATCAACCGCAGTTGGTGGAAACATACAGGCATGACTGTTTGAGAAATTACTGGTATTATGTTTCTCTTTCGTAGTCATAAAAATATTACACAGTTCTTAAAAATGAAATGCAGAATCAAACACTTGAGAAGGGAACTAGTAAAAGTGGTAGCTTGCATTCTTTCAAAAGTATACATCTGAGGAAAGAACTTAATTTTGTTTGTGAACGACAGAAGTAGCTCACTTCCCAACATTTAGACTAACAAATTATAATAAACTATCCATTAATAAATTATTAACAACTATTCAATTACCTGTCCATTAATTCCCAAATTCCAGAAAACTCTAATTGTTTCACAGATTACATACTCACTCGTTTATGGAATGATAGAGTTTTGCAATGCCCTGATGAGTCCAGTCCTTGCCAAACTGAGGGAGGATATGTCCTAAAGCATCAGACCTAAAAGCAGAATCAAAGGTAACTGATACTCAGTATATGAGTTTTGTTGAAGACAACCACTAATATACGATTTATAAAGAGTATTTATAGAAATATGTCTGCAGAAAGTCCTAACTATTGCAAAAGTGGGGCTATAACACAAGTCAGTTTCCAAGTTAAGGTATGGCTGCTAAACCTGGAGCAATCTGAGAGGGAACAGTCACATAGTAAAAATCACCATCTTTGCATTATTCTTTTAAAAGACATTTTCTAGCTTGCTGTAAAGGCAAGTACAAATTAAAATCAAAGCAAGACCTTTTTTTCATGATTATTAATGAACATCCTTTAATAGCCATCTTAAAAAAGGTTCTTTATCTTATTTTGAAAAGCAGAGTAGGATCAATAAAGCAAGATTAAAAGAATCAAAGAAAAAAAACCCTCCAAAGATACTTACTTGGTTATTGTTCCATCAATGTCTGATATGATGATTTTATCATTCCAGTTCCAGAGGTATATTGTTCCTGCACAACGGCAAGTTCCTTGATACTGGGTTGTAATACTAAATACAACATCATTAGGGCCATCTCTGAGCTTCAACTTTGCCTTTAGAATAAATAAAAATAATTGAAAATATAAGTTCCCCTCTCTCTAAAATTTTTAGAATCATAAATGAGTTGCAGCAAATGGCTCATATACTCTTCCTTGTCTATCTTGATTAACTCATCAAAAAGTGAACCATGGTTTAACACTGGCACAGTTCTGCTGGCAAAGTCTGCTGCAGTCTGGGTACATGTTTTTTTCCAGAGCTCCTCTATCTGTTTACAGCAGCAGATATTTCACTCTCTGCCTCTTTAATTCTTGCTGTCACAGTAGACTTGCCGCATTATCAAACGGAACTCCCAGTTTGTCAAAGTATGCAACAGTATTTCCTACGTAGTGGGTGCTTTCCTCAAAATTCTTCCCTGATGAAGATCATATATTTAGACAGTAGCAGAACTAACTTTTAGACTGCAATGAGTAAACTGCACACCAGTTTAAATGTATGTTAGACAGATGCTCAGACGTATTAGGCAGGTGTCCAGATCCCAGCATATCCAAACTGCAGAAGCAAGCGTCATCACTTTTTTGGCAACATCTTAATATAGAAGTTTGATTATAAAAAATAATTTCTTACAAAGTTTTAATCTAAACACAGATTCTTAAAAAACACTTTCACACGAAAGTATTTTAACTTTCTTTTTAAATTTTAAATTTCCCCACTCCTTTTTTCTATTGCTAGCATGGTAACCCAAACATAATTTTTACTTTGTGAAATGAACTTATATGTCACTTCTAAAAAGCAGAAAAAAGTTCAGCTCTTAGAATCAGAGTGGAATTAGGGAGCATCCTATGTACAAGAAAGATGTGCCACTTACTATTTGGTCCGAAGACAGTCTAAGTGACTTCTTATAAGATGGAACGTTCCCATGGGGTGGATGCTCTGCTGGGGCAGAATCCATTTTTAGAGATTCCTTCAACTCCTGTGATGCTTCATCACTAGAAGAATCATCTTCTGGAGGTCTAACAGGGCATCAACCAGAATACACGTAAGCTACAGAAAATGCTTCTTTAACAGAGTAAGGTTATTATGCAAGATTAATTTCTGCTTATGTTGAGGATTTGCTACTACCTGAGAGCACAGATAAACAAAGTCCAAGGTCTAGTGAATGCCCAGATAAAGCCAACATATGCCAGTAAGCAAGTAAGACTTGTAGTGCCAGTACCAGTGGAGCTCTAAACATTACTACTCCTAGCTGGCTGCACACATGACGGGTTTAGTGAAGACATAGTGTCAAGTGGTCAATGATGCTATGTTGATGCATTAGGCAAACTGCGGGGGAAAAGGGACACTGATTGGATAACAGTGCTTTGTTTTTAAAAAAAGCTGCCACAGTTTCTACGGAAATTAAACTGGGTGATAAGTTAGTAGAGTAGCTCACCTTTTAAGGTTATTCACAGACTTACTTTCCTGCTCATTAGAGATTTCAAGATTAAAAGCAGTATTTAGTTTCTCTGAAGTATTAAATCACAATATATTAAATTTTTTAATCTTTAAGACACCAACGCTTACAAGTATCTTTGTAAAATCATGGGAGAATATGAATATGCATAATAAGTTACCTAGAATGGGACAGTTTTGTGCTAAGCACTGATAGCTGTCTACCACAATCATGGGCAACTTGTGCACTGTAATTAATGCTATTTTATTGTTTCAATTATTTAATGTTACAAAAAATTCCACATGGTTTAAATTATTTATACAAGATTAGGCTTTCACAAAAGAAAAAAAGAAAACAGCATCTCAGAAACAATACCACTATATTTACAGAGCAGTGTCCCATTGCTAAAGGTTACCAGGTATGTTTTTGTTCTGTCAGTTATGTTATGATTTAAGAAGTAAACACAGTGGGATTTAGGAAATAATTGTAGTGTGTCTGTAGTTCCTATAATGTTTGCTGTCACATTTTTCTGTTGAATTGTTTGCCAAACACATATGGTTCCTCTTCAATAGCTTACAGGAAAATGTTTCTTCCCACAGTACATTCCTACTGAATTCTTCGTTCAAAAAAGAAAAATAAAATAAAAAAAGAAGACACTATTCAGTCCACAAAATAAGTCTTCAGACAGGAACGCACCTACTATTAACTTGCTCTTTTATAGTTGCTGGCAGCTCATTTGCTCTTTGTGTCTCAGTTTTCCCCTCTTTCGCCTCTGGTATCTAAAGAAACATGATAATAAAGAATATATTGACATCTTAAACATTTTAAACTGATCTGACTGAATTCGTAGTTTTAAGCAAACAGCTACTAATATAGTACATAAAGGATATTAAGTCTCAGAATTGCTCATTCTGCAAATTATTTAACAAAAAGATGCTTATGAAGAAATGATCCATTAAAGCTTTTTATTATTTCAGGAAACAAAACTCTGTGTGTCAAAAATTGAGAACTGCTAGTTTAACATGAGTAATTTAGCATTAAGGGGGCCGTCAACCTCTAAGCTTATAAAATTCACATTTTCGTGGGGAGGTAAATTTAAGGCCCATACTCAAGGTTTAGAAAGTATACTTTAGTTTAAAATGGTGTGTTTCAGCACAAAATCTGTGATGCAGCACAGCACCTACTTATTTATTTGTGTGCACATTCCAAAAACATACTGTAGTGACTGAAGTGTAGCTCTGACTACTGTTTATGGCTTAGAAGAAAGAATTTTAAGAACATTGTGCAACAGCTGAATACAATAAATTTTGTTGAAGTAACTAGTAACACCAAATATTAATGCAGTATTTAAGGCTAAATAAACAGATGCAGCTACGGCTACTGCAACATTGAGTAACTCTCATCTGGCAATCAGTGACACCGAGCTATACAAGCAGTTCAGAGGCACTTCTGACAAATTACAGTCTTTTTATCTTTTTACAGCTCAAAAAAAAAAAAAAATCAAAATAGGTCTCAAGTTACCTGTTTAGTCATGCTTTCTCTCTTGCGCCAGAACCACCACCTTCCAGACTTCTTTGGCATCTTTTCTTTGACCCAAGACTCAACAGTAGCCTGAAAAATTAGACATGGTTTTAATTTGTATAGAAAAAAACCCAGATAATCATGTGTTACTACATACAAAATTTTAAAGGAAAGTATAAGTTTATCTATTTACCTTAGGCAAACTCTTCTGAAACACCTGCAAACTCAGAATCATCGGAGCAGCCAATGCCCAGTTATAATACCTGTTTTAAAACATGTTATTGATATTACAAAATCTGACTACAAGTCAATAAATATCAGCATGAAAACTTGCCCTTTCACTGATGAATACATATATATATTTGCTGCCAACCACTAATATTACAGTTTTGTGCAAGTAGAGCGATTTTAATATATACAATTCAACATCAGTGGAAATTGCAGAAAAAAATCTCACTCCAGCTAAAGCTAAATTTAATGCAAATCTTCGGTTCAAAATATCTCTCTTTGAGACTGAGAAACAGATTCATCAATAACACAAAATGCAATGGAAGTTGAGAAGTGTGCTCACTTTAAAGAGCAGGTTTGAAATGAGATTTTCTATGGCCTAATTACATGATACAGACAATTTACCTGTTATAAATCCGTATTACCAAATTAGGATTGTCAATGAGTCCAGGGTTTTCAGCAAATTCATGATAAGTAATAATATGTTCCATGAATTTTTCTGCAACAGAAAGAGATTTACATTAATAATATAAAATCCCAAGATGTCTGATTAGTTTATGTCTAGGAAAACCTTTTCTGTCATCTCAGAGTCTTTGCTGATCTTGCAATAACACTGAAGATATGCTAATATGGTCTACCTGTCAAGGGTCTTGTGACTGCCTCCTCCCTTACAGGGGAAGCCTTGCACCACTCCAACAGTCACAGTAACGAGCATTAAGAAATTAGAAAAGGGAGGATAAGGAGGAGGCAGACACTAATTCAGTTTGCAGGTTGGAAAAAGGGAGCCATGCTTGTCTAAGCAAGTTTTCTTCAAAAATTATAATGGCATGGTAAGGGGCCTAGATAATACACAAAAAGGGGAGGTGAAGGATGTTGTCTGCTTTTCAGGTTTGAAAAACTACTACTATCACTAACTAATAGCATTTTCATGACTAGTTTCTATATATGTTTGCAGAAATCCACGATTTAGTGTAAAACCCCTGCAAGCAAGACAATTTTCTCAAAGCAAATCCAATATTCCTACTACCATGTTACCAAGAGTACTGAGTGTTCTCAGTCTTTATTAATGATCATTTAAATTTCAATTTATGCATTAGAGACTGAATGACCATTAAAAATGTAATACTAAAAGCACTGTAGAACATGTTCATAAAGATTATGGGGTCACAAGTGCTCCCTCAAAAATACATACATCTTCAACATTAAATAAACTAGAGCATTAGGGGAGAAGAATCAGCTGGTAAAAATCTAAAGGTTGTCAAAAAATTAGGACAGGAAAAGGAATGCAGGCAAAGAGATAGTTCAACACAACAGCTAAAGTTGTTTTCTTTTTAAATTGCTTAAGAAAACTAAAAAAAAAAAAAAAATAAAAAATCAGGCAATTGGAAAAAACATGAGTTTTGAAGATTTATATAGGACTAAGCAAGTAATTGCAGCCAGAAATCAGGCTGATTGGTCAGATAAACAACATGTAGTGCAAAAAAGGAGACTGAAAGCTTCTCAAGACATCAAGTGCTCTTGATTGATTTGAGGTTAAATTCTGCTATCTCTGCTTGGCAAATGCTTCCGAAGTTTAGAAAAATGAAAGATTATCCATTCTCCTTTCTTGACATGAGTATAGTAATAAGCCAAGCTTTGTAAGGCATTCAGATTTAGCTGCCTGAGCTCTATTACTCTTTATGTTTTAAAGTCTTTCACGTACCTTTAGAAATCTCTCCATTTTCATTGAGACCTCCACAAAGTGACAGTGTGACATCAGGTAAGTCCATAGCAGAATCAGACATGCACTCTGTACCACTATCAGCAGCAGCACTTCCAACTGACTGGGGTGACTGGGAACCAGAAAGGGTATCTGACTCTGTCCACTGCCTGAAGCCAGGATCAGAATCACTAAAGGAAAGTGAAAAGTATTATACTTAGAAAAAAAATGTACAGAACACATTATATGATTACTCAAACAACAACAACAAACAAACTTGCTGTTGCATTTCTACATAATTTTACAATATAAATTTAAAACCAGCCAAACAAAAAAACAGATACAAACACCCCCATCAACCCCTCACAATACTAGCAGACTGACAGTTTCCAGTTCTCCTAACATTCACCTAAATTGGGAAATAATTGCATTTCTCTTGTCTACAACAAAATTGGATTTAAATGAAGAAAACATCCTCTGCATTCTAATTCTGCAGAACAATACTGTGCTCCTCAATCTTTACCAGAAAGCTGTAGAACAAGAATAAAAAAACCCAAAAGGACACCATTTTATGTTTTCAAAACACTGTGTGTGTTTGGAAAAAGTACAATAGAAAAGAAAAATGACATAAAAAAAAATATCACACTGTCATCTAAGGTTAAAGTTATTAGTTTGTACTGAAGTACTGAAAAGTTTGCTACTCTAGTTTTAACATAAACCAACAGACACTTCTTTCTTATTAAGCTATATTTTTATAAAGGTCTTCCTAGACAGTTATTATTTTGCAGAATATTTTAGGAGTATAAAAATGTTTCAAATTCTTCAGAAAAAGTCAATGAGTGAATTTTGAGACTGAGCTGCCTTGCATGAAGATGCAGTGGGATTTTTGTTGGTCTTTTTTGATACTAAAAAGTTGGAAAGGATGTACGGGGCATGCAAAATATAAACTCATGTCTGCTTCTCTAGAGCTAGCAATGTGGCAAAACAGCACTGGAGTAGTGTTTAAATGGGGTGTGCAGTTTAAATTTACTCCCCTCTCTGTTTGCAGAACATACAGGTTTCACAAAGATGAAAACTCTCAGTAGTGATCTCCCATGTGATCTTCCAATGTGTTTCTCAAACTAGAAATAGATTTTCCCAATGAGATCAGTACCAGTTACTCCATAAAAGCCTAGAAACCTGAAGTCCAAGTCCTGTTATCAGAATTGGCACATAAATAATACATGTAATAACTCGTGTAATGCAACTGCAATATCACCCTAGATCCACTGAATATTAGTTCAAAATTACCTTTTGGGAAAGTAAAGTGCTGCAACTTCAGGTTCCAAAGCCTTTAGGTCATCCAAGTAAATATCATCAGGTCCTTGATGATGGCTTCGCTTGTGCACCCCTGTTAATTTTAACAATTAAGACTGCCAATATGAAGGTAACCAGACACATTAAATACAAATGTAATTGTGGTATATTCAGACTTATTTGTATCATTCATAAATTCAAGAGTTTAATTATAGTTTTAGTCAGTTAAGATTTAAATAGGAAAAATTGAAGAGGCCCATTTCTACTTTTCCCACTATGGCCTCAAAATTGGTACACCAGACAGAAGGCAGAGATCAACAGCTTTATTACATACCTTTCTTTTTTGAAGGAGAGTCGGTTTTTGCTGTTGGCTTTGTTTCTGGTAAAGGGTCCACCAACATTCTGGAATGATGATCAGCATCTAATGGCAAAGCAACTTGCGGTTCTACGATTGCAGAAGCAACAGAATCTTTAACATCCATCTGCTGAAGCAGAGGATGAGTTCTTGGCTCAGGTTTCAGTACTGTACAGACAGAATCTTTCACATCATCATCATCTTCAACTTCATCAGAGCTGAGGATGACCCTAAAATGAGTCTTCTCTGATGGAGTAATGGTAGCTGTTTTGCAATGTTCCAGTTTCTCTTTCTTGCTTATCTGGAAAACAAAAGTCTAGTCAATCCTTTCACTTTTTCTGTTTGTTTTATTCTATTCTAAACATTAAACTTGTATTCATGGTAAAAGTCCTGGTCACAGGTAATCCAAAAAAGAATTTAAATACATATTTTAGCAAGATAAAACCTGTCCCACTGTATTAGCAAAGTTCCCGGCAACAGAAGTTTCATAATAGTTTATTTACAAGTTCAGCATAGAAACTGGCATAGAGGAAGTGCTGACTTGACCAAACTATAGCAAGAAAATAGCATAAATGTGGACATATCAGGGCTTCTGTTGCCAGCTGTCCTGTTAAGATACCACATTTACTCTACCAAGGCTACAGTTCTTCTGGAATGAACTAGAACTTACTCAACAACAAAGGAAATTATTTTCTAAAGTTTTTCCCTTCAGTTTCTAACTAAAAATTCAAAAATTTCAGACTTTTAGGGCTAGGTTTTCTGGAAAAACTTTGCTGAGCAGCTTTTGAACTCAACGAAGCCAAACCTCTGCCAGCCACGAGGGGGTGCTACTTTCCCATTTCAGCTGAATCATTCTAAAGAACAGCAGTAGATTTCCAATCCTCTACTAGGACACAATTTTAGACAAGCCAAAACTCAGTTCGCGAAAGTTAGAGACAGTAAATAAATTTACCTTTGTTGATTCTGGGAATCCTCCCCATGTCCATTCCATGTGAGATTCAGATCTGAGCAAGCTCTCAGCAGGCTTAACTTCCAGTTCTGAATCGCTTTTAGGGCAGACTTGCTCAGAGAAAGGGCTAGCAAATCAACAAGAATTAAAAAAAAAAAAAAAAAAAAAAAAAGAAAAAAAAAGAAAAGCTACAGTGTTTAAAATGCATTTGTTGTGCAGTTACTGTTGGTAGAGTTTTCAACAGCTTAACAGAGCTTCAATTATTTGGCAACATGGCAAGAAGCCCAGCAGGGTTTTCAGACAGTGAGAAATTAGGTTAAAACCAAAATCACATTAAAGGACTTACACAGTGATCACACTAAATAGATTCCTCCACTATATCTGCAGTGCAGATATAGCTCTCCTCTCAGTCCATGTTCCATTTTACAAACAAAACAAGAGTAAAACAAAAAAAGTTTATCTAAAAGAAAGAGAGAAATTAGCTTTAAGTTCCTCACCTTTGTCAAAATATAGTATTTCACCTTGCTATGCCAAGAATTGAGTAATAAAAGACAAATGCATGAAACAACATCAATTCTCAATGCAGGGAAAAAAACATTAAGAAGATAACTTAGGAGAGGGAAAGATTACTTGAAAACTTCCTTCAGATGTGTTTGTACTACATGACCTTTTAGAATCCATCCTATTTTTCCTACAGTGATTATTATCCATAAATCAGAAACAGATTTATGAAATTTACTTTAGCCAAAATTACTTTTAAGCCAGAAGAACTCTCTACAAAATGCTATAATGGAGTGCTTTCAAAATCATTTTTCTCTTATTATTTTACAGGTCCAAGTCTGCCCTTTCTTGAACAGGACAAGTATACTGCATATTATTGAACTGCTGCTCTTTTTATACTTTGATGTTCATTAACATATTATGGCTTGGATTTATATATATATATATATATATATATATATATATATATATGAAGGTCAATATTTGAATTTAAATTGTAGGGACCAGAACTGAACACAGCACTCCATGTGTGGCCTGACCAGCACTGAGTGGCAAGCAATAATCACATCTCTGCCTCTGCCAGTAATGCCCTTGTGGATGTAGCCCAGGATGCATTTTGACCTTGTTGCTGCAGCCATGCCCTGCTGACCCGTGTTCAGCTTGTTGTGTAAAAGACCCCCAGGTCAGCAAGGCTGCTCTCCATCTACACAGATCCAGCCTGTACTGGGCTCTTTAGTTATGTTATCCCAGTACAGTATTTTGCACTTGTCTTTGCACTTGTTGCACCAAGAGAGATTTCACCTTGATATAAGAACGATTTGTTTTACGGTGAGAACAATCAACCACTGGGACAATCTTCCCAGGAAAGTGGTCCCCATCACAGGAGATTTGAATTTGTGATGTGTCAAGGTGCTACACCATCTCATTGAGACTCTCTCTCCATGAAAGGTTGGGCCAAATGAACTTTTGAGGCTGTTCAATGATTTAATACTAAAAATTTTACAGTAACCCCCTACAGGTATTTAATTTATCGATTTTTTTTTTTCCTTACAAAAATCCTGCAAAGATTAGTTACCTAATGCAGTACCATATCTGAAACTTTCTGGAGGTTTGTGGAGCTCAGGTTTTACAGTATCATACAGGACTAAACCGTGATCACAGTTCAGACTGCAAAAATAGACACTATTCAGATCAGATCACAATCCAGACAGTAAGAATTCCTCACATTGCTCTAAGAGGACATCACAAAATCCAAGAGATCAGGACATTTAAACATATCTACAGTGGCAATTCATCATCTCACAGTCAACTTCCAGCCTCCATTACTCAAGGACACAGAAAGAAAACCATTTAGATATTTCCCCCCTCAGTTCTTCTTTAACAAAGTCCTACAGAAATGACGTTTTCTGTACTGTTAGAAGGGCCTTTTTAAAGTAGCACACTGATGAAAATACATGTACATATTTGTTTTCAGGAAGAACACGAACTAATTTTCCCCACATGCCAACATCACAAGTCAACTGGAAGCCATGCAGAATATTAACCTGTTTCTAAGCTTAATTTTTAATATTCAGTAGTATTCAGTGCAAAAGACTAAATACTTCAGGGCTTTGGGACCCTAAGTCTGTTCCACTTCCCCCAAAGCATAAGTTTTCCATTGTCATTCTCAGGTAGAAGTCTTTAGCCAAAAGGCCCAAGCTTGTAATAGTGACCTAGTCATGGTAACATTACTTGTTAAAACAGGAAGAACATTGATGGTATCACATATTAAATAGTTAACGGTTATGCTTTTCATCTTATTATAGTGAGTAGGACAAACAGAAGTGTCCTCATGGAAAAGACTTAAGCTATTATCTTCCCTGAGATCCCTGAAAACAACTAACCTCAATTACAAGTCAGTTAGCTTTTTCAGATCTCCAAAAAGGAGGTTATTAAAACCTCCCAATTCTCTTTCACTGTGCAATAGCTACATTATAAAATCCTACTTTGATGGCTTAGGAGAAATAATTTAATGCAAAATTTCTCTTCTCCTAGATGGTTCATGCGCCAATTTGTGCCCAACCCCCACCTCAAAGAGGGAAAGGAAAATTGCTAATTTTTCTGTTACACTGCAAGCTCTACTGGGTAGCTTTCTGTTAAAAAATCCCCCAAAACTATAAAGACCTTAGGTATATCTCACATGATGCATAAACAAGTTGTTAGAGCAGATTAACCTCTAAATATGTCAACAAGAAGAGATGTATGAATCATCTCTCCCAGAATAGCCTGCTAGTCTATGTTAGCTAAGAGTTTTATAAACTGAAAATGAGTATCAGCCTCTATGCTACAATTATCTAGGTGATATAATCCATACAATACCATGTCAATCCTTAGGGTCAAACACGGTGACTTCTTTTCAGTCATAAACCACAAACCTTTGGGGAACATATGAGAAGACTACATCTCATTAAGTATAATTGAGGATGTGGTTGTCAACCCAAAACAAAAAGGAATGATAATGGGATTTCCTGTCCAACTGCTTCTGTTCATTAACAAGCTATGCAGGCACCAAGCATGGGGTGGTACATACAGCCTCCAGTGATGCCACAGCCCTGGAAACACCTGAAGCAGAGACTATGCACTTCAAAAAGTATTTTCTGAAGGTTGATCTCTTCTATTCTGCACTACCCTCAATTGATATAGAAGAACAGGTAACTGAGCACTGAGCAGCTAACAAGCAATGCTGGATATCAGAGAAGGCTGACCAGTAATCCTCACTGACCTTGTGAATGTATCAAGTTGAAAAGCAGTAGAACTAGACATTTACTGAAGAGTTCAGATGAATCAAGATACTACTTTGCATGCTATGTGCTAAATGGATGCTCCTTCCTGTATGTCCAATATTCACAAAAGACAGAAAATTTACCTCAAGTACTATCACATATGGACAGAATGCTTTCTTATGCAGATAGATATTGATGTTAAGAGTTGTGAAATCCAAAGGGTGAGCCTTGAAAAATCTACAAACTGAACACAACAGGAATCTAGTGGCATGAACATCAGAAACTGAAGAGTGTACTTGAGTGTACAAACAGAAGGGTCCTGGTCACAGTGAAAACTGAGCTGGTGAGTTGTATTATGCCACTTTTAAGACTCTACGGTCCGCTGATGCTCATTTTTGTATCTCTGGATAATCAAGGATATCAGAACTCCAGTATCTAGCTAATTCTCTGTTCTGAAATGGAATATGATTCAAGTTTAGGATCTAGCTTTACCTTGAGCAATTTGGACTACTTCACACAGCAAAATGTACCTTAAACACTCAACACTTCTGATTTCTGGCATATCAAGTATCGCTTGATCATACGGATCATACTTGTTTTCCATACCCTTCTCAACCTAAGGAAATCTAATTAACTTTATTTTCTTTCTTTAATAGTGAATTTTAATAAGAAAGGGTTCTTTTTCACTGGAGGGGGAATGATAAAATAAAGACAACCTTTTTTAATACATTGAGTAGAGAGGAAAGTTCCCAAAGTTTCAAATGAGTATCAAATGCTGCATTTGATATCATAAAAGTCAAGCAACTTTAATAGTTTTATAGGTCAAGGGGGAAAATGAATAAAAAGGCACAGTGATTATTTTTTTTTAATAATTATATCATTATATGTATGATGACATTATAAAATTACTTACTTCTCCAGAGGGGACCAGTCTCCATCAGATAAGGGGTAATGGTCCTTCGAGTGGTAAATCAAAGACTCTTTTTGCTCTTCACCCTTTGGTGATGAATTTGAGGACCCTCTGTGGAGATACACAAGACAATAAGTCAGCAATAAAAAAATCTGCTTTACTAATTCAGTTTAAAAAGTTACATATCATATGTTATTAAAAATTCAAGATCAAAAGAAATCAGTGTATAGCTTAAAGGGATTTATTGTTTGCAAAACACCTTTATATAGCTTAAAATTTATTTAAAAACTATTATTACTTGAAAATATTGCAACTTTAAAATCTACTACTCCTGTAAGTTAATACTGAAGAAATCACAATAGCAGAAATGATATTATGCTATATGAGTAATGATAAGTGATATTACTCTACACAGACAGACAATATTACCACAATACAAAGACAAACATAAAATTTCACACATAGCCTTTACTATGTGAATCTTACAATCACTGGAAAAGTTAAACAGAGGTGGTAGTTTTGACAATGCACATTTCATAAACTAAAACCAGTAGGAAATCAGGGGTAGGTACCAGCCTCATGATTTACCCAAGAGTTTACAAATTAACATCAACTACAACAAGCAGATAGAAATATTGTACTTTTCTGAACAGTGGTATTTGTTTTGCACTGGGAAGTCTACTTAGTATCTACAAAGACCCAAAACCAATCAACATTAAAACCCATTGAGCAGTCATGCACTGTATTTTACACAGAAGTCTCTTTTAAATGTTACCATCATAAAGACCAGATCTTTTTACAGCTTTCCGAATTTAACTGAATAAATGTCTATTCTCACAATACAACTAACTTGTTTTGAGCTTAGATCAAGGGCATCATGGCTAAACAGTGGATAAGAACAGAAGGAAGATATGCCTGGAATTTGAGTGCAAAATGCGACAGAAATTATTTTAAGTCATATTATGAAAGAAAAAAGAAAAATATTTTTATTTCATTACCAACACAGATGCACTGGATTTGTTTTGGAATGCTAATGCTCATTTCTCTTATGGATGGAGAAAAGAAAATATTTCATCATTATCAAATACATATTTAGAATTTACATGCTTACTCAATACAGCCCATTAGACACTAAGCAGTCATAGTGATCTACCTCATTTGCACAAGTCTTTCATTTGTAAGACATCTAGACTATGGTAAATACTGAACTCTAAAAATGCCTTTGTAGCTCCACTTCTTATTCTATAATAGTATTCTTATGAAACCTGATGATGCATCCTGACTTAAGATGAGAGCTGCAGAGACTGTACATCCTTTGAATTCAGAAACTAATCTAAGTGTGACAGAAATATGTTTCATGCTATCTTTGTAGGCAGTCCTAAGTATCTCCAAAGAGGGAAAAGGTATGATTGAACAACTAAGTAAACACAAAAAAATTATCAGAGAGGCTCTTAATATTTTCACATGAGGCAAGATGACACATGGGTAATACTGAACAGGTTTTATTCACTGGAAATTAGAGTCTAAAAGAATTCAGACGAAAGATCAAAACAAAAATCAAATTTAACCCATAAGTGGATAAATCTACCAGTTAAAAATCCAAATGCAGTTGAAGATTATTGAAAATAAGAAGGGAAAATCACTATGCATAACTTCAAGTTGTACCATCCATTTCATCCATTTTAAGTTATTTATGTTGCAACATTTATAAACAGTGCTGCCACTTCTTGTCCTTATCCACTTTATACAGTATAAATAAATATATCAGATTTCAGAGACAGGTAACTACTTTAACTGTTTGACACCCTTAGCACTGGAGAAACAATGAGCTCTATTTCTGAGTTATACACACTGTAATCTCAGTCCTCCTGGGATTATTTTATGTACATCCAGCACTACTAACATAACTAAATCATAGCTGAAAAACACAAATGACATATTTTTTTAAAAAATTAGATAAACACTTGGAAATAGATTTTCCTCAAGAAACAGGAAACAGCTTGTTTTCTGCTTTATAAGAATAGAACTAGATAAGACATTACATACTGGCACCTGTGACCGAATTTTTGACCTTCCTCTCAGAACATCAGCCTCCCTTTTCCTTTCTTAGTTTCACTTTGAAATCTGAAGCTATGTCTAATCACAGTTAAGTTTCTATTTCTTATCTTCCTTTTTTTCAGAGCCACACATTTATAACTAAAAACAAACAAACAAAAAACCAAACCCAAACCAAACCACTACAATAAAACCACCAAAATCCCAAAGAAAACAAACCCACTGGTATCACCTTACATACCCACAGGGTTTGAAAAGAAATCTTATGAATGCTTTCACAACCGTATCTTTGGTTGGAAAGAAAACAAGTGTCTGCCTATTGCAGGCACTTTATTTCCTGCCTTGGCAGCCCACGGAAATGACAGTAAATGAACTCAGAGCTACAGACTACTGTCTAACAGACACAGAGCCACAAATCTACTGCCTCTGGGCCTCCACCACTACAATATATTTTTTCACTCCTTCATTTACTTGCTATTCACAAGAAAACAGCATTCTTTTACAAAATCTTCTTTTCAGACTATGAACTGTTCTGTGTCCAATAATACGTTTCTACTGCTCTTTCTACTTACTCATGTGAAAAAATGTAGCTTACAAATAAAAAGTTTTTTAAATCTTTCATTCTAAAGGCTACAAAAAATAAAACCAGAGTAACCTTTATGAAAGGACCATGGTCTGTTCAGCTATGACTAAACATTTGACACTTCGGTCAAACTTGCAATTTTTTATTCATCTCTAGTCCAAGTAAGATAATTGCCAGAATAGCCTTAGAATTCTAAACACTGGATGAAAACAGCCATTACTAGCATGACATGGCTAAATGCTTCATCCATTTGTAATGATACACTGAATAAAGAATAAATGATTCATGGGTTATATTTTCTTTCTTCCTGTACCTGATGGTTATTTTTATTTTTGACGTTTTCAATATGACAAGTTATTGTTGTCTTAATAATCACACACTGAAGACTGACCAAAGGTCTTCTTTTTCTTACACTGGAAAAAAAGGAAAAAATCTCGAACCAAACAAAAAGCCAATTTCCAGACTTAAACAGAGTAGCGAATATCTAAATGACAATTCATTGACATAAATGTGAGATTAATAAGATAAGGCAAATGAACTAAGAAAAACACAGACACTCTAGGAAACATCTATCCAAAATCCAGATTTTGTTTGTTGTGTTTTATTAGACATAATAGGTGTGACAACAGATTCATGTTTTCCTGTTCCACTAACCTTTTTGGCTGGTACTTATTAAATTTGAGACTTCCTTGAAGACCCTGAAGGAGTTTTTTCAGTTATACTTTATTCTCTTACACAAAAACATTCTTGCAATTCCCAGACCAGAACTTGAATTGATTCAGACAGCAGTACAACTAACAATACTGTCCAATAAAACAGCTAGCTTTCTCTGAAAACTAAGTCCTGGTGAATAGGCCTTCCCCAGATTTTAAGGATTTATATGCTTGATAGCTTTCTTCTATTATCTTAATCTTTCCTGTTACTCATGTAAACTTCTTCAGCTTATTAGTATGTGCTACCACTTTAGCACAAGCTCCACTTTACTAATAGTTTATCCACTTCAAACTACAGGACTAAAATTTTTTTTCCCTCCTCTTTAAACACATGTAAAGAATTGACTTTACTAATGTGAAGGAACACTCATTTATGTAGTTTTAAGTTGCCAAAGTAGACTTCAAGTTACAGAGAAGTCAAATTCAGATGTGGTGTACTACAGGCATTCCATGCTGCAGTTTATGTAGAGGTTACCAAACACACCAGAAGATCACTCTGCCTCATCAGAGAAATTACACTGGAACTTTCTCAGTGACACAACAGATTGCGACAACACTTCTTCACCAGAGTGGGCTTAACCACATTTCATGTTCATAAAAAAATGGCCCAACCTGAAGGATTCTGTAAAGATTTGGAAGATACCAGTTTGGAATTTTGTTTGTTTGCTTGAGGAAATGCCCAGCCAGAGCCTACCAAAACTTATGCATTGCTCGCATGGAGGAAATGTACAAGTGACTTTTTAAATGTTCAGCGATAACAGTGAAAGCAGTCAGCAACTATCTGACAGTTTACCTTAGGGGTTGAACACTTTTTTCATCATCTGAGCTGATTTCCATTTCGAAAATCTCTTCAGCCCCAGCAGAAGAGATCTGATCTTCCTTCCTGCTATCTTGTTTGTATTTCTTTCTTCTTCTTTTTTTCTTTTTCACAGAACCTGGGGTGAATACAGTCTCTGTTTCTGCAGAGTGTAGAATTTCTGAGTTTGCACATGTCCTCTCATTTTCAACTGATTTCAAATGATTGTCAGTGTCTTTAAAAAACTGGTCTTCAGTGGGTATTGGAGATGTTGCCAAATATGCAGGAACCTTTTCCTAAAAAAAAAAAAAAAGACAAAAAAGACTAGGATATTTTTTTTACTTTGTTTTGTGCACACAGGATAGTTGTCAACTACAGATTAATCCTTGTGTCTATATTTAAACATGAAATCATACAGCAGCCCAGTGGTATGAAGCTGAAATCCTAAAAGGAACCAAGTTCACTAGAGTGATTACAAAAAGTTCATAAAAATGCATATTAGTATTCTTACAGTATCAGACATAAACAACTGATTTTGCCAGCAAAGCACATACCCAGTCAGTGGAATGTTTTTGAAATTATCTGCCCCTGAGCACACCAGTTCCATGCTTAGTAAATGTGTTAATAAAAAAAGCTAATTAAATCCACTGCTGTTTATTTTGAAACAGATTCTTAGAAAGGTGTAGGTTGAAAGGGACATCTGGAGATCATCTGGTCCAATGTACTATTGAAAGTAGGGCCTCAGGTTAGGTTATCCAGGGCCTTGTCAAGCCAAAGGTTGAGTATTTCCAGTGAGGGAGAGTCTATCACTTCTCAAGACAACTACTCCTGTGTTATAGTGTTCTCAATCTCAGTGAAGGATTTTTCTTATATCCAGCTGGAATTTTCTCCTTATGCCCTTTGCCCCATCTTATCACTAGGCATCCTTGTGAAGAGAGCCTCTGTCTTCTCTATAACTATCTCATAGGTAGTGCAAGACTGTAGTGAGATCCCCCTGAGTCTTCTCTAGGCTCAACACAACCAGTTACAGCAACCTTTCTTTCTATTTCAATTTCTCCAAACCTCTCATCAACTTGGTGGTTCTCCACTGGGTCCCCTCCAATTTTCCGTGCCTCTCCTGAACTGGGGAGACCAGGACTGTGTTCCAGATTTGATCCAACACACACTAGGCTAAGCAGGACAACCCCACATCCCTCCATCTGCTGGCTGTGCTCTTGCTGATGCAGCCTGGGACACATATGCCTTCACTGCTGTCAAGACACACTGCCAGGCAGGTGATATGGCGATGCATTTCAGTCAGACCCCAGACTGTACTGCTGCGCAGGATTCTTCCAACCCACGTGCAAGACTTCACACGTATCTTGGTTAAACCTTGTGAATCTTGTTGGTCCAGTCTCCCAGCCTGCCAAGTTGGTTCTATGGCTCTTATTTCTGACCAGTCTACATCTCCTCCCAGCTCAGTGGGAGTTCACCACAAAATTGGTGAAGGTGCATTCAGTTTTGTCACCCATGTCAGGCACTATTTATGTAAAGTATCATTCAAAGAGAAAAAATCAGCTATAACTTACTCAGGTTAAAACCAACATACAACCAACCAACCTTCGATTAATTACAACCCGCTGCCTTTTGAAGGAAAAGCTTTAGCTTTAGGTTTATTTGCATCATAACAGGAAACTGAAAAGGCATTGACATCTAGACTGAAAGAAACACACTGTGAAGGAACAAAGTAGAACAAAAGTAGAAGAAAATGGAATTTGCATGGAGAGGAGAGAAAGTTATGGAACTCAATTTCATGGTCTAGAATAGAAGTAATTACAATATGTCTGTTACTTTACAGGACTCTTATGCAGAAGATTAGTCAGGAACTATACTATGATCAGAAACAGCCAGAGCACTGATCATACTTTTGATGTGTTCAAAGTCTGATCTGCTATTATTTAATACTAAATTCAAATTTTCCATTGAGGTAAGAGTTACAGACCAAATTTTGTTCCACTGGTTGTGCAGTGAAGTGGAGAAAGGAGAATAAAATACAGCTTTATATGGCACTCATGACAAACAGATTTTGCATTGTGAAAAATCTCCAAAAAAATGATAGCACCTAATATAAATATAATTCTACACAATTAGTGATAAATAATGAAGGATAACAAAAAAAGAAACCCTCAGGAAAAGTTAAAAGAAAACTGGCTGAGAAATAGTCCTGATTTAGACGGCTTGAGATGACTGGTATTGGTTCTGAATGTGAAGATGTGAAAAGCACAAAGACTGACAATTTGAAAGAATAGTTCTGACTCCATAAAAAAAAAAAAGAAAAAAATCGATAGGAGCTTTATGATTTATGATTTATACCTTAAGCATAGCCTCAAGAGGTCATTAAGGACATGTTGATCAGTTGCAGAAAAGAAAAATGTCCAAAAGCACTAAAAATAACTGTTTTGCTTTGTAGCAAACCTGATCTATAGTTTCAGCATGAACTACCAGCTTTCAAGAACACATTATACACAGATAAGGCACTCTTGTTATAAATTAAAACTAAGCAAGTGCAACAGCGATAGCTCCTTTAAAGCACTGCACTGGGGACAAAGGCAGTGGTTATCACCCTGGCTTTCTGAAAGTCATAAGACTGGTCAGTTCCCATCAATCTCTGACAGCCTGCATCTATAAAAAACTGCTTTCAGTTTTTATTTTAATCATGGTGTATGCTAAAAGAAAACCCAACCTTCCTTTTGCTTAAATGCTATAAATCCCTACGCCAAGTTATCATTTGGGGTCTTAATGCTTATTTTCTCCTTCCACTTTAAATTATATTTAACTCCTTTCAATATGAGAGTTTCCTCTGATCCTTCATAGTAAACAAGTAGCACCCAAAACTCAAAAGTGGATCAAGCTGATTTCCTTGAAAGACTGATTCCTAATAACAACAGGAAGTTAACACTTCATCTTTAACTTCACTGACACAATTTTTTTTCCCTCTCTCTTCGAACTGACTATTTTCATTAAACCTTTTGGAACTTTGTATTTAGAACTTCTTTCCGTCAGTCTTGCTGAAAAATGCCAACAGATTCAAAAGTGATCAAAAGCAATGCTCAGGACTGACCAACACTGTGATTACATAGCTCTTCTATCCTTAGAAAATCAGACTAAAAATGAACCATTACTCCTGTTTTTCAGAGGCTCATTAGCTTCCAGTTGCAATAGGTTCTTGGGAAATTGATTACTGTATAATAATACAAGAGGAATTTTTAAGTCAAAGAAGTTATCATTAACTGGTGGAAGTTGTATAAATAAAATTGTAAAAAACTGGGCAAAAATTCGTAACACAAATTAAAAATATGCCAAAAAATAGACTACCTTTATTAATAGAGGCCAGTAGCACCAGCTATAAGAACTTGAGGTAAAAATTATTGTAAGACACTGCAATGAGAATAACTTCAGGCAATAAGAATGTATAAACTAAAATAAATGTATAAAATAAAAAAATTCAACACATCTTTCAAAAAATGCTCTAATAAAAATAATTCATTACATTATTATTACTGGTAGCAAAATGGTACAAACCATCAAACATCTTGGCAGCATATGAAAATGATGTTAAATTCAGTCACAGAATATCTAGCTTTCATAGAAGTTATGATTGACAACACTGAATTAAGCATTTTTAAACACATTACTTTGTTAATACTGCATTGTAGTCATCAAGCACAAAGCCCTTACATTTTCCTCCTCTGTTTCTTGTACAAAGAAAGCTTCTCCATTGTCACCCAGTTTCATATGAAGATCAACAGCATCGCCATTAATTTCTATATCAATCTGTGGAAAGAGAATTTATTGTAAATAATTCATCATGGGGAAAGCACTGGCCTCATGGCCCACTTAGCTCTGAGAGTAAACTTTATTCCATTATATAATCTTGTCTCTCCCCTCTCTGCTTTCTGAAACAAGTCTGTTATAAAAATGGTCTTTAGTTTGTTCACCTGCAAAATACATCATGCTCCTAGCAGACAGCCTAACACCTAACAAGAAAAATAAGTAAAAAATTAAAAACATATAAAGACAGAATCTTGTTCAAGTAATTTGGAGAGCTAGAAGCATAAATAATAATCATTGATTTAGTCTTTATTTCATGGAAGCATGACTGAGACTGTTCATATATTTAAATCTCAATCTGAGTTGGGGCCTGGTATGAATCTGAATCCTGAATACCAAAAGTTCCAGCTGGAAGCCTCCTGGAGGCAGACTTTGTTTGAAGCTGACAGAGACTTGCCACAATTATTTCTGCAACTCAGTTATTGTTCCAGATATTCCTGCTCATGAGTTTATGGGGATATGACATAGGACCGCAACTCTTCTGCAACCATATTACTTTTGTAAGAGAAGAATGTTTTTATTATCCTAAAAAGGTACCTTAACTTAGATTACATTGCACAGGCGGGAGAGATTATTCTTCACCACATGTGTGAAACAAAAGAAAAAACAAATGTCTTTCTAAAACCAATGTACAGCTACTTTACTTTCTCCTCTTTATGAAATCTTGGGTATCCAGGTAAGTTCCATTACAAATTTTTCCAAACAAGATGTGTTCAATTTTCAGACAAAAATTATCTTATTTTCTTCCGTAAATCTGCTTATCTAATGGTATCTGCATATTTGCATTTAGCCTAGCTAAGTAAAAATAATTTACTACATGTCAGGTAGAAACACAATGGACTTGCCTTACTGCAGAAAATGTCAATGACATTTCAGGTTATGCATAATTTAGAAAAAAGGAGACCAAGTTATGAGATATCCAACACATACATTACTCAAGTTCTAGTTTCCTGACAATACATAAGAAATTGTACCCCAAGCCAACTTGTATTGTGATATGAATATTGTGATGTGAATTCATGTTCTTAATCCGTTACCATGACAGGAAATGGACAGTCAAAACCAAAAGGGAACTAATTTTAAGATTAGCATCTGGACTGCCAAGAAAAAAAACACAAACATACCACCGCAGTGCTATGAAAGACAGTATCCATGTATCCTAATCTGCTCCATTATTCTCCCATTTATAAGAATAAAACCATTAGTCAAGGGAACCAAGTCATGGGAGATGATAAATAATAGGTAAATAACCAAACATGCATGAGGATTATACCCAAATCCTTAAGATAACCGCTTTTCTTTCTTCCTCAAAAGAACTGAATGGTTTTGATCTGAAAATCATACTTATTTCACTACTGGACACTGTTTATTCTTAAAATATTTTCTTGAATTTCCGATTCAGCAACATGAGTTAAAAACAAAAGCCCTTTTTTTAATGCTGATTTAGACAGACAAACATCCCTACTTTTAGCACCTATACCTCATGCTGCTTTCTGGAGACCAGTATATATCTTAAGTTGAAGCACGGGTATGCATACTTTGTGTTCCCTTACATCTTAAGACTATCTATTGATGTTGGCCTCATAATATGTCAGAGAAGAATGCATACCCAATGCAGTAACAAACATTCAACTGACTATTGAGAGAACTGTATGAATGGTAACTCGAAGGATGGAGGGAGCCAGAAGCAGCAGTCATCCATGCAAGCAAAACTGGAGAACTGCACTGACAGTCAAGTACAGCACGTACCAAAAGTAGATGTTGTGACTATCCAACAGCTTTTTAAAGGTACTCAGAAGCGAAATCCTCTCAAATTTGGTTCAGCTACTCAAAAGTGTAATTAAAGACATTTAACAAACTCAACTTTCGGACCACTTATGTTGTAAGGGTATCTCACTTGCTGAGACATCAGAAAAAGTACAGCTATATCACCTCTCTGGTACCTTGTTGAAAACTGTAATATAATCTGTTACAGAACTGTTAAGAAAAACCAATTCTTTGTCATCAGTGTGCTCATTAAGAAAAACACTAGCAAGAGGGAATCAATCAAAAAATAAATTAAACATAAACCCTTATACTAGCCTGTGTTACTATGATAAAGGTACAACTTTAATGTGTGTAACTCCCAGTATTGACCACTAACAAAAAACCCACTCTTAGTTTCACTTTATTCTCCTTTTGCAACCAAAATATAAAAATGGGGGTAGCTTCCTGCAACGGCCATTAACTACTTAAAAAAGCAGCATATAATCCTGTGGTTTTATGTTCTACTCAAATCAATCCATGTTTTGGTAGTACACCCACATGCCACACTGCCATACACAGTATTCTCTAGTGACAGTAATGTAAAGTTCCCCCACAACAGGTCCGTTTTCCAGTCAAATTTACAACCCAATCCAACTAACAAAGCCTATGGGAAAGGGATGGCAGGACAATCTGCTCAAGTAGCACCACCATCTCAGGCTGGCAGGGCAGGAAATTGTACCAGGTTCTTTTTCAAACACGCCCACAGGAATGAAGTTTCAGTCCCTTTTTTTAATTTCTTGCAGATATTAATAACTGCATTTTCTACTGCATAACAGCCTTGAAAAGAGCTAACAAAGAGCTACATCAGGAATTAGTTAAATAGCATTAAGCATTTCTTTCCCAGCATACTTAAATAAGTAAATAAATAGCTTCATGTAAACATTTTAAGACTGTGAAGTCTATATGTTTGTATTAGTCTTTCTCCAAAGCTCCAGAGCTGTCAAAGCTTTTCTTTCACAGTATTTTTTTGCACAGTCCTTGGATTACCACAAGAAGTTCTGGTTTGCATTCCAAAACTACCACTCTATACTGCATATACGAGCAACTGCTCTGTACTAAATTGGCCTTCTAACTGGGAACGTGGGGAGTTGGGGAAGGAAGAAAGAGGGGAAAAAAAGAGAATGCACTGGTGTTCAAAACTTTGTTTTGGCCCACTTTCTGAACTTACCACTTTCTCTTTAGAGCGCAATACACCAAGCTTCCCAAATCGGACATGGAAAGGAGAACACTGGTATGTACCATCCTGTTGCCGGACCACAACGACATCAATGCATCCTGAAAGGGTTGCCTGATTAATGCCTTTGTACAGCTCCTTCACAGTAACCAGGACTTGCCCTGCAAGTTGTCCTACGTAGTTCATAGTCTGAGACTATGGAAGAGAAAGAAAGAAAAAAAGTAAGTACATTTAAAACACATTAAAATTTTTTTGAAATTGATTTTTAAAAAAACATTTAAAAAGATGTGCAACGTCATTTATCAATTACTCTGACTATTGTAACAAGCTTTACATGAATGTCTTCAAGAGTCAACAGAACTTTGAGACAATTCTTTTATTAGCAAAAGTCTCCAGAGCTATAAATCTTATTCTTAATAGTTTATCAACTTGAATCTGTGATTAATTGAACCGAGTCATTTTTAGACCTCAAAGATTAGAGGTGTTGCTCAGATAAGTTAATAACTCAGATAAGCTAAAAAGAAAAATTCATTCTCTGAGGACTGCCTATTTAATATAACTGATCCTTTATTGAAAATGGAGGTAACTGTACATAAGGATGTGAAAAAAATCTTAGAAGTCAGGAAAACTTATGTAGAGCATACTGCATGTAGCTCTTCCTTTACAGCTCTGTATTTTAAAAACGGCTGAGTCACCTTGGAGAAATTATCAAAAGATGTAATGGGAGAGAGGAGATACACATTAACAAGATTATGCTATAGTCAAACAGGATAAACAAGAGCACAAAATCATTTACTGAATATTCTGTTTAATCCATTAAAAATACTTCAGTAAATGAATGAATTCTGACCGAGTGCAGGTCTTTCAGAATAAGAATACAATGTGAACTCTGTCAGTAAGAACGGAAAAGTCTAAAGACTTTTCAGAACATCAGAATTTTAATAAAAGAGGAGGGAAAATGGTGAAAATGTTCTAATCGAAACCCGAGTGCAACGCTTCCTCATTCTACCGTCTCCTGCCTCTCACTCAAAAGACTGCTACAAGCTTATTTCAAAAACTTCCAAGCAACTGCATGCCTGCGAAGTTAAGGATATTATTTGGGAGAACATAGAGCCACTGTCAACAAGCAAGACACAAAATGCTGAACACATATCAGGACTCAAATTGTAAAAAGTCTATTTTGGGATAATATGTCTAAGAAAAAAAATAGAAACTCACCGTGGATATGCTATTCTATTTTTATTAGTCTTTGAACAAGGTTTAGGATTTTTCTTAATGCCTCTAAACAAAATTGTACTGCATTACAAGAGTTCTTCCTACTGATACTGTTTTCATTATGCAGGTAATTAATCAATTATTTCTGTTCTGAGCCTTCAGAGTCTTCCTTGCAGTAAAGCAGGATATTTTGCATTCACTCAAAAGGAATTCACTTTTGTGGCATCTAACAGTACCAATATGATTGTAAACATGCAAGAAATCTAAAACTACTTTCACAGACTTAGAGCAGCTCCAGAAATATTTTTCTCCATCTCAGGCTCCTCATACACTACCCAGTCATATTTATATTTTTGAAAAAAAAAATTCCTTCCTCTTCACAAGACTTACAAAGGAAGGTGGGGGTTTTCCAACACAGATTTAAAACTGTTTTAAAACTATCCACAGAATGACTATGCTAGGTAACATGCTAGAGAATTTTTCCCCCACAGCTTTTGTATAATAGGGTTAATGAAGATAAAAAGAACAGACTGCCATTGAGTGACTAATGAGATTAGCAGGATGGACTCTCTATCAACATCAGTCATTAATTCAATTTCATCTCTAAGTAGCTTCATGTGCAACTATAAAAATTGACGGCTTGCTAGTGAAGTAATAGCTCATTTGCTAAAAAGGGAAGGTCTCACTTCAACCTTTACTCATCTAACCCTCTTAATGAGCTGATTTTAGCTCACCAAGCTCACCAGCACAACTGGCAGAAGTCTACCTTTTTGTTTGGTTGGTTGGGGTTTTTTGTTTGTTTGTTTGTTTTTTGTCTTTTTTGTTTTTGGGTTTTTTTTTTGGTGCTGTTTGTTTCAGTGGGTTAATAAATTAGATTAGCTCACAAAGCAGAACGTGACTAACACCAGAGTCATGAAGCACAGAGCACCACAAAGCTAGAAAAAAAAGGAGGCTGAGGCAGGGAACTGAACGTCTTCCTTTTGACGAGTAAGGCATTTGCTGCATCTATGAAACTGTAACCCAAGACAGAGAGGTAGCAATATCTCTATTTTACTGTTTAAGCAATTAATTTTCCCCCAAAATGACAGTCATCTTTAATCTCAATCTTATGAAAAAATTCTCTAACAGACTGTCATTAATCATTCATGGCTCCATCTTGGCCTCTTCCAAGAGCAATCTATGGTATTAGCTTACAAAGAAAAGTTGATTTCATATCATCCAAGAGACTGAATTTGTTAAAGGAAATGTTTGACACAATCAGGAATAAAAGTCCTTAATAGAATCTCCATTCCATATATTTCATGTCAATGAACAGGATTTGAGAAGTGGGCATTAGCAAGGAATTCTCTATGATTTAAGTAGTGACTTTTAAAAAGATCATAATTTCACACCATCTGCCAAGAACTGAGTTCGGATGATAAATAATCTAGTTTTTTCTCACATATATGCTAACTGACCTTGTCTAATCACAGAAAATGACCGAAAAACCTACACAAGACCAAAGTATTCAGCCATTTTACATATCTTCTTGCTTTCCTGTAGCAAGAATATTCTGTAGCGACATTATCTCTTCTACAGATATCAGTTACATTGCTGTAGCTCACAGCACAGCCACTTTTCTGATCATATATAAACTAAATAACTTCTTACATGTGAAAGTTCGTAACTATTTCACTCTTACATGTGAAAAAGTCATGAACTTTTGAACCTACTGAGTATTAAAAATATTTCTTATTAGGAAAGAAGCTTTTTATGATCCAAGTCTTAATGCAAACGTTTTGTACATGGTAAGTAAACAAAATTGTGGATAAAGGTAATAAACTAATGTACATTATTGCTTATCACGTTGCAGTTCAGCTTTTAACACAATGGTTCACTTTGCAAGATAAACATGTTACATAAGAAGGTTCAAACTGTAACAAGAAAATGATCCAATAGAAATGAAGTGTCATGACATACCTGAGAAACAGGTGATTTTATCTCAAATGTCAACAGAGCTCCAGCTGGGAGATTTTAAAATTTGGGGGTTAGAATTTGGTTTGGGTTTGTTTTTCTTAAATTTTATTGTATATTGTTGGAAAAGTTGTGGTGAGCAGTACTGAATCTGACTATAGAGAAGAAAAGTGTAAAGCGTTATTGTGTTAATTCTTGGAAATGCAATAGAAATAGCCTGATCACAGAATAACTAGGAAGACAAAGTATCTCCTTGATAACACTATTTATTTCATGCTTAATAAAAATTTCTTAAATGTTCCCTTGAAAGCAGAGAGCAGTATGCCTTCATAACCTGTTGTAAGAACCTAAAAAGAATTTCCAGTTCTGAAATTCAAGACAGAAGCCTGATGGAAAAGACAAGTTAAGAAAGGGCAATGCAGTAGTACTTCACAATACTGTTTAGCTTTTAAGTTTTATTTCTTTTGGCATCCAGAGTCTATACACTGCCTGATGCAGTCAAATTCAGAACTCTGAATAAAAGCTAAAGTTAATGCAGCTCACTACTACTTATTCTTCTCCGATAGTAAATTAAAAGGTTATGAATACCAGAGGTCTTAAAGCATACAAACACTCTTTGTGATTTCTGAGGCTCCAGAGAGATTGGTTTTTGAATGTTTAGGCAATACTACCTAGTGTGCAAAAATTCTAATAGCTGAATATGTTAATAGTACTAACCCAAATGCAGCTGTAATTGGAATGGGAAAAGGAATCTCTCTGTCATATCATAAAAATATTTTTTTTCTGGCCAGAAGCCATTACACTGCAAAAGGCAGAAACTGAAACTGCTTTGGTTTTTTTTCTTTTTCTGAGAGCATAAAACTAAGAGTAAACCAAGAAAATATCTACTTCAAAAGTTCAATAATTAAAATTCTGTTCCTTCATCTACAAAACACTCGAATCAGTTAAACTAAAATTAACCCTGCATATGCTGGTTGACTTCCTCATGTTACAGCAACGAGGAATAGAATGGCTCTCAGAAATTATGATTAAACAGTACTCCACCTAAGAGTAAGCATCTAACATGCCCAACATGACAGACAGCTGAATTTTCAAAACTCATTACCAGGAAATGCTTACATTAGCATAACCTGAGCGAGAGGTTTTGTGGATAGGAATTATATTTCTGTACCATTAACAAAGATGTTATTTTGGCTGCCCCAGGACCAACATGTTTTCTTCAAGAATTTTTTAATGTTATTCAGTAATATACATATACAAGGGCAAGATATAATCAAAAGCCTATCCACAAATTTGTGTTTTCTGTGCATTTAGAGTACCGCTTTAGTAATGGTGATCCGCAGTTTTTGTGTTCTTAAAGCCAACATCTTTTATACAAGTGCACCTATATGAACATGAATACTACAAATCTCTAGTTCCACAACAGAAAAAGAAGAGTGCAAGTTACTCAAAAGCAAGCTATCAGATTGCTCTACAGAGCCACAGTTCTAGAGGGCATGAATTTTAACAATCACTGCCAAAAAAAAGTTACTTAAATGCAGATGTTAGCTGCATTTAAGTAGATATTTATACATCCCATTTATTTTGAGATACACTTAGAGGATTAAAACATAGTCTAATGCCACATGATGTACACAGTAAAGAAGTTGTATTTGTTTCAAGAGCTTAGGTAGAAAAACAAAATAAAAACCATGCAGAGCAGTGCTTTACCTCAACTTATCTCATTTTGCCTATATTTGCATGTATATAGATTTATGAGGCAGAAGCTTTCCTTAAGCAGAGAAAATCTTTAGGAAGTGTTTTACTAGTTTCTATTTTGTACCAAGAAAAGACTGGGGGGGAAAATGACTCTGTCAAAGAGTAGCATCAGGTCTACTCAACAAAAACCTCTTTGCTCCTAAGTAAAGATTTTAATTGAGGTGTTAGGATTCCTCCTAGTACTGCACAGAGCACTTATGGAACAAAAATGGGAAACAAAGTAAGTGTTGAATGCCTAAGTCTTCCACTATACTATTAAATATAGGTGGTCAATTTTCATAATTTTAAACTGTGCTACAGGAAATTACATACCCATACTTAGCAATAAATCTATCAAACTCACCAAGATTCCAGAAGGAACCTTTTCATGGACAGCAGCATCACTTCTATTGGAGTCATCTTCAAAAACATTATTTTCTGAGAAATGCATCTCAGAAAACTGGAAACTAACTTTCCAAAATACAGGTAAATGCAAAAATTACAGCCATAACAGAATAGTGTAGCAGCATTTCTTCTCTTTCCACAGAAGCAGAAAAATTATGTAAATCATCTGTCTCTTAGAGAACACTGCTTGATATCCTTTCCCACGGAGTACTATGATTAAAAAGGAAGTGCTTCTTTAAGAAGGCTCACTTAGAAACTTCCTCACCAATAGGCTTTGCTTGAAATGTCACAGCCCCCTTGGGCGCTTCGAGATAAGTAATAACATGGGCAGACTTTGCCATATGTTTGCACTGATAGGTAATGATCTTGGTTTACATCACATCACGTGACTTCAGCTGAAGCTCCCACGAAAACAGGGATTTAGTTAATGATTCTTAAGCAAAGTCTACAATAGCTGACTTGGAGACTTTTCACCCACCCACTGTTTTAACTTCTACCACTGGTAGCAGCATTCAAAGTCCTAGTTCAGCCTGTGCACACCTAATTTGAAACTGTCTGCTGCCTCTCCATGTGCTGTTCCCTCTGCCGATGGCGTCACTGCAGTAGCCAGTAATGTCTGACACAACAAATTTGACATTTCAAGGTCTGGTGTTTGTGGGCTGTTTTCCCCTTTTCGAAATTGCATTATAATAGTAAAGAGATAATTGACCTGGTATCAAGTTTATACTTAGCCATAAAAAAACAATGCACACCAAAATAAACTTTTTTTCCTGTGAAAAATTTTCTTGCTTTCTTTAAACCGAAATGTTAACTCAGCATAATTTGAGCATGTGGACAATACATACACGCTTTTTGTATAATTAGCTCCATGACTGAGAATAAGAATTAATTTCTGATCTGAGGAATTGTGAAATGTCATTAGTTCTCTATATAATACAATGAATAGGTGAAATAACTGAGAAAGAGTAGTAGTATAAGGAAACAATTGTGTCCCTGAATGGGAGAGACACTCTCTGAGGACCATCTATATTCCCTCAACATAGGCACATTCTCTTTACCCTAAACTCACGCATCTCCTTCCCACCCCCAGGGGGCTACAGTGTCTACTCAGAACACTGCAGAGAATTACAAATTAAAAAAATAATCTAGGACCCTATTACTAACTCCACTCTATCCTCCTCTAAGTAAATTCACGTATTAGACTCTGATGCAAGGACAGTGAATCACATTATTGGATGCAACCAAAAGGCTTGTAAGCTTCCAAAATAATTAATAAACTACACTCAAAGCCAAAACTAAATCAGTTTCAATTACAAACTCCTAAACTGAGTCTTGGGATTGCTATGTCTGCAGTAAGGTTGCAATAAACTGCTACAATCTCTGGGCCCTTTACCATACACTGAGTAAGCTCATATTTAACGAGGCTCTTCACAGGAAAAACTACTGGTTTGTTAGTAAACACAACAAGTATTGTCAAAGGATATTAAGAATTACTAGACACACTCAGATTTCTCCTATGTGTTCATCATTCTCTCATCATGTGTGCTCCATTAAAATACTGTATAAAACACACAGTTATGAGCAAAATGGAAACCAGATTTGTAAACCAGTGCTTCTTTTCAAACATTTTTCACTTAGCTTTATGTTGGGGGTTTTTTTGTGTACAATTTTCTATGATAGCTATTCAATTTCCATATTTTTCAGTATTTCAAACTGACATTATTTTCCTCAAAGCTTCTAAACGTGTTTTAGAAAATAGACTTTCTAGAATACAGATAGAATTGCGGTCACTGCAGTAAGGTATGATTTAGGCAGGTAATAAGCTTTGCACATTTAGTTAGTCTCCTTGTCTTTTATTTCTCAATATGAACAAGGTAAATAAAATATAATTCCTGCTGAGTAAGTTTAAGCACTATATTATTTACTACAATTTGCACAGGAAAATTAGCTTCAGTTTTGAAAAGCAAATAACTCAAATTTGGAAGTCTTAGAAGCAATGTTTTCCAAGCAACCTTAAAGAAACTTGTTGGTGTAGGTAGATTTTACTGTGGTTTAGTCTCAGAAAGCACATAGGAGTTTTTCCAACAGCCTCATGCAAGTTAATACTGCTGACAAAGATCATTCACCATCCTATGGTCTTTTTTTGATCTGCTCTTTGTGATTCTACATATTTTATCCTGTTGCTTGTTAGTCAAAATCCCTGATGTGAAATATGATTACATTTTTAAAATGCACTTTTCTATAGCAACCATCATAATATATTTGATTGCATTTCATTTAGTTTTACAACATTTTGGAAATGGGAGTATTTTTTTCAACTATGTAATAGAAAATTCAGGCCAGGAGATTAGAAATTAAAAATACAGGGGGTTTTAGCACAGTTAGAACTTGATTTTTCAGATTTTCCCTCCTTTTTTTACCTCTTTGCATATTCAAAACATTGCTTCAATAGGTTACATTTGTAGTTGCAAATCAGATTTACATACCCCAGATGGTCATTAAAAAAAAAGCTCTGACTGCCTGTGAAAACCACATTTTAGTGATTTGATTGTACTGTATAGGAACCGTAGAATAAACGTGGCCAGAAAAAAGTTACAGGACATTTCCCCATACAGGACCTTCACTGGTACATGTCATTCTAAGTTCTGGAAGAAAGGAAGCAGAAATCCTAAAGACATGAGCCTCTATCAGCACACAATTCCAATTCAACATAGATCAGAATAAATATACCAAGATAAATGAATGGTCCAAATCCTTCTCTAATTAACATATCCTAATAGATAGGGCAAGTACAGGACAACCTTTGTTAATGTTCCAATTGTCTTCTTCATCCCATCCAGTCCCACATAATTTTACTCATTATCACCAAGACTTAAGCATCACAGTTCTCCATGCCAGCATGAGGCATCACAGCTCTCAGTCTCACACCCCATCCTGATATTGAAAAAGGTCCTTTCTCCCCTTCCTCTGATACTTTTAAGTGCAAAAGTCTATCCATTCTCAATGTGGACTTTCAAACCCAATTCAAAGTTTAATAACTTTACTAAAATAAACTTAGAATGAATAACAGAAGACCACCTGCATCAGATACCTTCTGAAAGCAACTTGAGAATTTTTCTAAGAGAAAACAGCTAGAGTTTTTCCTCTAGTGGAGTGGAAACATATCAAGTGTCACCTCTTGTTAAAAAAAGTGAATATACTTGTTAAGTTTTCCACATAAAAGCTGAAGGAAGCTAAAATATACCTTGGAATGAAGTTTTCCAGTTTTAGCAAATTACACGCAACTAAAAATGAAATTCTGCTCAATAATGTTGAAAAATACTAACAGGCAGTATTACCTGCTTTTACCTGCAATTTCCTGCTGTCCAAAAAATAAAAATAATAAAAAAGCCCTATCACAAGTGATAATAGCATGGTACAAGAATCAAAGCAGTTAACAGATGTTAGAGAAACACTAGTGATACAAAAGCAATGTATTGTTCACTAAAGTAGTGGTTAAAAAAGAATAAAAGCAAATGTCTGGTTTTCCACCTACGATACAAGATGGTAAATTCAATGCCTTCACAATGTCCTGTCAGGTGAAATCAGGAGCCATTCAAATCAGAGTATTTTTCAGTGCAACTTAAGTACTAATTTATCACCAGGGAAAAAAAAATAGCAAGAAAGGAAATTTCCAGTTTATTTGGAGCTGGCCCTTTCACAATGTGTCAACAGTTATATCTGTATGATCTGCTACGAATCATCTGACTCCAGTGTTATGGTATCTGTCCTGATATTAATTTGAGCATTTTCTTTTTCTTTTTTAGTTATCTTTTTTTTCTGTTTGCAAAAGAATGTCAGTGAGGACAAAGAATACTTTAAGAGTTGATAAATTGATTTTTACTGTTAAAATTATCAGCTCAATCAAAAACTTAGGTTATATGCACACAAAATGTTCTCATGCACGTGAAGACCTTAACTTCTCTCAAGGTACTGAAAAAAGTAGCTGGCTAATCCAAGAGTGAAGCCCTTTGGAATCTGTACAGGCATATGCAACACCAGCACCTGCCGCACTTGGATGGATGTATTTCCAGCAACGCAGACTCTTCTACAGCTACATCATCCTTGGTTGAACTTATTTCCAGACACACAACACAGAAAAACAATGCTTCTGAACAGAAATTCCATCCATCTCATTTTTGCATGAGGCAAGAGAAAGCACACGAAGATTTTTCTGTATGTTTCTAAAAAGCACTAAGCACCTCCCTAATAAGCAATCCCTTTCTCTATTTTCCCAATTTAGCAAGGTTTCTTTCCAGGCACCAATATGCCTCAGATATATTCATATTTTCTTGCAACCTTCCAGGATTTAGAAGTCAAAGCAAAAGAACATAGTCATGTGTGCACTTATGAAATATATCCTGATCTATTAGTGGTTAACAATTTGTTTACATTTAGAATGGATACATGAATATTAATATTTGAGACTAGTACATATCTTCAGGTTGACCAGAAAGAACAGAAATAATACTTATTCTGAGAAATACATCTATGGAATATCCAAAAAGTTCTAACTATACTGTATATAATCAAGAAACCTTTTTCTTACTTGATAGATTCTCCATATTGTTGAACTGATGTACATATACCAAAATAAAACAAATTTAATTTGCACATCAGACTTGGCTGTATTATTAATAAATTGGGTAAAAATTCTAGTCTTACAGAATTCCCATGCAAAGGTACTTACATGAGATGTTGGGAACAGAAAAATTAGATACAGCTGAGCAAAGTGGCATATGCTTACTCATTCACCAAACCCAACCGACCTGCATTATTAGGGTAATGTAATTAATTATGTAATGACCACAGAGATCACATCTGTCTGAAGGATCTGTTCACCCCTAGGACACAACAGCGTGTCTGCACTGTCTATATGGGACATGACAAACCTGTAAAGTGGCCTTGCAGATTTCCTATTTGTCTTTACAGGCATACTTTTTCATTTGGGGAATGAATGCCTTAAAGTCACCACTAAGTAATTTTTTTTCTTTAAATCATTGTATTTCAGTTCACATCACAAATTAAATTCTATTGTTAGCCAAGTGAGAGTCAATTACTTCCATTTCTAATTGAATCTCAACTACAATTCCTTATTGGAAGCACTTATTTGAAAGAATTTTGCATAGAATCCTTTACACAGTTCCTTTAAAAGGCCCTTCATAACCATCAATTCAGAAGAAGTACGTTTCCTGAGGAGACAGTTATGCAATCTAAAAAAAGACAAGTAAACCTAAAGACACCACCTAAGAACGGCTTAGCATGTGCTGGCTTCAGCCACATAGACCAACACAAAAATGTCACCTGATACGATGGAGACTTTTCTATTATTACATCATATATTTACATTTCTGGTATTGAATTTAAGCACTTTGGATAAAGAAATGGGCCAGTTTCACTCAGCACATACAAAAGCAATGAGGAAGTGTCCCTTAGTTTTGGGAAAATGAGTGACTTGGGACAACTTCTGGCAGCTAATGTCAAATTACATTAGTGCAAAGCTGAAACAAACTGATAAAAAGGAAATATTTAACTAGGAAGGGGAAGTTAGCATCCTTTATGTCAAAATTCCCTTGAAATATAAATACAAGGAAAAAAAAATCCCAAAAAAGTGTGCTTAAGCTTTGACCTTAAGCACAAAGACAATCTGGCTTGACTTAGCATGACAGTTTCATATTAAATCAGTCTGCCTGCCCAAACTGAAATGCAAGCACTAAGCAAGATGAGACAGCAGCAGGCAGATTAAACCTATTTTTAAGTGAAACATTTTTGCAAAAGCAGCAACATTTTTACTATGCTTTAATTGGATAATTGTACGTACAATTAAAAAAAAAACAACAACCCTCTGCTTAGATAACATGTAGGACCTTAAACTGTAACTTCAAGGAGATCCAAGGTTCATAGAAAACATGCTCCTGATCAGCACTGCCAGATACAAAAACCGCTGGGATACAGGATGCTACAATGTTCTCAGAATGTGGCCAGTACAGGATGAAGACATCTAATACATACACTTTAGACTTGAATTTGATCACAAACATATCACCCACTGTTTTGTATAAGCCTGAAAGCTTTTTCACTATGGATATCTGTAACGTGCAGCACTGAATCTCATACCAGAAGGTGTCCTTTCATCCCTTTTCAGACAGTTACATAGAACACACTGGTAATTCATGATATAAACAATGATTAAAAGTTAGCTTTGGTTTATATCTAAAGTATTTTACCAAAAAAAAAAAAACAAACATGTTTTTTAGAAATTGTAATTTAAGCACAGAGATTCTATGATCACACACACACTGTAAGAAACTCTCTTTTCCTATATGCTGTGATCTTGCACTTAAGATGCAAGATTGGAAAAACAGAAAATTGTGATCTAGAGTATTAAGCATGAGAGCATCTTCCAGGAAGAAAGAAACAAATGCAACTGATTTAACCTTTTGCTTTGACAGAGGTTCCCAATGTGGCTTTGAACAAAACCCCTTCAGCTTTATCTGCTCCAGATTCCAAGTTGTCTGGAGCAGAGAGCAAGTCATAAAACATGTAATCCAAGAAAGGGCTGCTCAGAGCCTCAAGATACATAAGGAAGCATCAAGTTCAGTAAGTGCAGTTTAGATTTCGCCATAATTGATCAAGACTTTATACTAGTGGAAGGTAATGCTGTAAGTAGTGAGAAAACTCAAAAAGTTCTGAGAAACTGCAACATTTGATGTGGATGCCTTCCAAGTAAACAATAACAGAAAACTATGCATAATTTTGCAACAACCCAAAACATTAATTACCAAGAATAAGACCAAATTTAAACACCACCTCTGTTTTTTTTTACAGGCCACTAAGAAACCCAAACATTTTGGTATGTCTGACTGAAAAGCTATGCTACAAGCTTAAAAATCAATACTGTAATTGCTGAGGAGAGCCATTCAGCACTATCTAGTTACTCCTACTGCACTAAGAATAATACCAGGTCATACAGCATATCAGTCAAAGCTTCTGACATCCTGAGTTCATTTAGAAACTTTTTAACTTTAGCCTATCAGTTTAATATTCTATTATATAATAGTAATAAGCTTTTATGGAGCACCTTGGAGATCATTCCTTTACATCACTCAAGTAACGAGATCTTCCCTGATTTTAGTAAGAGATGGCAGAACTGTTGACATTTCTGTATGTTCTGGGGTGTAAGGGAACTATAGCAGGAGCTAGGAGAGAAAGCACAACTGTTGGCCCTGGCTGGAGCTAGCTGCCTGGTATGCACACAAAAAATGGCTAAGTATCTACAGTGTGACTGACATGTCACAAAGTCAAGGCATTTTGAGACTTAGGACTTTTCATTACAACTAATGAATACCTGTACATTCTTAAAATGTATCTAACACTATAATTTCTTTGTGCTTTGAAATATTAAATTGCTCAGTATGCAAAACTGTCCTGGAAACACTATTAAAAAGTATAAAACCCCCAAAACAACCAATGAAAGAAAACAAAACAAAAAAACAAACAACAACAAACAAAAACAAACAAACAAAAAACACAACACAACAGAAAAAAAGCAAACAAGAAAACCCCCAAGGAGCTGTACTTCGATGATTCCTGTGGATCCCTCAACTCAGGATATTCTGTGATTCTACAGCCTAAGTTCTGTAGGATTGTGTATCATCTTCTCTGTCAGTATCCTAAATAATACCATATATCATGATGGGATGTGGCTAACAAATTCTCTTGTAACAACAATGGAATTTTGGTTGGGGGGGGAAAAGTAACCAGATGAAATGCACGTACAAAGTGCAGCCACAACACAGGTATATTTATGACATCATTCTGCTGGATGAAAATGCACAGGTTTAAACGGCATAGTGCCTTGCTTTATTAAAAATCGTTGGTGCCTACTACATGCACTCAGTGACCCCTTAAGGAGAAGAAAAACGCAGTTCACACAAATTAAATCAGATGTAAACTTGGCAAAACCCCAAATACATGCACACACACACGCAAATGCAGGCAATGTAGTGCCACTTCAGACCCCACAGACCAGCGGGGACAAACACGGCAGGGGCGTAGCGCCCCGCAGGAGCGCGAGTTCGGAGCCCCAGCTTAGGAAATGCACTGCGAAATGCATCCCCCCGTGGAGGGGAAGGCGCTGGGGCAGCAAGGCAAGGCAAGGCGCGTCTCCCGGTCCGCCAGAGCGGCACCGCCAGGCAGCGCCGGGAACACCGGCGTTCCCGAGCGGTCCCGCCGCCCCCGTGTCGCGGCGGGGCGGCAGCGCCGGGCGTCACCCGGGGGCCAGCGGGGCAGCAGCCTCCGCCCCCGCTCTACCCGGCGGCACACCGGGCAGCCAGGGCACGGGAGGGGATGCTTTCCCTTCCCTCCGCCAGCCTGGGCTGCGGGAGCCGTGGGCAGCGGCGGGGAGGGAGCGCAGGCACAGCCGTCCGGGCGGCCCCGCTTCCCAGCGACGGTTCCGGGGAGGTTCTCGTCGTTCCCTGTTCGGAGCCCTCTGCGGGGAGCAAGCCCGGCCCGGCAGCCGGGGCAGGCCCTGCCACGCTCTCCCTCCGTTCGTCCGTCCCTCCCTCCCACCCTCCCTGTGTCCCCGGCAGCCGCCCGCGCTCGCCCGGCGCTGCCGCCTCTCTCCCGCACCCGGTCACCGACACCCCGCCCCGAACCGACCCGGCGGTAGAGGCCCCTTCCCGCTTACCTCGAGAGAGGCCCGGCGGGGGCCGACGCCACCCGAGGCAGGACGGACGCACGGATGGTTATAAGGATGGATGGAGAGCGGGACGGGAGCGGGGATCCGGGAGAGCCGCGCTTGGCCGGGTGCGAACTGCGCCAAGCGGCGGCCGTTGGTGCAGCGCGTGCACGCGCACGCGCGCTCCCGCTGGCGGCGGGTTGCGGGGGCGCGCCTCGCCCCGGGCGCCACGTGACCTGGGATCGGCGCGGGCTGGGAGGGGAGGGGGGACAGGGAAGGAGGCGCGTGGCCCGTGTGCGCGTGCGCCCGGCGGGGGAGCGGGAGCGGCGGGCGCGGCCCCGGGAAGCACGTAGCAGTGTCCCGGTACCTTCCGCCGGGACTCGGCCCGTCCACCCCGCCAGCCTCCCTCGGGTTCGGGGCCACGGCGATCGGCGGCCAATTCCTCTCGGGTGCAGCTGTTCAGAAACCGCGGTCTGAGCCGGGACGCGGGATTAACACCTCGTGACAGGGAGTTGGGAGAGAAGCCCTCACGGTGTTTGCCGCTTTATACGTCTATCACTGCATACGTCTCCTGAAAGTTATTGCTCTACCCACAGGAGGATGGGAAATATTTATTTTCATGTATATATAAATACCTATATACCATAGTTTCAAGCTGTGTCTCAGTCTCAAGCTGCTCCAGGGGAGGTTTGGGTTGGACATTAGGAGGAATTTCCTCACAGAAAGGGTGATTAAACATTGGAATGGGCTGCCCAGGGAGGCAGTGGAGTCACCATCCCTGGAGGTGTTTAAGGAAAGACTGGACATGGTACTTTAGTGCCATGGTCGAGTTGACAAGATGATGTTGCATCATAGGTTGGACTCTGATCCTGAAGGTCTTTGCCAACCTAACTGATTCCATGATTCTGTAATACTTATTTATTTATTTAGTAATGAAAGTATAGAATTGCAAAATCAGAACATGTCCAGCAGGCCGTGAATGCATTTCAGGTCAGCAGCTTCATTTGCCCATTGCTTTTGTGATTCACGCTGCTGCTTGCTGAACTTAACTTGGTTGTATGTTATTATTTACCTGAGTCACCCTATTGCCCAGAGGCCCCAGATGATACTGACACATAATATGTACTAAAACAGGACAATATTCTAGCCCCAGACAACTTGCAGTGTGAAAAAGAGAAAAGGGGAAGTAGCATGATTGGAAGTACAATTCGGATTTCACAAAAGAGAATTAGGTGTTTTATCACTACTCATGTAACTGTATTATCTTAATGTACTTTCATTTGTCTACCAACTACTTTTTCATCCACCAATCTGTTGACAAGAGTTTTGTTGAAAGCTGGCTTTGCCCCACTTGGTGTTAGAGCCATTTTAAGCTCTCACATAGATTTTATGTAGTTGTCACATACTAAGAAATCAGGTTGCTCAACAGAGTATTCAGTGCAACTGACAAAAAGACATGTTAGCTTGCGAAGTAATATAATATAGAGACAAAATTTATTGTGGTAGTTCACCTATCTCTTGAAAGATCTTTGGCAATCTTTTTTACCAGTCCTACAAAGAGATAAGATCTATTTATTCATCTGTACCTCCTGGGACAAGCTGCCTAAAAGATTATAGCCAGTGAGTTTGCTTATTTGCAGATAATATATTTAAATCCCTTTGAGCATGGAACTAAAACAAATCTATTCCTGCATAACATGCGGGCTGTTTTTTTGAAGAAAGCAGTTCATGGAAGAAACATGAACACAGAATGAGATGGATAGGGTGACTATATTATACATATGTAAAAAGGAAGGTCAGATTTCATGCCTGCCCATTTTGATGAGGTTATTGTCATGTCAGAAATTCTGAGTCACTCTTGGAACACTTTCCAGGGCTCAGGACACATGGAAGCAACAAAGACTAATGGAGCAATTTTCCACCCTTCAGTGCAACCATTTTTCAGCTGCAGCAGTTTTCTGAAGAGGCCTCCTGTTTGAATATAACATTGCAATAATAATTACCTAGTCACATTAGCATAACATCTGTCACAAACACACAGTCTGCACTACAGATCATTTCTCTGCTTTGCAGAGTTCCTTATTTGGCACCTTAGTTGCTTAGTTTGTGAGGGTAACCACATCAGCAATTGCTCAAACAGGATATTTTCATTTGTGTTTCCATAATCTTATCTTTGCTGGTCATAACAGCAAGAGATTTTTTTGATTGAGAAGAGATTCTCCTTTTCAACACCAGACAGCCCTATTCACAGGAAGATAAGAGGTAGGGGCTAAATCTATCATATGTCTTCAAATATCAACATTAAACTAGATCCTATTATAAAAATAAGCCAGAAAAATCTTTACTTGAAATGGGGTAATGAAGGGGTAAGTCACACTTTTCTATTTCAAACCTGGAATAGGTGCTTCCAATTAAAGAGCATTTGTTTGAAAACACAATGATTTCTTTCTAGGTAATATTTACCATTCCAAAATTGTCATCTCCGGATGAAAAAGACTACAGAAGTAGACATGCCTTGGTATTCTCCTTTTGCATTCTGTACTCTTTTAGACTTGCACATGGATTATGATCAAGCTGAAAAGTGACCTGAATTTTCCACAGCTATATCTATCAAATGAGGTTTGTTTCCCTTCTGATTGTGTGGTTAAGCACCATGGTGGTGTAGATACGATCTCTCTATAACTATGCATGATTTGTGGTCCTTGTTGAACCATAACTCACTGGTTAAACCAGGGCCTCCAGGAGGTACCCTGCCACCTCCTTTACATTCCTTTTGCCTTTTCACCACAAATGTCACTGTCATCAGGGACAGGGAAGGGTGTGACGAGAGCAATTGCTTACCGATTTGGCTTTTTTGATGGAGAGGAAGCCATTTGAAAGTGTGTTGCATAAATTAGTGGCTCTCTGGCTCTCCAACTGCCAGATCATGTCCAGCTGCAGTAGTATGTGAAAGAGATAGGCTGCTTAGGGCTAGGCAAGAAATGATGAAAGGTATCTAGCGCAGTGCCAGGGGCAAATCACAGATCTGGGAGGATATAGGGTGCTAGGCATGGCTTTGGTAAAGTCTCAGAAAATTCATGGTTCTGCAGATAGTAAAGAGCTGTAGATATAGAGATGTAGCACCAGTCTGCAGCTTGCACTGGTGTGCTCAACGTGTTGCCAACACTTGTAGATGAAAGAAAAAATGGCCTTCTGCTTAGTTGTTACCGCAGTTTAAAAACAAAAAAGTCTTTAACCACATAAGGCAAAAAACACAAGACATTAGTGGTGAGCTATTGTTATGTCATGTCATTTTGCATGTTTGTACAACACCCAGAAATGCTGTCTGGAGCAGTCATTTATTCCATACCCACCAGATCCGATATCCTTTTTTTTTTTTTCTTTAATGTGCTTTAGACTCATATCTTATTCTGTAAACCTGTGAGACTCCTTATCTCTGCATCTTAGTCACGACTTAGTGTTTTCAGTAACTTCTCTGAGATCGGAATGACATTATGACAGGATGTTACAATTTAGTTTAGTTTATCTTTTTAATTCCGCTTAACAGTCCAAAACAAATTAGGGAAGTTAATAGCAAGGATTCAGGGCTACAAGGAACTGTATACCCTGAGCCACTAAAATATTTAAGCACACCAATAGTCCCACAGGTTGATGAAGTTGTGTGTAGATTTAATGTATTTGGTTAAGCCAGCACACTCAGATCAAGTCTCATGTGAGCGATATTTCTCCGTTCTTTGTCAATCATTAACAGCTGTTTCACAAACCATTTTCTGATAACAGATATGATAGGATTTCAGGCCTCCTGAAAGGAGGTTACAAAGTTCCTTATCCTTGCCATAATCACAGCCTAATTAAGTAGGAGGTTTTATTCTGCTCCTGTTGGTATATGTGATGAAATGGTAAATGGAAATGATCGTATCAAATCTGATGGATGGTAGAAGATGCAAGATAGGGAAAGAGGGAAGGAAAGGTGTTTCATTTGAAAATTTGCAGAAGGAGATTACAGGAAAGACTTCTCACATAATGAAATGGGAGATGGAACAAGGGCAAAAGTCAGCAAAAGATTGCAACCAAATCTGGTACCTTCCTTCCTCTCCATTGGTCTCAGCCCCTCACCATCTCTCTCATAGTACCTTCATCTCTACAGGCCCTTGTGGAACAGAGCTGTTTTCTCTAACATTTTTCTCTTTACAGCTTTTGCTGCTCTTTTCCCTGACCAACATTTTGATTCAATTATTAAAACCTAATGTCCTTTTAGCAAGACAAATAAACCCCAAACCTGTGTGGAAAGATTTGTTGCAGGTGTCTGTCTGGTCAGTGTAAGTGCAGATTAAATGGAATATTGTTCATGCATGGACCTTATAGTTGTTGTTCAAGGATACAGAGCAGAAGTTCACCCTATGCTAGTTTAAGGATAATCTCAGTTTGCAACTAGCTGCTTCAAAGATTATGGCTTAATGTATTACCAAATTATGGTTGTCAGTCTCAGACCACAGACAGATCTGCCTCAATAATTGGCTAACAAATCCGGAACTAATTCTCAGAAGAACTCAAGGACAGCTGAGCTCACAATGTCTTTACTACAGTGGAAGGCAAAACCTATTTTTTCATCTTCTTTCTTCTTCAAAAATCACCCTTTGTGCTTTTGGAAGGTGATTAGATAATATAGCTTATTGCAACACTTTCCCTTACTGTTAAATACAGCTGTTATAACACAAGAACATAAATTTCTAACAGTTATAAATTTGAATATAAAGAGTAATGTGTGCTGAAATGGAACATTTAGGTGAGAAATAACATAATAATCAGAACAGGCACTTCAGTTAAATATTGCAACCAGTGCCTGAGTTTAAATGTAGTCAAATGGTTCTGTGTGTTTGATGGGACATTCTGTTGCTACAGAAATAATTTGCATTCTATCATTATGTAATGTAGTGAAACTGAAACAATTTTTTCATACTTATAATGGAGAACAAATTATAAATCATACATTTAAAACACAAGGAAGAAATTATTCAACCATGGTAACACAGTAAGCTTTAGTATATTCAACAATTCTATTAATATTAATTTTGAACATTTTGTTATACATTTGTGAACAACTACAGCTTAAGTAATCAAAATGAAAAAATGGGGGGTTAATCTTTGATGTTTATCTTATTACTATGCATAACAGCACTATACTTCTGGATAGCAAATAGATTCCCGTAGAAAAATACCGATGTGACTCCATTTCCAGCTTTCTGAGGAACCATCCAAATTTAACAAAAAAAAAACCCCAAACTCTAGCACATTTTATTTTAGATTTTTAAAGGTATTTCCAGAAGTTTTAGTTGAAATATCAGGAAAACAGTGATTTTTTTTTTTCAGCAAAAAGCTAAGACCTGATTCTGCTACACTGACACAAAAGAAAAATGCCATTAGCTTCATGGTGAGCAAAATGGGCTTTGTAATCTGAGATTTGGGATATTTTTAGAACATTCTTCTGAGATCTATCTTGATTTCTATTAAAACTAATGAAAAGACCCCTGTGGCATTTTGCAGGAATTGGATCAGGCTCTCAGTGGTACAGTCTGTTCTATATATAACTTAGACACTGCCGTAGGTGTTTGTGGGAAACAGGTTCCCAACCCGAAGGAGCTGTAAGACGTGATGGATTTTGAGAGATGTAAGACAGGTTGAAATAATTGCCACGGCGAAGGGGATTTGTGTGATACAACCTGCAGTTTTGTACTGCTTTTGAAAGGCCAGACTCTGGCAGGGTGATGAAATTACACATCTGTGGATATTTATTATTTTCTGTAACAGTGGCATGAGAAATTACATGTATTTGGGTTCCCATTTTGAAAGTCTCCTACCTTGGAAATCCTTCTTACTGCATTTCTCTGTGGGACCTATGCTTATGTCCTTCACTGCCATGCTATAATACATAGACATGTAGAACAAGCTGTGATGTGGAACTGAATCAAACTCTGTGTGTCAAACAGTACCTAAATTTAATAGGATGATTTTAGTTGTAGTTCTGTCTGTATTTAAGTTTCTCCCACTACCATTTTGTGTAGCAGTCAGTATATTGATTTTTTCTCTGTTGTGTTTTACATCCGTCTGTCACTCACTGTGAACCATCCAAGTTATTTAAATCCTTTACATTGTTTACAGAGATGTTATTACTCTAATTGCCTACATATAATTGTCCTATCCAGTATTTCATCCAGCGCAAATATTTCTGTTGGTTTTAAAAAGAGTGGAATAGAATTCTATTGGAATTCTACTAGAAGGAAATGGATTTCTTTCCATCAGAGATATCAGTGTTTCAACTTCTATGCATTTACATGCTATTCAGATTCTGTGCTTTCTTATGCTAACAGTTGGATTAGGATGGACTAGAAACTGATATTTCTCATGTTTTCAATATTTCCACATTTGTCATAGATCCAACACCTAAAAATGCCAGTGGAATTCAGTAATCTTTCATCAGTAATCCATCTACAAAAAGACAGTACAATATGATTGAGCCTCCTAAGAGTTGAAATCAATAAGGATATTTTCCTAGTAATTAAAATATCTTATTTTTGTCTCTTATGTTTAATAATTTCTGGTCACTTTAAAGCTGAACTCAGCTTGCATAATAACAAAATAAATTCTGACCTTTATTTTTATTGGTTTGTTTTTCAGCTTGAACTCTGCTTCTTCCATGATATCTAAGCATCTCCAAATGAGTCATATTTTCCTATATCCTCAGTACATAAACACGTGAATGAACACAGTAATGAATGTGAATGAGCACAGCAGAGATTCTTGGCCTATATTTATTCCTTACATGGTCCTTACATGGACCATGAAGCTACCCTCTCTTATAAGAAACCAGTGAGTCTGATGCTACTGAGTGGAACAAGAGGTACAGTTGGGCTGAGTCACTGCGGGGAAGAAGGACAGTGGGTTTAGAAGAAATGTGAGTGCTGTAGCAAAAAGTGTGGAGCGAAATGAACATATGGGGCAGCCCATACTTTAGGGTGAGTGCCATATCCACAGTAACTCACCATGACCACGAGGGAATGAAGTGGAGTGGACTGAAAAGCAGTCATGTGAGTCTTGGAGTTAGGAAATGGCCAGATGTCATCCTGATCCACCTGATGAAACAGGTTTGCATGAAAGAAACTTGGATCAAAAGAAAACCTACTTATGGCCCCCCTGCATCCATAGGAGATGGTTCTGTTTCTGGGGCTCTTCCATTGTGGCCAAACTGGTCATGGTGAAAAGTAGAGCCCACATGGCATTATGAGGACTGCATGTATCATTTCCTTGAAAAAGTAAGTGGTGTCTGCCTCAAGCTGTGATGACCTAGAAGTATCGATTAACACATCTACATGATACCAACATTCTTTTGCAGCGTAGTAAATATATCAATTCTGGACAGAATTCGCTCTAATGAACTTTGCTGATCATGGACATTTTTAGTAATTAAATTCACATTGTCAGTACATAGTTCATTCTTCAGATACTTAGAAATTCCTGCAGTGCAATTATCTGGTATTGAGACATAAATGCCCATCTACTATGCATTTAAAGTTAGAAACTATTACAAATGTTATCAAAAAGACCACTAATAAACTTTTGTGTTAAAATATTATGGCTAGTATACCACTCGTGAAATCTCAGCTTGAATTTACTATCCAGTTCATGACAAGATCATGTTCTTCATTCAAGTTCAGTGGGGTTTACCCAAGGCTGCTTTTTCCACTGGTTTCTTTCCCTGCCTATCCAAGCTTTCTCTGGGCTGAGGAAGCATTTCTGCTACTCCTGCTTTTCCATCAGTCTTCTTTGGTGCTCCTTTGTTGCTTTTTGTATCCTTTTCTGTTTTCACAGGAGGGATTTCATTTGGATCAGGTGTCTCTTCTGTATCAACAATTTCTTCTACATGAGGCTTAATACAATCTGATTTAGGAGAAGTAATTAAATTTGCCTTGTATTTACTGTGCTTAGCAATATTTCTTTCACATTGGTTATGACCTTATCATGTTCTTTTCCTCTTCCCATACCCATATAAAGAGATTCAGTATCACAAATAACGTTACTACTTTTTATGGTGCCAAAACCAAGCTCAAGTCTTTATGGTCTCTAATTAAAATCTTTATGAAGTAGATCCTGTAAAACATTACAGATGTAAATAATTGTTTCCCACTTAAGTCACCTAATTTACAGGATTGCTCAGAAATGTCTACCCATACCCATAAAGCAAGAGAGGAGAGAAATGCAGTAAAATACTTGTTCTTGCCTTAGGAGCAGAAAGGCGAGTGCATAAGAGTATTAATTGTTCTGTCAGCAATGATATAACATGTATACATCCTGTATACAAAGAAAAAATACTTATGCAAAAATACGTAAAACATGTTCTGATAATCTTGGAATGTAAAACTTATTTGGAGCTAAAATGTTCTACATGAGGGAGCTGTAATTGTGAAGAATAAATCAATGTCCAAATAGCAATTATATAGTAACAGTCTAAAAGAACAATAAAAATCTGTAATATACAAGAATGCTGAATCACCAGAGAACTTTAAATTCTCCACTCTTTTTCTAAATTGGAGAAAAAATGGTTGCTTTTAATTCCAACTTTACCATTCAATATGGACATAAAGCTAAAAGAGAATAATTGATTAATCTCAAATAATGGCAATACAATCAGGAGTTTCTAAAACACTTAGGCATTTAGGACCCCTTAATCAGCAAGACCTTTTTTTCTAGGTGAAGTGTCAAAGATCCAGCTGCTGAAATGAGTCTCACTGTGGAAAATAACACTATCTGTGTATGTATACATGATTGCAAAATCTTTCCTCTGCTTCAGAAATTTAGAAGTATTTATTATGACAAAAAACTTTAATCATACAGGTGAGTCAAGGTGAGAATCCACAGTGAAGTAGAAAAGGTGATTTAAAAATGTTGATTTAAATCTCTTTCACTGAAGTTTAACCTGGCAATTCAAACTTTGCATCTGTTGTTAATTAAGAGTGTGCATACTGTAAACTTGATTGATTAGGACCTATGAAATATTGATCGGCACAGACTGTGGACTCCATAATGTTTAACAATTTTTTCGTTTGAATAGAAGACCATAAACATGAAAGCACTCTTACCTTTCTTTTCCCCTTCCTTCCGTTTGCTTGTCATTGTTTTTTTCTTTTTAGATACGTTTTTATTATTTTGATTGTGTCCTTGGACTGTGTCAGTCTGCCCTGATACAGGCATCACAATCACCTGAAGCAAAGCAAGAGCAAAAAGTGCACAAGCGAGAAATGTGGATACATCACAAATTCAGTCTGAAACCACCGTAACTGAATCCCTGGCAGAAGCATGTTTCAAGGCAGCTATTACTCTAACTTTCATGGACACGTCTGCCAAAGCGAAGCAAAGCGAAGTAAAATCCAGCCTGTTACCTGGGAAGTGACCCACTTGTGTTCCCTGGTAGTTCTGCCGAAAGGAGGGAGGCAAGAGGACAGATTTTTGAAAATAAAGTAGTAGAAATAAGCTGCTGCCAAAATGCAATCATTATTAAAAATATGCTAATACTAAGTAATAAACATCAGTTATCAGTTATTGCAAAGAGCAAGTCATGTTCTTTTGCACTCTGGAGGATGGAAGAGCTGTGACACTTGTTTCTGTGGTATATATATCCCTGGACAAAGATGGAGTGACCTGCATATCATCCTTGCATTGGCTTCATGTCATACTAAGAAAAATTATGAAATCATTTAAAATTTTTTTAATTTAAATTTTTCTGAGTTCTTTAAACTCAGAAAGTTTGCTGTATATCTAATTACAGATCTTCTCATTATTGTATTTTGAGATTTTAAAATTAAGCTATGTTACTTTGTCTGATATGCAGCTGCTGTGACTAAATAGTCTGAACTTTTTTTTATAAGAGATTACTAATGTACATAATTACACAAGTAAATCTTAAAATTGCAATAATGTCATCAAGTTTGATACTTGAGCTTTAACCATTTTAGGAGATAAGGCTGTGTGAACACATACTGAATGCTGAAAACACATTATCTTTACATAATTTCATGTTAAAAATCCCTGTGACGTGAAATCTGTTCTGAAAGAAAAAAGATTCATACCAGATAAACTTAACATGTTCCTTGATACTGGTGATACTATTAGTGCATAAAGTTAGGCACATGGTAACATATTTTGGTAATTTATAAGTCTGATCTAAATCTGGACTATTTTTATAGAGATTAAGATCATGATCATTAGCCCTTTATAGAAACTGATTTAAAAAAAAAATAAAAATTGCAAAAATCAGCACTTTCACCATTGATAACTATGTTGAATCTATTTTTACCTGAACCATCAAGAATTTCCTCATACTTTCACTTCACCTTTGATGTTAGCTGACAGTAAACCTCAGATGGCAAGGGTTTAAGTGAGCATTAACTGTACAACACTTAGTAGTGGCATTCTCACAGAAATGCCAGTACTGCACCAAAATGAGTCCCTGGGAAACAGCAGTATGTCTGCAGTTACAGTAGTCAAAATCGACAAGGGACAGTACGTGAAAGGTGCGCACAGATCATGCTTGTAGTGAAAATATATGTGTTAGTTCTTTAGACTTTGATGTGAAGAATTGTGCCGTTGTGAAACTAGTAATGAAGAGATTTATAGACATGGGACATTGCTCTCCTAACTAGCAATTGGGCTGGTAACTGCTTCTGACCCTATCCTATGTATATCTAGTATCATATATATATATCCTATATATGTCCAGCAGGATCTGTTGCTTTTCCTCAGTGAATAATAATTAATGGCACTGTAAAATAGCTGACATGGAGTTTTTAATCTATGTAAGTGTGTTCAAAGATCTGGACAAATGTTTTTTTCTCTGAAACATTTTTATCCAAAAAAAAACCCCCAAAAAAACCCCAACCACATTTTTTTCCTATGGTCCAGTGAAGATTCTTTTTGCAGCTTTAAAAGATCTTGATGAAATATGTTATTTCTGGATCTCCAATGTCAATTTTGAATGAAATTAACTGACACTTTGATCTAACAAAATACTTACCTAACACCCTTAAATCACAGTTTGTGAGCAGGTCCGTTGAGGAAGCACAAGACTACTCCTGTGCCAGAATTTGCAAAAATACCTTGTTGAGTTGAGATGTGAAGTAGTGAAGGTCTGGACAGAAAGGTGTGAAGAGATGCCATTGTGAGTTTTGTCATAAACAGCAAAGTGAAGATTAACAAGGATCTAAAGGGAAGCTGAAGGTAATTAAAGTGTGAAAGCATTAAGACGCTAAGATAATGTGTACAACTACCAGAGCTGTGACTAGTAAAACAAGACAGTGAAACCAGCTTGTGATAGAAGGAAAGAAGTGAATTCAGTTTATTTGTGAACAGAGAGGAGAGTTCATACATTTTTACAGACACATACACACGCACACATATTAGTATCCTGGCCTACTAAGCCTTATTTTCATTTATGTTACAGTACTTTTACCCCATTTGGGCAGATTAAACAATATTTCAGGATGTAAATGACACCCATTTTAAGGCTTCTCTAAATTAACACAGCAATACAAAGAGGCCTCAACGTAGACAAAAACCAGCACTAATTTCTCTATGATCTAACACATTCCATCTATGCTACTTTACCAAACCTGGAATAAATCCTAACTGCTGCTCAAAAATGCCTTGATCATTTTCAATCTTTCCATCTACCACATCAGTTGCTTCCACTGAAACAATTCTTGACCCTTTCCTTCCAGATGCTCCAGGGAAAGGGTCAAATGTTGGACCTGTGTTAGAACACAACTGGACCTGTTTTCCCTGGCACAATAAGTGTACTAGAAGCAAAAGTGAAGTGAATGGAAAAATCCAAGGCTGCCTGCTAAAGCAGAAAGCCAGTTACACACACTAATTATGTCATCCTATCATCCAAAATCTCCCCCATACTTCTGTCTTCTAGTCTTAAACTCATGCTTTCATTTCTGTTTTTCTTGCTCAGACTCTCTCTCTTCCTCAGGTATATACACACTTACGGTGACATCACTGGTCTCTGTACCGTACTTGTTCTTCACCACAATGCTGTATTTCCCAGAGTCGTGTGTAGACACAGTAGAAATGGAAAAGCTGACATTTTTTCCTGATTCAAACCTCAGGATGCAATTAGCATCTGATACAAAAGATTTTTCGTTCTTCAGCCATGAGACCTCTGGAGTGGGATCTCCCCAGACAGTGCAAGAGAGATTAAGTGCCTGTAGAGAAAATACAAAGGACTTATGAGTCAGTGAATATTTGCTACATTTTCTAATGCCTCACTCTCCAAATATTCCAACTCCCCATTCGCCTTCCTGCTTTTAGTAAATGGATGCATACCATCATAAGTAATCAATAATTTATGTCAGTCTTCTGTATCATAAAGGAAAAGAAGGAACTCAATTCAAAAATGCCATTAAAAGCTTTCAATATTTTATGGACCTTCTTCTCTACTGTCATAATCATTAGCAGAGCTTTCTCCATGCATATCGTTTAATATAAAATTAGATATTATCTGCATTTGTGTGTTAGATCTGAAATGAGATTTTGATGAACTGTCAGATGGTTTTGTTCAGATTTTGTTCAGATTTTGTTCACATTAAGCTCACTATATCTTTATTCCATAAGTAAAGAAAGCATGCCTGTTTTTTTAAATAACAAAGGGCAAAGTGTCCCTGGAATATTTTGTTTAATTTGGGATCCTTTTAAACTATGCCCTGACAGCTCTTCTAACAAACTGGAATTGTTTTATGCACTCCTGTAAAACTATTTTTAACTGAAATCAATACAGGCTTTACTCATTCTTTGGTATTTCCCTTTGATGCTAGTAATGTTCCTAAGGGCTGAATTCAGTTCCATCAAACTGAAGGAAGTATCTTCACTGTCAGAGAATCACGTTGTTGGAGGGATCACTGGCAGCTTCTTCTACCTTCAGTAGGTTGGCAAGTATCTTGGGCACACAATGTTCAGGTCTCCTTTTTTTTCTTGCCAGCTAAGAAATTCATGTTTGGGATATTGATACATATAAATGATCCCAGCCTCTGGTCACAGCACCATGGGAATACTCTTGAAAGTGTTTGCAAAAGTGAATATCATGTAGAGAGTCAAATGTGAAGGAAGTTCATGTTACACTGTAGTGGTACATAGGCCTTTCTCTGGAGCTTTATTCAGGAAGGAATTTATTTATATGTAAGTATTGAATAGTACATTGGTCTTTTTAAAAGATTTAAAATGCTATTCAAAGGGGAATCTCACTTTCTCTTGATTGGTAATTTAAGAACTTCTAGTGCAGAGAAAATGGTCTTCAGTGGTTCATTAAGAATGGACTAAGTCATACATAAGGAATAGACAAGCTTCCACTTGACAGGAATCAAGTTTTTCTTCCACTTTATTTAAAGGCTTTTTATAAAAATGTGTCAAAAATAGAGACAACTGAAGAGCACTCCCACCGTTGTCCCTATAAGCTGTCAAGATAAAAATCCACGGTGAGAAATCTATTTACCTGGCTACTTTCCCTTTAACTCTCTGCTTATTATCTGGTAGTGTGATGGTGGAAGATGGGACAGAAGACAGATGCCCAGAAGGCTATTGAAATGAGCAGATAGAAAAATTGATACCTTTATAAAAATAAAAGGTTTTGATATCTTTGAGAACAAAATAAAAATCCAATAAATCTCACACGCCTGCCCTAAAGACTAAAATGAGAACAAAAGGAAAGAGGAAGTCTTTCCTCCATCAAGAACACATAATTGTTGGTACTGAGGGAAGGACAGATTCCAAGTAAGAGGTGGTTACAGCATGGTGGAAATGGCCTCTATCTGATTTCCTGCAGCACCTACAGCTGGTGACCACATAGGACTGTTGACTACCTTCTCTTGTAGCCCACTGGTATGAATGTGGTTTTGATTGCCATATCAGTCCATCTTTTTGAAAAACAAGGGGGAAATGAGAGGTTTTACATTTTTCCTTCTTCCTTATCACACTCGACACAGACATGTCCTTAGCCTTAGCCTTAGCCTTCAGGTACCTCCAGGTGCTTGGTATGGGCACCTTCAGGTGCTCGGTATTGCTTTGTTGTCTTCTGATTCTCTAGCAAGCAGGAGATCAGCACTGAGTGGCCCCAGCTGCCACTCCACCACAATGCTAATGAGCTGATGTCCATGTCCAGACAGCTCTATTAGTGGCATCATTCAAACCTGAGATGTTTGAAGTGCTGTCAGTACTCCTTAATTCAAAGAGATTCAAGCAGCAGTGATGACTCCTTTCTTCTTCTAAATCACTCCCTAAAATACCTACATTTTCCTTAACCTTGCGTCACTAGCTCATGTTTGACATCGGTGCTCCTCTTATGTTTCCAACTCTATTTATTTTCCAGTTACTAATGTGCAGAGATGTGTCTTATAATTCACTACGTAGATGCTGAGATCTTTGATTTTTCTGGAAGGTAATTCCATAGCCAATGAGAAGTAATTGTTCATTTTCACTACACCTGTCCGTTGCAGATTTTCTGTTCTTTGGGCAAAAGATTGTCTTTGCGCATGTATATCTTTATTACTCACTGAACGCCCTGATTATAATACTGTGTTCAATGTAAAATCCTTATCATGGTAAAAAAACCGTGTGTCCTGTACTCCTGGATCTGGGGCATTGAGACACATGCACTTGGAGCAACCAGCAGCTGCAAGTCCAGACCCTTTGTGTCCCTCACTATCTTTTCTGCCTTTGACTACAGATTGTATTGAATGTAATACAAGTGGCAGAGGGAAATGTGTTACTGTATTTTAAGTATTGCCATTATTCTTGCATAGTAGCACACATTCACATTCATGGACAGTTTGGTGAGAGAATTGAAGCAGCTCAGTCAGGGAAACCTGTTCCTTTCTTCCAGCCTAGCTGTGAGGACACCTACCTCTGGCAGAAGGATGTTACATGTTGCTTCTTTGAAAGTGCCTGACAAAATCCTAAGCCTCTCCTTTTAAAAATAAAGCCAACTTACTCACAGACCTTCATTAAGACAGCCACTTAGGTTAATTTGGCCGGCCGGACACAAAACTTATGCTAGTATTCTCTGTCAAATTCCTCCCTAATGTGAATTGACACTTAGCCTTTTCCAATTATACCATACTGATGAAGAGCATTTATGTCTATCAGTGGAAGCCTCTTAGGCCATCTGGAATGCTATTTGATTTACACTGGGTAAACACTGCTTCATTCATTCTCATCAATATCCTTCAGTTCACATGTAAAAAGCTAATAAATATCATCACAGTAACAATGTTAAGTTTAAATCTGAGATATACCTATGCTTGGAAGTTCAGTCTAGGGATACCAATCTGTTCATACAGCCCTGTGGTCATGGCTGCACAAGTACTCACAATCAAAGCTTGCAATTGCCAGACCCCTGCTACCTCATTTGTTGTTTTTCAAAATCCTTGATGATTGTGCAGTTTGCACGAATTACACAATGCAGAACTTCATTCCCCTCTCTCAAGCATATATGAAAACAATACACAGATGAGCCAACACCACCCAAACAAGCTCTGTTTTCCCTGATCACTCTCTGTCCTACTCAAAATGATCATCTACTGAATCAAGAAACATAAGTTCAAGGATATTTGTCTCGAGTTCTGGGAGTATTTCAGTCGTTTATTCAATCATTACAAATGTCCTTGCTCTCAAGGACAGTGTGTGTCTGGATAAGATTTTGCAACTCATTTTCTACAAACTCTTTTTAAAACTACACATTTGCTTCAGTGAACTCTTACTCAAGTTCGTATCAACTCTCTTTTAGGTGAATGCTTAAAACTGGCAATAACCACCCAAATTTACCCCCACCAAAGCATTATGGGAATCATATCTCCAAGCACAAGCACTGATTAGCTGAGAATCTGCTAATTTGTTCTATTTCTTTGTGTGTTCTACCTACAGTTACAATGCTCATATGAGTGCTTCTTACTTCTGTAGCATTTCCTAAACTGCTCAATCCTTTAAAGAAAGGTTTAATCAAACATAATTTCATTTTGTAATGCCTAGAACTGCTGCAGTCTATTATCTGTTGGTTATGCTATGTCTCACATTGTTAAGTGATTCAGAACAAGATTTTAGATTCTTAACACTTCTGCTGAACCTATAATCAAATACTTTTAACCCGGCTGACCTACTGCCAAATAAAGCCAGAAATATCAGAAAGATGCCTTACTGTAGTTGTCACATTGCAGGTTTTTACTGACATTCACATGCCCTATTTCCATGTTAGCACACACTGCGAAGAGAAACTGGATCGTGGCAGAGCAGCAGGAAGTGAAGAGCAGACAATTCTTGGTCTCAGTAATATTAAGCAGGAACTTGTAGAAGCAGTGTGCTGGGAAAAGGTTGTGAGATTGACAACTGATTTTCTGGGTCATCTGTTCTATGCTCAAGCATTGATGTTCCTCTGGGAGTGCCTTACAATAATCTTTCAGCTAAACTCTCCTAATATAATCCAGCGTAACACCAGTGACTTATTTTGACTTCTCTCTCCTTTACCCTGATGGCATAGAGAAAATTTTCTCCTTTTGTCTGTATGAGAATAGAGGTATTGTGGTTTACTGCTTTTATACCATTTAAAAGCCAGCTTTGACAGATGTGACTATGTGGCTTCCATGCCACATTGCAAGGAAGTTAACTGCAGAAGACATGGAATGACTAGCTACCGTGTAAAAAAAGGAATTAAACTTGATGCCCTCCTACAAAAAAAAAATTAACTGTGAAACCTGTGCATGAATTTTTAAAGAGCTGGTTATATAAGGAATTTTAATCCCAACTCACATTGGCATCTCACTTTTATCTAATTCTTAGGAAAAGACACTGCCCTGAATATATAAAGCCATCTGTGATAGACCATTGAATTATGTACAGAAGGCAGGGGACAAATAAATAATGCAGCAGATTTTAAAGATGGCATCTTTAAGAAAAAAAAAAGTTGAATGTTTTCCCATCATAGACAGGCATTCAAGCTGTTGGGATGTTGTGCAGAGCTTCAGTTAATTTACTGTACCTTGCCCTCCTGGATGGTGACAACATCGGGCAAACCTCCAAGTACTCGGGCACGATCTGAAAATAAAGAACCATAATTTTCTTTAGTGTCTTAAAATCAACTGTGTGCTGGATTCTGTGTGCCTGATTCTATTTCTCTTCTTGTTCTTTCCCTTTGTCTTATTTATGTACAACTTGTCTCTGATATTTGCTCTATCAGAGAACTATTCAGCATTTTTAGCACACCATTTGGACTTTAAAAAATGTTGAATTCACAGCAAAAAATGTGTTAATAGCTGGTGTGAATCACTTACAGAGGGGAATTAAAGTACATATGCTGTGTTCTGCAGAATTTGACATCAATTCACTGTTACTTCTGAGTGTACAAAAAGAAAATAAAATTTTTGAGATCCGGTTTTCTAAATTTTTAGTGTAGTAAACTAAAGACACTGGGTTTCCAAGGGGAAATGAATGACACTTGATGAAGTGCTGGAGATCAGGTTTTAACCTAAATAGAAAGACAGACTTAAGTCTCAGTGTTAACAGTGATGTTCCACTTGTTTGTATGTACCTATGTGTAAATGAGATTGATACCTGATTGATCTAGTTTTAAGGTCAGAGTCCTGTAGAAATCTTACACAAATATGAATAAGCCAATCACATGGAGGGTATAGTGCACTTATACTGGAAAATGGATTTTGTTCGTTACATATCTGGGCGGAGCCTGGCAGAGGAAGGAAATGACTGTACAGAATGTTCCCCTCTAATGTGTTCTATCAAGGATGTGCTCTGGAGCACAGAGATAACAACCTTCCGAGACCAGGAAAGGAACTGTGTTATGTCATTTAACATGCCAATCCCTTATGGATGGTCCATGGCTAGAAATAAAATGCCCAGGTCTATTCTGTTACTGATCCCTTTGTGCTGTCTCAGCTGGGACCTGTAGGGATCACATAATCAAGACCTGCTCTTTTTGGAGTATATGTCCAGGAGGAGTTAGCTCAGATGTCTGTACACATTTTTCTCAATAACTTTTTGAATGCCAATTTTGATCTCATTTTTATACAGGTCTGAAAGTAATCTGCAGTGGGACAATTTTTTTTCCTTGCATTTTTCTGTAAATAGGAAGAATGAGTTTAATAATTCAAGTTGAAGTCTAATGACTTACTCCTTAAGTAGTTATTACATACTTTTGTTTTAGTTGCTATGTTGGAATTGACACAGAGGCAAAAGTATGAGGAGATTCTATCCAACACAAAAGCTACTGTTGCTTTCTTATTCATTTCTGTATGTAACGCAGATCCTTTGACATTTTAGAGCATTCAAAACCGGCCAAATTATTTCCTCCATCTTTGAAAACAAAGTGACTTTTGTGCAGAGAATGTGCATGAGAGATCTCAGCAATAAAGTTAATTTTTAGAGAAGGCTAGCTGGTAAGGAGAATGGGAGCTTAGATGGGAAAAATCAACATAACCCATAACTACATTGTGATTAGCTGCAATGTGCACCAATGATAAATCACTAAAAGGTCACTTACTTCTCCTTGGTGTAAGGATAAACTCCTTTTAGGACAAGCAAACACACATACACATGTATACATGCCCTCTCTTTCCCAACACAAAACCTTCCTGGAAAGGGAGAAAACCTTCACAAACAGTTTATTACAACCATTGTTGAAGAAGACCAACTTACTTTTCTCTGCAATCGCAGCTTGCCTGGAGTTGAAAGAAACAAAGAGAAAGTCCAATTTCAGTTAAGGTTTACTTAGAGTGATAGAAAAGTAGATTATCTTTTTAACTGCCTTTAATCCATTAAGGAAAATATCTGTCATCATTTGGCAATACTGCTTTTTCTTTGTTACCTAGTTGTTACATAAGAGTTGCACCAAAGAAGTCACATGCAAAACTCCTACAGGCTTCTGTAGGACTAGGATTTGTTTCATAAGACATAGTTAGATTTTAGCCCAAAACAAACAAATACTGTTATTATTTTTTGGCTGCCATTATTGTATTTAGATGGCATAATACTTACTTTAATCTCTCGAACTCGGCAAAGGCTTCATCAAATGCTTTGAAAAGAGAAAAAAACTACGTTTAGAGATAAATTGTCACAGGTTTAAATTTAAAATGTAGAAATAAATTTAAAATGTAGACATCAATAAAGAAATATTAATGGATGCATGCATGTATATTGTACAAATCCTAAAATGCTGAATGGTTCAAATAATAAAGACTATCTGGCACATGGCAGATATCATATATACATATGAATGCATAAACATGCTTTTTTTCTTCTAGAAGAAAAGCTTTAAGACAAAGAAACAGCAGGGAAATAGTAGACTGAAGTAATTTCACGAAATAGAGGAAGAAATGCACAATACAACACTTAAATGATAGACTATGGCAGTGACCTCCCAAATGTTTTAATTATACACCCCTATCTAAAATTTTTTTGAGCGTGCACTCAAAATATATGTATATTTATTTATAGATTATGTAGCAAAGTTCTTGTATTTTCTTCCCACACCCCAGTAGTGTGCACTGGGTCATCTTGCAGATACCTTACTTCAGAGACCACTGGTTTATGGAATACAAGAGATATGTTTTTTTGAAGTGCTTCTCACACCTGCTCTGAAGCACTACACTGATGGCTATGAGCAAACCAAACAGCACATTGTTGCCTCCTTTGTAAACTCAGGCTAAGGTGCCATCATGTGGGAGGTCAACCTCTCCTGCTTTGAAAGGGAAGAAGAGATGTCTTTTCTCAGAAAGTGGAGATAGAGTACAGAAGGAGCAGCATGGAGATGATTATAAGGCTGTTGCCCTTACACAGAGTTTGCAGACCAAAAGTGAAGCTTTAGGGATGAGAATAGCTGGGAATGGCAACTCAGAAGTTTGGAAGGAGTTAATCTTTTCCCTAAAATCTGAGAGGTCTCTCAGAGTAAAATCTTCCAACAGTCAATCCAAATAATTTTATCTGTTCCACTAACAATCTTTGATCACGCTGATGAAAGGTCTTGGCATCTCTCAAGAATAAGTAGCTCTCTTATATCAGTCAAAGGAATACAGTAGAAAAGTAACAGAACAAAATTGTCCCTCACTTCCTCCTCAAAATATTACTTGGAAGGGAGAGATACAGAAGGCATTCAGTGCTACAACTCATTTCTAAAGCTGCCAAGCAATGCCAGCAGCACAAGGGGTTTTGTAAGGTAGCTCTGACACTGGACTGATGTCTCAATAGGCAAACTGTAAGCGGGTATTTGGAATAGGAAAAAGCCATTTGTAATTTATGACCCGAGAGCACAGGTCGGGGAGAACAAATGGCACTGCTCCTACAAACACTGGCAGATTGGTGGGTGCACACACAGACCCCAAAAGGTAACAGGTCTGTAGCAAGATCCTGCTGTAGATGCTCCTACCCTGGCACAGCGTAGTGCCCACACACAGGTAATGTTAGCAGAGGGAACGGCCTACCTTGTCCAGAAAGATCTATTGTCTTTTTGTGTGCTGTGTTGCCATCAAAGAGTTCCATTATGTATTTGCCCTTGTCCTGTGGAGTTGGCTCATTGATCTGCAACCAGATCTGCTCCCCAGTGACACCAGTCTTCACTCGGTCTGTGAACTTAATCTGAGTATCACTGAAAAATACAAAATGTTACCTTTTCATTTTACTGGAACATAAATGGGTTTTACTCATGTTGAGCCACTGAGTACATCTGTAGTTACTAAATAATTTTCAAGATGTTATGGTATGCCACCAAATTTTGAAACTTCAGAAGTCAAATCCTTCCTAAAGCTGTGAACCAACTGGGCAAAGTTGGTGTGACAGTGTGACAATCTTTCCCTGTTCAAGGTCCAACTCTCCTCAAAGCTTGCAGAAAGGTTATGCATCCTAATCTATGATCTGAGCCATAAAAGAACTATTCATATTTAAAAGTCACATCTATGAAGGGTAATCCTTGAATCCTGAAATGTTCCTGTTTTCTTTTTAGCATAGGTTTATTTCTGCTTGGGCAGAACAATAGTGTAGAGCGCTGTATCTACAAAAAACCCACTTTTGTAACAAACTGTTTGCCCAGTTAGAATGTTTTCTGATGCTCTGCTATGTTTGGCACTTACAGTTAAACATGCTTTGACATAAGTATATCTTCTCCCCCCCCCCCCAAAAAAAAAAAAAAGAAAATCAATTTCTCAGCTTCCTAGCTTAGCAGTTAATTGCCAGTCAAAAGATATTTGTCAAATAAGCTACTAGTTTTCTTACTATCTTTAAATTGATAATTTTGAATGTAGTGGAGGGAAAAATAATTTTTTCTAGGTTATTTTGGCACACTTCAAGATGAAGTAAGTTTCCAAAAATTAAATGGAGAAAAGAGAGAGAGAGAAAGAGAGAGGGAAAAAACTCCCAGAATACCTCATATTCACTTACACTTATTTGAAATACTTAGGACATTTGGTGATACGGGGTCAAAATGGATGGCAAGAAAGAACCAGGCCTCAAACTGCTTTATTTCTCTGACAGGGTGCTGGTTAGCATCAGTGTCAATAATTACAGCCAGCCTGCTACAGCACGTTCTGGGTATTCTGTGCCTCATTTATATGAGTTTTATTGAGAGATCAGTAATTCAGATTCCATCCAAAAAGACTAACTACTACCATGTCCACAGACATGACAAGAACAGTAATAATAGATTTAAGCAATCTAAATTGTTTATTTCTCAGTCTTTTCCAGTGCATGCTATATGTGCTGGCTGAGAACTCAAAGAACATCAAATCATTTGGATGTGCAACTCCCATTAATTTTATGGGGAACTGGACACTAGAATTCTTTTTAAAAACTTCAGTTCTTCTGTCTGTCTTGGTTAGATTTGTAGTGCTCTCAGGAGGGGCTGTCTGGATTTTACTGCCCCGGGCACTCACCGGAATTTGCTTTGCCTTCTAAAAATGAAGCCATACATTAAGAGGACATGCCTGCTTGTCCCAGTTCCAGTGAATTGTGTCTTCTAGAAAAGCAGACCTCCAGGGTAGGTATTTCAGGACGGTCTCTCAGGTTATATTTGCATCACTCCTCAAAATTGAGTCAGGGAAAGATGTAGCTCCCATCGGGGAGATAGGAAGTGCTCTGAAGCAACATGGTCCTGACAGCATCCCGTGGCATGGAACTATCTGTTCCATAAGAGAAACAACAGGAGGGCCTGGCACCGCTAACACCCGACTTTCGTACTGGTTTCATGTAAATGTAATTGACTGAAACTAACTTATATGAGATAAGGACTCATGAGAGATGAGAACAAACCTGGGCCTCACCTCTCTCACACAACCAGTTTCTTTCTGAATCTATAAAAGCAAAATTGCACTGAGTTTTGCCAAGATTTTGTTTACTTACTTGTGCACCCAGCCTACTCTCAAATCTTCCACATAATAAGTAACGTAGGAGTAGAGTCTGATACCCTCAGCTGTGCTCTGGATTTTCAGGTCTGTTGCAGATAAAGCTGAAAGAAGAGCAAATGGTTTTATGCAGCCATGCAGCCATTCATTGAGTGCCACAATGAGTCATTCATTCGAAAAGAGAATTAAGTACTTACCAATCCTTCGGCATACTTCATTCATCAGGTCTGCAAAAGCTGTGGAAATAAAATCCAGAGACTAAGACTCTATGTCTGCAGTTCAAGCACAGTCAATGATAGGACAAGTACTGGCTCTGAAATATGCTCCCCAGTAGGTTTGAAAGAGCAATCAGACCTACCTTCTAAAGCATATTAGAAATCTAAGTAATGCAGAAATGTAGCCTGTTATTTCAGAGTTTCCAGACTTTATTTAAATACAGCCTTGGAGAATACTGCTGCAGCTGAAAAAAACTATTTTTTTTTTTAAATGATACTATTCAGCTGGAATGCTAACCCATCTATATACATTCTAAAGGATAGGATTTTCCTCCATTTTTTTGGAAACAAGTAAATGCAATAAGTGTGAAAGCCCCTAAATAAATGGGAAAACATAATAAAAATGTGAAAGTTTTTTAAATTATCTACTTCTGTAATTTTTCTTCTATACTTGTAGATTTACTGATGTCCCTCTGAGGAAACCTGTTATCATTTTGCTTAGTGTTAGTCATCATATGCTCCCAAAGTTATACAGAACCCAGATGAAATAAGCTGTATTCAAATGTTATTTGGACTTAAAAATCTCAGCTTTTCTAATCAGATGATCTTGTACACAGGAGGAACAAAGCCACAAGAAGCTGACATGTGCAGATGCCTGTACTACCCCAAACCCACTTCAGTCAGGCTGTCAGCTGGTGTAGTTGAGAGCATTGAGACTCTGACCTGTGTCCTTAAGCTTCAGCTCGCTGGAGTCCTTTCCTCTGTCATCCTTCAGTATGACTTCATAAGTGCCAGCATCTTTCTTAGAAAACTGCAATATTGTAAGAGTAAAATCAGTTTTCAGAACAAGTACTGTAGAAAAATCTAGATTTTACTTCTGAACCCAGCTGATATCCTGTCTCTGTCCCTGGGGAGGTACCTGATGCCTGGGGCTGGAGCTGCCCCAGTGCCCCCAAGGTGCCCTGCGGGATGGGCTCTGGCAGGTGCATCATGGTGTGCAGGACCTTGTCCCCCCCCACATCTGCTGCAAGGCTGGGTAAGCACCAGACCCCTGTAGTGACTCTGAGAGGGTGGTCCTCTGAAAGCCTGAGTGACATGCACTTTCCAAATGCTATTCAAAATGGAAATGTAGTCTCAATCTGTTTCTCAGCTGACATGCAAAGGAAGTGACAAGCTTATTATCTCTTCAGTCATCATTTCCTGAAAACCCGAACAAGCACTTACAGACAGACATTTTCTTTAGCTAAAACACAGACGCCTTGTGAGTTTTTCCATTTTTAAAACCCACTTCCTTTTTCAATTGTTCTGCTGGAGTATCAGATTAGATCGTATCATTTATCTGAGTTCACAGCACTAACTTCAGCTGAGGGCTAATGAGGACAGTCACTCACCTCTGATATCAGCAGAGTACACACTCCATCCTTAAAGTCATGTTCTTCATCTACCATTATCTCCCTGTCATCTTTGTACCATACAATGTGTGTTTCCTTCTTAATATTAGCCACCTAGGATGGATGAAAACCACATCGCAATTATTCTCTTCATTTGAGCAGGGGAACTCAAGTGTTGCATGGGTTAGCCTGTTCAGGTCTCTCATAAAAGAAAAGCAAGCTTTACAACTTGGTTGCAGTGAATTATTGCAAGCCTCCATTTTAAAATGAGGGAGGCAAGAGGGAAAAGAGCAGGGATGAAAAGAGAGACAAAAGGAGCTCAGGGAAACAGTGAATCCTGCTCAGGCTATTTCTGCACACATAAACAGGCCGAAAATGAGAAAGTTACAGGATTTGTAAAGACTTGCCATTCCTATTCAGGTGCCTTTCACTGAGTGGGTAGCTGACAGACCTAAAAAGTTCAAGCTATTTTCTAATGTATTTTGTTACACATAATGAGCTTTTGCCCCAGCATGATTACCCTTCAGAGACTCTGTCACTATCCAATATGCAGTTGGGAGTTCAAAAGCAAAGGGTGTGTCTTTAGTCCCTTCCCACCCTCACCATCTAAGTAGTGGTAGGTCAAAGTGCTTTGAACATTGAACTCGGTTTTCTTTGTCCCTTACCTTACATTTCAGCATCACGTTACACTCATCGGTAACTTCCCATCCCAGTCCATCCACAAAATGAGGACCTGTTTAAAGTTACACATATGTTTTTAAAGGTCACATCAATGGTATTCATGGTACAAAACCAAAGACAGATGTGTTTTACTTGACAGGAATAGTTACATTTTAATATAATTTTATTTTTCTTATTTCTCCTTCAGAAGGAAATAACCATGCAACAGAATAAAACTCATCTATTTCAAATTAGCATATAAAAGTATAATCAAACTCTTAGCAGGCTAACACATATGCAATTCTTATAAATAATCATATTATCACCTTGTTTCCTCTGCCAATCTTTTCTCTGGAAATCTGCTTCATCCCGTAGCTTCTTGAATACTAGGAATTAAAACCAGTAAGAAACACAAGGTTAAACTTCATGTGCCATTTGTAGGGTGCTGAATGTCGCTGTAACAGTTAGGAGCAATTCTGTCCCTTGGATGTCAGTGAGCATCCAGCCACGGGGTTAGGTTTTCACTGGAAATTTCAGAGTGTCAGAAGCTGATTACAGCTAACTCAACTTTCCCAGCTGCTTGCAGTTGTCAGGACTTTAATGTGTCCTGTCTGATGATGTGCAATCCCCAGTCATACTTTCCACTCCTGGTAGGAAGGCAAATGAGCGGCAGCAGTGTCAGCAGCCGCTTGAGCTCTGACAGGTGCAGCTGCTTGTTCCTGGCTGAATGGGCTTCTTACATGGGAAATTTTCATTCCACCCATAGAAAAGCTAACCATGACATGCTGCAATATTTTGCATTTCTGTAACAATTCCCCTTTCTCCCATCACTTTAAAAATTTCAGTTTGCACACAAGCCCTGTCCTGTGTGAGGCAGACAAAACTGTGACATAAAAAACCTAGAAGGTCTACTGATATTGAAAACAGTGGAAAGTGAAGGCAACAACTGAGATAACCTCTGTATAATTTTTCCAACCCACTGCATAATACAGATTAGCCTACCATCACCAATGAGGACAAGGCTAGATTGATTGGTGGCTTTTCCATCCTGCAGTTGGAAAGTGTAAGTGCCTTCATCCTTTTCCTCAAGTTTATCCATAATCATTTCAATAAGGCCGGTCGTCTGGTCCACCTTCATTTTATATTTCTTCAGGAGTGGAAAGTAAAACAACAGTTAATGCATATCAGAGACAGAAAATATTTGTGAATATTTACATGTCTATAGATGAAATTCAGTTTTCTTAATTCAGACACCCACTTGTCCAGAGTCCCACTGTCTCCTGTTCCAGCTAAATAAATTTATTGAAGGTGAAGCCTATTTATTGATGCTATACAAGCATGTGACATCCGTGTTGTACAGTGAGTACTGTGTCCTTTTTCATTAGAAAGGTTTAGATTTGCATGTCTTCAGAATAACTCTTTATTTGAGCATGATTATATTTGATAAGGTTATATGTAGAATGTGCCATCTCTGCCTTATATCTGATATCAGTGTTACAACAAAAACATGCCATGTCCTGTTTTTGGGAGTAACAAAGTTTGCTGCTGGAAACAACTGCTTGGGAATTTTTCTGTGCTGTAATAAATTCCTCCAAACAACAAAAGGAGGTGAGAACCAAGCACAAGGGTATTCTAGAGCCATAGATGAAGGAGATAGGATGGATCTGGGTTACTGCACTGATTCCTTGAAACCAGAGTCGCTGCTTACCTGGGGCTACTTTATTGCAGGAACACCTGTGGTCCCCACTAGTTAGCAGAACATGTGGTACTCAGGTGGCAGGAAGGCATTTAACTTCCCTGTATAGACTGCATCCAGTAGAATTGATCTGGAGCTCAGAACTATAGACAGAATCTTTCTATTTATGCTTTCCATGATTTATGTTATTTCTCATAAAAATGCATTAGTGTGGAATAGTAGTTGGAAGTATATTAGAGACAGAGACACTAATACTCATTGATACTCATAAAAATGCAAACACATTTAAGAAGTGAAAAGGCTTACCTCTCCATTGAAAATCTCCTTATCATTAAATACAAAGTTGGCCTTTGCATTGCCAGACAGTTTTTCAGCTTGCAACCAGAATCTCACTTCTCCTTTTTCCAAAATTTCCACTGCCAACTCAGAAGTAAGTGGGATAGCTACAGAGAAGGAAGAAAAGAATGAGGCATATATTTTGCCAGTGCCCCAATAACTGTTTTCTTCTACTTTCAGAAAGCCACTTATTCTTTCATACTTGGATACTGTATGCAAGGTAACTAGCTTTTCATGATGGCTTTTCATATAGACAGAATGCCTCTCCACCCACATATATCTGTTATAGGATGACAGATAAGATTTAATCTTCTGATCCTTCAATAACAAGGTCTGTACAAACCAAAAGTGTTCAGCATTTGAGTTATGCTCCATTCTAATAAAAGGCTATTTCAAAGTTAAACAGCAAGTATCTGTGCAGCATGATATGAGTTCTGTATGGTGCAGACCCATGTTTAATGAGTTGCCTAACAATGTTACTGTAAGACAGTGAAGTGACTCAGAGGAAAAAGGAAACAGCCCCAAAGCACAAAGCCAGATCAGAAAGTCAGCTGAGCTGCAGGTTGGGAGACTTCTGCAAGCACTCTGACCCTTTGCTGAGTGGAACCTCCATCTCCAGGATCACCAAGTATCACAGTACACCCTTAGTCTTCCCAGTACATCTTGTTTTCCTATGAATAATGGAAATCACCCACATATAAACCAATTCATTGTGTTAACAGGGGAAAAAAACCCGTAAAAATCATGTACTATACCATAGGTAATATTAGTCTCTTTTTTTTTTTTTTTAATATTTCCTTGTTCTTGTTAGTAACAGTCCTCAGCTTGCTTTCACTTTAACTTTTCTTTAGGATACCATAGTCGGCAACATTAAACATGAGCATTTAGACTCTGATATTGGGGCATATTGCTCATTTTATTGGCTCCCGTCGCTTTATCTGTCTCAGTGGATGCTCAGATTCTCAAGACAAGTCATACTCTTGGGATTACGTATGCTGCGTGTGAACTCTTCCCCCAATCTCTGCTTTCTCAGCAGTGTAAAGTCTGCAGTACCAGGGTGTAGCAGGGAACAGCTGAGGACAGTGTACAAACACGTTGCTAAATATGTGATGATATAGTTTGGTGATAGTGTAAAGACACACCTCCTTCCAGAGGAATCTCAGGGCAGGGTGGTTTCTTTAGCACCGTGCATGCAAAGACTCGGTTACAGTAGGAGAGGACTGGGATCGAAGTAGTGTCTAATTTCTCTCATCTTTATATTTGCACTGTCCTAAATGACTGAAGTGCCTTCTGGAGCACAACTGTCATCCCACCCCAATGCCAAACAAACTTAGGGAGTGAGGACCACTCGCCTCCTTCTTTCCCATGCTCATCGCTTCTCCTTCCCACACCTGCATGTATGCTTTTGGTACCTAAGCTGCACAGGGTCTGTCTCTGGTGAAAATAAGGCTTCTGGGAGGTGAGGCAACAGTCGTAGGGAAACAAAGACAATTAACGAAAACGACACAGGCTTAACCAGAGAGGGGAGAGCCTGGAGGGGCAGCATTATCATGAGGGAGCGGGGCAAAGACAACCCCACAGGAGTGTGCCCCAGCTGTGCAAATGGTCTGTGTGAGCTTTCCTCACCCAGTTTATCCCTTTGTATGTAAGGAACAGAAGGAATCTCAGGGCTTGCATAATTTCTCAAAACAAAGTGACTGAAATGCACAGGAAGCAAGTGGGAGTGTGAATAGACATCAGGCTGCACTGCTTTTGTCTCACTGTCAGCTCTACAGCAATTTTAAACCCCCACTTGGCTTGCCTGTAATTAACTTAGAATATCTTAGTCTAACATGGAAGAGAGGAAAGTATCTCAGAAGCTGTTAAATAAAGGGCTGAAAGGATGCAAAAAGATTCTTTTTGAGGTGGAAAGGCTGTTTGCTCCTCAGCCCAAAAGAACTGGACAAACCTGCATTACAGTCTGCCACAAGCAAAAGTCTTATTTTAGAATATTTCCATAAGCACCAAATGGCAGCTACTTTAGTCATTTTCCAGCCATCATGCTTACAAGGTTTTACATCCTATTTCTATAGCATCACAAATTACTGCCAGCACTTGACAGGGAGCCCTCGGGCAGTTACTCAATTGCAGAGTTAGAAAAATTTATTTTTACCTAGCACCAATGCACTATTGCACTCAAATATAGCTGTGTTCTGTAAGGCTGCATTATTGAAACAATGGAGTTACTGGCTGCAGGTGTTTCTAAGCAGAAGTTACCATTAATTGCTGTTCAGAAGTACAAACAAGGCAACATGCAAGAGCTCGTGTTGAATCAGAAGTGCCTAGCAACTAATTTTGGTTTTTAAGAATTTGGATAATCCTCAAGCAGATTATCTGGAGATATGACTAAGATTTCATGTTGATCCAGAGAAGCTCATTATTATTTTTCTAACCTCATAGGCATAGTCAGCTGAATCTCAACCCCTATTTGTAATATATATATATGTATTTATTTTAAGTGCCCACATGGCCTGGAGTGGGCAAAGCAAGTAAGACAGTTTCCTCCTTAAGGATACTTTCTGCAGTGATCTCCCTTTTTGCCTGTGCGTTCTGGAAGCTCATGCACAACTAGAAGTGTGCTGTTACCTAATACAGCGCAAAAAAGATGACATGATCTGAGGAGCTTATTTTGTGGCATTAGTTGTGAACACAAAGCATGGAAGAGCCCTCAGAAGGGAAGGGTCAGAGAAAGTGAGGTCGTGCTGCAGCAGTAAGGTTTTGTGATGACTAACTTTCAGTGTCAAAATATAATTAGGAGGAAAAAATTGGGAGGAGCAGGAGTAAACCAAGGGATGTTTAGGCTATCATTAAGCTGTCAAAAGGTGATACAGTATGTTGAGAAGAGTAGAGCTGATATGAAAAAGATGCAGAAGGAAATGAGAAAGAGATATGATGTGGGCAAAAAGGCCATTTCTGCAGCCAAGTTTGGACTGAGCTGAGAGGTGCGGTGTGGGCTGAGTTGGGAGAGGTGTCAGCAGTGCGTACACAAATCTGAAGATGTTAAAACAAGAGTTTCAGGGTCTTGAACAGAGAAAAAGGGAATGTAGCGGGAGAAGATTAAATGAGGTTTAGGTCTCATCTCATTGTGTGCAATAGAATTCATTATACAATCCAATATTATTTTTTCCCCATTTTTAAAAGTCCCACTCCACTGACAATAACTGAGTTTTGCTACTACCAGGATATCATAAAGGTATGGGAGGTCTGTGGAATTGATAAAAATACCATCTAAATTTGCAGGAAGAATGTCCATATTGCCAAATGCTACAGAAAGAGGGAGGGAATGAATTTTAGCAGGGAAATTCTGTATGTATAGATCATTACAGCTGAATTTACTACACTTGCCTGCTTTGTTAATCTTAAATTTAACTTATGCTAACTTCAGTTGGAGAGAAGCTAGATAATTTTTCAAATTCTGGTTTTCAAATCAGGTTAGGTATGCTGAGTAAGTATAAAAGTCTGTTCTGCAGAAGAAACAAAGCCAACATGATACTTATTTTCCAGCTGTTATATAGGGTTATTATATGCCTAGATCAGTAGCCTGCAACTGATTGGGAAGAACACCAGTGATACACAAATGTACTGAAAGAAAGAGAAAAAAATAAAGGAATCTCAGATTTTTCAATTCAAAACCATTTTCACTTAAAATTACTATAGTGACCTCCCTACTTGATGGTGGCATGAGCTTTGTGATCATAGAATCATAGATTGGTTTGGGTTGGAAGGGACTTTTAAAAGTCATCTAGTCCAGTGCCTCCCTGCAATATGCAGGGACATCTTCAATTACATCAGGTTTGTGATATCCCACTCTCCCCTACAGACATGGGATGTACTTACTTGGGAATTGGCGTTCGTGGCTCAGAGCAAGCAGGCGTTTCATTTCTGCAAAAGACATAAAAGAAATAATATAAAGTCTGGATCCGAGAAACAAAGAAGCAGCAAAAAAGAGGTGTGAAAGCAAACCAGGCATGCCCAATAGGCATTGTGTCTACCTTCCTCATCAATTGTGTAACTTGATGAAACTCCATCAGTGTCTGTAACAATACAAGAGTAAATTCCCAAATCATCTTCTCCAAGATCCTTAAAGGAAGCTTTTGACCTTTAGGGGAAAAAAAAGCATTTTGATAAAAAGGTGAGATCAGTCTTAACCAAACCCTTCCTTTATGTCTAAAACACCAGACAAAAATAGTCTTGTATTAGCTATTGCTCTGACTGAACAGGCAAATGCACAGCTCAGGCGCCTATAAACCAGGGTAGGTCCTACCATGTGTGGTATAAATGGAGATAGTACCAAAAAAAGAGAATGCTGTCAAGTCTTTGATGACCCTAGAAGGATACTGTAACTACAGGTCGATTCAATTTCCATATGCAACACTGTAGTTACGGTGAGTCCCCTTTTCTTTCAGTATGGCTTTTACATCACTAGAAGAGCACACAGGCCCTTCAAGGGCTGAACCTGTGCATTCGCCATGCCTTCCTCTGTGAGAAGCCTGAAGAAACAGAATGGGCTTGGAGATCATTATGTAAATTGCTAAAGTGGGCCATGGTGATGCCATCAGGAGAAAGCCCTGCTTACTGCAGCAGCTCCAAAGATTACAGCTGTGTTACATGGCAAAAGCATTTTGCAAGCAGCCAGATAATTTTATTATTTGGAGATTTAAAATAATAGCAATAGCAATAATAATAATAATAATAATCTGCCTTGACTGACAGGTTATAAGAGGACAGAGCACAAATTTTCTCTCCCCATGCCTAAACATAACTAAATTCCCCGAAGAGGAGGTCTGACTCATTCTGTGTGATCTACAATTTCCAAACAGTCTGCGTATGGACTTGCTGGAGAACATCATACTCAGGAAGTAGCCTCCAAGTAAGAGGTGGGTTTAGCTCTTAGTGAGGTCATACATCAAAAGGATGGATTTCTGTGACTGTCTAGATCTCTCAAACATGAGACCGTGGCTTCCCTTGGGACTTCTTACTTTCCGCCTTTGGTATCGATGTTCAGTCGAGAGTCATCCTCAATTGGTTCATAATTCTTGGACCAAACAAACTTAGAGTCTGGAGACATCTGATCACATTCGAAGTTCAAGGAAATTACTCCATTGTCATCTACATCAACCACAATTTCCTTGGTTCCTTAAAGAGATGAACAAGGCAATTCCAGTTTCTCAGAGAAGCCAGCAATATAGATATATATAGATATCATTCATAGGGTTGATTAAGCAGATCCTTGCCATTTTCTCAGCTGGCACATAAATTGCTGCACTCACTGGTCCTTGATTCATAAGAACAGTTCTTTTTCTAGTCCACAGATTAAAACCCATTATAAATCAACTGATTTATTTGAGCAAGTCTAAGCATCTAAGCACACATGAGAGTTATGATATTTGCTATGAAAAAAACTGGAGGAAAAAAACCAAGCCTCTAAATCCACTAAATGTGTGAAATATTAAATAGAAATATTTTCCATACTAGGGGGTAGTTAGATCTTTCATTATGCAGCATGAATTTCCTATTCTCTAATAAGCTAAGAGCAATAAAGGGAAAAACGTGTGCAAACGTGGGCGTTTGAAGAGGTGCAGGAGGTAGAAGAGGAAGCAGTTGAGTCGCCCCTGCAGTGCACACTTGTGCGACTGAGGCACATTTTCAGTGACACTGGCTTCACTCCAGGAGGTTGGTTTAATTGCTGTGCTTGGCATCCGGCCCTGCCACCGTCTGCACCATTAATCCTAGGCCCACAAAGGGAGTGAATATTTGCAATTAGCTGCTTAAGTCAGCCACCCTGTTTTGCCAGTACCTACAGTTCTTGAGCTGGATATGGTGACCCAGTTTGTCCTTTAAAAGGCTCTGGGGTTGAATCCCGTGTCAGAAACATGAAGGCATCTCTATCCTGCTCACTCTCACCCCAGCGAAGCTGAGGGAATTTCATCTGGGATTTGGGTAACTGGGTGAGCTCATCATCTGTGGCGTTAACGTTCATTTCAACAACTTGTCTGAGAATGTCAGGGAGAGTGTGTGCACTGAGAGGTGCTGGAGAACATCCAACCTCCTTTTCTGAACAGCTCTGAGCTGGATCTTGCATCTGAATAGGGCACTCATGTCCTATTACTTGGGCTAAGACAATTCTGGGCTGCCCAGAATGCCAATGACACAGTTTCTCCACAAAGTATTGTACCTTAAAGGCAAGAGCCTTATTCTTGACATTGAGATTAAATGCTTTATTTCTTAATGACCCTCAAGCATACAAGGAGATTTCTGTGTTTCATCATCCTAAGGCTATACACATCTTTTCCAGCACTGTGAGCCGCTCCCGTAATGGGAATTGGTGTAAATGCAGCTTTCTTAGTCTTATAATTTGCAAAAAGTGTTTAATGGAAGATGAGATTAATATTCCCATTTTGATGCTGTTGATAACCAGCCCTTGCAGCAGTGAAGCACATTAAGTACCACTATGTGATAAATGAAGTCTAAGGTCTACAAATATTTTATTAGGTAGCAGCATATTTGCAATTTTTTTATAATTTAATTTATTATATGCAAAATTCATCACTTGAAATTTCATTAGTGTTTACTTTCCTGTAGATCATTAGCCATTAGTATATGAATCTTTTGATGGCATTTTATGTGACATACAAAGAATTACAGCCATAAGGTTCATTTGAATAGCAGAATCTTTTATATTTGTTTTAAAGTATTCTCATTACAATAACAGTGCGTAGCATTTATTTCCAGAAGTGATGATGGAATTTACCTCTAATATTTATATGATTACAAAAAAATTCTGTCTAAATTACTGACTGGATTTGAAGACCTCTCTCCACCTATCCTGCAAAGTGGAGCTGAACAAGCTGCCATAGTACTAGTAGTCTTAATTTCCCTCCTCTAGATAGCTTGTTGGTTTCAACATATCATCCAGAGCTTCTCTTAAAGTTACAATAAGAAATAAAATACTTAGATGTCATATCAAAACTTCATTTATCTGAGCTTTTTCTATTGCATCGACAGGAACAAATTAACATGAACATAAAGCAGACATCTTTGAAACACTAAAGTTAGTGGCATAATTTTGAATACGGGTAGTCAGAAAAGTTGAATGGGACAGGGTTTCATTAATTTCTGAGGTTCAAGCCCTTCTCAAGTGACTGATGCAGGGTGAGGGGCTAATTTTGCTTTGTACCAGGATACGCAAGAACTAAGGGCAGCAGTGGGGAAGAGTTGCAGTCTACACTTGGATTTCCCTTGCTTCCTGTGAGAACCACACATGCTGAAGTGCTTTTGTCAAAAGACAAAGTTACAACTCAAAAGTATTCTTGGTTGGTATTTGTTTTATGCGGTTGTGTTTTTTCATTTAATTTTAGAAGATAACTACAAAAATTAAATGTGGTTTCCAAAGAGAAGAAGGTGGATGCAAAGTGTCATATCAGTATATTTACGCATTTCATTGGATAAAGACAACTGGTAGCGTTTGTAGAAAGCAAGTATTTTCATTCAGGATATTGTTTGCTTACATTCTTTGATTGGAAAGCTCAGTTGTCTTCTGATTCTACACATTTGCCAAAAGTAGAATTCCAGCAGGAATTGTCTAGAGAGATTTGACAATGTTTTGTCTCCATCCAAGATGTTAATAAAGGCATCATTCGTTGGGCAACACCAAAAGACTTGTAGTAATTTTAAAAAAAATTATATGATTGTTCTTGAAATTAGTGTGGTTTGAATGAGAAAGGTGGAACCCTTCCCAAGAGACTGCTTTCTGAAATAATTGTTTTTAATAAGCTTTTTGTCCTTTCTTAATACTTCTGAGAAGCTTAGTTTGGTGGATGCTGTACCAGCAGATCTCAGCTCAAAATATGGGTCAAGTAGATTTGTACAAGTAAACCATTTTTAGCTTCCCTGAGATTTCACTGGGCCAAATCCTGATTTTCCAGTGATCCCTCAGATGTTACACTTATGAACCTCCCTTCTCTAATGGTGAGATCTGTAAACGAAATGTTCTGCTCAAGTTCATATTGCCAGGTGGACATGCATCTCACCTGAGTGAACACTGAAAACTGTGTACAATTTTTTTTGGTCATGATGGTCATCTTCAGAAGTTTATGTTCGTATTTTTTTAATTGTAATGGCATGGCCAATCCTTTATTTAGTGCACTTGAAGGTTGTTATCATCACAACTTTCTATCAAAAGTATGACACGTAGATATTAATTCTCAATGAAAATGGATTAATAAAGCCGAAAATTTAGTACTAATAGTGGTTTCATTCTCTTTTTAGAAGTGGTTGCTGTATATAAGCTGTTTTCAAGAATAAGTTTCTAAGTTTTGCCTTACTCCATTTGCAGGTAATGGAAATAGCCCTCATGCTTCAGCAGCCTTATAGATCTGAAATTATGACTCTTGTATTTTTCAAAGATCCTGTTCCAAACCCTTCTTACTCACACACTTGCCCTTTTTATCGTCCTTGTATTCCAATCTTACACATTTTCAACTGACCATCTGCTTATTCTAGTACCTTCTTCCCAGCCTCACTAGCAGTCACCCCAGTCTCCCCACTTGGAGTGTTCCAGTTCTTTTACACCCCCAGCTTCAGACCTCCTTATTCAGATTTTTTGACTTACAGCCTCACTGAGAGCTAACTCAATGCTTGTTAGAATTTTTGCTGCCGTGGCCATAAGGACCAGGCATCTAGGAGGGCTGGGCTAGTGCTGTTGTGCGAACAGAAGATGTGAAAATGGGCCTGGGGTTCAGAAACAGGGAAAGGATCTCAGGGAAATGCTCCCAAGGCATCTGGGGTGGGAGTAGGATCTGGTGATCACTGATGATGTCTGCTCAATGCCTCACAACACCTCACAGTCAGTAGCATCCCAAATAAATCCCGCCTATTTCTCCAGGCGGGAGCAGCCGTCTGCCTTACTGTGTAGGCAGAGTAGGCAGCGGTTTGCTCAGCCACCTCCTTTGTCTGTGCCCATGAACTGCTATTAATGGTCCCCGTGTCCAGCTGTCCCCGGCCCCTGTCCTGTCTGCCCGCTGCCTGCCCTCCTTCTTGCTCTTAGAAACCTTCGCAGGCGAGATCAAGTATGAGAGTCTGCAGGTGTAGGAAGGGAACTTGTCAGAGGAAAAAAGTGTGTACAGTGGATCCAGGTTGGGTTGTACTCCTGTACTTTCTTACATCATACTAACCTTATACTAGACTTGATTAAAATATCTGGGAATTTGTTCTTGCACCTCGTAGAACTCTGCACTTCTAAAATCTATAGATGAATAAGCCACAAGCCCATACTTGTGTTTTCTGTTAGGGACTTAGTGACAAAAAAAGTTTTTGTCTCTGACCAAAGTCGCCTAAGTTACTTGTATAGCTAAATGGAACCCAGCAGTTTCCTGAAGTTCCAGGTATGGAGATTCTGCCTTTGCACTGGTTCCTGCGGTTTTTTTCTGGCGTTACAGACATGATGGAGCCAGCCTTTGAGGATGACTCCAGCGAACAGTTGCACTTGAATTCCTACTGAAAGTGGTCTCCAAAGTGACTTCATTGTGCTTTTAAAGCCTTTATTTTAAAGACCAAGGGAAAAAAATAATTTCTTTTACCCTTTCCTGAGGCACATTACACACAAATAGGAGAATGATAAAGCATAAACAATGAGTTTAATATAGGAAGGACAAAATCTACATCTGTAGTTTATTGTTTGGTTGAACTGATTTTAGTGGGTCCTCTGCTTATTTATCTATAGATACATGCAAATCTTAACACTTTATTGTATCTTTATATTCCTGAGCCTGTAGTTACGGTAAGAAAATCAGTTCTGACCTTAAAATATACCAGACAAGAAACTAACCCTCAACTCATATCTTGCTTTGTAAAAAAGCTTGACCTGAGAGAGGTGAGGCTGTTGGCATGTAGCTTGCAGGTGAACACATCACACAAACAGGAACCTGTGTAAATATGATGAAAAAGAGGAAGTATTTCTAACAAACCTGGTCGTGTTTCAGCTAAAACAGCATCCGTGGTATCTGATGGTTTCCCAACACCAGCCTGGTTTGTTGCCCGCACACGAAACACGTAACTCACACCTTGTGTTAGGCCATCGATCTGGAGGAACCAAACATACACACACAATGGGTTGCAAAAGACTGATTTTAATTTCATGCTTATAAAGATCAGTCTGGATACTTGACAATTATATTTCCTTTCTTGTTTTGTTTCGTTGATTTTCCAGTTCTCTCTTTTTTTTTTTCTTCAATTCCAGAGTGACATGACTAATCTGTATGACTTGCTCCTTCCCTGTGTGCACAGCTAACATTCAGACAGCGTCATTACTGTCATTGACTTTTTTGCAAAAGGAGCATTGGTTTTGGAACAGGGTGTTTTCAACTCTTGTACATTGACCTCTGAAACATCACAGTCTTTTACTGCAGATAAATGCTGACTTTTAAAAATGAAATTATCAGGGTAATAAGTGTCAGCCGCACCTATTTAGAAACAGGAGAGAGTTTAATTGTACAGATTTAGTTGTCCTGACTTGAGGAATTATACTGACATTATAACACCTGTGAATACTCCTTTAAAATATACATGAAAGTATCATGTTTTAAAGCGAGTTGTCTTTCAAATACTCTGAAAAGCATACAAATAGCAAACCTACTTCAGATGTATATCTAGAACTGAGATACTGATGTTCCCTTATTTAAAAGCCATTCCACAAAATTATGTAGCATAAAAGTGCAAAAAGCTTGAGTTTAACTTGTTGTGAAATGTGAAGAGAGGGTACTTTGTATTAGAAAGAATCACTTGCCACATTATCAAAGCATCTGGTTTTGTATAGTGATATCCTTTGAGCCAGCAAATGCTACGGATGCCTCCTGTGTTACAAGGATGGTATTTGGTTTTAGCAGTGCTTTCTTTTATTTTTAGGCTTGTCATACCAGTTTGTGTCCAGAGTTACCATCTTGTCTGTCTATACAGCTGTTACATGTGTGTAGTATTGGCCCAATATAACTTACCAAGTATTCCATTTAGTGGAACCGTGATCAGCACAGGATGATGCTACTGAAGACTGACTTCCTCAAGGTTATACTGTTGTACCAATATTTTAATCTTTAGCTATTTACCTTCAAGTATTTCTTTTGAAGTGGCTTCTTATTGACACTTCTCCAGCGTTCCTCCTTTGCTTCAGTTTCCTTCATATCAACATAATAACCAACTATGGGACTACGGCCAGTATAAACCGGTTCCTTCCACAGTAAAACCAGAGAGTCCTTCCTAACTTCTGTGCATTTGACATCATGGGGTGGCCCTGAAAGGTAAAGTTGGAGTTGTGGCATCAAAATAAATTTGAAAGGGACTAATGCATAAGACTTCAGAGATCAAAACCAGACACACATGGTGTACCCAGAACTGACATAACGTGCAGCTCCTCTGTATCATATCTAGACCTGATGTAAATGCAACCTATGCCAATTAAAAAGACTGGTCCAAAAATCAATCTGATTGGCTGAGACTGGTATCTTGATCAAATATTCATGAACTTACAAAATTGACAAATAACCTTCAAACTCTGGGAAATAAGTTAATTATTAAACCAATGTCCTGCTTGTGTAAAGGGATCTGGCCTTGAAGTGATACATTTACACAAGGGTTACAAGACCTCATTCTTCTTTGCCTTGTACTTTAGGCAGGTATTTATGTCTACTATTTAAACTAGAAAGCAAAGTGGCAGACACAGTAGAGGAACAAGAAGGAAAGATAAAAAAAAATACAGGCTGCTTGCAAAATGCTACTCATAAAAGGAATTACGTAATGCATCATTGTAAAGGTACTAAATCAAAGTGATGGAGATTCAAGCCTGGGCATGAACTTCAGGGCCCCATTGGCTCCTTTGCAAACTGACTGCATTGAGGACTTAGATCAGAGAGCACCCTTGGGCTGTGTCCCACTCAGGATCCTACCAGGTACAGCAATGGTCCACTCTTCACATTTGAAGGGCTTGCTGGGTTGGGAGGGTGTTCCAACCCCAGCCAGGTTAGCAGCAGCCACCTGGAACTGGTACACCATGTTTTCCTTCAGGTTTTCTATCTGCAGGATCAATAAGATGGTACTTATTAACTTTGTATTGAATCTTTAGAAGAAAGTCACAATAGCAATTATTGAATGCATGAGCATGCTTTTAAGTGTGCCTGAAGATGGAAGCATTATTGATAGCTTAAGATGATAATTTGTCTTTTTTGACAAGCATATTTGAGTGGTCTTAGCACATTCAAATTGTAACCCTCTTTTCCTATTGATAGACACTTTAATAGTCAGGGAGGAAACAGGGTATTGCTCAACAATCATCTTAGTCTGCCTCGTGGTACAGAACAAGTTCACTTAAGGCAAGAGTTGTCCTCACAGTGGGGTGAAACTCAGTCCTGGCATTGCTTTTCATTTCTAAAGCAGCTCAACAAGGTTGTAGCTAGCACTGTCTCTAAATTGGGTCAAGAACTGATCACAAAAAACAGCTGGCACAGGACTGGTTCCAGCACCAGCAATCACTGGGGTATGTCCACCAAACCCAGTAGGAATGCTATTTCTTGTGAGGGCCTGACTTACAAATCAGACTATGTCAGTGAATTTACACACAACAGTTGATGCTAGACTAATAGGTAAGTGTACAAACAATTTTGCAGGGAAGTTTAACAGAGCTAAATAAATTTATCATCATGGATTTAAAACCCTCTGAACAGCTATCTGTACATTGAATCAGAATTCAACCCAACGTGTCTTTGAGATTTGTTTTGGAAATACTGTCTGTACCCCCAGCAATAACAGAAGGTAATCTCTTACCCTGTATGCTCTCTCAGTAACAGCCTTAATGTTGGCCTCCTTCCACTTTCCAGGAACTCCATCAACCACTTCACAATAGTTCACATAGTAGCCAGTAATTTCAGTTCCACCAGTGACTTTAGGTTCTTTCCATCCCAATACCATTGAGTCACGAACACTCTCAAGTACCACGATGTCATAAGGTTGAGATGGAGCAGCTGTTTCAATGTAAATAACACATAATTAGGAAGTAATATTTCAATTGTCAGACTGGCTTTCACTTACCATATTCAGGTGGCTCCCACCATGCGTTTCCTAATTAGGACAATATTTATGCGCTCAAGGTAAGTTTCTGGAGCTGGAATAAGAAACGCAGGATAAAGCTTCCACAACCCAAATGCAGAAGTCCAAACTGCATAGGAATTACTTTTCAGGATCCCCTGCTTTTGAAGCAAGCTGATGCATAGTGAAAGAATGTGTTGCAATTGCAGCTCTGATGCAAGTGATCAGGACTCACTTTAATATTGTGAAAAATGAGGAATGGAAAGTATCATTACAGGAAAAGTAAAAAAAATTGGAGATGCAATGATTTGTTTTCTTTTGCAGGAACCAAACCTTTTTTCACACATGCAATATGCATTGTAGTTCCTTTTCTTTTTTAAGTAGTCTCGCATTCTTCTCTCCCAAGAATGGACTTTATCTGTTTCTTTTTTCTTTTTAATTTTTACACTGCGCAAATTTTATCATTGCACCCATCACATAAGCTTACCTTAGTGGAAGACAGTGTGATCATAGGCACTGTAGACTGACCAGAAATGGAACATGTCTGTTACTTCAACTTACATTAAAAAATGCATGGCATAATCCTCCGTCTTAGATTTTTTTATAATAATGCAGAAATCATTCACTTAATCCCAACCCAACTTCTTATATTTCTTCTGTATCTAGTGGAGAAATGGTTGCCTGCATCCAGTATGTTATGCACAAGTGAAAAGTCCTACTTGTGACCCCTAAGTCCTACTTTGGATGGAAATCGCACATCATATACGTTTCCTTTTGCCTTCAATGTTTTATATTGGTGTCATATAGCCCCAGGTGCCTCTACTCTGTTTTCTGTTCAACATTTTGCACAAGCTTTTTGAGTCTCATTTCAGAGGCCTGGGGAGGAGTTCAGTTCATTGACTGGGTACCAGGATGAAATTCAAGCCCCACATTTCTTGGGCACAAGGGGTGTCTAGGTGCTGAAAACATAAAACATGATTTTCTACACGTGCCTATAACTTTACAGGTTTTCCTCCTTACATATTGTTATCAGTCAGAGATAGAACACAACATTCAGAGTGTGTCAGAGATAAGCTGTAGCTTAGGCATAAATCCACAAAGGATCTTCATATATCCTAACAGAACACAGATTTTCATGCTTACCGTCGTAATCAGATTTTGTTTTCTGCCCACATATATAACCCAGAGACTAGGTAACCAGACTCCTAACAAATTACTGAAGCGATCTAGAAATAATATAGTAACTTGGATACATTAAAATGTAGTCAAACAAGCCATTAAATTACTAAACGTATTTATATGTTTCTCTTTCAGTAACCACTGAATTTGTAAAGTGGTCTCCAATACCATTATATGCATAATGATCTTAATGGAGAGTTGAGCACATAATTGATGGGCCTGATGAAGGATGCATCACCGTAGAGCATATTCGCTTGAGGTACGGATGAACAGAGGTTACAGCAGTCTGAAGTGGATGTACCAAAGCAGTGAAATCTATTTATTTTATTAATTCTCACCTGTATCTTTCTTCTTTCTGACTTTTTCCACTGTCAAAAGATCCTCGGGTCGAGACTTACTTGCCTGCTTAGCAGCAACTTTTTGTGGTGCAGGTGCATCCTTAGCCATTTCTCTCATGTTACAATCTCCTGTACTCCCCAGTTTGTCACAGCTACTGAGTAGTGTGTCTCTATTAAATTTAGCATTGCGTTTTAGCAAAGCATCTGTGTCAAAGATAGGCTGGGAGGTCTCATGCATGCCTTCCCAGCTGGTAGTGTGGTCTGTTAGTCCACCAGCTTTACCACTCAGTTCAGGACACACACCATGAAGCAATCCACCCCCTATAATTGCCAGAAAACAGCAAAGACATTTTGGATTAGAATACATTCTTTTTACTTCATTTAGTCAGCAGAATTAAGAAATACATACAGCAAAAAATACAGCCAAAATATGACAAATGACTGGGTTTATGCACAAAATGTTATGCTTGAATTCACAAAAACTTGAAATGTGTAGAATACCTCTCAGCCTGCTCACAAATAATGCTTTTTTTAATAATCTCTAGTTTTCAGAGTAGAAAAAAAAGATGGAATGTTAATAGTATTCTTAATTTGCTACAATTATTTTAGTATTAGATCTTCCAGGTCACATTTCTGATCCTTTCAAGATGATCTCAGAAAATTGCCTTGGGCCACATCTCTTTGCTCTAAGGTTGAGAGGTATGCAGTTTTGATAAAAATGAGAGTGAGGATGTTGCAGACATGCAATTCATTCTAGCCCAATGATCTCATTAATCTTTATGGATTAGTTCAGGCAGTGGCAAACAGAAATAATCCATCAGCAAAGGGAGAACACACAGGGTTATAGAAGGTTTACAAAAGACACATTGCACTGATTACTGGGTTTAGGCATGGAAAAAAATTTCTTAGAAACTGACTGCATATAGGATGGTGTGCATTAGAGGTGATATACCAGATTACAGAATCAGAATGACATTCCATTTTCCAGGATACCTATGAAGTGAACTTGACAGTGCCCTCATACAGTGGTTCACAAGAAACATCTGAAGAAGACTGGACAGTGAAGGTGAACAGTCTACAAGAGTGCAGTGACTGTGAAACTATGGCTGTGAGACCATAGGATCTATGGATAAATTATTATTTGTGGACAACATCGTAAAACAAAATGATTAGTTACAAATAATCGCTGAAAACTTCTTTACTTCATTAAACCCCAACATATATACCATTGAAAAGAGCAATGGAAAATGGCTTACCAATGGCTGCTTTCACCTCTATAGGCTCTGAATCCTGTGAAAATTCACTGAGCCCTGCTGCATTAACAGCTCTGACTCTGAAAATGTACTTCTCACCATTGCTGAGCCCATGGCAAATGAATCTAAAACAAATCAGTAAAGGAATATTTAGGAAGTATTATAAAGAAAAGGAAAATCCTAAGGGGGAACAGAAAATATTTCTTCCATAAATTTTATTCTGGTTTCTGAAAACCAAGGATAAATCATGACCCCAGACCCTTATATGAAGGTCAGAGAATGCAAAAGGTATCTAAGAACCTCGTTTACCTAACAAAGATAATGTCTAAACTCATGTCTCTTTAGACATACCATTTACCAACACTCTTTTTCTTAAGACTGCACAAGTTTTTATGTTACCACAGGGTCTACTTTACTTCTGCTAGTATATAAAATCCATACTTCCCAATAGAAAAATGTGAAAATCTGCAGAGCTAAGGTCTATATTTGCTTCTTGTGGGATATTTTCATTACATAAGTAAAAGACACATGTAACACAAGCTTCCATAAATCACTTCCAACCATAAATGGAAAATTGTACTGTTCAAAAAAGTTACAGGGCATTTTACAAGAGTTAAATGATTTTTTAATTTCACTTTCTTGCTTCTACACATGGCACAATAATCTGAGCCAGATGAATTCTTTTATTTGAATAGATTTTTTACTAGATTACTTAATTGTCACATTAAAAACACCCTCCTAAATTTTCTCTAGTGTCCACCCTGAAAACACAAAATTTCCCAAGACAGGAATAATTTATTTAGGAATAGACTGTGGTTTGGAAATTTAAACTTTTTATTTAAAATAATATTTATTTTTCGATACGTATTTTGTTTTATTGCATGTGACCTTTATTTCATTCTACTTCATAATGTCATGTCTTGTACTACCAACACCGACATCATGCAATGATGTATGAAGCAAATATAATGTGGAAAACAAAATCGAAGTTTTATTTTAGGGGAAAAAGTAGAACCTGTATCAAAATTTTCAGAGCTGAATTTTCCCTACCCATTCTACAAGACTTCTCCAAATCATTTGCTTTCACAAGGATGGGTGCAGAAAACAAATTTCAAAAGATCAAAATATTCTTCATAATGCAAACTATCGAGTGCAGCTAATGCTTTGAGATTGACTCAACTAGAAAAACCAAGAGTTAACAGAAAGCCTGTGCCTGACTGCATCATACATTATATCACAGTGACTAAAAATGCAGTGATAGAAACCTATGTAGTGTAGTTATATCACAATATGTATTAACTCGGAAAAATATTTTTATTTCTAAGGTGAATAAAGATCACATTTCATATTTTACAGTAAGCAAACAGCACAAAACTTCACCAATACTTGATATAGCTATAATACAAATCATGGAAGTATATAATGAAAGTATATAGTATTGACACATAGATCTGTTGCAATATAAATGCACAAAAGAATACTAAGAAACTGTTTTGCTTGTGCACACAAGCAAAACACACACAAGAAATTGAGGATTTAGGTACTTTTGATATACTAAGCATTTACAATACTTTTCTAAAAAACAAAGCTGGTCCAAGAGTATTTAGGAGATCCTTACTTATTTTAGTAAGGGTTGTCATGGATAGCCATTACAAGTAAGCATAGACAGTCATAACAAGCAGGGACTTCCTCTGTATTGGCATCAATCCACTTGAGATAAAGTTCTGCAATTATTCCTTCAGACTGAAGATTATATCCTTGTTCAAGTAAACCCAAATCTGATTTAATTTATGAAGTCTTAATCTTGACTATTTTTTTCTGACTAGAAACCAAGCTACATATCACTAAGAAATGTTTGTATCCAATATATGAATGTTCATTAATATCTTGATTTTATTGCAAGTGAAAGAGCAATTAGAAAGTAATATTGTCAGTATGATATAGTTCATATGCCCTCCCGACAGTCTAGATACACAGTCCAGGCATGTTTACAGCAGTCTTCCAAAACAAAGCACTTTGCTTCCAAACATTATGCAGTTTAGTTTTCCACATTTGTAACTCCAGTCATTCCTCACTGTACTGTTTCTTGTCAAACTGTACAATAGTAGAACTAGCGAGCTACTTCTCTTTTCTTCACTAGCATGTCCATGTTTTTTCCCCCTTGCCTAATTGTTTCTAATTTAAGGTAGATTATAATTTCTTTTTGGACAAGACTCACACTTTGAAGTATGCTTTTATAACTTCTTATGAGTTTCACCTGCAAGACTGATTCCAGCCTTCTGGCTACCACAGAGAGACTACCTCTACTATTGTTAGTGACAGGAAAGCACATATATCCAGTAGGTCAGAAACTGGTTGCCATAATTTTCATGCTTTAAAATTCATTACCTTGTGCCTTTCACTGGATTGTTGTTACATGGTTCCCAACGACCAGATCCCTCTACACTTGACTCAATGTAGTACCCAACTAGCTCCTTGGCGTCTGGGGGCTCTGTCCAGGTGACAACAACTGAGGTGTCTGTATTCCTAGTTGGCATAATACGGCCAGGAGCTTTGGGAATATCTGTGGGAGAGAAGAAGAAATACGCTAGTGACCAGCCAGTCAATATTTACAAATAAAATGAGTGACATTCTATTCTTGATTATATTAGCATGACTAGTACCTTCAAAAAACTTCTCTGATTTAAGGATAGGACAGGATTAGTAGGCTGAAGCCTTTGGCAGTGAGATTCCTCATTTCTCCATTGCCTATGATTTAAATTGTATTTAATTTATTCCCTTATACTGAATATCTGCACCAGAGATGTGATTTTGAGCCTCCTAAAAGGTAATATGTGTTAGGTGCACATTGAAGATCTTGTGGAGTCCATAGGTAAGCCAGAAACCAATGCCCTTGTTAACTAGCCAAGTGCATCTATAGTGCTATTCGAGGAGACATTTTATTCTTCTTAAAAAATGTAACTCACATTCATCAAAGTGCTCCAAGAACTCAACATGAAGCAAACAGAGACCATCTGGGAACTGGATTGAAATCTGCATTGTTGTTTGGAAACAAATTGCTAATGTAGGTGTAGCTACTGAAGTTTTTCTGTGTTGAATAGCTTGGCTCCTCTTCCAGTGAAAAAAGTCTCTTCATTCATGTAAGTATTAAATTCTTCATTTTTGTTTAATTTGGCAAACAAGGAAGATTGAACTCTGTTGGTGTCTGGGCTTATTTGCATTTAAGACTCTAAGTAAAACAAAACATTTTTGTACTTCCTTGAGTTTTCATTTTCTTTTGCTATTTGCAGTCTTTGAAGTTCTTGGCATCGTTATTTTCCTTGGTTTGCATCTGCCATTTGACTATACATTAAAGGTTGAACAACCAAACCAAAATTATTTTAGTTAAAGGGAATAAATCATTCAGTACTTTTCATACTTGAATTATTTTCTGGGCAGCTATCTGCCTACAGACAAAACAATTACATCACAAACTGAAAAGTTACCATGGAGATAATTTAATATGTATGATCACACACTTACCGAGTTTGTCATCCACTACAGTGGCTTCAGTTGCTTCTGAGGGTTCACCAATTCCAGCCGAATTGCAACAGCGAACTCGGAAGCAGTAGGATTTGCCTTCAGACAAATCAAAAACTGCAAAGCGAGGAGACTTCACAGGGATCTCAGTGTTCACCCTTTGCCAGTCCTCTGTGCCGGCAACGCACTGTAGACAATCCCAGAAACCACGTTCAGAACAAAAGCTTCTGAAAGCTCAGTGTCTAACCCAACAAGGCTTTCTACCCAGACCACTAAATGCATGTCTGCTGTGGAAAACAGGGAAACACATCCCTTTTTTTTTTGCCTTTTCATAGATTGAGCATATTTCAAAGGTTATGAATCTGCCAGATGTCCACCTACTCCAGAAAACTTACATAAAAGTTTACCGGTTTTTATATATCAAAGCTAAACTCCTCTCCATCACAAGGATGTGATGTGATTAATAACTGCATCCAGTTTGGGCCACTTTCAAAATAAGTTCTGCAGATATTCAGCATCATGTAAAAAGCAAAACTCTACATTGCTACATTGCTTACAAATCTGCTTGTGTCACTCTTAATGTTTTTGGTGTGGCTTCCAGAATAAGGAGTCTTACCCTCATCAGGATCTGACCCTCATTTTCCAGAAAAAAATTAACACGTGCAATTAATCTGTAAATTATTTTTATTTCTGTGGCTAGAAACTCTACATATCATGATCACTTATACTATTAATACTAGTGATTAATTTTTCACTGTGATTTACATTAAGTATAAATTCAAGTAATGGTTCTGGTTTCTGAGGGATTCAAATTCTCAGGAGAATGTTCTCCGACTATCTGACATTAGTGCTGAGTACTCAGCAGGCAGTCAGTTATTATTTCATATAGGGAAACTCAAAATTCATATATTCACCCTCTCTAAGGCTTGTTGCTAAGTGAAATTCATTTATTTAGACCAGATTTTGTACAAGAGATGAAAAAACACAAAATTGGAAGATATTTATGTCTCCCTTGATGCCACCTCTAGCCTGATAGAGAAAAGCATTGATAAAAAAGTTTATGAGCTGTGACATACAAGTAAAAAGGGTGATGGGGTGAAGAATTTTCTAGGCTAGCAGCCATGAAGAAACACCTCAGGAAAGCTGAACACTGAAATTAAAACTGATTCCGTTCTAGAAAATCAGAAAAGAAATTTTGTCATCTTTGTTGAGTTGGTGAAGCAAATGAAAAGTTAATGAAGAGGATAAATATGAAAAGGCAGCTGGAAGAGAAACTGCTGATGCCAAGAAACTCTTGCAGAATGCTTCCATCCAGAGTGTCCTACTAGATAAGCTTTGTTTATACGAATTTTATGTATATATTTTATATATCATATATATATATATGAGATACATATATATAAGCATGTGACTTTGCTCTGTGTTTTCTCATTATAGAGGGAGTTTGTCAGTCCGCCTACTCCAAGGGAGGTGAATAACGCAATTCACAAAAGAATATTACAGTTTGTGACACAATCTGAATCTGCAGATTGTGTTTTCTGTACTGTATTTCTGTTTGTATTTCTCTTCTTTCTTCTCTTCTTAGTTTATCTTAATCTACAGTTTAACAGTTATCTTAATGAAGTTCTAGTTCTGGCCCTGGTTTGAAAGTCTCAGACAGAAATGAAAATTAACTAGAAGTCCAGAAGAGGTGGCAAAACAAGTGTAAAAGATTGCCACAGCATAATTTTGATTTTGTCCAATTTTACCTTTTCCACAAAGTACATGATACCCTCATGTCCCCTCTGTCCAGGAGGTTTCCAACTAAGCACAACATAGTTCTTGGTGGCTTCAATAACTTGGAGGTCTGTAGGGGGACCTGGAACAACACCCTCTGAAGAACAGAATAAGAAATTAATATTTAATTCCTTTATACTTGTGTCAGAATTGGTGCTATAATCAAAATATAGGAGTATTAATATACCTTGCCACCTGATATTTTTTAAAAACATAGAGTTAGAAGTCTTCTAAATGTCAATTTCAAATGTCCTTCTTTTAATTCTAAGCATGGTTTTTATTGAGTCCTGAATAATGAAACCTCATCTCAACAATCAAGTCGTGAATTATTTAAGGTTGAGTGACTCTCAGAACAATGAACTTTGGGTGCTTGCCAAAGTCCACAGAACTCACTCAGAGTTCTCCTAATTAGTCAGCCAGTTTCACATTAGACTTTTGTAGGCAAAAGGACTGTGTTTACCTGCAGGTTCTTCCTCAGTCACAATAATCTGACCAGTCCAAGGAGCAGAAGGGTGACCTGAAAAAATACCAGAGGTATCATGGAAATGGGAGACTTCAGGAACTTTTGAAACAATGAGAAAACTGACTCTTTTGTGGTTCGAAAGTGACATTTGCAAGATCCCTGTGAGATCTGGTTTTAGTTAATGCTGTGACTCTTGCTCATGTAGCAAGCTTGTTACCCACGGTAGTTGCAAGCTTATCAGCTTGAATATTGAGAGCAGCTCAGCAATTAACATAGCTAGAAAATTTAATCCACCAATTCCTTCCTGAAATGTCACTGAAGTCTCCTAGGTGACAAGCAGAGCTATTTGGCTCACTTCATCGTTTTCAGAGAATAATTTCAACTTTATTTTCTCTCCTCTATTCCTTTGGTTTAACAGCTCACTTATTAAAAGAACAGCTAAATTCCTGCAGGCTGTTTTTTGTCTCTTTTTAACCACTTTCCTTCGTATTACCAGCTTTTAAATCACAGGTCACAGTCACAAACGGAAATGTCTCAACCTGACTCAACACATCCACTTGATATAATTTGGGTGGCTCTCTCAGTGCCTCCACATTATCATATTATTGCAGTTATGCATTCAGCTATCAGCCAGGTCAATGCACTTTCAGAGATAATTTTTGCGAACACTGTTCTCCACCTCCACATTGCTCACCCTACTGATCTGTTTTGGAGATGTGAGCAGAGAGGGAGCCGATGGGGAGAAAAGGTTGTGAAGGATGAGGAGGCATAATGGAAATAGGTCAACAAAACCAGACTTTATCTCCTGAGAAAGCTTCTATGCTGCCTATTGAGAAGAAAAGGCCTCCCCCCAACTTAAAGTTTCACAAATATGACTGAGTGCAATGTTTCCTGGCAGTGCCAAACCTCCTTCCTCTGGCCTTTTTTTTTTATCTTGAATGGGAACCTAGATTACCTGGCTGCATCGCATACAGTAACTCATACAAGCTGCGACCATGGGATCCCTGTAGCTTTGCATACAATATCCCTTCACATTCAACCATTTTAATTATATATGTTCAGAAATATGTAGAAATAGATTATGAATGGAAGTAGAAGTTGATTTTAGGCATATGATTGTGGTATATGGGTAGAGAGGTGGATTTGGAAGCAAAATGCCTGAGACATTGTGAGGCCACAGGAGAAATATCCTTGACTTGTAAAATGCTAACTTTAAAGCAGAAAATCTGGGATCTGTGTGGTCATCCTGGTATTGTGCTGGTGTTATTGCAAGACTTTGATTGTCACATGAGCACAGAATCAGCCACCCTTGCCTGTATCTCAGAGAGACTAGTCACAGGATCTGTTCAGCTATTTTGTTGGCTGAACAAAAGTGAGTCTCTCTAGCTCTCCTGTGCCTTTTTCCCCCTCTTCCTGCAAGTTTGGAGCACAGCACTGCAGCCAGCCAAAGCCATTTCAGCAGATAGAGTACTGAGTGCAAAGAGCACCGAGATGATTTCTTCTTGGCAAAGCTGCCTCCAAAGGATATTTTGGTTTAGCATTGCTCCCTCTAGTGGGATTTCGAAGGTGTCTGAGTTGATAGTCATAATTTTTTAAAATTTTTTCTTTTTTTTTTTTTTTTTTAATGAGTTGTGACTTCTTAAGCCTCTCAAGCAAACTGCAAAAAGCACATCTTACTTCTAAGCCTGGCTCTGTCTGCAGGATCCAGAGCAGCCACAGGCTCTGACACCCGGGACGGTAGGCTGACGCCAGCTTTGTTCACCGCTCGGACTCGGAAGATGTAGGAACGGCCTTCAATCAGACCAGTGACAGGAAAACGAGCAAACTTCACGGGATTCTCATTGCACTGGGTCCAGTGGGCGGTGCCGACCTCACACCTGAAAAATATAAACAGCAAGAGCAGTGATGGGAAGGGAAAAACACAAACTTGGGGCACCCACACGCCTTTGCATCTTCGCCATCTGTTTGTGTTGATTGTCTGGTTCACACAAGTTTCCACAGTAGCTTTATATACTGGTGACATCAAAGCAGCTGCACCAAGGCATCGGGGCTGACTTTAGTCTGAGCACGCACTGAATCCCTCTCAGCTGCACCCCTTCTTTCCTGAACTGAAGAGGGACAGGATCAGAACTCACTTCACTGCTTAAACCCTCCAAAGTATGCTTAGGGAGTGTCAGCTTTAGCATACTTAAAGGGACAAGAAACACCTGTCTCTCTTGCAGTTGCCAGAAGGTGACTAGTTTATCTTTCCTGCACAGTGCTGCACTGTACATACTGCAAAATGCTGGGCTTCTTGGGGTGCAGAGACCTCCGTTGTGAGTTCTGAGACCAGCACAGCACAGAGATGGCTGTGAACAGGGTTAAAGTTGGGCACTTAGCCAAACCCTGCTTCAGAAACCGCTGAGGCTGCCAAGGGAGCCTGTGGTGTGCTGGCTGCAGTCACTGCAATGACAAGACCCAGCATGGTGGTGCTGGTCACACAGCTGTGAAGCTTCACACATGTCAGTAGGCTGGTTTCTGGCAGAACAAAGAGATAACCAGCAGCCACTTCAGCTCAGAGAGCCAGGAGGAGCCTGTGGTAATGGCTTCCCAGTATCTAGCAATGTGGTCAGCAGGAACATGGCCCTGTAGCTTGGGAAAGACTTTTTATTGCTGATGAGATATCTACCAAAGCAAATGTTACAGTTTCTACTCAGATTTCTTGGTACATGCAAGCATCTCTTGTTGAAAGAACTGTTACCGTCCTGCTCAGGGCAGTTTTTTGGTTCTGGTTTCTGTTTGGGTGAGGGATGCCCAAACTTTGCCTTTAGCCTTAGCACAGATCAATCCTGTTGGCTTGGACGACCCACTCACTCTACAAGGCAGTTAGGGGCTACCCTGGATGAATATTTGGGTACCTAAATGCCTTTTGTGGGATCAAACACTGGAGAGCAGCAACACAGCTTTGAATTTAGGAGCAAATGCAGAATAGAGGAGGTGAACACAAGAGAAAAAGCAAAATGCCATTTGTCTTGGAGTTACTCTCAGTGCTAACATCTTTAATAGCCTAGTTTTAAAATGAGATATTATTGTTCAGAGTCTAGTCCTGTCTTTTGTTCAGGATTTTTCAACAAATGTTAAAGAGCTCTAGCTTCTGCCCAATCCAGCACAGTTACAGCAGCAATTGACACTCAAAAGTTAGCAAAAAGTTATATTCGAATGTTAGATTTATTTCAAAAAGCAATGTCCTCTTTTTAGAGATAGATAATGTAACATACATAATGTAAGTACGTACAATAGCATAATACATGCATCTGAAACTCCATATTACTAATGATGTATTCTGTTACTGAAATTCAAACAAATATTACCAGCACTGAAGATTACTGTAAGTCTCAAAATGCTGACTGAATTTCTTAGATCCCATGTTTCTACACTCCTACCACTGGGTGATATGTGGAGGTTTGGAGATTTCATATTTTTTAAAATTATTTCCAATTCTTATTGTTACAGAGACAAACAAGTAAGCATGATTTGCATGAAGCTTGTGAATCTAAGAGCTTAGATAACAACAGCATATAAAAAAGAAATCCAAGTCCCTTTGAGATAATATTTTGTTTTCTGGTACATAGTAACTATTAGGAAAGAGACAGGAGAGCTGTGTTACAAAAGGAGACACATTTGCCTGATGAAAGAGCAGATACTATAAGCTCCCAAACACTGCAAAATCCCGAGGCCTCTCAAGCTTACAGGAAGCAGCAAGGGCTGAGCTATGCCGCATCTCACAGTTCAATGAAGCAAGATGTGATTATTTCCATGAAAGTTAGATCAGGCCTAGCCAATCTAAAATAAAAAAAGTAATTTCTTCTGGCCAGTAAAAAGAAAAAAAAAATAACAAATGACTATTTTATCTCATGTTTTTCAGTGTGGATTTAGTTTTTCAAGTTAGAATGAGCAGCAATATGAATTCTCCACTCCAGCGTGCTCACTGACCTGTCAATGAAATATCCAAGGATGGGGTTTCCTCCATCGACAGCAGGTTGCTTCCAGGAGACAATGACATAATCTTTGTTGGCATCTAAGCACTGCACGTCCAGTGGTGCACCAGGGGCTCCAGGGATTTCAGCATCAGCATCTATGAGGATGGAGGAATATGTTTCCAAATGTGAACCATGATTCTTTCACAATTATTAATCTTTAAGGACCTAAATATTTTCCTACTGAGTCAAAAAAAAAAAAAGAAAAGAAAAAAGAAAAAAAGAAGTTCCATTACTGGCTTCAAAAAGTATTTGCTTTCATATTGTCAGTGTTTTTCTAGGTTTTGGTTTTCTCTTTGCCACATTTACAAATATGTTACAGCACACTGTAAATGTAATTCACCTAGGCATTTTAAATAAAATTAGTACCATGCATTCTGGTTAGGGAGCTGCCAGAGACACAGCTGAACTAAAAAGTTGGCAGACTGCCCCTTACAGCCAGGTAATAGATGAATCAGAAGTATTCACCCATTGGATGTAACAACATCAAATTAAATATTTTATCTCTACTCGTAGTCCTTCATTGTTTTATTTTGGTTAGCTGTGAACTGCAAAGGTATCAAAACCTTTTGAAGTTTAATTATATTACATATTATCACTGTGGAATATAACCTTCATAAGGATGAGCACATTTTTCTTTCAAGTGTTTATCACAAATCTGGGACTGCTCGTGTCAAAGGGCCTTGACTTCAACATCAGCTTCTGGACATATCTTATCTAAAACTTCAAAAAACAGAGCACAGTGCTGGGCACTGGGGAATTTTACTGTTTACACAGTCTGCTTTGTGAAATGGTGTAATTTTCATGTAGAGAAAAAGAACCTTTGCAGGAAGATTGTGTGAAAGACTTTCAGATCAGAGAGGTTGTTTCTCTGCAGAATAACATCAATTTGTACACTTACATGTTGCTATTTTCAAGATCTGTTGTGAGCTGCTTCAAAAGAAGACCTGACTAAATGTATATACCTGAATAAACAATATTTTGCTAATAAATATTTTTCATACATTCCCTCTAATATTACAAGGCATTACAGGACTTTGTATTACAGTATAAAGTAATCACTATTTTTCGTGCTTTTGGCTTTCAGGAAAAAAAATGCCTTATAAGAGTATTTAACATGCTTCATTAAGTAAAACAATAGCTTTCCTAAAAAAAAATCCACAAAACAAAACATGCTTTACAGTGTGCCTTCTCTTATATACAGAGATGCATCACACAGAGCTTTTGAAACTGCACTGAGTTTGCCAAGTCCAGGTTCTAGTTACAGGCAACTCAATGCATTTTTAAAAGTGATCATGTACAGAGTAAACAATCCAGTTAACAACACAAAATACTAAGAACGTTAAGAGTAATAACAACATGTCTTCAGTGATCTCTTTACAAAAGGTTTTAATTGCCCATATTTACCACTTGACTGAACATGAGACAACACAGTTTCTTTCCAAGACAGACTGGGAAATAGCTGGGACAACCAGCATTGCTGCTCAGCCTCTGGGGGACTAGGATTTCATCCCTGACGTCTTGCTGACAAATGATGACCTGTAGCCATGGCAGAGGAGTCACACATGCTCTCAAAGCCCGTCTGAAGACCTAACTTTTTGAGCCTGATCACTGCTTTGCTCCCTTCTATCAGCACATGGGGATTTCTAAGTGTGACACAAAAAGACAACGGCTCAAGGTAAAATACCACAGCTAGCCATTTTAGAGCAAATTTGTCTACAGTTTAGTAGAAGCAGTGAGGAATATACTAGCCAACCAAGGCTGTGGGGATCACTTAAATAGGAATGTAGAATATGATTAATCTAATTAGAATTTGGCAAACACGTCCATTGGCTAGTAAGATACTCTGGTGAAAGGGGTAGTGGGTTCACACTCAGGTCACACCTGCATCACTAGAAGATGTAACAGGATTGAGAGTGATCATTTATTTATATGGCAGCAGAATGTAAAACAAATAAAGACAGACAAGTCGTATTTCTTGTCACAGATGCTCATTTCAATAACCTCTTCAGGTGCTGAAAATGTCTGCTTCAGTCATATTTTCTGAGCTGTTATCTCACACAGCTCTGATGGACTTAACAACACAGAGCCATTCTGGGCATGGTCTCAGAGCCAAGAATTTCCAGAGCCTTTTGAATTAGCACTACACACTTCAGCTGCTCTTAACAGCTGGGATAGATATAGAATCAGCACACAACCTGATAGCAATGGTTCCTTTTAAAGAAATAATTCTCAGTAGAAATCTGATGAAGTTTTTCATGATACAAGCAAACAACACTCAGAAAAATGACATTTTTATTCTACACCTTGCTGCACTACTTTAAAGAGTCACAGAATGGATGAGATTGGCAGACAGCTCCAGAGACTGCCTAGTTTATCCCCTGGCTCAAAGCAGAGTCAGCTAGAGCTGGTTGCTCAGAGCCATGTCAAATCAGGGTTTGGGTGTCTCCAAGAATTGAGACTCCACAGCCAGTCTGGGTAATGTGTTCCAGTGTTCAACCACCCTCACAGTAAAAAAAAAAAGTGTGGGGCTTTTTATGTTTAAATGAGCTTCCCTTATTTGAACTTATGTCCATTTCCTCTTGTCCTGGCACTGAGCATCACTGAAAAGAGCCTGTCTCTGTCTTCTTTACTCCCCTCCATCAGGTACATAATGTGGATAAGCTCCTCCTAAGATCTCTCTTCTCCGTGCTCTCTCAGCCTTCCCTCATGTCAGAGATGCTCCAAGCTCTAAATCACCTTCACAGTCCTTCACTGGACTCAGTCCAGTGAGTCCATGCCTCTTTCGTATTGAGGGTCCAAGAACTGGATCCAGCATTTCAGATAAGTCTCACCAGTGCTGAGTAGAGGGGAAGGATCACCTACCCAGCCTACTGGCAATGCTCTTCCTACTGCAGCTCAGGATGCCACTGCCTTTCTTTGTGACAAAGGCACATGTTCACCTTGTTGTCCACCAGGATCTTTTCTAAAAAGCAGCTTTTGAGCCAGTCAGACACCAGCCTACACTGCTGCACGAAACTAAGCTTCACCAGGTGCAGACCTTTGCGTTTCCATTCCACTGAACGGATTTTCCCTGCACTGTGCATTAGAGACAATCCCTCAAACGGCACAAAAAATCTTGATAAAAATAGTGCAGTTTAGCTAGAAGTGAGATTGTTACAAAAATGCATTTTTTATTTTTATGTGGCTTTTTCCTCCTTATGACTTATGTTCAATACTCTTCACTAGCTGAAAGTGAGAAGTAGTAGTGAAGTTACATCAATACCCTAAATTTCCTTCTCAGAATGCCAACGGAGTTTAGAATTCTGGCATGTGACACCAAAGCATGAGATACATATTGAATTTTTTACAGAGATAACAACTGGGAACAGTATTGCTAGAATCTATTAATAAAAAATAATTATTCTCTTTTTAATGAGGAGGGGAAAAAAAAAGCACTCAAATATCTGAGACTGATTTTGCCAGCATGTTTTCGTCAGTTCTGTAGTGAGTTTTGTTCACAAGACATTATCCTACCTCGAACAAAGACATAACCGCTGTACTCTTCATAGTACTCCCCCATTGCCACTCGTAGGGTGTAAAGACCTTCATCTTCCTTGTTTGCATGAGTCAGTGTTAACGAAGCTCGCTCCCCGCTCCACTGCATCTGGACCCATTTGGATGGTGTAATAAGAACACCTAGGAATTAGAGAATTTCATTATGAGAATGAGCTGAATCTATGGAGGAGTAAATTCTGAATACGGAGAATATATTTGAATTGATTGGAAATACACAAGAGACCATTATTATTAGACGACTTTCTGACTTTGAACAAAACCACAGCTAATTCTGCTCTCATGAAATTTTTTTCTTCAATTTCAAAGTGTAACTTCAGAGAGCAACAGGATTTTTTATCAGCTGTTGCACAACATACATGTGCAACTACTTAAGAAATGTCTTGGCATATATATAAATAGTAAAAGCTATATGGACTTTGTAGATGGGCCATATAGCTGCTGGATCTGATTGAAATGCTTCTAATTTAGAATTTTTTAAGAAGAAAAAATTCGTAGAAGGCATTTCCACAGTGCCTTACCAGTTTTCTGTGGTTTCACATCAAAATGCTAAATTTTGAAACAATTTTAGTTGAAAAGAGAAAATATTACTGTTGGAAAAATTGAGAAAGTGATGATCAAATCATAACATTCACATATGATGAAATAAGTAAAGATTTACATGATAGAAGTTTATAGTTCTATTGTCAAATATTCTCACCATTTCTGTACCATTCAATGTCTGGTTTGAAGCGCTTGATATCAGGATTGATGACAACTGTGCAGCCCAGACTCATTGTCTCTCCTTCTCTCCCAAAGGCTACATCAAACTTGTCGACAAAGCTGATTTCAAACCTGGAAGCATAGCCATAAGGGGTAATGGCAACTGTATAAAGGGAAAAAAAATAATCTGGCTGTTTACTTTGTCTTTCCTTTTGTGACAAGAATAGAAAGAAAAAGTACTCAGTGATTATGAATACAGTCTCAGCTAAAGTTTAAATTATAAATAGGAACAATATATATTGTCATCATCTTCAGGGTAATTGCAGTGTTAAATAATCCAAGCCCTTTCTATCAGAAAGAATCAACTATTCCTTTATTCATACAACTCTAGTTCTTACAGATAGTTAATTTTATCAGGGAGAGACTCCTGCAGAATTTCATTTCAGAATTTTCAAAATTTCAGATCTATGTGTTTTATCATCAGGTTTGTTTTACAACTTAAAAAGTCTTCTACTTATGATTAATTTTTTGTTCAAGTCAAGTTGATCTTTAGCTTATATGGTTCTTCTCTTTCCCTTTTTAACTCCTTGCTCTGTCTCAAAGCAGTCATGTGTCCGCTCAGCCTTTATTTTTATAAGATAAATAAACCCTTTGGGGGGCTATTAATATAAAATGAACTCTTCAATCCCCAAGGCATTCAGGTAGTCTGTTTCTATTCAGTATTTGCTCCTGAATCCATCTTTTCTGATGCTGTATGTCCCAGGTTGTGCAGTTTTTCAAACAGAATATCCTATGTGCCTTACACTTGTGCTATACATACATGGTTTCTTTTGAAAACAACTCAGCTGATAAAACCTAAGGCCACATTTGCCTTTTACACAACTGATGGAAGCTGTGATCAGTCTTCCTGTGATCAATGGATATATGCAAATCGTCATCTTTCTTTCCCATAACCAAGTGATAGATCCTAAATTACATTGGAAATGTATAGCATTATATTTTGTAATGTGGTACATAATCTTGTCTCTATTATTTCGGAGCTTTGGCATGTAAATGCCAGCTAGTATGCCTTTGTAGCATCTCTCTGATTCTATTTGTGCTGCAGCAATAAAAGAAAAGTCCAGAAGTGTCATCTGTCAAGCCTTTCCTGGGGTCCCTAGTGCTCTTCATCCACATGGCATACGTGGGTAGATTGTATTGTCATCATAGAAGCATCTATGCAATACTGTAAATAACATGAAAATGCCAGGTTCTCAGGTAAAACAAACTACAATTTTTACCTTCTCATATCCAAAATAGTCAAAATGGGTTCTGGATATTTGATCTTTTCTGTGTATTTTCCCAACTAATGTAATCACATAGGCAGCAGACAAAAATAATTAAATCCTCTACTCTGCTTAGGCACATGCACCCCCTAGCTTTTTTCCCAGGCCATGTTTTACATTTTGCAAAAGATGAAGTGTCTCTCTCGTTGACAGATTTTATTTCACAGCGATGTACAACATTAACAAGATGTTTCTTATATGAGCCAATATACCTAAAAAGCAATGCCATTCCCCTGCTGGTGAGGCATCTGAAATTGTAGGGCTCAGGACCTTTATAAATCAGACCTGCTTCCTTTTAAAATAATGTTACTAAATATTCTGCTTAATCATGTGTCATGATGTCACAACTATAAATGGAAGTGTCAAACAAACATATTGTAACTTACATGGAGACATGGAAAGATTTCCAGCATGCAAAAGACTTGCATCAACTTCTCCTTTGTACCCTACATGGAAAAAGACAAATCCAGTCACTACCACCAAGAGGTAAAGGCTCTCTGAGCCTCAAAACCAAAACTGGTAATATGCATCTTAACAAAAAGAACTTGAAGGAAATATTTTGCAACCTACTCTTTACCACGAGGGAAGCATAAACTGAAACTTCTCCTTTAACATTCATAGCAGAGGCCCTATACTGGGCAGTGTCGTCAAATTCACATCTGAAATTATAGAAATGATTAGGCAGAGCACACATTTACTCCTTCTTATAGCCTCTCCTATGTTTTAGATTAAGACAACTCTCATAAATCTGGGTAGAAGCTGTAAAGTAAAAGCTTGGGAGACAGACACGCTGGACGCTGGATTGATTGCAACCATTAAGTTTTTTCAACTGTTAAAACCCAGGGTTTGAAATAAATGTCTCTTTTCAAATATCACTTACATATTTGCAATTGAGAATACAGCACAAGCAGGGCAAACTATGTGATAATATTTATCTCTAATTTACTGTCTCCTAATAGAGTAAAGGGAGTGTGCAAGCTGTAGAAATGGTAGATTTCGTAAAATATTTTCAAAGGGCCCCTAGCAGTATATAAATTGTCAAATCTAGATTGTTGCTAGGTCTCATATTGTCAATGTTTTTAGTGAAAAGTAACTGCAAAAATTTCCCATTTGGAGGATGAGTACTGTTAAAGATCTTCCTTGTGTATAAGTGAGGACATCTCGGTTCTGTTCCTCATTTCAGTAAGAGCTATGAACTTTGCTGTTTTTGAAAAACAGGTAACTCACGTATTTTTACCCTTAGCTGAATTTTTTTTCATGTTTAACTGCACTCATCAAGCAGACAAGTGGGAAAAATAATCACAAATGTCCCACATGTTTCTGACTCAGCCATAAAGAGGATATCCAGGTAACTCAGGTAAATTACATATCCTCCATTGAGGTAAACCAGAACTTCTTCAACCTTTAGGAGACAGCATTCGCCTCAGCTGATATTTCTGATACCATCTTACATGCCCAAGAGATATGTTCACATTTTGCAGGTCTCAATCCATAGCGATGTTTCAGCATAAGGTGTTTGTTAAATTATCTTGTATTGCCTTACGTGGTAATCTCCAGTGAGTGCAGTCCATATCGGCTTTCAATGATATACTTGCCAGGGTGAGCCTGTACATCAATGGGCACGTTGTTTTTGTACCTATGGAGAAGTAAAGAAAGAGTATGTCACAAAGAGAAGGGTATAATTATATACTTTAAAAATGGAAGTGCTTGATATTTGAAATAGAACATCAGTTTCTGCATGGGAAGACTACTTCGGAAGTGTAGCCTCTGGTTTTGTTTTCCAATTAAAAGGAGAAAATAGTCTTGAGTGAGATGAAAATCAGTTTACGTTACCATGAATTTCATGTTATTACTTGTAAAGGAAAGGAGAATTCACGAGCAACACCTCAGAGTTTTGTAAATTGCAAACAACGAAAATTCTGTAGCATTCTTACTTACTAGGTATTACATTTTGTTTGGTTTGCATATTTGATCTTCTTTTAAAGCCTCCATATTTACAAAAATGTCAGCTAAAAAGTTAGCTTTTTTTTTTTTGCTTGCATAGCTAACGTAACAGAAGTCCTGATGGGGTTAGGCTGGAATACAGTATGAGTGTTTTCTGGTTCAGGATGGAAAAGTTTACTGTTCAAAATTCCCAATAAATAATTTGAAGGAATGAATTAATCAGTACTGATCAGTAGTGAGCTGGTACTGCTAATTTCAGAATTTATATCAACAGCTTAAGACTCTCTCTGTGAGAATTCTCTGTGGTTCATGGTAAGTTCTTCCTCACCATTTGTTGCAAAAAATGTTGCCCATTCTGGACAATACATGGGGTAATCAGGTAAATGTTTGAGTGAATCCCATCTTAAGCAAGTAAGTATTCCACTGGTAATATGGAATAAACTGTCTAATAAATTACACACTGAATTGTATTCAGTACATTTGGGATTTATTTAAGGTCTATAAAGAAAAAATGTTTCCTAGCAGAGTGCCCTATTTTAGCTTTCCCTGTTCTCCATAGGGTACATATATGAAGAAAGTGGAACAATAAATGGTGATAGATAAAAGTATCTTCATCTCTTACTTTGACGTAGCTTAAATAAATCTTTCTCCTCATAAAAGATAACCAGATAAAGAGCTTTGCTTCTTTATTTCAGATTTTAAATTTTAAATCTCTCATGACTTTCAGTCAGAAAAGGGAATTGGTCTGATATCAGTGGCTTGTCCCACTTCACCAAACAAATCAGTAATTAGCAATTTTATTTTTCCAAGAATATTATTAGTTTATCTCAAGGTGAAGCTATATCTGCAACAAATCTGAAAATTGTCTTTCAGCACTGTCAGTGTTATGAAATAAAGAGTATTTCCCTGGCTAGAAATATTTAGGCACAGTAATATATTGGGATTTTTTCAAGTGCAGAAGTCAGCAAGGAACGTAAACCCTGATGATTTTTATCCCGATCTTCTTCTCAGCAAAGTGTCTATGAAAAGGGACTCAATGCAGGGCAATACTCTCTATTCTGTACATCAACCAGTTGCAGAGATGCCTGACCTCAGTACAGATCTCCTACTCTATTATCCTGGCTTAGACGAAGAATAATATATGGGTTCAGCAAGAGTAATCCATTCCCCACCACTCTTCACTTCATTTGTGAGGTGGTGCCCCCCTGAGACTGATCTGCCTGGGAACACCTGGGAGCCTTTACATTCCATCTAGTGTGTCAAATAGTTTAGAAAATAGAATAGTGCCATCAGTTCCTAATATTTTCCAGGGAATATGAAATCCTGGAAAACAGGACTTGACTCCAAAATCTCTTTAATTTTTCTCCAAAGGGCTGGGCAACGCTTGGATCCTATTGGCAGCGAAGTTGTTTGGTAGCAAGGGGTACTGTGCAGAAATTAGCTTTAACTGGTCATACCAGCAGCAAGAAGACTTTCCCTTCTTTTTCTTCATTATCAAGTTAGTAAAAAATAATTGTTTCAATTTTGGCTTATTTATATTCATCTATGGGAAGAATGGGGCTCATATGTTAGAAGGACCTCTTGTTATTTCTGGAAACGTGAATTCCAGAATAGCCAGGTCATTAGCTAATGTTGTACTGCAGCCTCCCACTGTCATTAGGCATTGATAGTTTACACTTTCTGCTGCTGGTTTCAAATGTCCTGGGTTTTCCATATGCTTTTTTTTTTCCAAGGGAGTCAGAACAGCTGCATCAGGCAGTAAGATTTTCTTTAGAGAAAGTTCATGAAGCTTTATAGTTTTTAGGCAGAACATGAAAAGGTCTTCTTTGCTTATACAAAGAACGACTATTTAGAATACTGGACTGACATTTTGTTAGAAATGCTGAATGAAAGCTGACAGATCCAGATCAGCACTTTTCCATATCTCAGAGCAAAGACACCTGCTGAAACGGATGTGAGCTCTTTTTTTCCATTAGTAGCCTGTGGCAAACTGAAATCCCTTTGGATTTGTAAAACGTATTAATTTCAACCATCCACATTTAGCACTCCGATGAAAGGCTGGTTCACAGTGAGAGCACAGGCAGACAGCTGAAGGCTTGGTTTAACCGTGTCAGGTTTTGGGAATAAGGGGAATCTCAACCAAAGTGAAAATGACCCAGCTCTCCTGTTCATGGGTAGGATTCAGATTACAGAGCTGGATTACAGCCATGAGCATAGCTGACCATTTCTTATGTCCAGCTGACCAGATCCCAAGGGTTTGTCTGGAATCCTCTTCAGGAGGAATGTCAACACAGGACACTCGCATCCTTACATGACAGGAAAAATGTCTCCATGCAGAACCTGGCTGTTGGTCATCAGAGTCCATGGAGAGAGATCAAGTGACTTTGTGGATATCAACTCTGGCCTATTAATGTACCTCTCAGTAGCATTTTTTGTCAAACTCTGAGATTAAAGTTTTTAAGACTTAAATAAATGCAGAGTCCCTTAAGCAATTCAAGTAGCAAACGCAAAATATGAGTATTATGTAACATCATGACATAGTAGATGTTTTCTGTTGTCTCCACAAATACAAGTTCCGTAGGACCTACTCCTATTAATGCTGAATACAGGCTTAATGTTTGTTAATTTTAAAAACACATGCATACATTTTATACACAAATTCTTGAAGAGTTTTTTTATCTAAATAATGAACATCATATCTCATTTTATGTCTGAAAAAAAAGTTATTACTTATTATCCTAACAACTTGACGATATATATGTACCATGAAAGAGGTAAGAAAGATCAGCTGAACAGATACTGAGACAATAAAACTTCACAAGTCACTGTTAATCAACCTAAATTCAATTCTAGTCAGGGTAAACTTTAACCCAAAAGTCAAATTAGACCTTCAGCTATGACTAAGGAAGGTATTTTTGGTTTATTACAGCAAAGATTTAGTACAAAGACCATTCAAGTGAATAGAAAGTTTCGAATAGCTTTCAGAATGTTTGGATGGTTCCAGTTCTATCTGAAGTCTTTGATTTCAAAAACGATGATGTGCCTGCTATGAACACATCATCATCATTGAGATTTCAGTTTCATAGAGATTCAGTACTACAGCTGCTCAGTAGCCAAGGAGCTTGCTCTTGACCGAAGCCTGCTTTAACGCTTCAGGGACATTAACATCATTTGTAGACTAAACAGAAGTATTTGGAAAACATTCTTAAAGACAGTACGATAAATTAAACTGCTATTTTTCCTTCATCATTGGACAGAAAGAATATCTTTGATATCTCTACCAAATAAAGGAAAAAATCTATGTACTCCTAGTGCTGTTATGCAAAGTACTATTTTGTCTTTTAATATTTTGCTCTCTTTTTGTACAAGGTAACTTGAAAGGTGTTTGACAGGCCTGTCACTAGTACCCGACTTTTTTTTATTAAACTTATACTTTTCCAGAAAAATGATCAGATTCACTGAGATGACCTCAGCTATTGGTTATCTGGTGACTTTCAGTGCCAGAGATACAAACTTACCAGGTAACACGGGGTGCCGGCCAGCCAGCCACAGAACAACGAAATACGACATTTTCCTTTTCCCAGATAGTGTGGGAACGAGGCTCAATGATAAACTCAGGAGCATGTAAGAGTTTATCTTGATTCAACTTTTTATGGAATGCCTGAGTCTCTTCTAGCTGGAAAAGAAACATTTTATTATAAACTTGACTATAAAACTTGATTATAACAGCAGTTGGAAGTGCAAATTATTAATACACACCAAAAAAAAGCAAAAACCCCTGTATTTTTTATTTAACATTTCAGACAGACATACTTAATGTATTTATCTCACCTTGACACAGCAAACAAAGTTTTCGTTTTCCAAAAGTTCTGCTTCCACGATAGCTTGGAAGATTTGATTTTACTGGGTTTTTTTCCTTAAAACTATTCTAAGTAGAATAATTTTCCACATTTAATTACTTATTTATTATTTTAAGTACGTGAAATGGGCCTGAAACAGATCTCTTCTATACTTTTGCTCTAAAGCAAGATTGTGTATCCTAGATCATCTTTGACAGACCTACTCTCAAACCTTTCCTCATGATGGGATCTTTCCCAGGATAACTAATATGCTGTAAATCTTGCTTTCTGCAAACTAAATGATTTCTTTTCTGCCCTAACTTTCACCTATCTGGAGAATTAAAATTCCTGTATTGAGATTAATAAAAGAAGACAGATTTCATAATCCTCTCAGTCTTTTATAAACTGGACGATATCTCTTTTCCTTGGAATTTTTTCTCGATTCTGGACAGGTTCTATTTGTCCTCAACATTCATCAAAGAGTCACTACTCATTATCATAGGTCCAACAGACTCCAACACAATTAAATAACTGCCCTTTATGTGTTAGTGATAATACTCTAGAATGGCATTTATTTTTGTACGACTGACATTAAATTTCTCTCAGGTCCTGAAGTACTTCTACCTAGCCAGGCATTCCTCATTTGTTTGATCTTTTCCTTCTATATGTAGTAATTTCCATTGGTTGTTGTAAAATTTCGCCTTCACTGTTTCTCAATTTTTGAGATGACTTTGAATTTTTATCTTGTCCTTCGAAGTGTTTACACCCTTTCCAACCTTATGTCATGAGGATATTTTAGAAATATATCGCAAATTCTTCTGCTCAAAATAGTAATAAATTTGCTAAATAAAACATATTTGAACTTGATATGTTCTGCCAGTCTGGTCATAACATATTTATAAGTATGCTTTGAATATTATTTTTTAAAAAGCAGACAATAATGCATACAATTAGAGATTCAGTTCCAGATGTTCCTCCATAATTTACACATAATTTACCACAATTCACCCTAATGCTGCCCTAATTTACACTCTGTAATTAGAACTCTGAGGTGAACACCATGGACAAGCTTGTTCTGAGGCTGTAAAGTTCAGAAATTACTAATCCACCTACTTATGGGCAAGATACATATATTGACAGCTTTATTCTCTGCCCAGCAGCTGCCCCATCATCTGGGTGAACGATGCTGTGCCATTTAACCAAGTGTGGGCATGACCAAAAAGCATACCCTGGTCCTCCACTCTGTCCTTTTCTCCCAGCACAACAGAAGTGTGCCTGGTGCCTATCTCAGGCACAGTGCCTCTTTTGTTATCCATCTGACACCCAGATAACAAGACTTGTAAGGAATTCAAAAGATTTCCATTGAAAATACTTGGAGGCTTTTACTACTGTTATTGCAATTGCCTGTGGAGTAAATCAGGCCCTGGTGTGCTAAGCACTTTACAAACACCAAACAAAAAAGACCCACACTGTTTGCAAGCCTAGATGTTCATTTCTACTCTTTTACCGTTTTTTTCATGGCCACACGTTCAGCAGACTCCCGGATCACTACTTTCCTTGATTTTTTTTCATGATGCTCCTCTTCAGAAGTTGACTTGGCCACCTTGCTGACACTAACTCCTTCACCTGTGGCAAAAAGGTTCCTCTTGGCAACATATGCAGCACTTTCTTTAATTCTCTCTTCTTCAGTGTCTGTGATCCCACTGATATTCACTTCTCTGAAAGAATTTTTAAAAAACAGAATCCCATTAGAAAATGATGAGAATATATTTCCTTTGTACTTTCTATCAAATTAACCACCCACAGTGGCCAACGCTCTTTTGTAACATATTTCTGCTACTACAGTCTCATATGTATTCAAAGCAGAAACATGGAAGGGTTCTGCAAAAAGACTATTTCACTATCTAAAGACATAGCCATTTTCAGCACCTCTTCGTATAACTATATCACACACATTTTCAGTTTAACCATTATCCTGCTGTGGTTTTGTATTTCCATCACCATAAAGAGTAGGGTAAGGCACACCCACAGATCTTTAGTTATTGATTTATGGCTGCAGCATTCATAACAACACTACCAAAGGGGCAGGAGACAACTGAAGCTGTATAACAATATCCTCACTTGTTTATACAAAACCCCAACATAACTGTATATAACAAAAAGTTCTCCTTGTTTGTAGAAAAGTCAGTCTTGTAATGCTTTCAAGAAGGTGATTAAGGATTTTCTTGAAGCCTGCTCCTCAGACTTTTTACAGGGGTGAGACACAAAGAACAGTTACTCTCAACGGGTCTGGTCCTGTTTCCCCACTCATATGTGGATGTACCATTGCAGCCATATTGTTGTGATATCATCAGGACATTATAGCTGCTATAGTAGTGCATATACAATGAGAGTTCCTTGACTTAAGAGGAAGCATTAATATCCTTCTACTGAATTTAGTTGTTTTAAGGTGACATTAGATGACACACTGAAAACAGGTTCTGTTTAAGTTCTTATTAAGTGCCATCTTGCAAACACTATAGAGACAGCAGCCTCGGTTTCCAGAATGCACTCAAGCACAGCCTCTCTATTTTATCGTAAAATGCTTACTACTCCTACAAAGCAAAAATATTAGGAAGAATGATTTTTTTCTGTTTTCTTTTAGATTGCCAGTATTATGCACTTGAAAGCACATCTCAGTACTCAAGAAAATTTGGATTTAAGCTCACAATTAACTGTCCAGCCCCTTAGCTATGAAGTCAGTTTGGTGAGATGCAAAACAGCCAAGCAGTCGAATTTGCTGTAAACTTAATAACATTTAAAAATTGCTGACAAGACTAAAAACCTTACTTAACAGCACAGAGCTTTGACCTATGTCAAGCTCAGCTTCCTGTGTTTCGGTCTGCATTAAGAAGATGATCCTTAAAGAATCAGTGAAATGATAGATTCCCTTCAAGTAGGCACATCAGCTGCCCCTAAAACTATAATCTGAAGCTACAGTTATATATGGCCAAGATGTTTTAAAACAATTTTTAAAAATCAGTTTAATCAATATGAATATAACTATCTACATTCAGTTTAAATGAATCCATGGCATTTTTCTTCAAAGGCAAACTGATATTATTTCCTCCCTAATTACAGTAGTTAGGATCTCAGCAACTTCACGGTATGGACTGATTCCTCAAGGCATTGAACATCTTCTGGGAGCTGATGAATATCCTCAGACTAATATAGGACTCATCCTAGTCAACAGCAGTTGTGGTTCCCAGGTGTTTTTGATCAACAGTATTAAATATTTAGATTTTCTGATAATTTCTTCCTGTTATAATCTTCCCAGATCAAAGAGAAATGTGCTTCCTGAAATGATGAATGTACTAAGACAGCATATGGTAGTATTTAAGAATTAATTCATCAATCATGTCTCAGGGGTTTTAGTAGAAAACACTTTTCAAGCAGACATAACAAGATCAAACTTCCATTTTGTGGCACACACAAAATATAATTTTAAGGGTATTTGCCATCTACAGTCCTTTGGCATGGACTTATTAGTGGTTGCAAATAGTTCCACAAGCCACACTCAATATTTTTAGCACCTATGGCATTAAATCAAGCTCTGAGTGTTTTATTGCCTAGAATGCTGCCTGGCTGTCCGTAATTTTGTTTTGCAAGGATTAGCCCAAGTGTTTAAGAGCAACAGTTGTAAAAGTGAATAATCTGAGCAAAGGAGTTTTTTACAGCAGAACGTGAAGGTTCTGAAATAGAACTAAATAATGGAAATGGTGACACATCGCTGAAGGTCATCCAGCAGCATGGGCAAGAGCTCCAATGAACCCACAGAGAGCTGACCTTTATAAATAACTATTCCTTTTTAACAGCTATCTGCCCATGGGAAACAACACATCAATTTCACAGGGGAATTTGGGAATGACATATAACATGCACATGGTTCAGCGGCCTTCAGCTGTTATCTTTCAAACAAGAATAAATATCTGACAGAAATGTAGCACGCAACTTCCACAATCTTGGCATGTGGCCATGAGCATGATGACAACAGAAAAAAGCCTAAACCTGATACCATTTCATGCCATGTTGAGTTGGGCACCCTAAAAATCTCTTTTTAACATTTATTTTAAAAGTAATCAAACAAACTTTTTGGGTCATTTCAGTGGCAGAAAAGCACACACAGCTTTCTGAATTACCATGTACAAAAAAGTAAGATTGATATCAACAACATGAAGAAGAAGAATAGTAACAATTATATAAGAATCTGACAGTATCTTTTAATGTAGGATCCCAAACTACTGCACAGACACAAATAAATGAAGTTACACACTATCACATTGAGTTAGATAGATAGATGCATTAAGAAAAAAAAATAAAATAAAATGAAAGTATTTCTTAAGATTTGTTAAGATGTTAACATGATGTGCTAAGATCACAGGGGCCTGTAAAAAAGCAAAGTACTAATTATAAATTGTGTTTTTCAACTATTGTCCAACACTGTAAATTTTACCTTTGTAGACTTAAGATACAGTAAAAAGAGGGGATATTTGTGCTTGAGGACATGGGAGGATGAGGAATCTACTGCTACATAGGTATAAGCACCGTGTGACGTGCAAAAGTAATGAGAAGCCTTGAGAATATGGAGAACATGTTATTACAAGTTTTGTTTAGACTATCACATAACTATTTATGTATTTCTATCACAAAAGATACAGAGGAAACTCCAGAGCAATTTTTTTAAAAGGCAACGGTGTGTTTCTTAATGTTGGTTGGATCAAAAAGCAGTGAATCCAATGCAGGAATATACAGCGGATGAGACAAAAATTACTCCGAGATAGTGGGAGAGAGTTAATAAAACCAAAACTGCTGGTCTCATCACAAAAGCATCATAAATGCTCCGAAGGCCAGAGCAATAATATCTTCCACTGACAAGCTGGAACTCAGTTTCATACAAAACCACAAGTTTGGATACAAAGCAAAAGCGCCATTGGGTGTTTATGGGTTTCCCTTTCCCCATCCACGACGTGGGGGAGCCCAGCTCTAGTTCCTTCTCCGTCTGAAGAACCATTTCCGACGTCTTGTGGGACGGGGAAGGGGAACTCCAGAAACAGGGTTTTTCAGGCCCCGAGCCTGGAGGGGAGAGGTGCCCTCCCCTTCCCCCACCACCCACGTGGCTCCATGGCAGGCACAGAGACAGCACACCGGCGTGGAGAGGAGGCAAGAGAGAGTTTATTGTTGGGAAGGGGTTTATAAGGCTTTTAGGAGGGTCAAAGGGGACCAATCACAAGTTCAGGGTCACACAAAAGAAACCATCAGGTAAAGGGTCAACAGCCAATAGGAAGGGGTTAAACAAAGGACCAATGGGACGCCTCAGGATACCTTTCCCAGGACACTCCTGCATGGGAGATAACAGTTGCTGTGGGGGGTATTGGGAAGAAGAAACACGTGTTTGCAAAGGGACCACAAAGAGCCATTTTAAAACATGTTTAAACAAGTTTCTCATCAGATTCACTGCCACAGGTGTTGACTAAGCAGTAGACAGAAAAGCACGGGCTCCCAGAAACAGCTTGGAAGGGTCCCATGAAAAATTCTGCTGTGCAGAGGAAAGACAAGTTGTAGGGAGGTTTCTGTTCAACCGCAAATAGGCAAAAAATTTTTCTCCTGGCCTCTAAGCAGGAACCAGTTTTCCACACCACACCCCAGTATCTATTAATCTGAAAAAGTGACTATGCTGGAAGTGTTGGACATACCTACTAAAATCACTATGCCATACCCCAAAAAGGGCAGGGGATCCTCCTTGCTCATGTTGGTTCTGGCTTCCACATAAAGTTCACATTTAGCTTTACTGAGAACACTACCGCAGTAAGATGTATTACATCAGCAGTAACCATACAAGAAATACCACCAATACGTGAGATCAGTATGAATAATTACAATGGATTTGAGAGGGTGTTTGGTTTCATTCCAGGTTTTCCCTTTGCCAGGACAAGACATTAGCACATTGTTTTGTTGTTTCTATGTTTAATGCTTGGTAAGAGACATTTGATTACAGAGCAAGTCTTCAAAACAAAGGAATAAGCTAAATAATGTGGACAACATGCTTGTCAAGTTCCCAATAAGTAGGGTTATAATTATATTTTCATTTCATAGAAAGTGGCCCTGACAACATGTTCAAAACACAGTCCTGACACGTAGGTTCATTTGTCCTGGCTCTGGATGATCAATGTCTGATTTTCTACCAGTCAGTTGACTTCTCTTTATCTTTTTATCACTCACGTGAAGTGCAAACTATCACCATGAGATCCATGAGTGTAAAAATAGATTAAAGGATTAGTTATTTTATAATTTGTTAATAAAATGTCAGAAATAATATACAAAACAAAACATACCGTCCTGTGAATATGGGCACTGAATAGTCCATGGCTTCATTCTCTTTGTCCTCAGATATCAAATTCTGTTTTGCTCTCTTTGCTTTGGGACTCATCTTATAGGATTGATCTTCAATCATTAAATTGGAGTTTTTCAGTCTGAAATAAAAATTATATTGTTAAATTGAGGGAAAAAACTGTTAAGAAGAACTCCAAAATACAATTAAAGTACTAAAATATGTTGCTGTCTTACTTTATAAGCAAGAGTTTATAAATTTTTATAGTCATAGCTTCAAGAGTTATTAAACACATAACCAAATGTACTTTTAACAAACTCATCATTACAAACATACCACTGATGCCCCTTGGTATTAAATCTAATAGAGAAAATAAACAATATACCTGATAGAAATGTACATTTAATAGCTCTTGGTTTGGGGTTTGGAGAGTTCATATATCCAGTTTTGATAGGTCCTGAAGTCACTGAGATTACTGAGTAATTCTGAAGAATGCATCTGAACTCATAACCTCTACATTTCCAAAATTTACAGTCCTGAAATTGTCTGGTTCTGAAACAAAATGGTGGTGTGCAAATATATCCAAAGTAATTATGCATTTAAATTTCTCTGCAGAAATTGTACGGCAGAGTCACCAGTGTTGCCATTTCCACTGCTCTCCCAAACCACTCCAATCCAGTAGAAGTGAAGAGCTGAGTGAAGTAGCACCATTTAACATAACACAGAGAAATGGAGAATGAGTGGAAAGGAAGAAGAGTAAATTAGAGGGAAGGCTGCCCCCCTCGCCAGCCTGGGCGGGATTCTGAGGACCACGAAGCATATTTGAGGCAATCATTTTAGGTTCATTTTTGACATGGTTGCAACTTGTGTTAGCGAAGCTCCAAACACTTCATTCTCCTTTCCCAAAGCAACACATATCTAACTCCCAGATCTATGGAATATGCTAATTAGTTGTCAGCCTTTTATAAATCCCCAAAGTTTATTCATCTCTGTTGCAACATCACCACATTGATGGTCCAGACATTTTTCTGCACAGCATAAGCTCACCACTTACATGTTCAGATACAGGAGCAGAATTAAGGCACAGAGTTTCTCAGAAAGGCTCGTTATCCCAGCCACGTACCACTATCAGGGATTGTCTTTCCTCCCTTACCCTGGATATCTTACACAGTATGCTGTACACATATAATCAAAACTCATGCTAGCACTGGGTCCCTGAGAATGTTACACATGCCTAATGTAGCATTACAGATATTATATCCTTGGGCTAATGTTTTCCTTAGGCTGTATCCCTGCAAAAGTACCAAGATTCAGAGGTGTCTCCAACACAATAAAAGTGCTTAATTTCCCAAATATGTAGTAATAATCTATTCATTGAGATTGTGTGTAAGATCACACTGGTCCAGTTTCATTCTCCCGTCTTTATTTCCTTTGTTTCTTTGTGCCCATCCTTTTGCTCAGACTGAGTTCTCTCCCTACACAGTCCCTGCTAAATCAGTCTCCCATTCTCTAGTTCTCTTAATGTCTTTCCTAATGTAATTTTTTATCCTTCTCCATCTAGTTCCTTGCCTTAACGTCACATCCCCTCCCACATCTCCTTTCCAGCCCTCATCTTTTTGCCCTGCCACTTCCAGCACTGTCAGCAAGAGTTTCCTTTCCTTTAGTTCCCATCTCATCAGGTCCAACTGTATTCAGCTTGCCTGGCATTGCAATGAGGCAGCTCCTCTCCTCTGTGTTCCCAACTGTCAAAAAAAGCTTGATACAGGGGGTAAAAGCAACCACACACTGATTCTCCTTCCTTCCTCCTCTTCCTGTATCCTGGTTTCCATGTAAAGAAAAGCACAGCCAGTGAGGGCCTGTGGTACACACTACAGGACTGGGGCCAAGGCTTTTCCACGTTAGGCACCAATGAGTCAGCCAAGGCACAGATCACGTCTACAGTAGAGAGATGTTGTGGGGTCTGACACCAGGCACTGGTGGAAGGGTGTCCAAGAGAGGCAGATCCAGCTCTAGGGACAGAAATCCATGCAGAAAACACTTGGGCACAGTCCAGAGAGAGTACTGTAAAAAGGATTTTGTGAAGCAGGATATGCAATGGCCTCACTCCTGGATTGGACAATGATGTGGTACAATCACTAGGGCAAACCACAAATGTACTGGGAGAACTCATCATCAAATAAGTGATGTGAAACATCAAAGGCAAACTACTTCCATTATTTTTCATAAGTGACCTATAGTCTGTAAGGAGCTGCAGTTCTTTACTTAGCAGATGACTTTTGTTCCTGTCCTATTTTAAAATGAGACAAACCTGGAATTTTGACACTGACTGCCATCAGATTTCCTCAGGGCTTTAGGCTGGACCTTTTGGAAGGCTACTTGATTCCTGGTTGTTTCTAGATCAAGAAGGAGAATGGTACTATTTTAACTTTAGTTAAAATGTCAAGAAGTTTCTATTTTCATAAAAGTAGTTGAAAAATGCGGTAAAACTTTCAGCTCAGGTATTTACAGCACTGTTAAATCCAGACTAGTACTTTGTTCCTAAAGGAGAGTTTGGTCTCGCTGACAGTTTAGTTTTCATATACAGTCCAGATTATGCACTTTTGTAGGGAATTAATGGGGGGCATACCATCACTCCCATCACTCCCTGCTGGCATTATGTTGATGCAATTCCTATATGATAGTGGGGATTTCCTATCTTTCACTTACAACACTCTAAAATTATTTGAAAAGGAAAGAATAAATTCCTATAGGCTGTCTTTGTTTGACAGTTGTATTTTTTACTTAAACACTCCAAGTGTTTGAAGTTGAATATCTCACCTTCATTTTTTCTGCCTTCCACATCTCACTTTACAAAAATATCCCCTGAATCCTTCAGATTAATGCCAGAGATCTTTATCATAATGAAACCTGAGAAACAGAAACAGAACTGGGACTTTTACTGAGGTATGATGACTAGGATAAAAACAGCATACATGCACAGCTGATTGCCACTCACTTCTGAGTTTGCTAAACAATGTCTCTTCATTGAGGAACTTTTGCTGCAGCCACCTGATTATTTTCTAGGTTATTACTCCTGGATCCTTCATACTGTGGCATCCCTTGGTCAGTTCTTGTGTGTATGTTCTTGGGAACAGGAAATCACCTTTCTAGATGTCTTTTCCTCTCTTCTTCTTTCCCTGGAAGTGGCAGCTGAAGCAAGAGTTGTTGTGCTGTCTCCTAAGAGCAATACTTTGGAGTGGTACAGGAGAGAGAGCACTCAGCTATCCAAAGTGCATATAATAATTGTGAGCTGAATAATGGATCCATGTGGATCCTCTAATTATCTGCTATTCTCAGATTAATAACACAACACTCTAATCAATTTCCTTCAGTCATTTGCTCTTCCAGAAAGTTGATCTGGACTAAGGAAGACATTGCTGAGAAGTGTTCCATTGAATATTGCTGGTGGTGCTTTTAGACCGGTTTCCAGTTCCTGGTCAAGAATGGGTAAAAAGAAAGTTAATGGAGAGTAAAATCCCTTGATAAAACCTTTTGGTTTCAAGTAAAGACCTAGGGACATCCTGAGCCAGAGGTTGCATCCTGGCTGTAACAGTGAGCTTACAATTTTGTATATGAAAGTGGCACTTTCTTTTGAACCTGTTTTTATCTGCCACTTTATAATCTCTTCTGTGCTTACATGCCACACTGGGTGAAAAATTTTCTTTCTTTACTCTCTGCACATCTATCACATCACTCAATAACATCACTTGCACACGTTCATCTCTTTTCCAAGGTAAGAGCCCCAGGGTCTTACCTTTCCCCAACAGAAAGCACTCCACACCTCCTCCTACCCTCTTTGCAGATATCTGATCCTTTTCTAGTTTCAGACTGTACATTTTGAGATGAGATGATCAGAACTGCACTTGGTATTTCAACTACCATCATACCTTGGATTAAAACACTGGCACAATATGCTTTCTGGTTTATTTTCGCTTTCTTTCACAGTTCTTCCTAAATCTCTAATTGCTCCATGACCACACCAGAGCACCCAGCTGGTGTTTTCAGAGACCTTCAGAGTAACTCTAAAATCTTCTTTAGAATTGCACTGCATAAGCCATGAGCTGAGATAAATAAATTTGAAGCAGCAGAAAATGTTTCTCCTTTCCAAATCCTGTCATTTGCTTTTGATCAGGCAGAGCTATAGGAAGGTTAGTAGAAATGCATATTCAAATGGAGCTCTTTAGATAGGAAAACAGATTAAATGCTATTCTATCATGAGGTTTATTTCCCTGTTTACCTTTTGTGTTATTACTATTTCCTACTGTACAACACAAAACCCAAATCCTGTCTACAACCATTATTTAGGTGGCCCAAAGGAGGACTCTGCTTTCTTGAACCAGATTCTAAAATCTTGCCCTTTATTTTAAAATGTTCCAACCTTTTACCTGATATGTGGAACAGAATCTCCCTGGAGGAGAAGGAGCAGGGTATCAGCGTTCTCTAGTTTCATACAGAGGAACAGTACCATGACCTTTTAACATCTTTCAGCCTCATTTGATATGCCTAGCTAGCATATGTATATTTATTTCCAGGTCAGGTACTATCTGTATTGCCTTATCAAGGTTGGTGGTTCAAGCCTACTGTTCTCATTTCTTGGTGTTTTTTCAGCATGTTAAAATAGCAATGCCAGCATTTTTCTACTTTCTCAGTAGAGTCACTGAGTTGTAAATGCTAAATTCATGTTCTGCAGAGATGCAAAAAACAGATGCTATTAGCTTTTCCCCCCTAGTCCAACAGAGAAACTAAAGACAACAACATTATGCAGGGCTTCTGAAACTCCCAAACAGAGGTTTTGTTTTGATTTCTTATTCTCAGACAGAGATTATATTATCACTGTCCTTGTTTCTGTGCATGAAGAGACAGAGTTCCCTCCCTGCACAAAGAGAGTCTGCACCCAGCGAAGGTAGAAATTGTCTGCCAGAATGCTCCCAGAGCATGCTGCCAGAATGTGTTCTGGGAGCAGGGCACAACACCCTATTCCTTAGTTATTTCAGTCCTGCATGAAAAGGCACCTGTAAGCTCTTTTACACCACTACAAAATCATGTCCTCAGCATACTTTTGTTACATCTCTCTCTCATTTTATTCCAACAGCATAAAGAAATGGCGGCATGTCTGTACCAGCTGTAGCTGCTGGATGAGGTCCATTAGCCAAGAGGCATTTTCCAGGTTGTCTTTCTAGCAGATACTTCTTTCCTAATACTCTGTGTTTTAATTTACTCACTTTACAGAGGAGATAGTGGATTGACAAACCCAGTTACAGGAAGGAAAAAAAAATAGGATTTTCTGAGAAGAGCTCTTTAAAGGTAGCCTTTAAAAATGAGAGATGTGCTCCAGTAGCTATATTAATTTTAAGTTGTTGACAGATTTGTCACAAGTCCAGGCAATATTGCTGGCAATAATCATTCTGTTCCCTAACACAGCTTCCACAACAATTTTATTTGAAGGGGAATTGTTTCCACATAGCAGGTCTCATTAAAATAAATTCCATGCTTGACTATGACGTCTGGAAGCTGCCTTCTTAACCCTCACCTATAATAAACCAAAGGATGAGCAGTGCCAAGATCATGGTCCTCTCATGTTTCTGAAAGTGTATTATTTACCCAGCCCTGTCATGATCCTGGTTACAATATTGCTCAGAAGAACATTTACTCTCACTGTCTGGCAGTCTAATTAATTGTAAGTTAGTATGGCATCTCTCCACTGTCTGGTTGGTTTACTTGAATTACACCACATCTTCTTTGCTGTTTTATTTGACCTGCAAAATACATGCAAACGTCTGAGCCACACCAGTAAATTCTGTTTTCCCTCTAAGCAAGTGTTTGGCCCTTTTGGTGGTAGATAATCTGTCTGTGACACAATGGGATTTTCTGATGTTGCTAGACAGAAAAATAACACATGGAAAAGCAGTGAAAGATCGAGCAAAGGCAGATGACTGAGCTTCCCAAAAAAGAGGTAAACGAGTTTAATCCAGAAATCCTGTTTGACAGGCCTGTAGTGCTATAAGCAGCTTTTGCAGATCTGACTCAAAGCTTCTCAGAAACACATGGAGGATGGAGCGTTGCTGTTGAAGGTTTTCCCACAGGAGCCAACCTGCCCATGCTGGCATCCCCGGAGGACTGGATAGGGAAGAAGATGAGTGGCCACAACATCGGATTAAGCAAGAGAGCTGCCACCCCTCACCTGCATAGATGTTGCCCACACCTCAGGGGAAGCAGTACACTCCCATTCTCCTGCCTCTGCTGAAGCCAAAGAAGCAGTGTGTAGCTACAAGCAGTCCTGGGAGCTGGTGAGGAGGGCTGGGTGTGAAGGGGCAATCTTTACACAGTGAGAGGCACTTTCTTATAGGAGCCAAGGGTTTTGCAGTTTTGCAAACTGTAATCAGCAAAGCTGCAAGATTGCATACTTGCTCTTGCTTTTGCCAGTTTTCATTTTTGTCCTTTTACTTCTTCAAGTTGTCATGGTGTGAAGAAGACTTGAAATGTGGGGGAGGAGAGTCTACTTGCACACGGAGATTTTTTGGTCCTCACGAGAAAGCAAGCTGTGGCTCCTTCAAGATGTCTATGTCCATGCTCTGGGCATGTTTTCCACTCAAGTGGGACCTCAACGTCAGAGAACTGGGTCCAGATCAAGGTCTTGCAGGTTATCTAGTCCCTAGTCCTTCTCCACTATTTTCCCTGTGATAAAATCCTCACATAGCACAATCTGCACATCAACACTGTTGCTTCATGAACACTCTTCTGTACGGTGACTACAGAAAAGGATGCAACTTAGATTTTGCAAAACTACTAAAGTATAGCAGAGGCTACTTTATATCAAAATAAGAAGTGACCTGAATAAAAGCTTAGTATTTGAATTTTCCTGTTGGGCTTGTTGGTGTTTATCCACAAAACTGTATCCATTATACATAAGTGTATATTTGACATTACTATCTAGTGATACTCAATAATCAATTGTTAGCTGAAAAATTTTGCCTGGATTTGGATTCATGTGTCTATTCTTGTTTCAAATGAACATCACTTGAGGTCATTTAGATATTTATATTCAAGGCCCCTTCTACTTCTTAAAAATTGAAAAAATTTGAAGACCCATTTCCTTTTTATTGTTTTCTTTTTTTTTTCCTGCATCATTACTTTCATAGAGGTGAAAACAGAAAGTTTTTCATTTGCCCAATTTATTTTAGTAAAACTTTTTGTTTCCATGTTACCTCTTGAAGTGTTTTAGGCCATCTGGGGAAGACAGCACAAACTTGGAAAGAGTTACTTCAAATTGGCACTACATTTAACTGTAGAGTCACATTGTTTGTTCCACTTTACCCCTTGCAAATTGCAGAAAAATGGGCTGCAAAAACAAAGTAAATACTAACATAAAGGCGATATTAACCATAAAACCATATTAAATATTGAGATTTTCATTCAGAAACATATCCTCTCATACGTTAATTAAGTTTTGTACAAGAGAGATTTGAATCACAGGTGTCTAATCTCTAGAGCCCTCATCTTACATAGCAGCATTGTGTTTCTCAAGCCTCCAACACAATGACAGGACCACAGAAAAGAAAAAGAAGTTACAGCTGAGACATTCTTACCTCTGATTACCAGGATAGCATATGAAACTACTGGCAAGTTTTGTACTATGGAGTACTATATGTGCAAATATACTATTTTAAACCAAAAGCTATTATCTTGAACAAAACCTAAGGAAACCTGGAAATGTTGCAAGTTCTCTCCCGATCAAGCAATTTCATTTCTTTTAATGTTACTTTGCTGACATTAGAGTTCTTCTTATTAAAAATATACAGTTTCAGAAGACACTCATATGACAACTGAAGTGCTTGTAACTGGGACTGAGAAACAGCTTTTTTGAATAATAATTTTTTACGACTTCAAGTAATGTTCCTATTTTTTATGGGAATCTTTTCTATAACAAGAAGGAGACTTTGGGTTAGGGACAGCAACAGAGCACAGACATAACTGCATCACTGAAGAAATTTGGGATATTTTGCCCTACGCAACTCTCTTTGGAAGCATAACTCTCAGTCTCAGCACCTCCAGTTTGCTTCCCTTCACCAGCAGATTATAAATGAGGTTCTCACTGCTTCACTAAGTGGTTAATTATCTGCACAAGTGAAATTGTTTCAACAGCAAAAACTGGATATTACCCAGTCTGAGACAGTCAGCTGTAGAATCATAGAATCATTAGGACTCTAAGATCATCAAGTCCAACCATTAACCCAGCATTGCCAAGCACACCACTAAACCATGTCCCTAAGTGCCAGCACCACATGTTTTTTGAACATTTCCAAGGATGATGATTCCACTACTTCCCTGGGCAGTCTGGTTGACAAGTCTTGATCAGTTCTTCTAACGATACTCTAAATTTTGTATTAATATAACAGCAAGCAGATGTTTTGGGCTATAATTTGTTGATCATTTCCTTTGTTGCTAACAGCTGTTCTAATCTTACTTTAATACTCTCCTAATTTCTGTAAATCTCTGAGATATATGCATACAAATAATATAAGGCTACTATATAAAAAATGTTCTGCTAATGTAATTGCTTAAGCAATATTTATAATCTTAAATAAGCAGAAAAACATGGCAGCTAAGCATAGCTGCTCTTCTCATGCAAGATGGACACTTCAGGATATTCCTGCTTTGGAAATAGTATGCCTCAACCAATATACAATGTGTAAATTTCAATTTCTTGAATCAGTCAGCATAAAAGTGAAATCGTTAGGGCAAAGAAGAATTAATGATATATGGACAGGTCAGCTCAAACTTGCATGAACAGCTTTGAGTCCTTTTACTGCTTCATCCTGGTCAGGTAAGAGACAGCTTCAACCCAAAAGCTGTCTCAACTCTTCATATTAAATTCAGCTGTTCTAATATGGCTAAACAACTTGGAAGGAGAGGTGTCTCATACCTAATCATTTTGGAACATGAATATGTCATTATTCAGCCACACCAGCATTGCCAGTGCTCTTATTATACCAGTCCAACCATCACACATGAATTAGTCCAACAAACTAAGCTGATCACAGTCCTTGCCATTCCCAAAGCCAAACGAAAGACATCACACCAGGAAAACGCATTAACATTGAGTTACAGGGACAATTTATGTGGAAGAGGAGTAGAGTTTGCCATTGATTTCAATGGGAGTTGGTTGGACATTTTTGTACTGGAACACTGTTTCAAAGATGGATCTACTTACCCTAAACTGTAGGCTTCAGATCCCAGCCTGTAGGCTGCAGCCAGCTTGTTGATGGATTCAGATGCATGGCTGTAGGCAGCTGAGCTCCTGCTGAGGGATTCGGAGTCAAGACTGTAGGCAGCAGATCTTTTGCTTTGTGCAGCAGAGTGATCATAGGCTGTGGATCCATAGCTGTAGGCTGCCGACTCCAGGTCGTAGGCTGAGGAGCCATGACTGTATGTTGCTGAGGAGTCGAGGCTGAAGCCTGCTGCAGAGGCATGGCGATAGGCTGCAGAGCCCCTGGCATAAGCTGTGGATCCTTGAGCATAGACAGCAGCTTTACTCTTTGTTTCCTTTTGGTACTGGCTTACAGTGGATGACAGTGCTTTATGGCGGTACGCACGGTCATAGTGCTCGTGGTGTCTTTGGTAGAAAGGTAAAGACATCATGGGTGTCTGCTAATTTTGCTTTTCACTGCACACTCCGGATGTTAATAAACAGGATAGTGTCTGAAAAAGAACAGATCAAACATGAGGACTATTGTCAAGGAAACTCCTGAGTAGCATACAAAGAATGTGTAACTTCGTACGAACTAACACGGTTTGTAAAATCAACTGCAATGAATTCAGGGTTATCTTTTTATGAGGTGACCAACTTTCAGATAGATTCATCTTTAAATTTCAAGATGCTCATATATCATCCATCATGACCAGAAACCTTTACACTAATATGTCCCTTCATTTGTAGTTGGCCTTCCTGTTACTGCCAACTATTCAAGTTTTACGTGCTTAACTTCTCCACTCATTACTGCAAACTAATGAAACTCTGTGTGCCTGGTTTCTTCAGAGATAGTGTAAATAATTTTGTTCAATTACAATAGAGTAATAAATTATTTTAAAGTTGTGAGCAATTCCAACAAGGTTACATAGGCTGAAATAAAAATATATGAACATTTCATTATTTTAATCCAATTTTCAGATTCAATTTAATATTCCATTTAGTGTTTTAACAATGAATAAAAACATTAAGATTGAGAAGGCTGTCAGTTTTCCTGTAAACGTGCATATTACATTGCTTTTTTTGTATGTAATACTAGCGTTCAATTTAAAAGGGCTTATCATACCTTTACAGTTTAATCAGGGATACAATCTATATGCAGTGGGTAAAATAATATCGTGCTCCTTAATCCAAATGAACCCTTTTTTTAACCTAGAATGTCGTGTTCAAGATTGTCAAGAAACTTCCTCCATAAAATAGCCCCATCTAAATTTCAGTTTGCACAGTCATCAGTGGATTGTCTTGCAGTTACTTGTACTAGGAAATTTGATCAGGTGAGAGGTAGTTCCCCTCTCAAAATGGGATGAAGGTTGAGTGCAGAAAGGATTTCCCTTGTTTGTTTATTTTTAAGCTGTCAATTCAGACTCTATTTTGCATTTGTTTTATTTTGCTGTTGTTAAAACTGACTTTTTCTTATTTGACATGCAAGCTTGCCTCTACTAATCCACATGATAACCTTTATGTCTCTTCTCTTTAGGCTTACAACATGTCTAGGAGTATCCCTGAAAAGATACCTGATTATTAATAGAGATGAGCTACAATGAGGAATGTTTAGAACGATTTTAAAAAGATCCAAAAACAATGGTGAGAGGTGTTTGTTATTGGGTGTTTAAATATCAATCGCAACAATAAGAGACTTGTTCTGCTTCTTTTTTAATTCATCCTAATAAAAAAAAAATCTAATTTTTTTACATAAAATACACTTACAGAACTGGAGAGCAACCATGGCTTCATGAAAATCAAGATATTTGAGTGGGCCTGTCCTGTGCAGGGCCAGGAGCTGGACTTTTATGATCCTTATGGGTGCCTTGCAGCTCAGAATATTTTGTGATTCTGTGGGGTTTTTTCCCTATGGTTTTTATGCTTCCTATATTTCAGTCCTTGTCTTTTTCTTTAGTATTTGGTTCTGACAGCAAGTCAAGAAACTGCAAACTATTTTCTTTAATAACTGATAAGGTACTCACCCTAACCAAGATAAATTATGAAAAATCAAAACCAAAAAAACCCAAGCAACCAGTCAAAAAACAACAAAGAGGAAAACTTGTAGGGTCTCTCAAGGGAGATGTTCTTTGTAGGATAACAGAGTAGATAATTTGTTTGCAGAAGGTCAACAAGTGAGAAACTCATTTCAGAAGTCTTTATGTAAAAGAAATTGATGATATCCTCATCACAGTGAAAGAGTGACTTCAAGGAGACCAGTTTATGCATTTCCTTTATATTTATCTAAGGAATAGGGAGGAATGGGAAAGTGTTAACTCATTGTTCTCTATGGTAAAAAATGATGTTCCTCTTTAATTCCCTTATTCCTCATGCTATCTATTTTTTCATGTCAGTCTAAAAGAACACAATTATTCTGTCTAGTATCATTGTGTCTAATACTTGTCAATAGTTTGTGTTGCTATTTATTTCACTTTGTTAACTACCAGTAGAATATAATTTCTCTTATTTTTCCTAGTTTCAGAAGATTTATTTTTCTTCATTTTTCTTCATTGCTTTCTCTCCCAGATCTGGCGAGCTAGGTTTAGGATTTGCAAGTCGTGGTGATCTCTGCTGAGCAATGTTAAGGCGTATGGATTAGTATTGTCTTGCAGGCTGAAAGGGAAACGAACATGAGAACATCCTGTTTTCCTTATGCAGAGTACCACAGTTGTCTCCTTTTGTCTTCACCAACTTTATCTGCAGCATTGGCTGGATTCATCACACATACAATAGGCACAATGCTAAAGCCATTCAGTCCTGTTGCTCAGGGATTCCCACAAACCTTTCAGGCTTCGAAGTAAGGAAGGTGATCTAAAACCACAAAGCTCTGCATTTGTTGCCCTTTAAGAAGTTAAATGAGGCACTTCATCTACATCTTATCAAAAGAACAGGCTAACACGTACAAAGGAAACCTTTTTCTTTCAAACTCATAAGGTCTGGACTTCACTGTCCTAAGGATTAAGAGTCTATGATAGGAATAAGAACTAAGGCAGTAAGGCAGGAGCTGAGCACAGTCATCTTTCCTGGTTCAAATCAAAGATCGACACTGACTCACATTTTATAAGAGGAAACTCCTTTCATAGGTATTTTATCACACTATGAGTAATGTTTTATATTTCTTCTGAAACATCAAGAATTGCTCATAGGTCAGAATAAGTTGGTTACACTAGTCTGATCAGAGTGACACTATCAGAGATGACAAAAACTCAGACCCTTCTAAGAACTTTGCTCCTATTTGGAGCACTGTGTGATTATCAGATTGACTCTCATCTCTCAAGTTTTATAAAATCCATGCTACCTACACCCACTTTGACTGTGTCCATTAACCAGGCCCCTTCAGTGTGACGGTAACACTTCCTTTCAAGATCTGTGTAGCATTTCATATCTGCAGAGCACTGCCTACAAATTTTAGTGGCCATAGGTGAATATGCAGTTTTTGGAGCTACATGTTAGCAGCTATTCAATTGAATTTTTAAAATGACTACTGAGCAGAGAGACAGTTCTGTACTTGTCCATAGGTCGTAGCAACACACTAAAGGAAGTGATTTTACTTGTCTTAACCTACTGCACTGTTTGCCAGTCTATGTAATTCTTTAAGGATCTACTCCACAAATCAGTGAAATAATGAAATAGATTAAAAAAAAAAAACAACTCTGCTAAGAAGGAAAAAAAAAAAAGATAAATTTTCCTTCAGCTCAGTCAATGGCTTTAAAATCACAAGACATCCTATGCAACTAGAAAATATTTAGGTTATTTACACATTTTGTAAACCCAAAGGAGGTTACATGACAAACTCCTCCTGTATCTCAGTAAGCCATGCTTCATTTGAGAGTACTGTGACAGTATACAATAATAGCTGAGTGATAATAAAAAAGCTTTTGCACTACTTTGGTTTTTTTCACAGCTGAATCCTCAGATGTTTTCAGTTCATATCCACAAGTCCCTCAAATAACTGCTGAGCTTAGAAGAATAAAGGGAGCTCGGCATTACAGATTCAGATTAAAAATAATTGAACACATAAAGCTTTCTGGCATAAAGAAACACTTACCAGGACCCAAATGAATGGCAGCAAATGAAATAGCTCTCAAGTGGTGAATAGCACAAAAATACAGCAACAATGAAGCCAGCAAAGAAAGAGGTAGTTAGGATGAGGGGTAAGGACTAGACTTCAAGGTCCAGAACAAAAATAATGCCTGCAGTCAGTGGAATGTCAGAGCCCCAGTCCATACCTTTTATGGCCAGGGGGATGCTATAAATATAACATCGAAGAGGGAGAGAGACAGAGACAGATACCGATACCCTGTACTATCTCTGTGCAAAGACATGATGACAGCAGCTTCAAACTGAGAGTTCTCCCTTTAAAGTATCTTCACTAAATTCTGTATAGAAACAGCATTCCAATTCAAAATTATTTCTAGGATCTTGTTTCCTTACTTAAATCAGATTTAGGAGAACAAAAAAAAATATTGTGTCATGAGTCAGAAACTAAAGAAGACCAGTCCCTGTATTGACCTTGCCATGGTAAAAGAATGTGAATATTTTATGGGTTCCATTTTTTTTTTAATGCCGAGTCAAGGTATATGTAATACAGATATTTCTGTTTAATGACAATCTAGTAAGACTTGGCAAAGCCATACCGTGTGTTACAATTCAATAAATATGTATTTTTGTTCTGTTGACAAAGTGTTACTTTTTTATTGTCTTTTTTAAGATAAAATACTACATTAAGAACATGACCTCATGAGGCATTTAAGTAGATATAAACAATGCATCTCTAAGATCCAACTTTTTGTTTCTAAATTAAACCGTGTTACCTCTAGGAATAACTAATAGGCTTGTCTTCTTTCACAGAATCAAAGAACATGCCGAGTTGGAAGGGACCCACAAGGACCATCAAGTCCAGCTCCCAGCCCTGAACAGGACCATCCCCAAGAGTCACACCATGTGTCCAAGAGCACAGAAATGTGCAATCAATGTCCCTGAATATTACATCAGAACAATTTCTATCACCTGAGATCTAATAGGTGGAATGCACTGTGACATCACTGTAAATACATATTTTGCTCTACACTGTAAATTTAGCTTTCAATAAAAGTGATTAGTCCATTTTATTTTGTGCATTTGCATTGACAGAAATATTAACCCTCTCAGTTCTGTTATAACCACTTTCCATCACTCTCGCCATGCAGCACAACTGAGAACTTTCCAGATCCTCCTCCCCTGCTGGGGTCATCCCCCTTATGGGTGTAACAATAAGGTCTGGATGAGGCCAGCAGGTCCCAGGCTTTTCTCTACGATGGTTCACCAGTATCTTCTTCCTCACCTCATTGCCTTGATTCTACCTGAAATCCCTTCATTGTCCCCGCTGGCTACTTGTTCCCTGTGGAGCTGCTGCTTCCTGCCTGATGCTGCACTATGGAGTAAGTTCACAATCCTCTTCATCTCCCACACTGGGAGCCGCTCAGCTACACTCAGTGTGTGGGCTTTTGGTCGTGGCTCCTGAGGACAGAAAGTATGGCCAGCAAGAAGTTGTACAGTCATAGGAACTGTATTATGGCTCAGGAAACTGGCCAAACCTGCAATAGGCAGAATGAAAAATGGGAACGCTAACAAAAGCTTTTCTTCCCCCAGAGCGCTGTGCCAATGGCAGTGCCACTGAGCTGTATATTCTGGGCTATAATGTATACCTTTCATTAGAGAAGATAGGGGCTTCAGTGGATGGACTCCTGGATTCTATTACAAATTCCTGATCCACTCCTTCACAGTGTATCATCTCTACTGACACCTTAGAAATCTTAATGACATGCAAATTGCTTTAAGAATTCAGAAAGATGTAGGGAAATGAAAACAATTAAACATCTTGTTTCTCTGCTCTCATTGCAGTACAATCTGTGTATCTCACAGGTGGGGGATAAAAATCTAAACATTTTCAGTGTTTTTATGGGTATATCAAGTCCAATACAGTTTCAAATTCCGTGCTGCCTCTGTTTATTCTGTACATAAAATGGAGATACAGTGTTAACAGCAAAATCTTTTGTATTCTTTTATTATTTTGGCACTTAAATTTACACATATTTATATCTAGCTTTAATGAGATAATTTCCACAGCTAATTTCAAATCACTTAACCTCTATTTGAATATCAAAGTACATATTTCAAACCTCTTGGAGCTCTGCAAGTCTCAGAATCTCTGCAGCACTGAGCATCCACATGTATTTAGTCACATTGTTCTTGGGAGAGAGACTCTTGGGTAATGTTAGTTCTGTCTTCTCCTAATTAGAATTGCATAGTGCCAAAGACTTGTTTGTTTTTCTGAATGGGAAAGCTGAAATATTAATTTAGAACCTGACATGGCGGAAAAAAATAGCTTTCTAGACTTTCCACTGAAGTTATGAGAGCTACAGCATCCTGTAGCTGTGGGCATGTGTCAAATTCCACAGTATCCCATTCCATCTCTTTTACTTAAGTAGAGTCTTAAATAAAACTAGCAAAACACTTTCGGGAGCAAAAGGGTTTTGAGCATGTGTGTTGTCTTCTGAAATTTGTTTTCAAACTTGGGTCCAATTTTCTGAATCAATTCCCAAAAAATTCATTTTTCTCCAGAAAAAAAAAAAAATCACTTTAGGAAAATGTGCTATTCTCCATCATACCCTAACTTGCCATCTTCATAACCCACTGAAGACAAGGGAAGTCTGTGTTCTCTTACCCTCACCCATGAGAAGGTACTAATCTCCAGGTAAAAGTCAGTCTCCGTTTCTGTTTGTTCTCTGCATCACTCTCAGTCATGTATTTCACAGGGAGTCAAACTTTAACAGAAGGGACTAGGAGCAGCTTACAGCAGCTTGAGTGTCTGGCCTCAGACAGGACTCAAGGTCCTCCTTGAATGAAGGACCAAGTACAAGACCACTGTCTCCTTGATATGGATAGAAATTACTTTTGGAGTTTCCTATCAGAGAGTTTCTCCTCACTGACGTGGAGGCTGGGTTGGATGATGAGGTGGACACTGCCTTTTCCTGCACTGTCAGCCTATGGTTCAAGCCCTCACATTTTTGCTGTCCATGAAAATAAAGGTTAAATAAAAAAAGGTATTTCTCAAATTATGTGTGAAATGAAGCGAAACTAGTGCAAGTGTTTCACTAGAAGTGCTGAGCATCATTGATTGTTTTGCATTGGGTGGTGCTGGTCCGTTATTATTGCAGTTAAAAAGGCACTCAGACTCTATAAGGTGTTAGTCAAAATGTAATGTATTAGCAATAATACTGTAAGAAGAAAGCAGTACAATCTTACATCCCCTTTTGTGCTGGGAACCCCAAGCAGTGTAGCATCCAACAGAAGGCTCCGGGGACACGTTATAAGAGCCACCCAGCGGGTCTACAAGAGGGCTGGAGAGGAACTTTTACCAGGACATGCAGTGATAGGACAAGGGGGAATGGCTTTAAATTGAAAGAGGATAGGTTTAGATCAGATATTAGGAAGAAATTCTTTACTGTGAAGGTGGTGAGGCACTGGAACAAGTTGTCCAGAGAAGCTGTGGATGTCTCATCCCTGGAAGTGTTCAAGGCCAGGTGTGGCAGAAACAAGTTATATAGGGACCATTTTATTGTGCAAAGCAGAGGCTGTAGCACTGCTGAGTGCACAGCCTGGCCTGTTCTGCATAATTAGCTTCTCATCTGCTATATTTTTCATTTAGTGCTTCAGTCATTTGAAATCAATGTTGAAAACAAATCATTGTCCAGTTGAGCTAAAAATCATTCTACTAAAAATCTTTGTACTGTTTCACACCAGCTACTTTGAATCTTTTCCACGCTTTGTCACTACTCAGTCTCTGTATGTAAACTGCACAAAGGTTTTATCTGTGCTTGTAAATTTGACAGGCATATGTAATACAGATTTATTCAGAATATGCAAATTGATAAGGGAAAACATTCTCTTGCTCTCTTTTTTTCCCTGACTCTGATGATAATTGCTGTTGCTTTGCATAAATCACAGCAGAGCTGTGGGAGCTGGAGAGATACAAGATTCAAGCTTCCTGTCTGAAGTCATTTGTCAAAAATCTTCCACGTGCTGATGAGCTTTCAAAAGAATTAAGACACTGTATCTCATATCTTCAGTTGGTTTATGTTTTAAATATTACTTTATTTAATTTTTATTTATAAGCCTGGATTTTCCATCAGTTCTTATTTTCTTGTGTCAAAACTTTTCTAGTAGTACCTGTTATGGACATCTCAGCTAAGCTGTAATTCCTTATATATTTTAAATTGAATCCCTTTCCATTTGAAATGGGTGGGAGGTTTTTTATCCATGTTATGAATTTTTTTAAAAAAAAATTCTGAATGTTGCCCCACAAAGAATTATTTTCTTGCCATAATGAAAAAGAGGCAGGAGGATTGCAAATAAAAATTAAATTTATTTTAAATAAATAGTCCTGTCTTCAAAGTCATCAAAGATCAGTCTAGCAGATGAAGAATTTCATATGGAATCTTAACAAAACCCCATCTGCAATATAATGGTTTGCAGAAGGAAAAACTGCTTTCCTCCGTGCCTGTGGATCCTCTTCTTGCAGCCACTGGATTTTCTGAAGTACTTAGTGAATATGAACTGTACAAACTCTTCTGGATGCTCTCATAGATGAGTAATTGTCAAGCATTGCTTGCAGGCTGAGACAAAATCATTCTCCAGATTAAAAAAAATGAACCATGAGAATGTGATTAACTTCTTGTTCTTTTCTGGTTTCCAAGGAAAAAATTCACCCAATGTCTGTGGCATAACGCCCTCATTTTGCTAGTCTGTTTGGTAATTAGGTACTGCTCTCTTTACCAAACCACAGGAATCTGGGAAATTTTCCCAAGCTGTAACCATCACAGCTACATGGTATCCATGGCATAAAAATCAGAAGTCTTCGGTTCATATTTCTTCTCTTTTATAGAACTTTTTGTCTTGTTTTTCTGTGTTCTTCCTTTCCTTTTTTCTCTTTTTCCTCTTTTTCCCATGAACTTTTTGGTCTTCACAGGATGTTAGCATTGCTTGACTGCACAAAACAATGATTTCTAAATTTTCCTTACACCATAGAGAATTACTGCTTAAAACAATGAAACACCAGCAGAATTTCTAAATCTAGCTGTACTTCAGTTGTGATTTATAGTCACACTGCTCTCTAATGAGCCTGAATTGTGTGCAGCAGCATAGGACCAGCCTTCTAAACTACTCTGGTTAGCATGTCTGAAGTAAAATAAAAGAGTGGTTATTAATTTTATTGGATTGCAGTTATGCACTTGGAACAATTTTCAGTTGCCAAGAAAGTAATTACTGAGCTTAAGCAGAGAAAATTCCTGTTGGAAAAAAATTAAGCCTATGTGTAAGACTTTAGAAATTGGTCATATATTTTCATGAGATAGGATTGCTGGTGACAGGCAGAGGACAAGCATCCCATAATTTTACTGTCACCTCTCTATTTGCTATTATTTCTGCCTAATAAGCCTTATGTTTGCAGAAATTTGCATACTGCTATATATCTCCATTTTCATACTGCTAGTTCAGCTAACAGTTTCTAGTAATTACTATCAACAGACAGTACAGTGCATTTAAAAGGTAATTTGGAACTACAATGAGAATCACAAAAATCACAAAATAATTCAGGTTGGAAAGGGCCTAGGTGGTCCCTTGTTGAACCTCCAGCCCGAAGCAGGGTCAGCTGTGAGATTGTTCACAGCTTCGTTGAGTTGGGTCTTGAAAACTTCAGAGATGAGACTGCACAACTGCCCTGAGCAAACTGTGCTAGCCCTTGACTACTTTAACAGCTGAGAGACAGGAGCATCATCCATAGATCCTCACAAATTTGGGGGTTCTCCTCCAGAATCATAGTTTGACTCTTTGTTTGCATTTTTAAGAAACTGTAACATGTTTCTGGCTCTAAGGTCTGGTGCTGGAACTCATCCAGATATCCCAATGCAGGTTGTCAGTACTCTGAAAGTTGTGCAACAGTAACAACAGACCATTTGGAGGTCTGATGACAGATTTGTTTTAAAAGTCTCTGCAGTTTAAACAGTGCTGTATTTTACTATTCTCATTACTGGTTCAGAACTGTTAGCATCAAAATCAGCCCCAGAGCCGGTAGTTTATCAATGTCAAAAAGCAAAGCAATTTTGCTTTGTTGCGCAACTTTCCAGTGTCTAACTGTGATTGCAAAGCTTTCCTTCAATTCAAGGGCTGATTTTTGACAGCTGATTTAAACGGTACTTTAACATTGCAACCTACTTGCCCCGTTTGCCATCTCCCATCCCATGTCCCTATCTTTTGCTTTCCAAACTTTGCCTTATACTGGAAAATCGGGGGCAGAGCTTAAATCGTTGGACTGGGAGCATTTGGAGAGATGCAGCTGGACAAAACTTCTGACGAGAACAGATTACCCTGCAGTCAGTTGGGTGCTGACACTAAAGGGAAGATGTTTCCTAAAAAGTCAAACCTTGACATCTGAATGATCTCTGGACATAGCTGAAGAAAGGATTGGTGTTGCATTGCTGAAGGCTCACAACATTTAACATTAGCAAGCATATAATGTCCAGGAACATGACTCAGTTTTCAGCTACATGTTCAAATAAAGGATGTGGACCTGAGAAGAAGGAAATCATGTTTCCATAGGTTATGAAAGAGCTGTATGCAAATCCATAGAAGCTGAAGTGGAGCAGTTTAATGACCCATATGAAGGAAGATTAACTTCTTCATGCTGGACAATGGCAAGGGAAAGCCATTCATAACAGCTGTCAATGTTAGAGACAAGCAATCTGTATTTGCCTTATTTAACACTGAAAGCACTGAGCTGTACAGATATTGAAGGCTGTGAGAACGTGGAGCTGTGGTAACAATAGGCATTTTAAAATTTGAATCAGCTCTCTGAAACTGCTGAATTACATTAATTTTCAGAGCATTGCATCTCCAAATTATGTGTATAACTAATAGATCAGTATTCTGAATGTAAACTCAGACTAGCTAAACAACCACAATTATTTGCATAGATCAGTGAAAACTGCTGAAAGCAATATTGATATTCACAATATCTAGCAAACATGGCAATGTTCTTTTAGTTTTTCTTTTCAAGTGTCAGATACAAGCATAATATCATTTCACTGAAAATTATTTTAAAGTAATGAGCAAACAGAAACCAGCTGTGCAATTCACAAAGCTGTTTGGTTTCAGTCCCTTCCCAGCACAAGTTCTTAAAACAAGCTTGTAATGTCAAACTGAATTTGGAATTGAAATAATTTTGCTTAAGAAAAGTGATTATCTGGGAAAAACACACCTTGAGAATCCCAAAACACTTTGAGGAAGAAAGACTATACATTTGGGCATTACTATTCAAGATGTAGCACTCAGGGAGTTTGTGAACAGCACTCACTGGGTGAACTGCACATACACTCAATTAATAGCCATCTTTTAATAACAGTGGACTTAGAGCTCATGGGAAATTAAAGATTCATTCATCATTGTCCCAACTTGGACAGGCAGATGGAGGGCTGACAAATCTGAACAGTTTCAGGGAACGGCATTGGCACTAGTCTGAGCACAGTGGGGTTATACTTTCCCTGCCTTTTTTACACTGTGATCTCCATCTTTTCAGTCTGCCCATGGAGGTGGAGTAACACGAAGATTCAATATAAGAACTAAATAAATATGTGCAAGACTGAACAGAGATTATAGTACTGGAAATGTGTTTCAGACTCTAGTCATCTAAGTCAAATTTCCAAACATTAAAATCCTGAGGCATAATTGCCTCTGTATTTTCTTTTGTAATTGGCCTCTCCTTTCCGTGTAGCACAACTGAATGGAGATCTGTTTCCAAAGCACATTTGCAAATTATTTAGCATTTAAAGCTTTTGACTCACAATCAATTTGCTGCTGCATCCTTATGTCTTATTCTGAAAATGGTTTCTCTCAGAGTTTGCTCAGTAGAGCAGGTACCACGCCTACGTAATGCCAGTACTGACTTTGCTGATCAAGGAAGATGTTGCAACCTAATTCTCCGCAATAACTGAAAGTCTGGTGATCCTATTTTGCTGGGGTTTCTCCCGCTCATCTAGTGCTACATGGGCAGTGTGGCAGCCATTTGAAACCTGGGATCTGGTACTAATAATTCTGCTCTTTTGTCACAGAATATCTTTGGTTCTAGAGTCCTCAAATACAAATAATTCTGTGATTAATAGTAGCTGCTCCAGTTTAAGAAGATGCAGTGATACCAGCATCTAAGGTTTTATCTTTCCACAAGTCTCTGAATTATTCTAATAAATGTATTATAAAAATCATTGTCAGCATATGTCCTTACTACCTGATGTCACTGTTGCTGGTAGCAAACCAACGACAGAGCAGAAAAGTCTCTTTTGCTCAGGTATTTTCTGCTTCTGAACTGCTTATAAGCATGGTTCCTTCAGCATTCATTCCCCGTGTGTTGAACTGGGCTAGATGAGTTATTTAGAGAACTACACACAGAGGGCTGTACTTTTTATGGGTAGGCATACACAGTACATTATCCTAAAATGCCTACAATCATAATGGCAATACAATCTCTTTATCACAAGAGGTGCTACTCTGCATGGCCTATAACACTGCTAACCCCAATGGAAATGATTCCTAATCTTTACCAAGAGAAATATAGTGCAAGGGAGACAGCCTCCAAAATTATCATCTCTTTGGACACATATTCTTTGGACTAATTAGAAACATTCCTATAGATAACAGCATAATCTTTGTAGGAATAATTAGAACAGCGATATGGATCCACAATACTCAAAGTTATTTGATAAAGTTAAAAGCATATGGAGCCTGTAGCTCATGTGATTCACTGTTTTATAAAGCTGATACCAATCCAAGGACTAAATGTGCACAGCGGAAAATATGAGACTTATCTTTGTTTACTATTTATAGTGACATGCAAAAACAGAGGGGAAGCATTTGTCAGCTAGATGGGTCTTATTTTCTACGAGATGGCCCAAACTTGAGCACATCTGATGACCATTTATAATCTCCTGGCAGTTCATTGAAGTTAATCCACATTTCTTTTGCAAAAAAAGAGATTTATTCAAACATTACTTTTCCTCTGGCCAAAGCCCAACGAAAATTAAAATTATCTACATGGGAGAGATCAAATTGAATAGTTCAAGCATATTTTCACATTCTGTCATTTTATGAATTGAAATTTTAGGTTACTTAGCTTGCAGAGGCTGAACTTCTTGAAAGTTTCAGATTCCAATGGGATTTTGTAAAGAAACGTTTGTGATAAATCAATACTGGGGGAAAATGGTGATATTTTGGAACCAGAAACATATCAACCTAAAAGATTTTTGCCAGCATTTTATCGTATTTATCTATATATGACAAAGAAACAATTTTCATCAAGCCAGTCAGAGACACCTTGACATTTTTAATACATGTATTTGTCATTACTTCTGGAGGTCTGAAAGTGTCATTAGAATAAAATACACAGTGGACATTTTTACAGCTGATATCAGATTTCCCTCATTTTGCCTGCATTAAAAAAAATGTTTTCGTATTGAGTGTGCCACAGTACTTTACATTTCCCATCCATGAAAAAGTCCTGCATTTTGGGTTTCAGAGTGAAAGGGTGTGTGTTGCTCCGACAGCCCTGATGGGCAGACAGCTGAATCCTCAGCCCACAGCTGTAAGCACGTCTGAGAACAATCCTGAAAAAGCTGTTAGTAGCTTCCTGAAGCAGGGCTGATTTTCTGCTTACCCACCTGCATCTGTGTAAATTCTCACTCTTTCGTTCCAGCTCTCTAGGGACTGTTACACTAGCTGGCAGACTAAATAGAGAGGGAATATGCCCCTTCCCTCTGCTAATGCCAGCAGGGACTCACGACCAAGTGCAGCTGCGTAATGACTGCTAGAGGGTCAACAGCAGCTGCTGATCACTTCCAGAAATTCCTGGTGGAGCAATTATTTTTTTTCTTTCTGCTGGGTTGCTAATGAAGAGGGGAAGAAGTCTGCCCTCTGGAAAAACTCAAGTGAGCAGCATCTGGCCTTGTTCATTGGCTTCCTGTTCTAAATTCAACCCAGATTCAGAGGAAGGTTTTCAAACCTCAGTCGAGTGGTGGGTCAGCTCTGGCTCATCACACTCACACAGGTGCATGTGCTGAAAACAAGGAGACTAATTTTTTTATACAAACTGAAAACATATTTACTATGGGTGTTGATTGCTATGATGCTGTACCTGTTATTACATCTTTAACTGTGACTGCAATACCGTAAACCAAAATGTTTTCCATCCCAGAAAAAAATATTTGAGCTTTCTGTAAAATGATCACACTGATTCCCAGCCTGTACCAAAACCAGAGAGACAGGGTTTCATCATAGGGGAAACTTTGATGTCAAGTTTCATAAAGCTTTAACAGCTGTGATACACACAGCTCACAGGAAAGCTTCTGGAGCAATCAGTGCTCAAAGACACTTCTCTTAAGTTTCTGGTGATTGGGGAAGAGAGATTAACAGCAGTGAAGAAGAGCAAAGAGGGGCTACTATAGCAAGGTAGACCCTCACTTTGTAAAATGTCCAGCAATTTCCCTCACTAAAGGCAGGCACATGCTTGCTCCAGGCTCTGCTGCAGGGTCCTCAGCACAGGAGAGACATGGACATGTTGGAACAGGTTCAGAGGACTTGAGAAAATAATCAGAGGGCAGGAGCACTCCTCCAGTGAAGACAGGCTGAGAGAGTTGGGGCCGTTCAGCCTAGAGAAGACAAGGCTCTGAGGAGATCTATAGCAGTACCTAAAGGGGAGAGCTGGAGAGGAAATTTTTACCAGGGCATGTAGTGACAGGACAAGGGGGAATAGCTTCAAACTGAAAGCGGGTAGGTAGTAGGAAGACGCTAAATATTAGGAAGAAATTCTTTCTTGTGAGGGTGGTGAGGCACTGGAGTAGTTTGCCCAGAGAAATTGTGGATGCTCCATCTCTGGAAGTGTTTAAGGCCAGGCTAGACAAGGCTTGGAGCAACCTGGTCTAGTGGGAGGTGCCCCTTCCTATGGCAGGAAGGTTGGAACTAGATGACTAACTTTAAAGGTACCTTCCAACCCAAATCATTCTATAATTCAATAATTCTATTATATGATTTGCAGAGTTCAGGAGTGCCACAAATATCACCCTGGAGCCCACGGCGCTTGTTTAGTCTTTCCCCTTCCTTCTCCAGCCCACAGCAGGATTGAGCCCCACATAGATTTAATGTCATTTTACAGCATTCTCCCTCTCCTGGCCATGGCAGTACCGTCCCTGGCCTGTCTTTCGGATCCTATCCAAATACGGAGCTCCCCTTGCTGGCGACAGCCGGTACGGGACCGGCTACCGGCTCCGAGTGCCTTGAAGCGACACAAGCGCGTCCAGGTCAAAGTGGGAATTCCGAAATCTAGGGGAGTAAATCAACCTGCGAGGCTGCGAGCTGCGAGGCTCCGGTGAGGGTTTCTAGCGCCAGGGTGAGGAGAGAGCTGGCGGGGGGATGGACCCTCAGCCCGCCGTGCGGCCCCGAGCGTGCAGCCTCCCTGCCCCAGGGTTTGCGAGTACCGCACAGAAAGGAAGCAGTAGGCATCTTCGTCCTGGAGCAAGGTACAGTCCCAGCTATTTCATCTTAAAGATAGTACAGTCAGCATCCACAGCAATCAGGGAAAGAAATACCCTGGAAAAAAAATAAAATGTTTCTAGTACAAACCACATATAAATTACAGAATGAGGATTACAATAGGGGCTTAATGAAGGAAGGAACGCTGCTACAGAAAGCAGGGATGACTCACCTGCCAACCAGAGAGGCCTGGGAGTCCACACAGCAGACAGGCTGTTCCCCATCCTGACCTGCTCACAGAGCATCTGCGTTGAGTTTGTGCACCCCTAATTATTGCACAACCCACTCACAGAACAGAAAGGGCAAAGAGTGGTTAGGGATGTGGTTTAGTTGAGGACTTGGCAGTGCTGGATTAATGGCTAGGCTCAGTCTTAGAGGTCTTTTCCAACCTAAATGATGCTATGACTTTATGGGCCACTATTCCTCTTACTTCCAGTACTTGCAAAGCCCAGTGCATGGCTTGACTTGTTGCATTCAGCATTGGAACCAGGGTTTGTCACAAAATAGAAGGACAAATCTACTTCAGATACAATGTAACAGTACAAAATGAAAGATCTTCATTTGCATGATTAAAAAGAAAAAAGTCATTGCTCAAAATAAAAACATTCCTGTGGTACTGACCACAACTAGAAAAAGTGACATAGCCTATGTGATAAATTGCAGATAGAAGTCTCTGGAAAGAGCAAAAAAGATAAATATATTACCTGATATCATCCAGCATACCATAAGATAACTGTATTTTTAAACGTTTTATGGTTATTTGCTCTTCGGCTAACTAGGTACACAGACACAGTTGTTCAGTATGGACAGCCCATCAACGTGCTCTCTTTTAACACTTCAGACAGTTTGGTCATTTCTCTCTTTTTCACCTGCTATCACTTCTGGCTTCTTGGTGCAGAAGAAAGATGGCTTGTCTTAGACAACACTGTTGTTTGCCTTGTTCTCAAGTGTATTGATGACAATTTGTATTTTCAAAATGCTTCTTTACTTCAACTGAGAGTGGGACATCCGAGCTGTGGAGGAAGCAAAGGGACAATAAGGCTAAAGCAGCTTGGCTTGCACACTGTGAGCAAGCAACAGAACCTCTGGCTTCTCTACAGGCACATCTTCACAGGTCATTGAGGTGCAGGGACATATTCCCACCCTAGGAATGCCCTATGAACTGCACCATCAGGCCCATGGTGTGGCACCCACCTTCCACATGCTAGAATCAGCTGGAGTTGCACTGTTTAAGTAAACTCATATTATTCACTGTAGTGCGGAAGTCGTGTTGCTTGCTGGAGCTGGTAACTAGTCAAAGCATATTCCTTCTTTCCTGACTCAGTAGTGGTGATTCCCAGAATGTAACTAGTCTGGCTTCCTTGGTTTATTTTATTTAATAAACTATTGTTTACATAATTCAATTCCATAAAATATGCCCAACCTATTTGCAAATGTATTAAGTTGTTATTATTATTGTTGTTTTAGTATTATATTATTGTTGTTGTTTTGTTATACTTTGCTATTGTTATTACATATTGTTGTTGGTATTGCTATACTTTGTTATTGTTATTATTTAACTACTTTGGTAATCATTTTGGTCCAGAAAAAAATAATTTGAAAAGCATTAGACAAATTGCTAAATTTGACTTACGGTTAGAGTAGGTAAATAAATTATTTGAGGATAGTGCTCTGCTTTTGTTTCTTTTAATGCCCCAGGTCCCATTGAGTTGTTTGGGGATTTGTATGACACATGAACTTCATTAAAGTACGAAGTTCATCAAGGTATCCTTCTCCCAGTAAAAGGCATCCTCACAGAAGACACACTGATGAAGAGCTGTGGCCCTTTACTTCCATATGGCCAGGATTTTGGTGGGTGCAGATTCTTCTTGGTAGATAGATATAATTCACTTTAGGCTGCCATTACCAGCCTGCATTGCAATATTATCATTTCCATGGAGGGAAATTTTATTCTATGTATGTGGGAAATACTGATCTACATTCACAGTAAGGTATTGAGTGTGAGAAGAAGCTCCCAAACAGTGTTTAGAAAGCAGCAGTGGAAAGCCTTATAATGATGGAGCATGAAAAGACATGGAAGATGCAAAACACAATAATACCAGAGACCAGGTGAGCCCAGAAAGGTAGATCCTTCCCCAAACAAGCTACCACAGAGGAGTTGCCAGGCAGACTGCCTGTGAGGCAAGAGAGGAGCCTGGTTGCTCCATTAACACCGTATTTACTGCCATGAGACTATCCATGCATACAAAGGAGTCACCAACCCAGAAGGACTAGCCTAAGTCTAGGTACAGTCAAGACTGAGTTTAAAAGCAGCCTTGGAAAACTTCCTCCTTTAGGCACCTCTGGCCTCTGAGGAAGTTGCAGGTAAGTCACTCCAAGGTAGATTCTAAAGTTACTTACGTGTCCAAATATTGGAAGCTCATAGGGGTTTTAAAGTGTGCAAGCTTCCAAATCCCATCGATGGTAGACTCCAAAACTACTTACCTTACTGAAAATCCTTCCCCATTCCCAAACCGCATCTTTAACATTTATGGTTGTCTAGCTCACCTGCGCTTCAGGTGAAGTGAACTCATGGCACTTTCATACTGCAGAAGGAAGTTCAATGAGAGCTAGTGAAGAAAAATGTTACAAACAACTCGTGGTTTTTTTATAACTGGTTAATTATCTTTTTCTGGAAACAGGATTGCTCTTCGTGAATCAATATTACTGCTGCATTTCTTAAAGATGCCTGAAATCTACTGAGTCTCTCGGTTTCTCCCTACTTCTCAAAATAAAAGGTTGCTTACCTTTTCCCTATAAGAAATTTTTCAGGAAAAAAAATGCAAAAGGTCAACTATGGTAATTTATAGTATAGGCCAAAGTCCTCTGTGATTAGTCAATATATTAAGTATTACTCATTATGTTAAATATTAAACCTGGCAGCTACTTATATCCAGGACTCTTCAGACACAGATCCCATGTACGAAGATTTATTCTGACAGGTCTTCCTACACATTCCTTACTGATATCTTAGCCTTTGCTTGTTATTTTCATTACTCCAATTTTGGATAAGCTAAAAAATTATTTTAGTATAGATCAAAAAAATGAACATTGAGCTAGTATTGTATCAATTTTTGAAGGAAAACATTTGGAAATCATTGTCATCGTACTATTTATTTAATTGTTGGATAAAAATACATTTAATATAGGTAAATATTCCCATTCCGCTCTAATCAAGGCTAACTTGGATAAATTACACATCAATTTTGCCACTGACTCCAGTCTTGGAAGTACTTGGCTCTAGAAACATAAGAAACAAAGAAAAAAGTGATTCAGAACAGGCATGAGGAATGACCCATTTCCAGATCATGAGAGGAAAGGTTTGTTGGAATCCAAAACTCGACTATCAGCAGAAAAGGAACTAATAAAATTATGTAGCAGGCTGTAGACAGCAGGAGCTGGGAGAAACTCCTTACTTTGAGGAGCTTCATCACAAGACCCATTAATATTAACTATGTTTGATTGTCCTGTCTCTTTCAGCAAGATATGGAGTGACTGTGATGATGTTGTCAGGCGATGTAGAAGGCCCTTTGTTCTCTTCCCCCCATGTGGTCCTTGCTACGGGAAAATATTAACCACTTGTGTAACTGTAGCAGAGAATTGTGTAATCCTCTAGTTAGCATAATTCATCCCTTAGTTAGTATAACCCATCCTCTTCATTAACATGTCCTGCCTCCAAGATCCTTATATTGCATGTCACATGTTCAATAAATATTCCAACTTCTACCCCTGACCTGGGATCACATAGTTTTATTGACCACTTACAAAGGTTGTCTCAGCTTTGATGTTGTAGCAACAGAAACTCATGCGTTTGGCATCAGGTGCTGCCTGTTATGACACAACAGACCTAGCTCAAGTGGGCAGCCTGCAGCATCCTGCCAGTGCCTCAAAGAAAGGCAGAAGACGTGACAGAAACCACCACACTTCCCTCTAAGTAAAAAATACCACTGGCAGCACCAGCGACAGTGAAAACTGCAATTGGTTTTTTTGACTCTGTAGGTGTTGAGTAGAGGAGATGTTCCCTCAGAGCTGTGTTCTTTGCCCCAGCCAGGGGAGTCCATCAGGGATTACACCTTCTGGTCACTCATTTAAGTTTATTTCCTTCAAAAAAGTCAGAAATACGGGTAATCTCTTACTGTTTTCAAAAACTGAGTTTATCTACAGTTGCAAATTCTGTAAAAATTATATGAATAGAACTAGATGTAAAGTGATAAATTAGGCTACATAGACAGCAGTGATGTCTATTTTTACATAATGTTCTTTATATCTTTGAGCTGTGGTCACTGTTTTTAGGATGATGTTCCTATTCATCCCATATTCCTATTCATCTGCCCACCGTCCTCATCTTTGTTTTAAGAAAAGGAAAATCCTTTCAGGAATTTTCCTAAATTTTCCTAATTCCTAAAGCGACTAATCTTGCTCTTCTTAGAAGCTGGACTGGATGATCTTTAAACGTACCTTCCAACCCAAAGAATTTGATTATTATGAGAACTGAATATACCCATGACCCCTGGATGCCTGATTACCCTGCTGGTATTGGCAAGGCAGGTAAAAATTATCTGAAGATAGGGTAACATGCTAACAGCAAATTGGTACAAGGTCTTTGTCTTTGGAAGCCAGGCCAGATCAGAGTCATAGAATGGTTTGGATTGAAAGGGAGCTTCAAGATCACCTAGTTCCAACCTCTCTGCCACGGGCAGGGGTACCTTCCACTAGACCAGGTGACTCAAAGCCCCATCTAACCTGGCCTTAAACACTACCAGGGATGGGGCATTCACAACTTCTCTGGGCAACATGTTCCAGTGCCTCACTACCCTCATAGTAAAGAATTTTTTCCTAACATCTAATCTAAGTCTCTCCTCTTACTATCTAAGTCTCTCCTCTAACTCTGAACCCAGGGCAGTTAAGTAATTCACTTGTTAAAAACAATATTAGATATTAGGAAAAGGTTCTTCATCCAGAGGGTAGCTGGGCACTGCAACAGGCTCCCCAGGTCACAGTACCAAGCCTGCCATAGTTCAGGAAGCGTTTAGACAATGCTCTCAGGCACATGGCGTGATTCTTGGGGCTGTCCTGTGTAGGGTCAGGAGTTTTGCTTCCTTGATTCCTGTGGATCCCTTACAGCTCCGCATATTCCATGATCCTGTGAATCTTCCAGATGTACCAGCTCTGTGAGCTGTTGCAACACAGCACCTCCTCATCCTGCAGGACAGTGCCGTACCATGTACTTTTACATGTGTTGGGGCTGTTTAGAGGTACAAAGATGATCAAGGGATTGGAGCATCATCTCTTACGAGGAAAGGTTGAGGGAACTGGGCCTGTTCAACCTCGAGAAGGGACAACTGAGAGGGTACATCGTATGTCAGTATCTGAAGGTAGGTGTCAAGAGAGTGGGTTCAGGTGGTGCCAAGTAATAGGACAAAAGGTAATAGGCAGAAACTGATGCACAGGAAGTTCCACCTGAATACGAGGCAGAACCTTACTGTGTAGGTGACCATGCACTGGAACACATTGCCCAAGGAGGATGTGGAATCTCCCTCACTCGAGAGGCTCCAAAAACTGACTGGACACAATACTGTGGCATGTCCTCTAAGATGGACCAGGTTAGATCAGATGACCCACTGTGGTCCCTTCCAACCTGTCCCATTCTGTGGCTCTGTGATTCCGTGTCACTGGCTCCCTCCCGCCACCGCGCTGCCACGAACAGTCACAAGTGCTGGGAACGAGACTTGCTCCTGTCAGAAAGCGGAAGCTGAGACAGCGCCAGCCCTAATTGCACAATGGTCCTCGAGAAGGCGGTGCAGGAGGCCGGCGAGCGGCAGTTCCGCGGCGCTGGAAGGCGGGAGGGACGCGCAGCCCACGATGGATCCCGAAGCGGCGCCGGCAGGGGACAGGACGGGATAGAAACCGACGGGAACGGAGGCGACGGCCACCCCTCGGGGGTGGGGAAGGGGAGGGGCGATGAGATACGGCTCCGCCCCTCTACGCGCAGGAAACTCCCGCCGTTGCCTTACAAGGGCAGGAGCGCGCTCCCTCCGCCCCCCGCCCCTGGAATGCGGTGACCGCACCGCGCTGCACCAACGCGGCGCCGGGGAGGGGGGAGACACGTACAGGGGCCGGGTCCGAGATTCCGACCTTCTCCTCTCGGAGATGGCGAAGACCCCTCGGAAGGAACGCGAAACATACTTGTCGCCGCGGGTCCTCTCCCCTGCCCGGCTCGTGGCTCCTGGCCGCCGGAAAGACGAGCCTCGCCGCTATCTCCCCCCCCGCGCGGATGGTCTCGCCCACGGCTTCCTTCCTCCCCGGTGGGGCGGTGGCTGCTCCGCTCTCCGGAAGTGCCGCGCCCGCCGCTCCTGCCGCGCTGCCACTGGGACCCTCTCCCGCCGCCGCCAGGTGAGCCGGGGGGTCCACCCGGGAGTCTGGGGCCAGGGGTACGTGACGGTTTGGGCAGGGCCGAGCTGGGCCGCCTGAGGAGCCGGGGGGTCGCTGGCGGTGCCAGGGGTCGCTTGCGGCCTCGCCCCCCTCGGGCCTCGCTCGGTGCTGCCGCTCCTCCTCGGCGGGCCCCGCCCTGCTGGCCGGGGCTGGGGGCGACCGCGGCTCGGGGGCCCGCGGCCCATGCCCTGTGAGCCGGGCGGGGCGCGACGCCCCGGGCAGGGGGCAGGGGCTGCAGCGCCAGCGGGGATGAGCTCCCTGGGCATTGTTTCGGGGAACAGGTGTTAAAAAATACTCTTTTGCTCCCTGTCGGAAGGGGTCGGCTGCCTCCCGGCCGCATCGCCCCTCAGTGGCTGTTTGCTCGGCTTTGTTACAGCACGGGAAGGGCTGGGCTGGGGATGCAGCGCTGGGAAGAGGAAGAGGTCTCGGGAGAGGTCCCCGGTCTGTGCCCGCCTGCGCACCGTTTGGAATGAACGCGGCCGCGACAGAGACACTGGGGACAGTGCAGTGGGTCCCTCGGTCGCGGAATCACAGAATCAGTTGGGTTGGAAGAGATCTCTGAAATCATCGAGCCCAACCTATGATCCAACACCACCTTTCAACTGGACCACGGGACTAAGTGCCACGTCCAGTCTTTCCTTAAACACCTCCAGGGACAGTGATTCCAACACCTCCCTGGGCAGTCCATTCCAAAGCCTAATCACCCCTTCTGTGAAGAAGTTCCCCTAACTCTGACCCAAAGCTCCCCGGTGAAGCTTGAGGTGGTGTCCTTCTGTCCTGTCACTTTTTCCTTGGGAGAAGAGCCCGACCCCCATCTGGCAACAACCTCCTTTCAGGTAGTGATAGAGTGATAACCCTGAGCCTTCTCTGTTGCAGGCAGGCTGACTCACAGGCGCTGGATTTTGAGGCAAGCGTGACTCCTGTCTAAGGGGTTTGGGAAACAGTGAGGAGTGTGTTAAGGTGGCTTTCAAGACTGGTGCAGTGGTGTAGGGTGTAATCTGCTCTTTATTGAGCTTTGACACAGATCTGCAGAATGCCTTAGTTTTATCTCTTCCTGCTACCACCCAGATTGTGATGGATGCGTGACTGTATGTGATGCTGTAATGGATTATGTGGACAAAACTTGGGCTTTAGCTTTGAGGCTAACTTTGAGTTTGATGTCATATCTTAGTTCATGTGGAGACTTTCTTGGCTATGGGTTATGGGGATTTATTGTGTGGTGGCTTGTTTTTTTTAATTTTGAGTGATAGGCATCACAGTTATTACAATATTCACAATGTTGAAATGTGAGGGTGTTTTCCAAAGCGTAGCTTTTGGTCCCTGCCTCTGAACAGGTTCAGCCTGCAGCACTGTTAGTGGGTTGTAAATTTTCACAGCTTATTGTCTGGTTGAATATCGTTAGTTGCTTGGTTTTGTCTTCTCCAAGGGTTTATCACTTTCCCAGAGGAAGGGACCATAAGATGACTTTCTGTGCTTCTGTGGTTTGATATCCACTGCTGTTGCTTGACTGAGCAAATGAATGCAGAGGCAGCACAAAGCAGCACTTTGTGTGCTTTTACTACCTTTTTTTTCTTTTAATATGTGAAAATGTTCCTTAAGAGAGGTTAAGTTTTCAGAAATATCTTCTGAGGAGTCTAAGGTAAGGTCTTACATTAGGTCTTACATTAGAATTGTCTTGGACAGTTTCCAAAACAAGGCCCAGACCAGATCATTCAGTGCATCATAATATTAAACAACAGACACTAAACCTGTGTGTCGTGACTTGTGCTATCTAATGTGAAGTATTTCCACTTTTTTCTCTACTGAAATTCTATTTGCAGCCTGTACTTGCCCTATTTCAATTATAAAAGCGTGCGGTTAGGTGTGGGGTTTTTTGTTGGGTTTTTTTTTGTTTGTTGGTTGGTTTGGGGGGCTTTTTGGTGGTGTTTTTTTGTTGTTGTTTTTTTAAATACCTTGTGAATTTATCAGATTAAATTCTACTTTCTCTAAAATTGGGGGCCCCAGTGCTTGACTCAAATGGTGTTAGCTCTGCCTTATTACATCATTCACTGCTATATACGGAGATAACATAAAGTGTAAACACTTTTGGGACTTTTAAATTATAAATCGATCTCTTTGACTAACTGGATTGATGACTTTGGTTTTCTGAACATGTTCCACTGTACCACCCTGTTTCTAATAAGAGTTTCCCAGAGTTGAATGCAGCATCTCCAGTGTAGCTGCACCAAACCTGTGCTAAAAGGCACCACAGTCCTGTAAGACTTAATGTTTCTCTGTATTCAGGCTGACAGGTCTCTGGAACTGAAGGAGTTGTGCTGCCTCCCAAGCCTGGTTCGCAGAAACTTAGAAAATAGTAATGCAAACGTTGGCAAGTTTTTCATCTTCTCGAGTACAATATTCTGATACAGCAATCTTCTGAACAGAATTAAGAAGAATGTGTTGGCAGCCTGTCTCTGTTACGTCCTCTTGCTTAAGATTGAGTTGTAGGTGAGAGAGTGGCAGCTTGTGGCTTGCTGGAAGCACTGCCTTTACAGCATGTGCAAAGTAAACTTTTTCGTCTACTTGGAATGGACCATATCCCAAAAACTGTGAATTATTTCAGAGAACAGTTACTTAAACTGTTTGACTCTATTTTTGGGTAGTGGAACTTTTAATCAGTAATTCAGCATTTAACAGGAACTTGCCTGAGGGCTTTTACTGAGGTGAGAAAACCACCGACTTTATGCACAACCCTTGGCTGCAGCTTGAAAGCAAATTACCTTTGTTGTCAGCTGTCTTCATAAATATCTCGATGTCAAGAGTTCACATTTATTTGTTGAACTGTTATGGAGGCCAGACATCTCGGATAGCTTGTGGTTAGCGAGTGCACTGAAGAGAACTTCTGCGTTGTTGAATGATGCGCAGTTGCATTTCACAGGCTATTTTTAGTTCGGGACATAATGGTTTGTTTTGTACGTCAGAACAACGTTGTATATGCACGTAGGATTTAAAAGTGTGGACTTAGCAGGGGAAATCAGTAACTGTCTTTGTGGACAGACAGAGAAGGACATAACCATGGAATTTCCTTTTATGATCCAGTTGCTCGGTAAAGCATGTCAGCTATCTGATACAAAGCAAGGTAAAATATCTTTCCTTTTAGTTAAAAACAAACAAAATAACTGCTTTTTGCCTGAATATTGGGATGCTTATGTACGGGAGTTACTTTGCTTAATTTTGCTCCCTTTTTTTAAGGCTGAATCCCAGTTAGTGATTTCAGTCTTGCTTTGCAGGAGTCTAACAGAAATTATTCTGTCTTTGAGGAGGCTGTCTGAGAAACAGAACTGTGCTGTGACTCTGACTAGCATTGCGTTTCTGACCAGATATTTTTTTCTAAGATATAAAACTAAAACTTAATATAAATTTCAGAATGTTGCTATTTTTATGATTACTTATTTTTGTGATTCACTTGTGATAAAAGTGAAGCTTAAATTTGTCCTCTTTCAGCACGCTCTTGCTGCAGGTGCTTCCTGTAAAATTCAAAATCAAGGATGGAAGGAATCTAGTTTGCGTAACAGTTTGGGCATAATAAAGGATTATAGCAGCATGGATTATGCTTTACTTTTATCTAATGCAAGTAGAGGTTATCAAACTTTGGGAAACAACATGTCAAGTTTAACTTATCCAAAAGCAATGTTGAGGTCTTCATGTTTGCATTTCAGTGAATGACTCAGCTTTTTGGGTTTGTACCGCCAACTATAGCTGAACACTAAATGTATCTGCCCAGCTAAATAGATGCCATTAACTTGAAAGCCTCACTTCTGCCCTGAGTATGTTAATGTTATAACATGTAAGCCACCGCGTTTATTTCTTTGACAGCTTCAAGGGAAACAATGAAATTGGTATATTTGTGATACATGAAAATTCTAAAGATTCTGCAAGAATATATAGATGTTTTAAAAGGCTGATAATTAAAAGAAACGGTCTCCAGATTTTCGTACCTATTATGCCATTAATTCAGTTAAAAAGAGTGTGCCGGCATTTGCGTGTGTGTTGTGTTCCACTGTGTAAGAGAATAGCAATGTAGAGCTTCTGAACCAAGTCAGTGGTTTCTTGCTCTCAACAGCAGCTGTTCTAACAAAGGCTTTACAGAGCCTAAAATACAATTTTTTCCCCTCCTAAATTGTTAGTTTAGCATACTGCCTGATTTATTTAACCACTACTCTAGTTTAGCAGCCCATATCCTCCTACAGGGCAGGTCAGCAGTGCCTCCCAAACTGCTGAGTGTGTAGTCATCTCAATTTGTGGAAGATGCAGGTGGAGTATTGAATCAGCAATACAAACACTGAGTGATTTCATTTCAAAAGCTGTGATTTGATTTGGAGTTTTTATGTAACCTGCTATTGGCCTACAGTTCCAGTCGCTGAGTCCTGAAAGACCTTATACTTTAATAGCAAGTGAAATGTAAATGAAAGAAAATGGAGCAGGAGATACCAAAGTAAATGTGTACTTTGGCGTATTTGCTGATAACATGGAATTTGATATTCCTTTATCCATCCTTCCCCCAAGGACTTGTGATATGATTTAATAAGGCTAAATCTGGGATATGTTTCTGTCTTCTTAGAACCAACAGCCAACATGTCCAGCAAAAGGGCAAAGACGAAGACCACCAAGAAGCGCCCTCAGCGCGCCACTTCCAATGTATTTGCGATGTTTGATCAGTCGCAGATTCAGGAATTCAAGGAGGCCTTCAACATGATCGACCAGAACAGGGATGGCTTCATCGACAAAGAGGACTTGCACGATATGCTCGCCTCCCTTGGTAATGTCCCTTTGCTGTTTATGCCTGCCAAGCCAATCTGTGCTGTTTAAGGGAAATTCCTGAGTTTAGGATATGAGAGGTGTCTCAGTTTGTATTGCACGATTGACATTACTCTTTTAGTTTGAAAACTAAACCGAATATGAATCCCTTTATTTGTAGGAAAGAATCCAACGGATGAATACCTAGATGCCATGATGAATGAGGCTCCAGGCCCCATAAACTTCACGATGTTCCTGACCATGTTTGGTGAGAAGTTAAATGGCACCGACCCGGAAGATGTAATCAGGAATGCTTTTGCTTGCTTTGATGAAGAAGCAACAGGTACGTGGGTAAAATAACAGTGCACCTTTATTACTTCTACTTACTTCTGTAACAGTAAATACTTGTGTACATAGACGTCATGAAGAATTTTTTAACTCTCAAACTTTTAATTTCTGCAAACTAAAAATCATGCCTGTATCCTCATCAGGTAACTTTACCTTTTCAATCTCTGCAAAAATTCCAAATTTCTGTCAGTTCAGTTCTGTTGTTCACAACAGAAGAAAGTAAAAAGGATGTTGATGAGGAACAAGGGTCTTAAATTATTCCTAACCTAAAATTCAGCTTCGGGGCAACTTTGTACGGGGAATCCTTGTTTTCAAAGCTGTTGTGCTTTTATGAAGAATTTGTTTTCTGTCAGCAACTTGTATTGCTTAACCTTCCCTCTGTTAAGCTGAACTCAAGGGAGAAGAAAATGAATACAAGAAAAATCTTGTGTGATTCACAAGAGTGCTGATAGAAGCAATCACAAGATATACAAGGCTGCTTGTTTAATAAGCAGTGCCAAAAACTTACTCTTTGCAGTCTAGTAAACCTGAGTTCTGTCATTGATTTAAGATCAAATTGAAATTTTTGAAACATTTCAAACTTCTCTTTTTCATGCACTTGTTGAACATAGGTAGTCAAGTTCCATGACTTTTTTTTTTTGTGATTTTCATTAGGAATGTTCAAAATGAACAGATCCCCTTTTTAATTTTTAAAATATAGAGTTGTTAGAAGGCTCTTGGTACTACTGGGAGTATAGCCCTGCTGTTGGGAAAGAGGGCCAATATGAATACTGACAAATTTTTATATTCTTCGGAACACCACTGGGAAATCATAAAATGGCCTTTACTTGAACTAGTGAGACCTGGCAAACCAAGTTGCCTGATTGGATTGAATGCTTGTAATTAGTTGGCAGTTTTAGTAGTAGTCTTTAATGGCTTTGTTTTCATTTGGCAAACAAAGACTTGTAGGTATCTTTAATTGAAGGAAAGAATTCAAAGAAAGAAGTTATCACCAGTGTATCACCAGCAGATAAATGTAAAAATTCCTCTTCCTTATGTTTTCATGTGTTGTTTCCAGGGTTCATCCAGGAAGACTACCTGCGGGAGCTGCTGACAACAATGGGAGACAGGTTCACGGACGAAGAGGTGGACGAGCTGTACAGAGAGGCACCCATCGACAAAAAGGGGAATTTCAACTACATCGAGTTCACACGCATCCTGAAACATGGAGCAAAAGACAAGGATGACTGAGCAAATCCATGCATACCTGCAGATTATCTCTACACTCATGTTTATTTTTAAGGGTTTATTCCTGATAGAACTTGTTGCATGCATTTAGCTTTACAGCTTTTGCCTTTCTCAATGTATTTATCTATTCCAGGCCATTTAGGCATATTTGCACCTGTGTAATCAGACTGGAAGCGGGGAAAATATTGTGAGGAAAAGGATACGGGGACGAACATCCCTGGAGTTGATACTCCAGGAAAATAATCTCAATATTTCTGATTTAGCTGGATTTTTACATTTTTGTAATAAATGCCATTTTGAAATAAAGATTGCTATATAGATAAAATACCTCAAAATCTTTTGTGAAGAACGACATTTCTATTGTGCATTTACAAATGCAGGTGTGTTCATTGTATTTTACTTGCAGTTGCAAGTCAAGTTGAAAAACGCATTTTCATACTGTTTTGTTCAGTGTCACAGGGTTCTGAAATGCTCCTAGCAGGATGTGCTGGCATCTTTAAAAATGCAGCTGTAGCTGTAGAAGTCTTTCATCTCAGGTTTCTGAAGTGGGATCTGACTAGTGTAAGTAGTTAACCAAAGAAGTGGTTAGGGAAGACTGTTACAGTTGCCTCATGGCCAGCAGAGAACATCTATGATTCTTAAGCCGACATCATGCCCAGCTTTTGTTTTCTTTTAATACTGATGGAATAGCAATATTTTCATGTCAAAGTGTACATTCCTCTTTGCTAAATCTTTATGCTGGCAATAAGTGGGAATTAGGCATATTTTTTCCTTCAGATGAAGGAAGCTTGTGCAAAGGAATCCATGCTGGCACTAATTAACAGCAATACATGGCCACAAAACCTATATGAAGCTTTATTGTTCTGCAGCTAATGTATTTGCATGTGAGAATGTGAGCACAGTCGTTCTGAGGACTGGTAAAACCCTATATGTGCTGAAGTTCCTCTCACTTTTTAAAAGATCATACATATTCCTCAACTATATTGATGACTTTTAACCAAGCACAGTCATTCATTCAAAACTGGTTGTGCTGATGCTGTTGTCTCAAATATAAAGAAAGGGGGGAGGTTGTTCTGTTCTTCATATGACCATGTCCTGTGTGCCTCATTCTCTTGGCTACTGCAAGCTGGAAAGCTTAAGAATTTATTTTGCCTGTTTATTTATCGATTCAAATGATGACTAGAAAGCATGTCCTGAGCTATATCACATGACTTAAGACCACAAGGAGTAGGAATTTTACTTCAGCGCAAGGGTGTGTAAGGGCTCTGACAGCTTATACTGTAAGGTGGGTTTGTCTCTCTTCTCATATGTTAGCACAAAGGCTTGGTTACTTAATCTTGCTTGTGTTCCGAGTATGGCAGCTCTGGAAGATAGTCTGGCATTAGGTTTGTAAATAAGTTGACAAAGTATACACAGTTAGCATATACTTTGATTATTTTTTTATTTTTTATTCCTTGGTGGTTTCTTTCACTTCTGGGCTTAATTAAAAGGAGTTTTCAACCATTATTTTCCCAGTTTTGTGTTTTATCTGCCAATGAACTTAGCCTCAAGTTTTCTTTTTCTTCTACACAGACTTATGTTCTCTGCTACACTACTCCAGGTTGCCACAGCTGCTCCTTTTTTTTTCAAAAGTTTGTTTTTTAACTATCTTGGTGCTCTTCAGTAATGGCTGCTGAGGTATTTCTTCATGGGATGCCTGCAAGGTTCTAGCAACAGCTGATATTTCTGGAAGGTAGTTTGCAAGTATGCATGGAAGTTTTCAGCAACAGTGGCCATGTGACAAAGACAACAGAGTGGAGATCTAGGAAACACTGTCTTGTTGAAATGTTGCTATGTAAATTAAGGCAAAGGACAAGTTATGCTGTCACTTCTTTAGACTGATCTTGTCACACCTGTGCAATTCAATACTGTGTGCATACATGCAAGCAGCTTGCACAAAGGACAGGTGGAAGACTATTGATTAATTTTTCCCCTTGAATGTCTAAATGGTGTAAGATTCAGAGATCAGTTTTCTTCTGTTAGGAACAGTGGATGCCCAAACCCTTCTTTTCCTGATCCTATTTTCTCTGTAAGTGTTAGGTGCTGGTATTTTACACTGAGTAATCAGCAAGTGAGCTGGCTGCATTTTTCTTGCTGGAAATAAGTTTTGAAGTGCTGATTTTAAAATCATAAATATGAGTTACATAAAGGAGAACATGCTATTCTCCTTGAGAGGAAATTGTCCACTTAAAAAATGTTCTGTGCTGCTGCTCTAGTTTTCTGAGCAGCCAGCTGAAATGTGGGGTGTAGCTGCTTTGTAGCACCTACACAGTGTGACAAGGAACATTCCTGGATGTTCCCTCTCTGTAGAGGGAGAGGCAGGGAACTGTACTGATGGAAAGATACCTACACAGGAAGACACGTTATTGAGAAAGAATTCAGAGGATGTTTGAGTATAACTAACAACAAACCTTCCAAGTTCAGGTTTCCTTGGTATGTGTATTGTATTGTAGGAGACCAGTTAACCTGCAAGTGGGCGCAAACCCCTTAACCACTGACGGCCTACGAGGCCGACAGGCCCAGCCAAGAGACCGTATAAGAGCATCGGATGCATTTTGTAGCGCGGCAGCAAGGAATGTTGACAGCTGAGGTTGCGTGCCAAGGGCTGTAGGGATGTGTCATCATTAATCCACTTCCAAAAATAAAAATAACTTTGGTCACTGAAACAGCTTAAAATTCTGATGACTTAGACTTACCGTTTTGCAGCCAAAATCTTGGAACCTAATATTTTGTCCCTTGCGGTTCATATATAACGGTCTCCAAGCTCCACGCCAGACTAAGCTTATGATGAAAAACTATTTTCATAGGCTGATGCACACATTTAATAGTCTTATATCTACAGTGATATATAATGCCCTGTGAAGCACTATTGAAAAGCAGTGATTTATTTTAACGTGACCCACTTACCCTGTTCTAATGCTACATACGCAGAGGTCAAAATGAAGCCAAAGAGCTATTGCAGCGGCATGAGAAACCTCCAAAGAGGACTATGTATGTGTGAAGTGCTGCCTGTGGATGTTTGCCTCCTGCCTTTTCTTCCCCACATTCTACACTTGTTTCTGCTCTTTACGGTGCATCTAAGCAAATAAATCCATCTTTACCGCACAGTGACCAGATGACTGAAACATTTCACAGCATGAAGGCAGCTTATTATACTAGCTCAGCAACTAGTGGATGTCACAGAGGTGGTGTCCCTACACTCAGAAGTAAGGATCCATTTCACCACTGACCTAAGGACTAACTTTAGATCGCTTGTTTCTAGGATCACTGTCGTATCTTGAGAAATGAATGCAACACAGGGGCCCCATCCTGGCACAGGACATCAGTGACAGCGTGCCTTTGCCTCCTGACCAGTGCATTTGATCCAAAAGCTGGAAAGTATCGGAAATCTTGTCATCACATGTTTCTCGTGGCCTTTTCTTGTCTGGAGTGTTACTAACTTACTGGGATGTTCCTGGGGAGTTTCAAACAACAACAAATAGCTCTCTTACTGTCCCAAAGGCATTCTGACAATGTAAGTCCAAATAACAGGTGAGTAACAATCAAAGTATAGACAGGAACATTTTAGACATCAGCAGTTAATCTGCCATTGGTATTGCCTATGTACCCATGCTCCTATTTTGGCTTCTTACTTAATTTTTCAAAAGCTACTGTCATTTTTAGATAACTTCCCTCTTTGGAAAAACAATTTAGGATGACAATAACTCAGAAACAGTATTATAGAAGCCAAGAACAATACAGAGGCAAAAAGAAATCAGTAAATGCCTCTCAAAATGCAGCTTAACAATAAGTTAACATGAAATGTTGGAAAGTAGTAGTGGGGGGAAAAAAACCAAACTCCACACAACTCATGTTTTGTTGTGCTCTGAGCAGCAACTCCACAGAGATCACTGTTTTCCCAAACTTGATATATTAGATAGAAAAATTTTCATCTTAAAAAAAAAAATGGCAGCACATGTCAGCTTTTCCTGCTTTCCTCTAAAGCCTGTGGGCCTGTACATACATTGCTCCCCATACCCTGGGACCACTCATTTCGGGCAGGAGCAGGCAGGCTACTTTGGTAGCATGCTCTTTGGGAATCCCTGTGTTAGACCTTGAAAAAAAAACTTGTATGGCAAATTTCAACAATTCAGAAAAAAAAAAAATACTGCCAAGGAATGTTTTCAGACCAAACGTGTCATATTCCCTAGACGCCATACATAATAGGCATTGCATCACAGGGCTTAAGGGGTCAGGCAGTTTTTATCAATGTAATAAATCTAAGGAATATGTTTATATGTTTCTCAGCAGCATGCATTTAACATAAGAGCAGGAAATCAAACTGCCTCCTGGAAAATTCCAACTGCTTGCTCCGTGCAGACTCCTCTGCCACATGGCTGTGATTCAATCCCTCAGTAAACCAGCCTTGCACTTTAATAAAGCTTGAAAGTCAGTTGCAAATACTATAGGATTAGGCAAGTCAAGACTAACTTTAATATGGGTGCCTAAAGGAGCAGATGGTGGCAGCAACAGTCATTTTAGCATTCTTGTAAACTGTCACTGCTCAGTTTTACAAGGTTTATTTAATCCTTAATCCTCTCTTTGGTATCAGTGAGTACAACCTCACTAAATATTGAACTATGTTTTGGTTTGTTTTTCAATTGTGAATAGGCCTTGGGGGTGAAAAGTCAGCATTTCACAATAATTTCCAGCCTCTGCCAAGCATATTCAAGTGAGTGGGTGTAAAACGAGGCCTGTGAGCCCTGTCTTGGTATGTGCTAAAAAAGAGCTGACATCAGACACAAGTAACTTGAACCTTGACTTTTCATTGTATCTAACAGATACTAGGGGTTTTCCCTCTTTTGAGTTCTTCCTTAATTGTGAGCTAACTATCTCTAACACAATAGGTTTTATACTGGCAACATATTGCCACCCCAAAAGAAATAGGCCGATTTTGAAATTGCTCCACCAGTCAACCAAACTTGCGCTGGCATCAGCTAACAGGAAAACTGCTAACACCTTACTTTTCATGTCAAACACCTGACTAATTATGCTCCTTCTTGTTTTCTGGGTATATTTTACAATAGTATTTTAGACCTTCAGCCAAGCATTGAGCTCATTTCATTTTCGTCCATATTTGTTCATACATGCTGTCAGACAGATACCAACTCTAATTTTACATGTGAGGAGAGGGCACATATGTACAATCTTAGGTTAAGCAGAATTAATTACATGTCTTTGAAAGACTGGAGGCCTCCCACTCTCCTTATTAAGAATACCTATCAACACTTATTTTTGCATTTCAGACATCAACATTATGGAATCACGGTGTCTGGCAATATTTCTGATTAAAACTAGTGCAAAAAGGACTGAAAAACCCACAAAGACTTAGCTAGAATTATTGCAACTTACCAGCTAGGATAAAAAACAAGTTATGGACATACAGCACAAGTGGCAGTACAGTGACTTTTCCTCAGCCATGCACACTGAAAGTTACTAGAAAGTCAAAACAGAGCTATTTATCATTTTCAATCTGGAGAAAGAATATATCTTTCTCTGAGAGCCTTTATTTTTCATGGTTCAGCATCTACCTTGTAGCAGGGACCACCTAGGAAAGCAGTAGCCATTTTTATTCTTGAGGTCATTGAATGAAAACAGGGAATACCCTGCAGTCTTGCTCTGAGGCCCTCCAAGACAGCCAAGCGAAGACATGCATTCAGAATACCTTCTTTCACTCACAACTTGTCAATGTTTTCCCTTTGGATGACAGTGCTGGAGTTATTTTTGGAGAAGTTCCAGAAAACTCTGGGACACTCTCAGCATCTCAAAAAGAATGACTGTCACTCTGACTGATAACTGCACTGCACTTGGTACAGCTTGACAGAGACAACAGATGCCAGCTGGAATCAGGGAAGAAGGGATGGAAGGGCAGAGGGATGAGCCAAAATACCAGGTGAAACAACTGGTAGACAAAATGTTTTTGTTAAATGATAGTTTAGACCTAGGACTTGGGTGTTTATATTTAATTTTGACTGTGCTGTCGATATCTAACCTCTTTAATTATCATTTGTTACTTTTGTTGAATAGTGATAAAACACTCAGAAAAAAAAATCTCTTAAGTGGCAAAACCTTCCATCTAACTTTCACACATTTTTAATTCTTAACTCAATGTGAAAATCACACATATGCTTTTTCATCTAGTCTCTCTTTTCAGACTGTTTTGTTTGTTTCCTATGCATATCCTCAGTCTTACTTCTATGATGAGCAAGAGTATGGAATTGCTTCTGTACAAGAAAAATTACCTAAGTGAGACTCTCTGCTGGAGCAGATGGAGCATGCAAGAGCTTTCTAGAAGCACAAGTAACACAAAGAGGTGGACACACAATTCAGCATTAGCATTTCTTCCAATACAAAGTCTAGAGCATAAAATAAGAATAGGTATGTTCAAAATTAGTAAGGTAAAGTCCTTCATGTAACAAATAGCAACCTCGCAGAGGGCTCCAAAAACACCTGTAAAGGACACTGTGGATGCTAAATTTATATCTAGTCAAGGATGACATATAAGACAAGCTCATGAAAGAAGTTCATTGTGCGTTACTAAATACCACACCTGGCTCAGGGTAGCTTACTCCTCCATGAACTTAAAATAGCAGAGACCGGGAGAGGATTCTTGGAAGATATCATAGGCTACCATGACTCTTATTCTTCCCTAAATACCTGCAAACAGCCATTGCTGCCGCTCTCCCCTTAAGAACAGGCTAAAAGCACCCAGTATGTTCTCTCCTCCAAAAACAATGGGAAGCACAGATTTTTTTTAAAAAAATATGATTCAAAGTTTTAGGAAAAAAAACCCAAAACAATAAAACTCTCCAGTGACCTGGTAGGGAAGCCCTCACAGCATCTATTATTTGTTGAAGGCATCCGAGGAACCAGTAGACACATCCTGGTGGTGCTCCACCTAGAACTGGAAGAAGGAGAAAGAGGCCACAGCTGCTGGGCTTCCCCATCCCCAGTCTCAAGACCAATTTTGACTTACGGATAAATCAGGGTCAGACTTGGGCAATCTCATTTAACCCCAGCTTCATGGTTCTCACCTTTTCAGGAGGCAGCAAGATCTGAATGTCGAGCAAAACTCTAGCCTGAGCAACCCTGACAGGCTTGCTCTGCTCCTCACTGCTGTGCATGGTCAAATGCAGGTGCTGGGGATGATCCTGGCATTTTTTCTGGCCTTGCAGCAAGCAAGCAGTACACAAGTAGACCAGTCTCCTGGCCCCCACCCATTCAGGGCTGTTGCCATCATGGAGCAAACAGTGCAGACACAGCCAAAGGATGGCTAAGACTTTGCTCCCTGTCTTCCACATCCAGAAGCCACATCTCTTTCCAGCTGGGGCACACTATTTTAGGCAGACTTCTACTGTGAGCTAGTGCAGCCATTCCTGTAATGTTAATTAGACTCATAAACATCATATGACACAGACTGATTCTGCTTCATTAAGCAAGCAAGTTAATCACAAGTATTTGTACTGTCATCGTAACTCAGCAGAGGTGGGGAAGTAGAATCATGGAACTGTTAAGGTTGCAAAAGACTTCTAAGATTATTGAGTTCAACTGTTAATGGAGAGAATTAAATGACAAGGCTTATTGTAAATTGCTCACTGTGTGTAATGGACTTAGAACTTTATGAAACAGATGATTTTGAATGTTTTTAGACAATACAAAGAAAAAAAGCCTAGGAAAACATTTCAACAGCACTAAAGTACTTGAGTATTTTAGATGGAAAGGATAGGAACATTTTATACATTTTGCTTAAGAGGACTTTTTCTGAAACAAGACTGACATAAATGAAAAAGAAGGTCAGAATAATGAAGAAAAAAGCAGCAGAAAGAAGAAAACTGAAGGAGTTAAGAGCTCAGTATTTTTTTCAGAATGTATAAATTTATTCCTACTCTGTACGTTTTATGTAGGAAATTATGTAGTACTGAAAAATAAACAAATTGGAATACACTCTGTGATGTGATAGTGCAAGCATTTTTCCCAGCCCACGAAACAAACGCTGCACAGAACTGAAGCTCATCACGAGGTGGCCCCATTTTGTGGGACAGCCCCACCACCTACACAAGCATCCTTCCAACATACATAGCCTGGGAACTGCCTGCTCCCAAAGGCTGTGCCTGGCCTGCACACAGGGCGGTGGGAGGGCACACTCTCTCTGCAGAGCAGTTCTCTGTCCAGAGTGAAACATTTCTACTTTGCACTGTGTGGTGGCTGGATGAATCACTCAGCGGCAGTGCTGCCCAGTTCTACCTTGGGCTTCCCAAAACCCGCTCTCACTAGGATGCGCCTAGGCTGGCTTTTAAGAAAGGCTTGAAGGACATCTTAAAAAACAGGCCTGCTGTCCCATCAGACAGGGAGCTGCCAGCACAGCACTCAGGGACCACCACATTCACAAAAAAGACCTTTGCTTCTTTTCCCTTTTCTTTTTAAGATTTATGTCAATGAGTGAAAAAAAATATTCTCCAAACATTATAAGAGGCAAAGCAAATCTTCACACCCCCCCCCCTTAAATTTCTTTATTGGTATCATGAATACTGGAATCAAGTAAAATTCAACTGTTTGCAAAAGCATTACTTAGATTCACATCACACAGAAAATGGTCTGCCTCTAGGTCATTCCACCATGATGCAACAAATTGGAGACGAAAGCTTTAAGATAGAGAGACACATAGACACGCAATTTTGTCATTAAGAACTGATCTCATACTGAGTAATATTACTGTACCTATTCTCACATCTCTGAAAGTTAAACACTGGGAACAACACACAGTGATAGGTTTCATATAACGCCTTTTTAATAGCTTGGAAAACAATACAAGATAGAATAGCATGTTTGCAGTAGGGTTCAATTTAAAGTAACTGATGAAAGAACTTTAAATCAAGAGATCAAATAACTTTTTATAATTGAATTTCAACATACAATTCAGTTGTTCAACATTATCATAGAGTATTTTATTAACTCTATTACTATCTTGGTGTTTCTACAGCTTTCCTGCCCACTCTTACTCTGCATATAATTACCTTGAAACTACGTGTCGTGTCTAGTAAGCACAGAGGATTTTTTTACCCAGAACTTTTTTCATGAACGGGCTTCCAATTCAGCAAAGTTTAATATTAGTTCCTATTGCACTTTGAGGCAAATTTTAGAAGAGCGATATTAAAATTCAATGGGGAAGTATTATAAGATAATTAGACCACATTCTCAGACCTCACGAGGTAACTCTTCTGGTTTCAGAGGAGGGCAGAGGAAGAAAGTTGAGCTTTCTAGCAATTAAAACGTCTCCCTTCAAATTTGGGACTGCAGCTTCTAGATTACATATTAGATTACCCATTCATTTCAGTAGGTACACTGCCTAAAAGTAATCCATTTACATTTGTAAATATAATTGCTAATTTCAGCAAAAGCCTGTACATCTACTTTTATCTTTCACAGAATGATCAAGGTTGGAAGAGACCTTCAAGATCATCTAGTCCAACCATCAACCTAGTTCCACCATAATTCCCAAGTGCCACATCCAGACACCTCTTGAACACTTCCAGAGACAATAACCCTACCACACTCCCTGGGCAACTTATTTCAATGCCTAACCAATGTCTTTACCTCTTAAGAGTTATTGTTTACCAAGATACAGATTGTACACCAACAAAGCTGATAACACGTGGGGGGGAGTTCAAAGAATGATGATACGGCAGTGCATCTTTCCCATCTGACTTTTTCAGGACCTCTTTGTGTACTAAACAACAGCTTCTTGATGCCCAAATGATTTATGTGGGACTTCAATATGCAAAACGCGAACAAGTATTCCGTTCAGAAAAATTTCAAAAACGCAGAAGTGGGCTAAAACTGAACTGCTTCTGAAGCAATTTCAGACCCCATGTTCCTACACTAAAAAGAGCTTGTACTTCAATTTCTTTGACATCCTACATCAGTAAACGAAGACCAGAAAAATAAGCGTCATCCTTTGCAATGTTTTCGTGAAAAAAAGCTATGCAAAAATAAATCCTCCAACGAGTCTTACAATGTGTGGCTGGAAGAGGGGCTAAGCCTTGCTCATGGGGGAGTACTCACTTGGAAGACTGAGAGATACAAAGCAGAATTTTTCTGATCCCTCAAGCGAAACACGAGGAAGACTAAAGGTAAGGATAACCCCTCACACCTGTTTATCCGGGCAGTACTTACCGAAAGATCGGGACGCTTCGTTCACCCCACCGCTACGGCACCACTCGAACTTGGGAACGCTGCGGGCGCCGGCACGGGCTTCAGGAGCACGGACCGAAGCTCCACCTTCAGTGTGAAGAGTTTTTATGTATATAAAAGAATAACCACACGGGAAGCACTCGCTGACCCGCAGAAGCCCTCCCGAGCCACCTCTCCGCGGACAGCAGGGCTCTCTCCATCCCTTTCCCCGTCGCCCGGCACCTGCAGGCGGCGCACGGGACGGCACCGGCGGCGGCGGCGACTTCCCCCGGGATGCGCCAACGCTACAGAAGCGGGGGGCGGATGGAAGCGGTTGCGGGGACGTGCTGGGCCGGCCGCCGCCGAGGAGGAGGCAGGATGTGCTGCGATCCATAAGGGAATACCCTCGCTGCCGCTTCGCTGCCCCCCCGCCGCTTCTCCCGCCCGTCGTCCCCACCCGCCGCTCAGGAGCACGATGGTTTCTCCAGGAAGAACCGGAGCATCCGCCGCCGCCGGTGCCGCTTCCTCCCTTCCGCGTCTGTCCCGTAGCGGGTCCCCACAGCGACCACTGGGGTGAGGGTCAAAAGTGGGGAAGACAAAAATTTAAGTCCAGCCTACGTCTTCTAATCGTGACTTTCTTTTTGTTTAGGAGTCTGTCTTTCATTTAGTCATACTTTCTCTTTTTCCCTTCTTGATTAGGGAAATATGTTCTGATGAGAGGAAATGGAAGTGTGTTAGAGGTGCACTTTATCATTAACCCTTAGTACATTTTGTTTTAAGTCCTAACTCTGATCTTATTGCATTTACTGTATTTCCTTCTCTCCCTAGCGTACAACAGCCAACATGTCCAGCAAAAAGGCGAAGACGAAGACCACCAAGAAGCGCCCTCAGCGCGCCACTTCCAATGTATTTGCGATGTTTGATCAGTCGCAGATTCAGGAATTCAAGGAGGCCTTCAACATGATCGACCAGAACAGGGATGGCTTCATCGACAAAGAGGACTTGCACGATATGCTCGCCTCCCTTGGTAATGTCCCTTTGCTGTTTATGCCTGCCAAGCCAATCTGTGCTGTTTAAGGGAAATTCCTGAGTTTAGGATATGAGAGGTGTCTCAGTTTGTATTGCACGATTGACATTACTCTTTTAGTTTGAAAACTAAGCTGAATATGAATCCTTTTATTTGTAGGAAAGAATCCAACAGATGAATACCTAGATGCCATGATGAATGAGGCTCCAGGCCCCATAAACTTCACGATGTTCCTGACCATGTTTGGTGAGAAGTTAAATGGCACCGACCCGGAAGATGTAATCAGGAATGCTTTTGCTTGCTTTGATGAAGAAGCAACAGGTACGTGGGTAAAACTCAGCTGCTTGACAGGGGTTGGTTTGGGGTTTTTTATGTTGTTTATTTAGGTTTCTAAATAGTATGCTGATTTTTGCACCTTTATAAATGAAGTAATCCTAGATGGCATATTCTATCAAGTAATGAGAATTTGGCTTATTACTGAGTGAGAGTAAAAGCTTTCTGACTGTTCTGTGTCAGTTCTATGGACTAGTAGTAATGTTCTTCTGTGAGGCTTTGAAGAAGAGTGTTTTAACTGGGCAGTGTGTATGTTCCTCAAAGTGCAAAACAAGATGTATTTGCTATAAGATGAGAAATTCACATTGGTAATATGTGATTTTCTATGTCATTGAAAAGGTAACAGTGTGAAGTCTGTCATACCTCTGCAGTAGGTCTGAGATGCATCTGAATTCTTCAGTGTTTAATATTTCAAGACAGGCTGTCCAGACTTCTTAAACTCTTTTGAACCCTTGTCTTGCTGAGTGTAATTTATGGCTCTGATAACAAATGTCATGTGCAGTGCCCTGACCCGCAGTTGTTTGTTTTCAGCTTGCAGGAAGGGCTGTAACTTTAGTGGTCTAAAGATAAAAACCGGGTGGGGTCTAGAAGGTAGAAATGACAGATGGGACTGACTTGCATAGCAAAATGAGGGGAAAAAGGAAAACACAGAGCTCAGTTTTACTATGTCAGACTTTCAAGGTTCTGCCTGTAATCTTGAGGTTAGAGTTTATGCTTTTATTTATTTATTCGTGGAGGCTGAGATTCCTGAGAAGTGTATAGTAACTGGGGATGAATCCTTGGGCAATTGTGTGGAATTACAGAGTATCAGCGCTTTGATATATTGTGAACTTGTCTTAGGAGTACGTTGAAATTATGTAGCCTCTGTACTAGAGATGTCACTACACCCATAACTTTCCTCGCAGCTGTCCATCACAATATTTTAAGTTAGCCTGTGGATATGTGCTCTGAACCTTTCAAAGGATATTCTGTTTCAAACAGCTATTTTCAGTCTGTGTATTTTAGCACCTTTTGCCTTTTCAAAGAGCATCCCCTTCCTGCTGAGGTGTAGGTAAACAGGCTTTCTGTTGGTAAGGCCTTTTCAAATGTTAATCGACTTCCTCCCTCTCAAGGGAAATCTCTTTACCATCTCCTAGAGAAGGAAGTTCTGTTAGTAGGTTAATTATTTTCTCTCCACAGGTAGTCTGACTCACTGTGCTACAGCGCGTTTTTTTGTGTGCACCAAAACAAGAGCCTATGCATAATGATATCAAGAAAATGATTGTGCTACCAGTTCTTTTGAACAGGAACTTTCGATGTCTATGTAAACAATAAGTTACTAGTTCGGGCACCCATGTACTGATAAGATTGATTTTATTATCTTTCAACTCTGTGTGGTAAATGTTTTAGTCTAGTCCTATGATGATTTGAGGATAATGGTTCCACAGTCTGTTTTATGTCTTATGCCATCCTCAAATTTTAACCAGGAAACATGAGAGATAGTTATTCTGTTTTACTGATTTTTGTTATTCTGTTTTTATTGAATTTTTTTTTTCATAATAGTTAAAATGCACTCTTCAAAATAACGTGTGATGTATTTATAGAACCCATGTTATGTTTACCCTTTATTCATTTTATTCTCAGATTGGCTTCTGATCAGTTTGTTCCTTTTAAAAATGTACAAAAGCCTTTCCAGCTATATCAACCTTTTTTCTTTTACTTTTTTTTTTCTTCATTTCATGGTGTCCAGATGTGTGTTTGTTATGGGCCTGATTTTCTAGCTCAACATCAGTGTACGTCTTTTGAAAGAGAGTAATACAAATCAGATTCTACTGATGAGGATAAGGTAGTTGTACTTGTTGCATTTTACTTATGTTTCCTACAGTGCCAATCTAGTTGGGTATGTTGCTTCAGCATTACTATTGTGTGTAGTACTATGGAATTGGTATAAAATTTGTATCAGTCTGCATTTGGAATGGTTTTTGTCTGCTCTTTGATCCTGCATTGTCATCTGTTTTGTGCTGCCTGCAACAGGCTGAATCTGAAGTTTTGCTTCATTTATTTGTTACTCCCCATCTACACTGAAGCTGTGTGGGAGAGAGAGTGGGAGTCCCGTTTGCTTTACAATTTGCTGCTGCTAAAACTTTTAATGTATTCCTAGTCTGGCAGCCCAGTTCAGTGTTTAAACACCTAGCTATTCAGACAGGAGCAATTAAGTCCTTGAGGCAACACCAAAGGCCTTGCATTCTTTGAATACTAATCCTTGTGTCATCTCTCATCACCACTTGGTCTCTGTAGGATTGCTGAAACAGTCTAATCTGTTTAGCTGCTTTTTCCTCTTCTTTACACAAAGAACTCCAATATTTGACCTGATTAAGATGGGCCCAGCTAACCGAACATTCTCCCTGTTTTTGAAGTAGGAGATAGCTGCTAGCCTTCTTGATTTGGAGTCAGTATCCAAAGGCTGGTCTACACTGGAATATGATACTGTTTTCATTAGCATATGCTGAAACATGTTTTTGTTTCCCTTCCCTGCAGCGCCACCGTGCTAATTTGTCATGCTCATTGACTGCTTTTTGGTCCCAATTCCCTGTTTGGTTTTGTCTCTCTAATGAACACTCTTGTTTGCTTAAGTTATTCATCTCTCTTTCCAAAGCAGAACTTTTTTATCACGTTCTGATTGAATATACATCAGTTGATGTGGATGTCTACATATGATTTCCAGCTGATCCACAGAGTTTACTAGTCTTCTTTTTGGAACATACTTGTACCTCCTCTGTTCTGTTATTGATATTTCTCCAACTACAGTTCAATAACCAATTTCTTTCTCAAATGAAGCAACTATTGTGCTTGTAAAGACATGGCTGGTCTTATTTCAGCATTTAGCAGTTTTTGCATTCTACCATCTACGATTTGTTATGCGCATTCCTTTTTTCATCTCTAAATTTTCTTGGAATTACTTGGCAACTGCTGGTTCTGCCCACCTCTTGAAATGGAATTAGCAGAAGATACCTAGAAACTGCTCATTTTTATATCTTCATAAATTTCCTCAAAAATCGTATGCTAATATTTTAGCATAAAGTAAATAATATCTCCTACCTTTTTTTTATTTTATTGGGTTCTCCACCTTTACCTCTCCACAGTAAACATACTTCCTCCCTCCTGAGCTAACTTGCTCAGTCCTGTCTGAAAGTCTTTTCTGTTATAAACTCCCTGGATGCTTGCCAGGATTTCACTGTATCCACGTAAACTGCCTCCAGCAACGCTGTTGTGCATCAGCAAAGAGCCAAATGGTGGTTATTTACTCCCAAGAGGAAACTAGTTTATAGAGGATGTGCAAATATATCTAATTAAGTCAAGAAAAATATAATTTGTTTAAGAGAACTGCTTGTGTAATGAAGACTAGCAGTGACAGGAACTTGTTTTTCCACTTTGAGCCGTTGAAGATCAGGAAATGGAAATAGGTGTTATTATATTACAGCAGGTCAGGCCTTGTTTTCAAAAATCTGTATGAAATGCATTAAACTTCCCTCCCTTTCCCTTTGCAGTCAAGGAATTTCTTTAGAATTAAGAAAATATTTTATGCTCTCAGTGCAAATGCTTATGCTGTGTTAGTTAACTGCATGTCTGTCCTGCTGCTTTTGGAGACCCAGCTAAGAAACCCGGCTTCCCTTTTGTGTCTCTCTGTATGTCTCATTCCAGGGTTCATCCAGGAAGACTACCTGCGGGAGCTGCTGACGACAATGGGAGACAGGTTCACGGACGAAGAGGTGGACGAGCTGTACAGAGAGGCACCCATCGACAAAAAGGGGAATTTCAACTACATCGAGTTCACACGCATCCTGAAACATGGAGCAAAAGACAAGGATGACTGAGCAAATCCATGCATACCTGCAGATAGCTGCTTTTTTTTTTTCCCCATTAATTTTATTTCTCAGGATCTGTTTTTTCTTTTTTTTTTTTCTTGTTGGGACCTTTTGCATACATTTTTAGCATTCCAGCTTTTTCCTCTGTGGCTCAGGCACACCTGCACCTTTGTAATAAGACTGGAAATGGGCAGAGAGAGAGGATGGCTTACAGTGATAGAGGTTGAGGGACAAAGGTCAGGGAGTGTGGAGGCCCAGGTGAAATGTCAGTGCTACTCATCCTAGCTGGATTAATTTTACATTTTTAATGGTAACTTTTCAAATAAACCACTGCTCTATTAAGTACATAGTTAAAATTTTCATGCTAGAAGTGGACTGTTTATCTAATGATATGTGTAAATACTTTTGCAACTGTATGCAGTCGTGTTGTTACCTATTTTTGCCTTAAAAATGATGCATAAGTCACTTAAGCATACTGATGTTTATACTTCAGTGACTGAGTACTTTGCCTGCTACTGTGAGCACACACAATGAAGAAGAAATTCCCATCCTTCAAATTTTAGTGTATTGTAGATTAATCATTCTGTCCAAGACTTGCACATTAAACACTTTAAATCTTATGCAATTCAGTGTCTATTTTATCACCTCAGTGCCTCCATTTCTCGACACTGAGTACTATATTAATGCCACTTTTAAAAAACTTATAACATAAATCCTAGTGTTTTCTTTAAAGCAAGATGTCATATGTGGGTAGAGTTGCTTGAGTGATGCTTCTTACCAGATCTGGAGGGCTGCCAATATTGCATGAATTACATTTCACTGCAACCATTTATTATTTTCTTTCTTTTATCTTCCTATCTTTTTTTTCAAAATTCAGCGAGAACAGGGCTGGATGAAGAAGGAAGCTGTGCTGTCTTTATCTTTTTTCTGTATCAAAATGTTATTCTTGGTTTCCAAAGGAAACAATATACACTATATTTTTAAGAGTGCTGAGAGTGGTGCTTTGGGTGTGTGAGATGGAAGACATTCCTTTTTGTTCCATTTCTCATAATCGTATCCTCTAGTTCTTGTGGTACGGATCCTAAAGCAGATTTGCTACAGTATTCTGAAGCAACTTTGCCGTAATCTGAATGCTTGTGGTTCTGAGTTTTTTTGGTTTTGAGAGAAAGGGTGATCAGAGCCTCTTCTAACACTTTTAGGAATTATGCTGTTAATCCCTTCAGAATTTACATTACAAAATTGAGACATTTGGCTGAGAGGTTTTGCTGTTTCTTGGTAAGCTGCTATTGTGAACTTAACTTTTACTAAATGTCATTAGAGTACAGTGATTAAAGCTCTGAAGTTCCTGCTCTACCTCAGTCCCAGGGAGATTTGCAAAGGAGTGGGAGCTGTGCACAAAAAGATGATCTGGTGCTGATGACAGTAGGCCTGTAAGAAGAGTATGGAAGTCGCTGAAAACTAGAGAGGAGGAAAAGGTTCAAAACGGATTTAGAATATGACCTCGAAATGCTTCATAAATGTTTTCCCTCAGTTGCTGCTTTTTTACGGAAAAAAATATCTACGTTTAGAGAGGGCAGAAATTAAAAACTCGAACAAGAACTGTTGCAAACTACGAGTGAAACCACCTTTGATGCGGCTGAAGGAGGCGAAGTCGTCCCGCCACCGCCTGGGGCCAGCCCCCCACCGGCATGTCCGCAGGGCCTCCGGGCTCTTCCCGAGTGGAGCGGGAGGGAGCTTGAGGCCATCCCTGGAGCCATCAGCAGGTGGCAGCACAGCTCCTGGCACTAACGCCGCTAGAGGGAGAGCGGCTCTCAACGCAAACTTTTGCTGATTTTTTTGTTTGTTTGTTTGTTTGGGGTTTTTTAAGTCCCGAAGAGCCTCGTTTGGCGTAGCGAACACAGGGGGAAATATGCTCCGTTCCCACAGAAGCCCCCTCGCTCCTGCCTCAACATGGGATAATGCTGTCAGGATTTTTCACACTGCAGCTTTTGCACACGGCGAATTTTTGGCTCTTTAATCAATTTCGTTTGTTACAGAAAAGAGTAAAACGAGGCCTCTGCAAGCCGTTGTTACACGCCTACATGTACAAACACACATGTGGCATATGTTTGGAAAAGATTGGGTTTCAAAAGGACTTATGCCCTTCCTTGTAACTCAAACCAGAGACGCTGCTTGTGCATTTCATTCCTCGGTATCCCAGCCAGCGCTCTTCTTGTTTTGTTAAGATTAGCTTTGAAAAAACTACCCTAAATTCAAATTTATATGTTTGCAAAACTTTGTTTACAAATGAAAGCCTAAAACCTGCGATATAAGCTAAACTGCTAAGTGAGGCAGCTGGTGTTTACCTACAGCAATAAATGCCAATTGTTAAACCCCAGTGCTTGCTTATGGGCGAGAGTTGTGTTGCTGTATAGCAACGCCTATATGTCACTTCTCTTGTAATAAACTATAGTTCACTAATGCTATTATTCTTAGCCTTGCCTTTGGGAGAATCTTTGTTTTACTCTCAAGTTTAGTGGCATTTAATGCTCCATAAAAACATGCCAGAGAGAATGATAAAAATGGACTTTTGGTGGGTAATTCAGAGGCCTGGGATTTCTCTTGTGAAGAAATTTTAAACCTCTGCTCAGCTCTGATGCAGAGGGTGCCTTAGAGTCTGTGTCTGTCTGGAACCAGAAACACTGGTTTTGTAGACTAATTGCAGTTCTTAGTCCTGGCAAAATCAGTCTCAGTAAGAGCCATACAGAATTTTCCAGTGTTCTCACTGAAGTGGATCAGCAGAATTTGAAGGCATTTGTCGTGGGATGTCTTTCTCCTTTTATTTTTATTATTAATTCAGTTGTTTTGTAGCTAGGTCACTTCAGTGGAGGGTGAGAACAATGTGGCCTTGAATCCCCTAAGCTAGAAGGGAGAATTAATAGTAGGTCTGCAACATTCAGGCTGAATGTTAAACCACTGAACAATTGAATAAGGGAGGGTGGAACCATCACAGGCAGCTGTGTTTCTTACTGTGCCTTTGTTTTTTTTTCTTGTTTTTTTTTCTTTTTGGCAAATGAAGGAGCTTAGGCAGTGATTCCAGCAGAAGGAATAAAAGAGATCAATTCTACCTGAAGACTCTTTCCTGCTCTTCAAGGTGAAGCTCCCAAAAGCTATGACTCACATACAGGGTTGGGATGCTTGTTTCCTGTGGTTGCAGAGGCAACAGAGCTGAACCCTCAATGAGTTTTAGCTTATAAACCGTTTCCTCTCCAGGACTGCTTGTGAGAAGCAGTGCCTCACCAGGGAACTGTCTCACACATCCTGTATCTGGCTTAACACTCCCCACGCAAACTCCCGTCAGTGTAGGTAATAACTTGTAAAGGTTCTCACCGCCTTTACACTGATTGAATGTCGTGTGCTGTAAGCTGCTCTGGCTCAGCACCTGATTATCCTTCAGCAACTCAGCTACCTCTGTACCAGGGCAGTCATTTTCTGAGCTGTGCTGTCCCTACTTGTGAATTACACCCCCTAACTCCGCTAGAAAGGGCAGTGGTGACTCTTTACTTCCTCTTCAGTATTTCTTGTTGATGAGATTCAGCAGATCCTTACTCAATATGCTTGTTTTAATAGTTACTAATTTTAGAGCCTAACTCCCCCGGATGGGGAGAGAGCAGCATCTGTCAGTCTGGCAGGCACGCCTCACTGTGAATAGTACCAATGATGTCAAGCATTCTTCCCTGCCATCCAGATACCAAGTAGCAGATATTTAATACAGCAACATCCAAATGTCAAATAGAACGGTGCTTGGTCTAAAAACTGCGGGAGTCTGAAGAGAATTCCTGTCACCAGGGTGGTAGTGTCTAAATCCTAGGCACTTGGTCTGACCTTTGCAGACGGTTTCCTAGCGGCAGGCATGGCTCATACGGCGATTCAAATAACCTTAGCTAACTGCTGACTCATCTGTAGTTCCACTCGGTGCGTCCCACTGCTTAAGTATAAAAATTGTCTCAGTAGCACTCTTTAGCTGTGAAAGGCAAATCTAACTAGAGTTCCTATGTAATCATCAGAAGTGTCATGCAAACTGAGTATTTAAAAATATAAAAAAGCGTTCACACGACTTCAATAGGGATGCATACCAGTCCCAGCAGGCTTCTTTCAGTGAGTAGGTAAGACTTGCAAATTCAAGACTTGCAGCTGGAAACTTCCTTTTCAAATAACTGCAGGTCACTGTGACATTGGAAATGGTTGCAAAAAGCTACAGTGAGACCACAATCATGGCACGCTGCACTACCCCTCCTGCCCCCCCTCCCCGCCCCCCCAGCACATACACAAGATTTCCTGGGAAATCTACTCAGCTTCATGCCCCACAGCCCTAGCAAGCTTCAAAGCTACGGGGCTGGAGTTAGTTAAAAGGAGAGTTGACAAGTTTTATGTTAGCAAGATAAGCTCCTGAAGTTTGTGATACATTTTTGGAAGAGAATTAAATGGAACAAAATTACTTGTAGCTAGTGCTTGCCTGTTTCGTTCTTTTACTGATTCAGGGGATAAGGTATTGTATCTTTATTAGAAACTGAGATATATGTTGTGCAAAACACAAGTTATAACACTATTATTGCTATCCTGTTAGCAAAGACAGGAATTTGGCCATGAATCTAAACCCTTCTACTTTGCCTGCCCTCCTTATCTGCTAATTAAAAACATATTAATAAAAAGGTAGCAATGCAATTTTCAATTGTCAGAAGACAACATTTCTTTCAGACTTTGACTTTTTTTCTAATTAATTGAACATGAGCTTATAACAACTAACAATAAGTGGTTTCTCCACTCTAACAAGTCTAGGTAGGCAAACTGTTGTTTATTGGTGCTTTTTAGCACATTCACCTATTCCACAGGCTCTGCCCAGGTGAGACAGAGAACAGCAACACTGTTACAACTGTATTTGGGGATGCCCTACTAATTGCAGACCTAAGAGGAAGGAGGAGTCATCAAACTTGTACAAAAGGATGAGTAAAGAATACACTGCAAAAATGCAGAACTCTGACTCACTCACTGGAAGATGACTAGGAACTACCTGCACCCCCAAAGAGGAGGATAAACTGGTGCCGTGAAGTGCAAGTTAAAACTATGCAACAAGCAGAAACCCCACCTGATAACAGCTAATTCTGAATTTGGAAGCAAGTTGCAATGTGGATGAGACAGCAATCAGAAGACAGTGATGAGGCTTGTAGGAAGTACTTGGCTTTACTCTGTTCCTGTTGCAAAGCATGCAGCCTGCTGCCCCTGAAATTTTCTGCCCCAAGCTCTGGACACAGATTTTGGGTGGCTGAGTAGCCATCTAAATTAATGAGGATTAAAACACCAGAAAGATAAGATAGGGGCTGAGGCACTCAAGTATTTCCTGATGCAGCTGAGCAGAGATATGACTCCCTAGTTGAGATACCAGTAGTCAGCCTTCTCCAGAGGCTGGACACCAATGCCTGGTCAACAATTTATGTAGCCCCATACTTTGGCAGCCAACAGCAGCTTTTTCAGGGTTCTGTTTCCTATCTTATGTTTGACTCTGTCTCCTCTCTTCCCAGCCTTAATGCAAGCACTTGAATGCCTTCCATGTGTCAGGGGCCTGCATCTACCCCTTCTGTTACAAGCCTTACATACACAGGATGAAGGGTTAAGACCTTCAACAAAGAAAGGCATTCCCTTCCCTATTTTGTGTACCACACCTTGGGCCTCACTTTGAGATAAGATCCAAAGCAACTAATAAGTTGTAAGGCAGGCTTTGCAAATTTTGATGAGCAAAAATTCAAGCACCTCCAGGATTAAAGAGTATTTCAGTGGCAGCTTTGAAAATGCTGTACCTCAGACATTTCAGGTTCTTGGGTGAAAGTGCAGATCAGATTCTTGTGCACACCTCTGGATGCAGAACACGTGACAAAACTGTCATTTGAGGGCAGTGGGTGAATGTGCTAGGAGAACAGGAGACTCTTTGGCTGATGCTCCTATTAGTGATGCCTGGAAGATCTTACCCTATGCCAGATTTTCAGGGCTGGTAATTATGCCTCTTCCACTGCTGATTTTAAGAATTGCTAAGAAAGAGCAAGTATCAAACAAAGGGGTTCTGGCTGCTTATTTTCGCATGGCTTTCCCCACTTGAAGGGTGCTTTACACCTGTGTGATTGACTGGATTATTCTTACCCAGGACAGATTTAGTGCTCACACACACCCTTTGCAGGAATGTTTTTGTTACCTACTGGTGTTTTTTTTTTAAGTGACTATAAAGGCAAGGAAAGCATTTGGGAGATGCTGTTACTATGAATGGGTTAGGGTGTGTTTATTTTAGTTATTTCTTCTCCTTCCAATCCCTCCATGCCTTCTTTAAGCCTACTCACAGACTGTGCTTCTACAGGCAAATTGTACTGAATTCACTGAGGCTCACCTAAAAAGGCCATTTCAGCAACATTATGCAAGTTTCCAATATTTACTTTCACATACCAATACATAATTCTGGCTCATTCCTTGATTCCACTTTTCTTAGCTTTGGGGTGTGGGATGAGTTCTTTTTTTTTTAAGGTACAGTTTGCTTGAGTTTCAGCCTCTAATCACTATTACAGTAATGACTAACCTATACAGTTTGCCCCCATTTTCTCTCTGTGGCATTTGAAATTTTCATTTGGTGTATTTCCTTGCATTTCTCTGCTATATGCTGCTGATGTCAGTCCTCTGTGACATCTGGGCATGTTCTTACATGGTGCACAAAGGTTCATTCCAAGCTTTTATTCCCAAAAGCCAAGGAAAAAAGCACTGTATTAAATCTGTTTAGAACAGAAGTTGGTTGGGGACAAGAAGTTTTATCCCTGGAAATAAAAGCAATGTGGCATGAAGGTATTTGTAATATGGGTTTCTTTTAATGAATCTTAGCCACTTAGTTAACTGAAGACATTAAATTGGTCTTTCCCTAAAGTAAGTAATTAACTTTCAACACAGAAAATTAAATTGCTTAAGATTATTACACAGCTATCTGAACAATACTTCTAGTGTCTTGTTGCTTTTATTGCTTTTTTGCCCCTGGCATTTTGTATGTAATCATCCAGACACCACGAGACATATTGATTAAATAATTTGGGCCCCTTTGCACAGTATAATCTTGTTTTATATAATCTTATGCAATATGTTATTACTGTACTTAAGTACTGAGTAAGAACAGAGCTAAGAGAGAAACTTTGGGCAATGTCAGTCTGTTCTATCATCCATAGCCAGAAGTAGTTTGTACTCCTAAAATAAGCTATATCTTATATACATAGGAAAAAGACTGACTCCTGAGTTGACTTTAGTAGATATTTTGATATTAGCCTGAGCATATTTCCTCTTACTAAAAAATGTGTCTGAAAAGCAACTTCGGTGCCAATGCTCCCAGGGCTCCAGAGAGGTGAGCAGGTCTCTCTCCATGTCTGTACAATGTCGAGCAAAATGGGGATTGGGGGGTGTGTGTGAAAATATAATTTCATAAGGCATTTCCATAATAAAAATAATGAGTACTTTTTCAGTAGATGCAACAAAAGCTATGTTTAAACAGCTTCCACTGGGCCCTCTCTAATTCATAGGAACAACAGTTTCACCTCTGGCTTTGGCTAGTCTGGTTTAGCAGCCTTCTGCTAGCAATGTTGTAGATAACAAGTGGCAACCAAAATATCTCAAGGCTGCTTTATCCTTTCTTATCCCCCAGCCTAATGACAAAAGAAGACAATTGGACCTTGTTTGCTAACTACATGTTGTGCTTTATCTTGCATTTTGGCTTATGTTGTCATCATGTTGCTAATCATCATTTTGTGACACTGTCTGCACAGCTCCCCCACTGCAACATGGGCATGGTATCACAAAAGAGCAAACACAAGCACTGGCACCTGTTGACAACTGTTGTTTAGAGGGAAGTTGTTCCTTTTGCCAGCCAGTGAAACATCAGAACTCCAGGCCACTAAATAAATGCTATTATCTTCATCTGGGCACCATATGGTTTGCGTGCTCTGACTCTAGATGAGCCACAGCCCTCCAAGCAGTCAGCTGAGAGACCTAGCTTTCAGCCTCAGTAGCTATCAGCTTTAGCAGCAGTAAGGATTCCACACTGGTGTGCTGTTAAGAGAATCAGGAAAAGCCTCTCATAAAGTACCAGAAGGATTTGGTTCCCTTTTAGAAGTGCTGAAGTTTCTGCTGACCCTTCCAGGCATGGATGAATAAGTAACCTAGCTGTTTAACATCACTTGCTCTGCACAGCCTACAGATCTGCACCCTGGGGTATCTGCAGCTCTGATGCTGCCTCTGAGAACTGATCTTGTACTCGGGTGACCAAAACTGTGGCTTAAATGACCTCATCTTGCCTCAATCTCATCTCATCTCACCTCATACAGCTTTTATCATGTCTTGCAAAAGAAGTCCACTCTACATTGGAGTCTTGCTTTGGCACCTTGCTTGAATGGACAGAACCAACACGTGCATAGCTGGAGGTGACTGGGTTAAATGTGTCAACAGGCTGAGTCCTTTCATGAAGAGAAAGAGGAAATGAGGTCTGAATTCCTAGAGTAGCACAAATTAGTGAGCTACTAAGAGCCCCCAGAGAAGTTCCCAGAGAGCCTCACACTTAACCCAGGTAATTATAGCTGCAGGTGGCTATAAGCATGAATCATGTAGGTGAAAGTAGTGCTGAAGACACAGCAAGACTGATTGTATAAGCCTAGGAACTCAGCTCAACTATTAGTCCACTATTTTATTTACCTTACTGGCAAGACACCCTCAATCCTTGCACTAAGAGCTAGCCAGAGTACAGTATGCTATTGCCATTTAAAACACCCAGGACTGGGACAAGATGTATTGGCCAAACATCCATGCAATTAATCCAGTACACATACATGTCTGACAGGGAAATTTTGGCTCTGTGCCTGCAACTCACTTTTTAACAGGTGAAGATCTGTTTCAATTCTAAAGGGTTACAAAGGTACTTCTGGTTTTGAGAACATGAGATAACTATGGTAACAAATGACTTCATCATCTACCAATAATGTCTACCAAGCATGTCACACAGGTTTTGCAAAGGAACTTAAAACTTTCAGATTTCATAGTGAACTTAGGCTTCAAACTCTTTAGAGAGTGAACTGTACTTTTCTTGTCCTACCTGCTTAGATGCCTGATTGTCTGGAGTGATCTTTTAATTTACTTTTTTTTTAATAGATGACTCATAACATATCTAATGTTCTAGGCTGAGCTGAACAGCTTCATTGTTATTTCCAACCTAAAGCCACATTTAGTTTACCATATGATGATGTTTTTGGGCCTAACTTGTGTCCTGCTCCTTCACAGCCCGAGTCCAGTAATATGCTGAACATGTTTAGCATGGGTGGACAGCATGCAGTGAAGCACAAATTCAGTGGCATCTCACACAAAATCACGACTGATGAGACTTAGGCCTTTTGTACCTCAGCTTAGTATCTAGAGCTTACATATGGCAAGTAGAGACCTGGGTGCAATTTCCTTTTGAACCTGAGAAGGCTCAAGCATCTTAAGACAGAAGCTGTCCTACAATGAGACCTTTTTCTACTCTTCCAGTTGAAGCTGGACTTTTAAAGGATTGTCTGATTCACAGGAGGACAATGGAAGACACAAAGAGCCGGCATATGTGCCCAGCTCTGTAACTCAGAAGTTTCTGAAGCACTTGGTCTCCTTCAGTGTGAGGCCCAAATCAGTTCATCTGTTTTATTCAAAGCAAAAATTCCTTATAAGAAGCCAAGCCTGCATTCTCTCCTGAGAAGTGTCCTTATTGAACTGTAAAAGTAGGTTCAGAATTATATTCTTTTTTCCACTTTCTTTTCCACTTTGTACATACCCTTATTATTGGCATTTCTTTTTGTCCAATTAAGAGACTTCCCTTCCTAGCATGATGGTTGATACCAGTCTCATTTTTGCATATAAAAATTGTTCTTATTATGACTATAGTACTGGTGAACTGCAGACGCAAACTAGGCGTTGAGACTTCATTTGCTGCATTAGTCATTATGGCAATTCCTAACATAGGATCTGAGTTATTCAGCATTGAATTTATTGAATTTTAAATATGTCCTACTTCAAGGAATACATTATTCTGATTTGTGAATGTCTGGTGTACAAATAGATGTTAGGATGAGATGCCATCCAAAGGGACCTTGACAGGCTTGAGAGGTGGGTCTGGATAAATCTCAAGAAGTTCAACAAGGCCAAGTGCAAGGTCCTGCACCTAGGTCAATTCCAGGCACAAATACAGGCTGGGGACTGAATGGGTTGAGAGCAGCCCCAAGGAGAAAGACTTGGAGTTTTTGTTGACAAGAAGCTCAACATGATCTGGCAATGTGCACTTGCAGCCCAGAAAGCCAACCATAATCTGGGCTGCATCAAAAGCAGCATGGCCAGCAGGTTGAGGGAGGTGATTCTCCACCTTTACTCTGATCTCGTGTGACCCCACCTGGAGTGTTGCATCAGAGGCCTGGAACACCTCCCGTGAAGACAGGCTGAGAGGGCTGGGGCTGTTCAGCTTGGAGAAGAGAATGCTCTGGGGATACCTCACTGCAGTTTTCCAGTACCTAAAGGGGGCCTACAGGAAAGCCAGAGAGGGACTTTTTATAGGACAAGGGGGAATAGCTTTAAACTGAGAGTAGTTTAGATGAGATATTAGGATGAAATTCTTTACTGTGAGGTGGTGGTACATTGGAACAGGTTGCAAGAGAAGTCTCATCCCTGAAAGTATTCAGGCCAGCAACCTGGTCTAGTGGAAGGTGTCCCTGCCCCATGGCACTCTTGAGTCTCTCAGAAGAGCCACAGCCCAAGCATACCAACACACAGGACTTCATGCCTTTAAGTAATGCAGCTTTTCCATGCATGGGTTTTCCCTGCCCTCAACTCCCCAGCCAGAGTGTCTCTCTGGTACAAGATTAATTTGAGAGAGGGACACTTTCAATACACTCCCACTGTATCAATTTACCATAATTGAGAATGATAGGACAATGGCCAAGCCCTGTAGGGAAGGGAGTGTACAGGTGCCTGCATGAGTGAAGTCATACATTCACCCTGTTCTATTTCTTCCAGGTGTGGTGCTTAGGATTTGTTACATTGCAGTAGGTTGTGTAGCTTCTCTATCAATGTTTTTACAGTGTACTGTGGGAGAATTCATCTGTCCTACCCCAGGTCCTGGCAGAAGTAGCATGGGTATAATGAGTCATGAAAGTGAACTGGCTCTGGCTCCACATTTGTGGTTCCACTGGTGGCAAGGCATTGACCCAGTGGTATTGAGCCTATTCCACACTCCAGATAGGTCCACCCTCAGCTGTCTGACCTAGGCAGCCCTTTGCATATCTGCTGCATCCCAAAACATCCTGCTCTTAGTTTGGTGCTATGCAAGTCAGCACGTTCTCCTTCCCCTGGCACACTTCTACACAACCCTACCTCTTCTCAGCCTTCTAAGACAATTTTGGTGATATCAGCCCATGCCATACTCCACTCCTTTCTAATTCCAGTTCCTATCTAAACTCTTGTGAATCCACAGACTGGCACAAGACAATCTGTTCACAGCTTCTGATCTAGTCCAAGCAGTCAGAATAGACCCAGCTGAAATACTTGTTGGTGCAAGCTGACATAGAATCATAGAATCGTTAAGGTTGGAAGAGACCTCTGAGATCATCGACTCCAACCATTAACCCAGCACCCATTCATCAATAAACCATGTCCCAAAGTGCCAAACTCACATATTTTTTGAACACTTCCAGGGAAGGTGATTCTACCAGCCTATTCCAATGCCTGACCATCTTTTCAGTGAAGAATCTTTTCCTAGTATCCAATTTAACCTCCCCTGGTGCAACGTAAGGGTATGTCCTCTTGTCCTATCTTGTTACCTGGGAGAAAAGGTCAAACCCACCTCACTACAACCTACTTTCAGATAGTTGTAGAGAGAGATAAGGTCTCCCCTGGAGCCTCCTTTTCATGATTGCAGAGGAGAAAGAATTAGGACCAAACATCACAGTCTGATACGACATTTTTGAGCTTCCAGGGAAAAGAAGTTAGAGTACTAAAAGGGAATCACTATGGACTAAGGGAAGCAGGAAAGACATCAGTATAACTAGTACATAAGCAATAATTAGTACACAAGGCAGTACCAAGTTCAAGAACACACAAAAACTATCAAGACAAAGGAAAGCCCTAGTAATAGTGTGTCATGGTTTAGGAATGGTACTCTTGTTAAAACCATGGGCTGCTTCCCCTCCATCTCGTCACCTGGAGGCACAAAAGAACAATTTGACATAAGAACAATTTACTGGAAACAGCAATGATACAAGAAAACAAGCAGTAACAGCAACAATATTAATAACAAAAGGTATAAGAAAAGAAATTATTCATATGGGAAAAAAAATCTCCCATAACAGACAATACTGGATGGCTCCTTCTGCCATGTTTTCTCAACAGAAGGAACCTCTTCTCCCAGAAGAGAGTCTCTATCCCCTGTGGCAGGGGAAACGACATGAGGTGGTATAGAACAAACCTCCAGTGTCCTAGTTCTGACCCTTCCCAGCTACTGCAAAAAATTAACCCTGTTTTGTCTGGAACAGCACACAGTGTTATTAATTACCTACTGTGAAATACTAATAAAGGTTAAAATTAGTTTCAACTGTATTTCGTGAAAACCCTAAAAAGACGAAAAAAAGATGCTTTCATGATTTGCTTGCTAAAAAGGGAGCTTTTGAGATTCAACAGGAAGCTGTTGGACTGTCAACATGAAAGGAATGGTTGATCAGAGGAAAGTGCAGAGGGGTTCCAGCTACAGAGCAAGCTCATGAATTCTGTGCAATGGCAATAATAGTGATGATGGAGAGCCCAGACCAAATGCTACAGAGGGGTTTCTTAACTGATGCGAAGTTAACTGGTACAAGTCAGAAGGTGGCAAATTAGTAATAGTAGTAGAAGTTGGTGGGGGGTTTTTGAAGGAAGGAGAGATTTTAATAAAAAGATCAAAATTCTTTGCATGTGACTCAGGAAAAAGGCCAAATGGGAAAGACAAGTGGAGTAGCGAGATAAAAGTTACCGGTATTGAAAAGGGAATTGGGATTATTAGTGTCTTCTGATAGCAGTGAATGACAGAAATTAGTGTGCTGCTGAGAGCAGTGGAGAGTAGTGTGGCATTAGTATATCTGACAGGTGAGGAAAGCTATTATCTTTATATTTTCTACTTGAGAATCTGAAGTTACTTTATGCTGCGATACCTTGAGGCATGGAGAAAGTTTCTGGTCTTGAAAGGAGATACCAATAGGCCAAGTATAATTGTTCACATCTATAATGGCAACAGAGAAAGGTTAGCAAGGGATTGAACATGATAGTGAAACCTGGCTGAAATAGGAGCAGTATGTTCAGAAAGGCACTGGTTGGCCATTTTCTGAGTGGTGAGATGATGAAAAAACACATAAAACAAAGGAGCATCAGGTAGGTGAGCCCAAGAGTGGTTTTGGGAGACAAGCAAGACAATCATTTCCAGCAAGGGCAAGACAGAACTGACTGTATTGGAGTGCAATCAGACTGAGACACAAGAAACCAGAAAGGAAAATTCAGATCAAACCACATGTCAGTTCTGCTGATTTGCTTCATTGAGAAGTTTAATTAATATTTCAAGTGGAAATCAAGAGTTTGCATTTTTTCCAGTCCTCTGTGGTCAGCTTTAGCAATGTAACCCCAGAACTCTGACAGCCTGGAAAACAGAAGTTCTGCTATTCATATGGCTGGCACAAACCATTCAGATGCATACACAACTAACATGCACAAAAAATAAACTAACATCATCAAGTTAAAATTTTACTGTCTTCTGTGCCTCCCTGATTTTTCTACCTAAAAAACAGGTGTATAGATCAAGAATCCTCTTTTCCTTCTAATGAGCATTGTCCTTGTGTGCTGCCCTCAGTTGGAGCCTAGGAGAGCTAAAGGCAAAGATGTGTGGGGAAGGAGGGCATTATCAACAGAAGGGTGCTAGCAAAAGAAGAGAGAGAGGGATGGATGGAAACGCTCATGGAGCTCATGGTTTGGCCCTACAACAGGAAACAGTCATGATCAGCAGTGTTGCACAGGGCACAGGCCCAGGGGAGGGACCAGGCATGCACAGCACATGGGTTGTGGCCAGGGTAGGTGGGTTTGGAACCAGCCACAAACTCCTGCAACTGGTGAGAGAAGGTGACAGACTTACCTGGAAGGGATGACACTGCCTTGTTTCTATTTTTTTCTCACTTTGCCTCTTGAATTTTTGAAGCAGTGTGTCATCCTTACTCATGCAGATTCATTCTTACCATGGAAGTGACTCTACAGATTTCAATTCAGATGTTAACTGCATGGACACAAATGTGTCATACAGAGCAGTTAAAGGCAAAATTGTGACCTAAAAGAGGCGGGATAAATATTTTGTACACCAAATAGTTTCCTTTGTATAGGTTTTATTGAGAAAGGCTGTGTGGCAACATCATGACATGACCAAGACCAGGACTTTGGGCTGGTTAGCACTTTGTTGTTATCCTGCTTGGGTTTTCAGAGGCAGAGAGACCTAACATAGCAGGGCTTCAACAGAATTCCTCCTCCTTCCTTAGTGGCTGAGCCCCCCATGGGCTCTGCTGGCTCCTCGCTCCCTTTCACATTCCAAATAAGAATAGGATTCATCCTGAGAGAAAATTAGTTATGTAGGCTGCTATTGTTGCCCTTCAGAGAAGGAAACAACCTAAAAAGCCTCATAGAAGCTGAGATTAAAACTGAGGAGTTTCTGGCTCAGAGCCCTCTGGAGGTTATAGCACTCTTTCTGATTAGAAAGAAAAACATTTAATTTACATTGAAATAGTTTTGGCAAGAACAGAGAAAAAACATGCTATATGATAGATGTGGTTTTGATTATGTTCTGAAAGTTTGGCTGACTGGAGCAGTAGCAGCAAAATAGTTTGCTGTTTAAGCTACCCCCCTCCCCCAACTTAAAATAAGGCTTTTCTGCTTAGCCAACTATTAAAATGACATTTCACTACAAGTTTGGTCATCTCCCAAAGCTACCCTCTCTTTACTGAGAAAGCTTTTGACCTGCACATTAAAAATATGATGGGTAAAACTAATCTTAATCAATCACTCATGGACCATGTCCTCCTGTTTATTTAGATGTTAACCTAGTACCTTTTCCTTTTCTCATTACAACCATAACTTTAACAGCAGACTTGCATTTAATGCTACATGAGCTCTTTAATGGTGACTGATAAAGAGAGAAAGAAAAGTTATTTTTTTCATGTAATTATTGCACAGCACTACTGCTGCAACAAGTACTCTGTGTTAGAATGTGTGCTGCGAAAGCCATATAGCTGAAATTACTTGCAGATCTCCATTTTAAACTCCAGCTTCACATATTTGAGACGTCCCATTTGTGGTCTGAGTCCAAAGGAGAAATATTTCTCTTCCTTTTGTTTAAAAGTTGTTTCTATCTCAGACTTGAAAGTATTTTGCTGCTGTCAGTGTTTCTGCTGTTCTTCAATCTATGGATGTTGTGGATGACAGCCTGGACAGAACTGTAGTATACCATGTATTCTGGTGATTATCTCTGAACTTTAGAAAAAGGACTGGCAAATGGGGGGCCTGGACTGTTCCCATCTGGTCAGGATATAAGCAAAGAGTTTTCCCTTTTTATTTGCATCCTCATCCTGAGGGTTGGGTTTCTTAGTCATTCTCTTACACAGGCACCATGAAAAACATGCTATTTACCAAATCACTATGACTCACTAAGTCCCTTCAGTTCAAGGCCTCATCTATTATATATCTGACAAATCTCACTGGAGTCCTATTTCATGACATAGGTAAAAGCTCCTCTTTCATTACAAGTCACAACCGTGGCAATAATCCAGTTGCAAGATTTGGCAAACTGAATCTCCTGATAAAATTGACATGACCTTATGAGTACATATTTGCATCTCCAAACCAGAGACAATAATGTACAAGGTAAATATTAATGTTGCTGAATGCACTGGACAGCAAAGGCCAAGGTACTGAACATAGGATTTGCTTCTCTTTCCACAGACACCTAGTTTAAAAACATAGAGAACCAAGGTAATCTTTAATGCATCCAGCACTCCTGGGCAAAACTTCTTTAATATATTACACTGCCATTCTACTAAACTAGCATTCTGAACCTAGGCAAACATTTCTTCCACAACCCTTATTTAAAGGTTTTCCATCAAAATCCTGTTGGTGGTGGGCAGATAATTATCTTTCTAGGGAGATTAGGGTTTTTTAATAAAACCAAAGTTTTTTCACACAGAATTGAAAATTAAAACAGCCACATCAAATTTGTTACTCAGGAAACACATCTGATTAAACAGGAATCTGTATATTGTGATTGCCACTCGAAGCAGAGAACCATGGAATGGCTTGGGTGTGAAAGGACCTTTGGAGGTAGAATCAGAAATGTTAAGATTGGAAAATACCTTTATGGTCATCAACTCCAACCATCAACCTAGTACCACCACCATGTTCACCATTAAACCATATCCTCAAGTGCCACATCCACATATTTTTTTCGGGGATGGTGACTCTATCACTTCCCTGGGCAGCCTGTTCCAGTGCTTTACAATCTTTTCCGTGAAAATAATTTTTTTCTAATATTGAATATAAACCTTCCCAGGTCATCTAGTCCAAGCCCCTCTAGCGAGCAGGGACATCTTCAACTTTCTCATCTGAGAATGCCCTGCACCCAGTATACCAGGACACACTAAAACAGAAGTCCTCTTCTGTGTGGAGCCTGAGCTTCCTTTTGGTGTTGCCTCATGGACCTGCTAGCATAGTCCTCACATTGCCTAAACTACCCTCCCTTCCACAGTCAGATAAGACACAGTGGTCACAAGCTTCACCTTGCACCCTGAAGGCTGCTGCCTTGAGTACTGGGGCAGCAGCAGTTTACCTGAGTCTGGTAAACTGAGAACAGAGAACTCAAGGGAACCGAGGCCTTGAATCTGTTGCAATGCCACGGGACTGAACTTATGTCACAAACTACTGATGAGGTTGCTTTCATTGTTGGGAAGAGGGGACACACATCTCAAATGGGGTGCTGCTGAATTTGTTGGTTTGGCTGCTCCAATAGAACTTCCTACATCATCACTGCATTCAAAGCATCCCACCAGGGAAGGTAAGACCTTTCACATTCACCAGGCCAAACACCCAGTGTGGAGCAGAGCCATATGCCTATAACACCTGTCATGCTCACATGGAATCAACAGTTCAGGTCCCTGTTATTCTCTCCCAGCTCTGGCAGGAGAAGAAAATTCTTCCTGTTGAGATGCCACTGTGCTTTGCCCTTCTCACAGGGGAGAAACCATTTACAAGACCTTCACTTCTGGTGGAGGAGATCCCAGTGGGTCAAATGTAGGGGAAGCCCTGACTAGGTAGGTTTCTCCCAGACCTGCTCCCTCCACCATGCAGTACAGACCCTCCTTTAGCCGGGCTGCATGTGAGGTGTTCCCAGGAGGCTGTCCTGGATCTAGCTGAGCCACAGACCTCTCCCCAGAGGAGAGTTCTGCAGAGCAGGGGTGGAACACTGCTTGTAAGGTTTTGCCTTGCACACAAGAGGCTTGCTGTTCATTCAATATCATCCCCCCTTCCCCAAACATCTTCCCCAGCAACACCCAACCTTGCTGCCTACCACCAGGAAAGCTGTCCCTGCTCAGAGGTAGTGACACTAAGACCCCTCCCAAAGACTGCAACTACAGACATGACCCGTCTGCACATACTGCAAATTGAAGGTGCTGTAGGGCCCTTTGAAGCTGCAGCTGAAAGCTGTGTTGGCTTTGCCTTGCAACTGAGACGACTGATGTACTACAGCAGTTTGGTTCCACAGTCCCACTGCTCAAGAGTGCTGTGAGAAGGAAGGTGCAGATGTGCAGTCTGCTTGCAAGCCTTTGTGGTAGAAACTGTGATAAATTAATGTGTAAACACATCAAGGAGCAGCATGCAGCACTTTTCCAAAAGAGTAACTGAACTGATTTATTTTCACACATAATCATGTATCCTAACTCTATCCTAACTCTACTCTGCTGTTGCTGAGACAAGAAAAAAACCTCCCAAACTCAAATCATTAAATCAGGCCTAAACAGCAACCATACTTTTTTTCAAAACATCTGGTGGAAAAAAGACAAGCAGAGAAAGCATGCAATATTTGTCAGCATAAACTGAAATAAGCATTGAAAAGAGAATTGTGGAAAAATACGTTATACTCACTACGGTTTAGGCCACATCCTGATTTCACATCCTGGTTTAATTCAGCACATCTGAAACAATGCCACTAAATCCACTTTACATTTACCCCAAGTAACTGAGCAAATGAGGACCTGGAATTAAATTGAACTAGATGTTAAATTAATAGTTAAGCTTAGTAGTACAGATAAAAGTATAATCCTGAAAACTTCTTCCCCTTCCTTCACGTCACACTATGTTTTAAACATATCCAGACAATGAAACTATAGCACAGTTGGGCAGTTCCTTAGTTACAGGAACATAGTTTTCAGATGCATCAAAGGTTTGTGTTTTGAATCTTTAGGGGTTACTTATTTAGTAGCAGACTGAATTGTAGCAGTTGTTTTTTCTCTAGAGAATCTGGTGCAGCTCTTGGATCTATCAGGTTATATTGCTCTACGTAGCAAACAAATACTGCCTGGTGGTTTTCTCCAAAAGGTTGCTGAGCTTCACACTGCCTGCCAAGACTAGAATAAAGCAATTGCTTTACTGAACTTCTGTCCATGCTGCAAAGCCTATGTATTTTCCTGACTTTCAGAGTCTATGAAAATGCTCCTGAAAGCAAAAAACCTCAACTGTTAAATCCCTCCTTTTGGAGAAGAAAGGGTAGGGTAGTGTCCCACAAGCCTCCTGTGATTATATCTATAGTTGAAATGCACTCTTTTATCTAGTCACATTTTCAAATGAGCCAAAAAGCATCTAGGAACAAGAATAAGTGTATCTTTCTCAGGAACAAGAACCTAAAAGTCTACAAATAGTTATTTAGATCTGTTTATTCCCTAAGAAACTCAGATACCTTCAGGAATACTTCAAGGGCCATTTTACATTTTTTGATTCTCATTCAAAAATGACAATACTGGGACACACATAACTAATCCATTCCTATATCACTAATAACATATAAACATGAAGAAAAGTCACAACATCAAGTGATACTAGATGACTAACACCACTATAAATACTATAGATTTCTGAAAAAGCTGCTTTCTAACTCTGCATATTGGTACACTTTCATGATTTGATGTCTGCAAACCTATCCTAGCATCACTCCATAGGTATGGCACTGAGTGAAGAAAACTCCTGAAGTCCCAAAGCAGAAACCTTCAGCCAGGCTCTTCCCTATAGCATGTTCAGCAGGACAACTGGAGCCTGCAGGTCATCTCTGAACATCTCTAAGCTATACGCAGTGCTCACAAAACCCAAACCAAGATTTCTTTTTTCCTGTATGTTTGGCACTTAGCTTCTCATATTAGCTTAGTGGTTAGAGTATTTACAGCTACCATGGAAGATCATGTTTCAGGGCCTGAAAATGGAATTTAACCTAGGGGTCTGTAACACTGTGTAACACAGGCTGTTGGATAAGTCTCTATTAGGTAAACTGTTTAAATAACTTTATATAGTTTTGTATAACTAACTACACAACCATTAAAGCACAGAAATGAACTGCACTCAGTGACAACATAGCTGAGTGAGAGAGGAAGCAATTCTCTCTCTCTGACTTGATAAATATTTAGTTACAAGAGACTGGAAGAGTTCTCTTACAGAGTATGCAGGAATCCAGTAGCTGGAACATTTGTTCTCTTGGGATGCGTGTCACTTCATGACTAAGCAGCATATGCTTGTTCTAGCTAGTGACTGGCATTACCTCTGAATGACTAGTCATATTTAAAGATCACAGCTTTTAAAAGAAGTTTCCACACTGTGGAAAGAACTCCAGAAGAGAATGATGACAGAGAGAGAAAGATTATAACTTAAAATCTTACAGAGGATTTGAACAGTCCTCATGATACTGGAAATCACAGCTGTTCCAGTTCCCTCCTGTTTGCACAGCCAGCTCAACATAGTGACTTGGAAAAAGAGCAATCCTTCCAAAACAGTTTTGAAATGCAAGGGCAAGACTAGTTAACCTACTCACTGGTGGAGGGACCCAATGGTCAGAACTGAAACTGAAAAAAATATATAGTTTACTTAAGACAAAGAACATGTTCCTTAACAGTAACCTAGACAAACGTGAAACTGAATCCTTGACAAAGAGTTAACTAGGTGATGTGGGTGAAATCTTCAAAACTGAAACTCCCTGGAATCTTACAGTGTTTGAATTTGAGCAGAGGAAACCAGCAAAGATGGTCTGAAAACATAAAAGTTTCTAATGATCACCTTAATTTTACTTTCCTTTCTCCTTCAATGCTGGAGATAAACTCCTGAAACAATTAACTCTTCCTCTGGAAAATATCAAAATCAGTTTTACCCAATTTTAGCTCTTCTAAAATCATGGCATTTTCAGTATGATCTCTAGGTCACAGATCAAGGAGAAAATGATGTGCCGCACAAAGGCATGTTCGACCCAGGCCCCTGGATCACTGATTTACATCAAATGACCTGTGGGTGAGACTTGATCACAAGGCACTGGAAATGGTACTAAGCACAATGTAAACAGCTTTCTGTAAACAAACACATGCAGATACAAATAAACATGAGGGGTAGGGGGTGATGATAGCAGTCAGTTTAGTGGTATTTTTAATTTGGTTGCAAAGGGGTAAATCGTTCCAGCAGCACTACACAAAACCTGTGTCTTAACCAGGGTGAGATCTGACATGACTCAGCATTCCCTAGCCTGCTCCTTCCATGTCGGACAGCAGGCAGGAGTTGGTGTACACACTGTTCAGTTTCCCACTTGGTATGAATGAAGAAACAGGACGTAGAGTGCAAGCATATCATTGCATGTATTCATTCCTTAAAGTAAATTCAGGCCAAGCTTTCCTTGGACAGAGTCAGAGTTAGGGATTAAGCCAGGGCTGACTGCCCAGTCAAACAAATGCCATTTACAAAGCTAGACTTTGCACTTCAGTGAATGCAGAGATAACCAGCACTAAGAACTCAAGTCAGTGCACTGGTCCCAAAATACTTTTAAAATTGCATAATCACTCTTTCTAACAGGGCAACTAGATCTAGCCAAACTTTCTTCATTTAATCCAGTGTTTTGAAAGCAAACGATACTGGCACCAAAGAAGAAATATTACAGGTTTTAATTCCTTTAGCAGGGCAGTTCCACCTCAGGATCCTGGCTGAATTATGACACTTTGCAGGGTGCTGCAGCAACACAGTAGGTGGTTGCTTTTAGCTTATCAAAAGGAGACAGAATCATTTAGCTTAAAGCTTTCTCCTGGAGGTTCATGCTAACACACTTTACTTTACACTTCCTATAGCCTAGCAGCACATATGCAGCGGCTGTTGCCACAACACAGCTGACACACGATAACTCTTCGAGGAAAGAAACTCAAATGTGTTGCCTTTACACAGATCTCTGAACTCTAGACTATTACAAAGAACACTTCTCAGAAAAATTAAATGTAGTTATTTTCAGTAAAAATTTTCCGTTTTTATCCTCTCCTCCCACCTTTTTTTTTTCTTAAATGGTGAAATAAAAGTTCATGAAGGAAGTACTCATTTGTTGCAAATTGGGGCATGATCATTATAGCCTTATCATAATGCTTTAGCACTGAGTTTATATGTCTATGACTGCAAAGGCATTTTGTTAATTAGAGAAAAAGGGTGTGATTCTTGACAAACCTGAGCTTTAGCAGCTAATTCATTATCTCAGTAGCAGATACTGAAAGGGCTGCTTTATAATTAAGCTCCAGCAGTATCTCAATACTATCGCTGAGAGGTGAAGCTACACAGAACAAGGGAAGGCTACAACCAATTTCAAGGTCTTCCCACACGCAATAACCTAATTCTTCTGCTTCAAAGGATAAAAATTGTGAGTAATATTTTCACTGATATCAAAGCTAACCTCATGATAAAATACTATCAGATTGGGAACAGGTCCAATGCATTCCTCAGAGCTCATTACACAGGACATATGTCCCCTCTTAGTAAGGCATTAAGTAAGAACATACATACCTAAATATAGGCTCTGTAATGTTAACATTTGGATTCAACTTCCCCATTAGTATCTATATCTTCCATTCTTAAAGGAGGATCACAACTTGCCCACAATAACATAGCAATAACATGAGAACTTGCAATGAACCACAGCATCATATTGTTTTCATTCCTTGAATGCAGCAAGACTAGAAGTGCCCAAAAGTTGCTGCAGAAGACAACACAACTTTTGCTATTCTGAAAATCAAGATTATTTACGCCATTAAGAGCTGCAGAACCAAAGATTGATACAATTCTTTGGTGATATCTAAGGTAGAGCCCCCAGACCTAGGATAACAGCTAACTTCCCAAAAGAGTCAGCTGAATCCAAAGCAAACTATCTTTAAACCATCTGGGTTACTGTTTCTAGCTCTGGATCAACACTGCTTGTACCCAGGCCCAAGTTCCTCATGTAGAGGAACTTCCTGACCTGGTTTTGAACTGCAGCTTTGTATATCCACGATTCCCCTTTCACAGTCAGTTATCATCTTATATTTTCTGAGAACTCCTCCTAAATGTAATTCTAGTTCAACACCTACAGGCACTATTGCACATACACAAACTCCCCCCCCCACCTAAAACATGTGGTACTTAGGTTCAGCAAAGGAATTTCTCAACCAGTTGTTTTATTATTAAGAAGCATTACAGAGTCCCAGAGTCCTGTAAAGCTTGGCCTTGCCTCCACAGAAGTCCACGTTTTGTCAGTGTTTCAAGCCAGTTAAATATTTTCCTGCTTCTTGTCTCCTCAAGTGCCCCTGTTCACAGAGAATCCAAGTCTGCCTCCCACCTGTCTCTTGGCCAGGCAGGCTCCCCCTCCATTTGTTATGTGCTTCTGCTGAGAAGCAGCACGCCTGTCAGCCATGCTGGTTCCCTTCTGTAAAACAAAGCAAAACATAAAAATTAAAAATAAAAATCTAGAGCTCTCCACTTCAAGGGTCAGTTTTTCTGAGTTTGCAGTTCAGCAGTTCTGAGGCTGAACAAAAACTGTCCCACCATGGTTGTTCTCTAAGGTACCTAAACATTTTTTTGGGGAAAACAGCTCATAATTCAAAATTAATGTCTTAATGCACTCTACATTTTGGAGAGTGCAAAATTCTCCAGCAGAATGATGATAGAAATCTGCCAAACAGAGATTCTGATGCTGATGCAGGAAACATAAATCTTTGCAAAATATATAATTTTGTATTTATAACACCTTTTTTACCCCGGTGCATATAACCATATGTGGAGACATAGATGTGTTATACAGATTAGACTCTCCGGGGACAAAAAGGAAATTCTAGGACATAAGGTTATACTGGTCACAATCTCGAGTGACGAAGTGCTAATTAATGAATTATTCTCACTGGACAGGCAGCTTTCAAGGGTCCTGTTTTCATATCCATAAATCAGATTTTGTTAGAACGCAAACTGACCAGTGACAGTTGCAGCAAAAATCCAAGAGCTGTTTTTCCCCTAAGATATATTCTTCCAAAGTCTGTGCAGTGCTGGATGCGGTCTCTTATTTTTCATTAAAACCAAATCACTCGTACCTCTAATAATTTTGGTGCAGACCATGAAGAGCTTTTTAGTCCAATTATAGTTGGACAGAAACGTAAGCTTTCAGGACAAGCTGAGGTTATCACTTCAGATACTTTAAAAGATGAATGTACAAATTGACCTGAACCAAACTTCAAAGTCAGTGAAGGCCAAGGGAAGATAAAAAGAAAAATGAAAAATATTTCAGCAATTACTTAGCACTGATATTTCAGTAGCAGAGAAACAATGTGTACTTAGCTTAGAAGAAGGCTCCATGCCTCTGATTAAATAACCTGATACATTAAAAAACTCAACAACTAACACCAAAACTACGAAATATAATATTGCTTTACATTCTGATTCATTATTTTCATGTTACAGGATAAATAGCAGTAACAACTGTGTTTCTTATAATACAGATGTTCTTCAAATAAATAATAGCAAGAAGATAATAGTAGCAAGGGGAGGAAAGGGGGGAGAAGGAGGAAAAATTAATTTTCCACCCTACCTAAAGACCTACCGAGCTATATAAACACAGAGCAGGGAGAGGAGAGAGGCAACTTCTTTCCTAAATCCATGAAATTTATCACAGTTATCTGTATGGACTCACTTATATCCATCTCTGCAGAATTTTACTACTTCAAAATAGTGTAATATTTCCTAAAAGAATTACCCAAGTTACTCATGAAAGGCTAGAGAATTCTGAGGGCTCCCAAACCTATCGTTCGCAGTAACAGCTAAAAGAACTTGAAAGACATGACTAAAGATTTAAGTGGCACATGGGATTCCATGCCAAAACTCCCTTCCTATCGGCTTACTGCCTCCCACTCCTTTCTGCTGCTGCAATCTTTGCACCTGCACTGGGTTTTCAGATGATCGTTCTACAGATGGTTAAAAATGACTACGAGGTTAGATACCACTAGCAGCATGGTCAAAACATCTGATTTTATGTTTTTGGCCCAACAAAGGCTCTACCAGCAAGAGCTGCCCTAATCTCCTTACCATGCCCAAGGGATTAGTTAACTAGTTAACTAGCAAATCTGTTCATGGAATAGTAATGACAAAGTACTATTTCAAACTGATCATTAGAAGTGAGTTCATGATCTCGGGACGGTTGTGGATGTAAATTGGCATTACATCATTCGCCCTCACTGTTGACACTGGGGCTTTTGGTACATATTAGGCAGACAGCACCTGCCTCACTATAATTCAGATATGTAAGTCATTACTACGTCAGCTCCCCTGATATACTAATCAAGGAAGCCACAACTCAGATAAGAATAGGCTTTTTTTTTTTTTTATCTAGAGCATCCATCGGACTCAGAGGAGGACCAGGTAGCACAATAACAAAAAGAAGTTCAAGTCTTGTCTCTGCAGCAAATGGAACATTCACTACCACCTGCAAAACCATTCCAGTAAACCATAACTTGTTCATATTAGTGAAGGTACACCACCAGAGATATCACTGACTTACAAGTGACAACAGGTAGTGAACTCACAATCACATGCACACCCACATTATCTGACCATCTAAAGTAAAATCTCCCATGTTCAATTCCTAGGTCAAGTAAAACATGCACCCACAAACTCTCTGAGGCATGCAAATACATTCTGGCTTCTGATACAGTTATCTTGGTAGTGAATCTGCAAACCACACACCCCAAAACCAGGGACTCTTATCACTCCCTGCTCCTGTCTCAAAGACTTTCTGCACACCATCTCCTCCCTCTATTCCTCAGAGGCTGGGGAGCACTTAATAGTTTTTCAGCAGCCCTTTGCTAAGGCCCAAGTGGCAAGTAGAGGTGTCACCATTGCTCTGTCTACCCAATGAAGCACTTTCTTATGCGACCCTATATAACCACTTGTATGTCTGTAGGCAACACAGTGAGCACCATTTCATTGCTACAGCATGACTGTATGCAGAGTATGATTGTATACAGTATGACTGTAGCAGAGCTGCCTGGTTGGCTGCCATCCTGCCAGATAGCAATGCCCAGAAAGCACAGTAAGTTAACATGAAGTCAAAGTATGCATACCAAAACAGCACAAAGTAATCTCGTGAGCTTGGTCATATCTGTGGCAATATAAATGGCATTATGTTAACTGAAGAGGACCTTTTCCCCAGTGTTTGCCCAGCAGTAAGAAGTGTTCTGGTTTTATGAATATGGCAAGACCACTGCTAGTTCCCTGTGCTTCAATATTAGATATGGAAGTTAGCTCCCTTGACTCTTAATCCCCCTATTCTAATGACAGCTATTCTTGTATTTTAGATATATTTCAAGTGTTTTGTAAATTATTCAGTGGAATTATTGCAATTTGTTACTGCAAATACCAGAAAACACCTAAAACCAGGTTAAACTCTTAGGTCTGTGTTGACAGAGGGGTTCAGAGACAGACTGCACACGACCAATATGATCTGCAAAATGTCCGCTTTATTTACAAAAAGTTGCCCTTTAAGTACTTTTTCTACACCCCAGCGCGTGATCACTTTTACATTATTGGTTACATGAAAGTGTTCATGGTCTAAACATGCCCTATTGACCACTTCTAACTGGATTATTGCAGGTGTCCACGCGAAGTGAGGACATAGTTTACCTCTTGGGACTCCTCCTTAATTTTGGCACAAATCCTTTTTTGTTTCAGCTTCAGAACCTGAAGCCATGATGACTGTGCACTTTTTACACTGTCTGTGCCCGAGTAGGTCAAGGCAAGGCCTACAGAAATGCAGGATAAATTGCTCACACAGTCCTGCTCTCTCCACAGGTCTGGACACCAGTGTTTATGTTGTGTCTTCATGGCTGGATGTAATTTTTTTTCAAGCTATAACTGCTGTGTTCACTGCTGTTGTCAAAACAGGAACATCAACTTTACAAGCTTTGATAGCTATGAAAGCATGATTTAGTAAATTGGGAGTCAGAGATCAATACCTGTCCTGTCCTCAGAGTAAGTATATGGAAATCATGATACCACTGAATTAAGTAAGGATATCTAAAAAAATCCTCTTGCGTTTTGTCAAGCAACATGAGAAGCTGAACATCTTAGTTCCTTGCAAATATTCACTCCTGTTAATTTTAAGATCCATCAAAATTATCTCTTTGGCTCTCTCAAGAGAGGAGGGATTTCCTCCATTCTCAGCTCCAAAGCAAGACACAAAACCACACAGCTCTGGGAGCTCCTGCATTGCCAGCACCAGAGGTTCATTGACACTTTCTGACTTGGATATTACAGTCAGTTTTAATGTTTCATAACCATATCCTCTCTGATCTGCAAGTCTCCCATAGGCAGTTCTGTGCACTGAATTCATAGGAACAGCCACTGTTTCAACTAGTTTAAGAGAGAAATGATTTCCATCACTTATTCAAAATAAAAAATAAGTACCTCCAACAATACAGTTGAAGGCATTGTTCCATCATCAGCAATTGAAATAAAAGCCTTGTCATTAGTTACCCATTGTTTAAATTCCACTCGTAAGTTACCAAAAAAAGAAGAGGAAGACTGCTGAATGTATCTCTAGAAATTGAACTCTGACTAGGGACAGACAAGCCAAGTTATTGGTTTAACATCTTTGCACAAAACTAACTTCACCAAGACAAATATTTGTTTTGGTGTGGTGGATTTTTTTTGGTTGGTTGGTTTAAGTTGTCTGTTGATTGACTGTTTTCAGAGAGAAATCAGGAAGACATCAGATTTGGTGTTACTAAGTCACTACTCATTATCTGTGCAATCACCGTAGTTACGCATGTGAGTTTGTAACTGAAAGCATCCCAGCTCTGGCTTTAATAATACAAATGATCCATCAAACCTTTAAAAGGCTCAAATAGTTCCCCAGGGAGTGAAATGTTCTTCATTATTTACCTGCAGTTTTTTGTCTCATGTTTCTGTTATCCTATTATCAACTAAGATATGAGCTCTAACCGCCTTTTCTCTTGTGCTTGGGGCATTCAAAATTTCTCCCTTGTGGGTTTGTCACTAAGAACACAACTGAACTCCTGTCAAAGACTTCCCTTCTGTGGAGCAATTCATGGTCTTTATCCACCTATTCATTTTCAGTGGGAACAAAGCACCTTTAAGGTTTTCAAATTCTGTAAAATTTACCTGAAATTGTCCTACAGCTTCTGAAGTTACTGAGGAACCCAGGGAAACCAGCAGACAAGGGCAACACAACTGTGTAAACCTCCTTTACCTAGGAATCCTGGCTAAAATTCCTGACCTTGTTCTTCTATAATGTTACAATTGTAACATTTCAAGGTTCATTCAGTGCCAACAGCTACCCCTTGCTGCCTGCTCCTTAGAGGAGAAGTAATCATTTGTCCCTAAGAAGAAGCTCCATGTTAAAGCAGCGCCTGGTAGCACCGCCTCTGCCCAGACACTCTGAAAACTTTGCCCTGTTTTCTGACCAAGCCTCAGAGGTATAACTTCCCCGAGACAGGCTATGGAGACAGAGCACGCTAAGCTTTTTGGTTTCATCTCTGTTCAAATTCCACAAAGCTCATAGTTCCTGCTGCTTTCTCGGTTTTGAACAAGAGCAGCATACACTACCAAAGAACACATGTCCAGCCAATCCAGAATCAGCTCTGAATTATTTCATCTGTAGGGACAGGTTTTCCCTATCCCTCTGCCCCACTTCTATTGAAATCCCCTAGCTCCAGTGGCATTAGATGATGTTTCAAAACAGCATTAGGCACACTCAAGGCCCATCCAAACAAAAAAAAAAAAATGTACTGCCGTGATTTACAATGCATCAGGCAGCAACTCGTATAACTGGCTCCCCTGAGAGCTCTTTTGAAGTGTATATGAGTCAACAGACTGACAGCAAAGCACAATATGCCATCACCAGGCATTCATGAGCAGACTCACTGTTTCTTTTGCTGCACATCTCATTCTCCTGACTCCAGTATATCTCTTTTATATCTCCCTCTGGCTCTGTCAATGCAAGCTACACTTTATTAATTTGCTGATCAGGTCCATTCACATTGCAGAACTTAAATTAAGGAGAAGCGCAGCATTTTTGAATGCTAGCAGAACTACAAGTTATAGCACCTTGCCTCACTGAAGTTCATGGAAGTTTTTCCATAAATCTGAATCAGGCCGAAGTCTCACTTCCAAACTCTAAGATCATCTAAGCCCTAAGTGTGACTGCTTGAGTAATGCTAAGCCCCTCATTTGTCCATGCAGTCTGCAATCCCAGGTGGCCTTCTGTTTATCTATCTCCACCAACACCTGCTTGCCTTGCTGCTGCCTTAAACTGCTCTTGACACTGGGCCACCAACAAGTCTTATCTTATTTGTACTGAATTTTACACTTTTGAAGTATAATGGATATTTCTGACAGGGACACTGTATTTCTGAAACAGCAGTTAATAAATTGTTTGGCCACTTTACAGAAAGTGTATTGCTGAAAACAATCATCAGCATGACTTTTTTAGCAGTTGTCATGCATAACATGATGTTATATGGACATGAAAGTCTAAAGCCGGTTTGAGAGGGAAAGGTAGTATGGCTATATTAATGTGGTGTTTCATCAACACTAAGCCTTACACCTCACTAGTTAGTGGAGCAGGAATGCCACAATGACAAGATCATACTGTTACCAGTGCTCAGAGTTAATTTAGCATGGCATGTGTTACTTGGACAGGACTTAAATTTTGGCCAGTCTACAGAGAACTTTTACAGAGGCTTATCATTTCCCAGCAGACGTCGGCACAACACGCACACCAGAATGATCATTTCTGCTAGGCATTCCATTCACTAAGCCTTCCAAAAATAACAGTGTCGCTGAATTTGAAAAATAGTATCTTCCATCTGCACATGCATTATTATTATTATTATTAGTGTAGAAAGACAACAAGGAGCATAAATAAAATAACTAACAGCATTGTGTGCATATTTACACATACACAGATATACAGATGTATGCAAACAGTGCTTAATGTTCTCTGCTTTGTATTTTCTTCTAAGATTTATGTCAACAGTGAAGTTGCGGAGAGGTTACTATATTGTGTATATATATTATATTATATTATATTATATATATATATAATATATATATATATATTCAGAAAGACACACATATTCATAAGCCCAGGACATATCCATACATATAGAACAGAACATCAGTCGTAAGTGCTCTGTATATTAACAAAAGGCAGCAAAAAATATTAAATAAATGCACTCCATGTTATTATTTTCCTTTTAGTTTGGTAAGATCAATAATCATGTTTTCATACCAAGACTCTAGATACATTATTATATATAGGTTATATTATTACTATGAAATAAAGCAAGAAACAGTACAGCACTGTAAGAAAGCAGTAGTTTTCTCTCAGTGTTTTATCTCCGCAGCATAGAACAAGCTTTATTTAAACTTCTGCATTTAACTAAATACTGTGTAAAATAATTATTTAACACTCCTATTCAGAATGCATAATAGCTGTCAGAGTTTTAACCTGTATACAATGTAAAGCTATTCCACTTCTAAAAACCAAACAATTTGAAAAATCATATTTTGGCAGATGACACTTACTGTCACCAGATTATTTACCAAGCAATGAGTACTGTCTCTTACGTAATCCTTCTCTCTGTCTCTCTCAAGTATGTGGTTTGTGTTAAAGAATCAGATAAAAAACCTTCAGTTTAAAGTGGGAAAATAAGAAAAAAAAAAAGAGGAGGGCAACATGTATTTCAGCATTTCAGAGCTCTGTAATTGGAACACAGACTGCAAGCCTATGCACTGAATAAACTCCCCCCCTTTTTCCCCCAAATCTTCCAAACTCTCAGTGAGGGTAAGTACTGCCTGCCACTTTGGCCCTAGTTTTCATGTCTGTTTTGGTGCTGTACATCTCAGACAGTGTAAAGCCTATCCAGTTGTCACTGTTGACAATAAGGTTCTTTATTCTGGAAGGAGAAATGAGGTTCACCAGAAGCAGCTACTGCTCTACTGCCCTCCTGAGCATACCTGCTCATGGCAACGTGGTTCCTGTTACCCACATGACATAATCACAGCTGGGCATTCTGTATTTTAGCATGAATCGGGCATATTATGTCAACCAACTACGTCGACTAGGTAAGTATAGGTTAATAACTTGACAGTATACAGTTATATAGTGCTTTGTGTCCACTACAGTTTACTGCAGACTATATGATTTATCTAGTATTAAACCTGGCAGCAGTTTCTTTCTAGAGAAATGAGTGAGAGCACATTCATTGGTACAATATCAGTTAGCTTTCAGTTAACAAGTCAAAAATACGGGGGTTTTGAAACTTTAAACATTTTCATTTCACATTTAAGGCTACAAGGTTCTGCCTTCAAAGGGGAAGTTAGTCTTAAAGCAGCATGATTTAAGAATACAAATGCTAACCTTGCAGCTTGCAGCCAAAACATGCAGCTTGCCTAGATTTTGTGGCTGCAAGTGCACTTGCAAGAGATTGAAACAAATGCCACAGGTAAGACAATTAGCACCTTGTAAAGTTGTAAACAACACAAAGACTGAAAGTCATTCGAACTGGCTGTGGCCTTCTGTTACACTTTTCAGGACTAACCAGTTAATCAAACAGTTCCTAAGGTTTATCTCTGAACAGCTGAAGTCAGATAAATCATAAGACTGTTAGCATTCAGGTGATTCAATTCCAGTTCCTCAGGAGACTAGACTTGTCACATTTTGTTAAACTTCATAAGGGATACAGAGGTGGAGCAGGTAGAAGACATTGTAATATTTGCTGGTATTAGGATAGTACTTCTTACTATGCCTCTTAACTGCAATGGAAGGAGGAAAAACAGATCTTAGCATCTTAATAGTTAATGGATAAATATATGATTAACAGCTGTGTAAAAACTTAAGCTTGCTTCATAAAGATGAAGAGTTTGTTCATCTAGTTTCACTTCTTCCTTAAGTGTCTCGACGACTCTTCTTACAAAGACATGAAACCTCCACATTTCAAGTGTAGGCTGCTAATGTACTCACTTTACACTCAGGATCCAAGCTCAACAACTTGTACCTTCAGCGTCTCGAAATGCATTACCACAATTTCCCTGAGCTCCCGAGGCAGTATTCCCCACCCCATTTCTCTGAAGGAACAATGTGGCTCCGCCTACTGCAGGACAAAGAACGATTAGCTTTGACTCTTATCACCTAGCTATTTCTGCTTTCCCAAAAATCTTCGCTCGCGAAGACTGGCCATTATTTCTGCAGGCCACAGAGCACCCACTAAGTACAAGAATGTCCCCGTGACTTCTAGCATTCGAGATGTTTATGTTTAAGGACTCACAAAGATGATCAAAATAATGAAGACTATTGCAAAAATACTTACTTGAAGGACAGCTTCAGCATTTACACCCTAAAAACATCTGAATGCCCAAAGCCTACAAAAGCCAATGCTTAGAATACACACAGTTTTAGTGACTGCCTGCCATAATGCCATTCACTTTACATAACAGTGCGAGAAGTCTTAAGTGTTGTCACAGAACTCATACCGTGCCCAAGAGGATATTCATAGGGCTACTGTGTTTTGAGATTCATGAACCTTCACGTTTATTTTTGGATATTCTGAAAGCTTACTTGGTGATAGGCTGCCTTAGGCCTTCATGAAACAAATTGGTTGTTTCCAGCTGCTTATGGACTACCCAGAACACACAAATCTTTAAGTTTCATGTTCAAAAAAATCTAGTCCTAGGGATGCTACTGGTTTACCCTTCAACAGCAGGTCACAGTTAAAGACAAACAAACAAACAAACAAACAAACTGAAAACTACAATTCTGTAGGCTGCATCCAAACAGAAAGCTGTCATAAGAAGTGCTGAGCTTGATGATCATGTGTAGAAAGACGCTACAAAGAGAGCAGAGAGCTTCATGCAGACTCAAAAACGTCAGGAACAGAGAACACAGACAGTATGCATTCCTGTTTCTCTCTGCTACCCAATCCTCCTTTGTCTGCAAACCTACAGATCTGGGTTTTAAAATCAAGCATTGACACCTGACTTATTTTCCCTAGTACAAAAGTATTGAGGATGAGAGAGCAGAAGCCTGCATCCAATTGATGTGATCCACCCAAAAAGCCAAGAAAACCTTGATGAAATTAATTACATTAGACTGTCACTCTTGTTGTCTCTTAATATTCACACTTGGATGGGCCACATGCAGGTTTAGTGATCCTTCTTTGGTGCCCTAAATCATAACTGCAAGCAGGCAGTCCCAAATCATTCCAACATGCATTTGCCTTGAGAACACCTGGGCCTCAGGCTACGTCTATGATTTTATAGATAGGTAGCCAACACCCACTACCTGTCACTTTAAAAACCTTACACAACTTCTTCAGCAGTGGAAGCTTAACTTTTTAGTCATCAAACACCGTTTTCACGGCTCCACCCAGGTGAAAAGATCAGCTCTTTTCACTTTTACTATCACTTGCAAGACAAATGCAGTAGTACCTAATTCTGCAAATTTGCTACTTTAGGCTGAGCCTCTCAAGCAGGCACTGAATCACTGAACCTTTTCAGCTGAGTACTATGTACATAAATGCTCAGTAACAGCTTACTTGTATGTTCAATTGATGAAGCTGTGTCATAAGGCTGTAAATTTGACTGGTCACTCAGAACCTTTGTAGCACATCATAATACTGAAAGAATATTCTGTTTGCACTTAAAATCACAGAACGGTTTGGGTTGAAACGGACCTTAGATATCATCTGTTTTCAAGTCCCCTGCCATGGCCATGGACATCTTCCATTAGACCAGGTTGCTCAAAGCCCCATCCAACCTGGCTTTGACCACTTCCCTGGATGGGGCATCCACAACTTCTCTACGCAATCCATTAACTGTGTCTCATCACAGGTATTTTGAAGAATTTCTTCCTAATATCTGATCTAAGCTTGCTCTTTTTCAGTTAAAAGCCATTCTGCCTTGCCCCATCACTCACTACATGCCCTTACCAGAAGTCCCTCTCCAGCTCTCTTGTAGGCCCCCTCTAGGTACTGAGAGGTTGCTCTAAGGTCTCCCTGGAGCCTTCTCTTCTCCAGGCTGAACGATCTCAACTCTCTCAGCCTGTCTTCACAGGAGTGGTGTTCCAGTCCTCTCAACATCTTCATAGCCTTCTTCTGGACTGGCTCAGACAGCCCATGTCTTTCCTGTGCTGAGGACCCCAGAGCTGGATGCAGTACTCCAGGTAGGGATCTCACCAGAGCAGAGTAGACTGGTAAAATCACAGTGCTGGCCACACTTCTTTTGATGTGGCCTAGGATACAGTTGGCTTTCTGGGCTGCAAGCACACAAGGCCAGCTCATGTCCAGTCTCTCATCCACCAGCATCCCTGAGTCCTTCTTCACAGGGTTGCTCTCAATCCCTTCATCTCCCAGCCTGAATTGACATGGGATGTTGCCTTGACCCAGGTGCAGGACCTTGCACTTGGCCTTGTTTAACTTCATGAGGTTCCCTAAAGCCCACTCCTTGAGCTTGTCCAGGTCCTTCTGGATGACATCCTTTCAGATATGCTGACTGCACCACTCAGTTTGGTGTTGTCTGTGAACTTGCTGAGGGTGCACTTGAACCCAGAGTTTGTGTCATTGATGAAGACATTAAAAAGCACTGGTCTCAGTACAGACCCCCGAGGGACACCACTCGTCACTGATGTCCATCGGGACACTGAGCTACTGACCATGTAAATATGTGACAACAACAGCTAACATAGAATAACATCAGCATTAATTTTAAATTGTGTAACACTGAAGATTAATAAAACAACCACAGCAGCAAAAATAACCCAGTGGATGCAAAACGTATAGATGCACAAATCAGACAACTTTGAAAACAAAGCTCCTGGAATATATTCAGAACAGTCATGGCACGACAGCAGTGAAACCTTTTCTAAATTCAGTATACAGTATTTAACTGCGGCCTGTCATAAAATCCTACTACTTTTTAATTAGTCTGAATTCTTTTCAATCTTTGTTGAACATGAGGATATATATCTGAGTAGTTTTTTTCTGTACTATTATACCTCATAAGTAACATCCACATTTATATTCTGCAAAGAAGGCATGGAAATTCTGCACTCTCAGAAAGCATTCTTATTTCCTACATAAATCTTCCACCCTAATGACAGGAAACGGTGATGGTGTACATTTAGCAAAAATCTTCTATTTCCCAAAGTATTAAGATGTGATACCATTACTTCCTCAGTTCACAGGTAAACAAGGATTCCAAGTTAGGTTTTGATTCTAAAGTAATTATGTCATTTATTCTTATACTGGATAATATTTAGTGTAATAATATGTAGTATAATTCATTCACTACCATCGCATTTTTTGTCCTTCTGCAAGTCAAATTTAACCTTGTCTTTAAGGACAGAAATAACTTCAGAGACAATGTTCCTGAAATACAATTCTTAAAAAACAAAGCAAACTTTTAGTGTAGACTCAACCAAACAAATATTTGGCTGACCATTCAAGTAATTTTGTTTAGAGTCGACTAAACAGAATAAAAGTGCCCAGACACAGCTATTAAGAAAGAGTTATTTCATTTTCAATTAACATTCTACCCTGACAAAAATATCAGCTATGAAGTATAGATATCTCTTAGGCTTTGTTTTTGTTTCTTTATACAGTGATTTTTGAGCAGTTAGCTATAGTTTGCTGATACAGAACCTTTGGAGGAGATAGACAATCTAGTTTTTAGTTAGACAAAGTCAGCTAAGCAAGGTCACTCTTGTTTTCAGTGCCTTGCAGTTCTTGCCTCCTGCCTTGTCTTCAGTATGCAATAAGCAGTCTGTGGTAAAAGCAAGTTAGGCATCCCACAATTAAAACAAAACAAAACCCTCTAAACCCACATATTTTTTTGGTCAGCCGTACCTGCTTTACCTGCCTAACTTCCTACAGATAAGCAAAATCTGATTGCATAAATGGCAAAATTGCACCCACAGTTTCGAATTTCAGGAAAGAAGGATCTGTTTCCTTGCATGCCCCAAGTTCTTGAGCTGAGACTGTAAACGATCATGCCATTTGTAATGCTGATTTTGATACACCCACTTGCGTGCCACAAAAGAAAACAGAGCAGTTATGAGATATGCCTGTGCTAGACAGAAATTATAATTTCTGCATAACTGAAAGGAATACATGAGATCTGTTCCTTGTCAAAACTGTACTTTTATTTTAAGTTAAAACCTGAAGGGGAAGACTGTAACTTCAAGCAAGATTAAACCTACAATTCACTTTTTATCTTTAATTTTACACAGGGGTTTGACTTCAAATTATGGAAACAAAATTGCATTTGTATTAATGCAAGTTTCACAAACCACTCTCCAGAGTAAGCTACACAGCTTTTAGTCTCAGAGTGGAAGTGATTACGCCACTTATGAAGTTTCTGCATTGTCTTATAATCATAAGTAACATTACTGAATAAACTTAAGTTGTCTCTACAGTAATAATTCTATTTCCATATCCTTATATACTGAGGCACAGACACGTGGGAGGTCCCTGTGGAGATGAGGGAGCAATGGGGTGGCACAGGGAAGAGTTGAAGGAGGCCCCAGAGAGAGCGCGCTCCAACCTGCTGAAGAAGTCATCGTTTCTCCTCTTTGCCGATAACTGTGTGAAAACCCCAGTGGCAAGCACAGACCACTCCAGCAGCTGATCCTCATCACGAATGGTAAGTACTGCCCATTACCTTGAGTCCATACTAGAATCCATGCTGAGAACCAAAAGGTTGCAAACATGATGCTCTACCGGTCAGGAATCAGTATGATTCTATGTAAAGAATTCCTAGGGCTTTTGCTCTTGTTTGATCTTTGATAACCACAAGAATGTGCACAGAAAACAACCGAAAAGCATGTTCAAGTTGCAGTCTATTATGGAGAAGTTCTGAAATCTTAGGATTATCTTCATGACTTTGATTTATCCCTTTTGTCCTTGCACAAAGGTGGCAAAGTGAGCTTGAATTACGAGAGCACAGCTGGTTGGTATAATTTATTCAGATTTCAAAAAGGTTTTTGACAAAGTTCCATGCAAGGAGCTACTACAGAAACTAAGATATTGCTAGGGAAAAAAGGCGAACAAGTGTCATGGATGACTATCTGGTTGGAGCAAGTGAATCAAAAGTGTAAGATTAAATGTTTTAGGGTTTAGGTTTTTTTTATTATGACAAAAGATTGACAGCAGGATCCTTCTGCGTCCTATACTCAGTCTACTGTTCTTTAATATAATAACTCAGACCACAGAGAGAGAGAGAGAGAGACAGGAACAGGTAAAAAACAGTAATATGCCAGAATCTGCAGATATCAAAAATTTATTTAGGAGAAAGGGAGATTGAAAGTAACTTCAGTACAACTTCTGTTACATGAATGAACAGTGCAATAACAAAAGATTCACCACTGAGATGAATATGAAACTGTGCATAAGAGAAACTTCAAACAAGCTATATAACCAACAAAGCTGATAGAGCCCCATGCTCAGTATGTAGCAGCAGCCAAAGATACTGCATAACATGCTGGATTCCATAAAAAAACAGGTCACAGAGTACTATCAAATACATATATGTTGTAATCAGAGGCATAACCTTGTTTAGAATACCACATACAGCGTAAGTCATCTTTACTGAAAAACAGAATATCGTAGCGTTAAATAGAATTGGGAGAGAACCAAGGCAATGAGCAAAAGTTGGGAGTAACTCTCATAGGAAAAGGGTGAAAAATTTTCTGTCAAAAAGCAGTCATGCTCAAAGTATATAAAATAATGAATAGTACAGAGAAGGTAAACATGAATTTATGGGTTTTTTTTGGTCTTAAAGCACAAGATAATATTTAATTAAATAGATAAGGAAAAAATCAAAAGAAATACATTTTTATGTAATTCACAACTCAACATGCTACTCTGCCACTTGCTGCCATTACAGAGTTTTAATGCTATGAAGATATTAAACTTTTTACCAGTATAAAGACTATACACCTAGATCAGTAACAAAATCTGAAGACCTATTAAACTATTGCTCTAGTGCTTATATTGAACTATTAAAGATTTGGATACTTATGGGAAAGTATTACCTCACATCTGCCTTCTGTAGCCTTTCTTTTTCCTCTGATACATTGAAACTAGTCAACACCATGGATAAGAAAAGGTGAAGAAGAATACCTGTGACCAACAGTAGCGACTCCTGTTTTCCCATGCGCAGGACAGATTTATTCACTGGAAGTTGTTTGTGGTATTGCGTTGCTCTTATTGCCATAGGCGTGACCTGCTCAACTGTGTTCTACCTAATTCTGTTCTGACTACAATTTAATAAATTTTCTCATAAACATTTCAATGGCATCTAAGTATTCCATAAAGATTAATGGATTTATTTTCATAACATCGTGGGAGGGGATGCTATCTGGTTTTTAAATGGGAAACTGGAATAAAAAGACTGAGATAACAAAGATCCACAAGTCTGATTTGCCTAGGTCCTGTCTTCCCAGAGTACTTCCTTCAATAGTTTCTATGCCCAAAACGCAGCCTTGCCTTCAACAGTTAAGCAAACACAGACTCAGGACCTCAAAGCAAAGCACTTGTAAAATAAAAAACATACAATTAGTCATGCAAGATATCACATGTGGCAATGTGACAAGGCAGAAACTTGCATACAACTCCACAGTACATTGGTAAGTCTACAGACAATTATGGAGCAAATAAAAATCTAGCCCCTACAGTTTTTTTCATTTCCCTCCCTTCTTGGCATCCAGTTTTACAAATACTTACAGCGTGTCTACACAGATGGGTCCAGACAGAGCTGAACTTGCTCTGAGTAAACCAAGCTGTTTAAACCTGTTGGCATAGATATATCTTGATGCACGTGTCTACCACTACTTACCCAAGGAGCTGCACAGATGCCAGAGGCTCATTGTGAAGCAGTGTGAACTGCTTCTAAGATATGATCATTTGTGCTGCTGTAGCTCCAGCAGATTAAGTAATACTAAAAACACAACTTCACCAACATGTGAAAGGAAAAGATAAACTACAGAAAACTACATATTGTCTTCCATACTGTCTACTTCTGCTTGCTAGTAGAAGCCAATACCAACGCATCATCAATTTATGGGCCACCAGATTACGGCATTTGTTGTAAACCCAAGTCGTTCAATGAGTTGAGCTCAGGCAAATCACCTGCCCTCCTTGTTACAGCCTTGTTTCAGGTGTGTCAAAGCTTTACTAACAGAGAAGGTTGTGGGGGTTTTATCCACCCTAACGGCACGAATATGTATCAAGAGTCTTCAAGTGGCCAATGCAACCAGAATTTGACAGACATGAGGTACTGCCTCAGGCAACAACTGCAATGGAAACTGCACAAACCCAATTTCTGTCTTTCCCAGTGGTCCCACGTCTGAGTATACCCCTCCGTACTCACACCTACGAACTAACTAGTTCAAAACAATGACTCTTCATGCACTTTATACCAGGGCAGCTAGGAATGAACAGCCACTGGTCCACCACCTGCTCCTACCAGCTAAACAGCTGCCACACAAAGTCAAAATCGATCTTTTCTTAGGATCCTTTAAAAAAAATCATGGGAAGCCACATTGCAGCAGAGCTAGAACGGCTGTTTCTACAGCTCTCAAAAAAAAAAAAAAAAAAAAAAAAAAAAAAGAGAGAGAGAGAGAAAGAAAAAGAAAGCTGAATATAAAACTTTACTTTTTTCCTTTATAAAAGTGACCTTGCCAAAGAAGGGAGGGAAAAAAAAAGTCAACCTAAACTTTAAAAAAGGAAGAAATAAAGAAGGAAAGGCAGAAAAGGGAGAGAGCTAGTTTCACAGATTTGCCGGTGGTCCCAAGGACAATGAACAGGCGTGAGACGGCTCTGGCGGCACGGAGAAAAGGAAATCTCTCCGAATCCTTGACGTGTCTTTTGTTTAACTTCCCCTAATTGCTTTTTTGGCGTGACCAAAAAAGCCCGGACGGTCTGAACAACCAGTTCGAAGAGCCAGCCCTCACAGCTGGGAAGCTGGGCTTTTCCACAACAATAACAAAACAGTAAAAATCCCAAAATAAAGCCATACGGCGGCGTGCGCGCACAACTCCCGCCCCCGAGCCACCAGTTCCTCGGGGGCACAGTTTAGTGTGAAAACACCCGCCCCCAGCGAGCCTCGTCTCCCGGACTACGGAGCTGTGGCACCCCTGGACACAACCGACGGGTGACGCGGGCACGTCGGCGGGAATGAGGTGGGAAGGGCGGGCGAAGGGCACTCGGTCGGCGGGTAATGGCCCGGATCGCGCCACCGCCGGCGGGACCTCGCTCCGCGCCGCACAACTTCCCGCCTGGCGCGGCGCTGGCCCACGGCACCTTCAGTCAGTGTCAGTCAGTCAGTCAGTCAGTCAGTCAGTCAGTCAGTGTGCCGTGCCCGGCTCGCCTCACTGACCTACAGGCGCACTCGCCACGGAGGGGCCACCAGCCCCAAGGGTCACCCATCTCGGAGCGAGTCGCCAGCCTCGGGCTGCCACCAGGTCCTTGTTAACTGACGTGACTCACCAGCTGCCCTCCCTCCCCCGGTCGGGATGTAACAGCTGTTTTATCTCCCGCTGTAATTGCGCCACATAAAAATAGTTACAAGGTACTTGGGGGAGGGTTTGCTGTTAAAACGCTGTTGCTTCCCCTGGTACAGCGAGTGCGGATTTGTGCGGGTGCCCGCACCGCCGGGAGCGGAGGGTAGTGTGCAGCGAGTGATCCCTGCTCTGCCGTAGGAATCGATTATTTCATCAGCCGTTTAAGGCGCCCGTTGCTCGCTCCCCGCGCCTGCCCGGCCGGGAGTAACTCCGCACGTGCCGGTGCGGGAGCGACACAAACACGCTCCCGTGGAATCAGCAATGCCGCACCCGCACGCCTGTTTCGAGGCGAGGCGGCTTCTTTTACTTTCCACGGCGAAACCTTCACCCGTGACACTTCAGTACGCCGGCTGGGTGTCCTGCACTTTGGAGCAGGGGCACCTGGCTTTGTCAGGCGGGCGGCGGGGGGGGGGGGGGGGGAACGGGGGGGACGGGAGCAGCTGCCGAGGCCGTCCGTGCCGGTGGAGGGCTCTCCCCTCCGCGACGCTCGGAGGGAAGCTGGAGCGAGCTGCTGGTAGGTCCCGCGTTTCCCATACCGGAGGAAAATAAACTGTTGCTGTGCAGCGCGTGCTCGCCCGAGAGGGATGAGTCAAGCTGTGAGACTTCTCTCTTTTACAGCTACGAGCATGTGCCGTAGCAAAACCTACCGCGCGGGCGGGGGGAGTGGTGGGGGAGAAAAACAACCTTTTACGAACTGATGTAAAAATAACCGCAGAAATGGGGCTCGCCTTCCCCGCGGGGGCAGGAGGTGGCCAGCACCGGCCAACCACGGCTCTGTCAGCACCACTGGGGATGGGGGGGGGGGGGAACAGCCTCCGCTCGGCAGCCGGAATGGGGGCGCCGGTCTTTGGAGGGCTCTTTTCCTTCCCCTGCCGTACGAACTCTTCTTTCTTCTCCCCTATTCACGCGAAGGAGTGGGTGGTTCGTCCGGCAGCAACAGGAGGAGGCTAGTCAAGGGCAGCTGTCACAATCTCCCCCCACCGCCTCTTCCTTCTCCTCCTTCCCAGTTTAATGATCAAACGTCTGCTTGGAAGAAAGGCGAGGGAGCGGGAAGCACGCAGAGCTCCCCCCGCCGCCGCTGTTGTGTGTGCATGAGCGAGCGGGTACGGGCGGACACCCCCCCGCTCCGGCCGGTCCCTCCCCTCCTGTCTGACAGAGCCCCAGCAGGCCGGGAGGGGAGGGAGGAGAGAGGAGGAGGAGGAGGCAGCCGCCGCGAGTGCCAGTGCAGCGCACGGTTACTCTCCCGTACTCAGTGCGGGGAGGTGGGGGAGGGCGGGCGCTGTGTACCTTTTTCTCCCGTGCCTTTCCTCACTTTAACAGGCCGGGGCCAATCGCCGGCAGAAGGGAACAAAGGGAAGGGGGGAGGGAAGCCCACCCCGGCCACACCAGAAAGCCCCCGGGGAGGCAGAGCCCTGCGGCTCCCGCTGACAGCAGCGCGGCCCCGGACCGGGCGCCTGGCTCCGCGGCGGTGCTCCTTCTTTCTTCGTCGACCTTCTCCTTCTCGCCGAGCTTAAAGGGGGAGCTGCGTCCGGCGAAGGGAGAGAAACTTGGGTCGGTGCGTGGGGTGTCCTGCGATCGGCTCGGTCCTCGCGATCAAGATGAAAAGTAAAAAAGGTAGTTGTGATGGGGCGCCGGGACAAAGCGGGGTGCCCCGCGCACCTGCCCGGGGTGGAAACGGGAAGGGGGGCTGTCGCTAAGCCAGGCGGAGGCTCTTTACCTTCTAGGCCGTTTTGTCCCCCGTGTCCCCGTCCCCCCCCCCCCCCGGCCTGGCTCCCGTGGGAGACTGCAGTGGATGCTCCGCTCCCAGACAAAACATGCGGGGCTGTTGTTTGGAGGCGGTCGCCTCTCCGCGCTGCTGGCTCTCTGTCAGAAACATGTCCAGCCGCCCGCCTCGTGCCTCCTCCGCCAAGTTTTGTTCTCTCCCCCTCCGCCAACCCTCTTCCCCCCGTCCTCTCGTAAAACACTTTTAAACGGTTTTCCGCACCAAGCCCCGCCGTCCCGGTGTGTGGGGACGAGAGTGCAGGTCGTTTTCCCAACTTGGGGCGAGGAAACAGGGGCTGTCCGGCAACTCTTTGTTCGCGGGCACGGCATCATGGGGCTGGGGGGTGGGCATCGGCGGGAGGGCTTCAAACCCCCTCCCCGCCCTCGGCCGCCTTGATTTGCTGAAAGTTGATGCCTTTTCCATCCCTTTTATCCCTTAGAACGGGACGAAACAAAAAGTACAAAAGTTTTGACACAGGGTTAAAAGGAGAAAGACTTTTTTTTCCTTATAAGCACAAGGCTCTTTAGGTTTTCTTTCTTTGTTCACTTCTAAACAGACAAACTTTACAGTTAGAGGATCGTTACTCATTGCGCTCGTGGTGCCTTTTAAGTGCCTTTAAATTACTCCTTGGCCACAAAGACGCGGAACGTGCTTTCGGATTTAACGCTCCTCCGCTGGCTGGGAAGAAGTTCACAGGAAAGCAGTGTCTGTTCAGTTGCGATTTGCCAGTCGGTGGTGTGGCTGAAGGATGTTTTGCATTCAAAGACCATTAAATGCTCCGAAGTGGAGGGTTAGAGGGGAGCAGTGCGCATGTTCAGTACTCCAGAGTTGTGCTGTTTTCCCCCTGCTATGCATTCCTACGGCTCTGTAGTAGGGCAGCCTCCTCGCTCATTGTTAATAGCCTTGGAGCAATTAATGCATATGTAGTTCGTGAAATCATTGGGCTGCTGCAGACATGGTGTGTAGTAATATGGTTTGTAGCCTTCGTCAAAAGTTTTTTTGGACGTGCCACTCGGCTAAGAGGGGCGCACACAAAAGGGAACTGAGCCACAAAGGCGAAGTTTAAAGAGCGGGCAGGGTGGTGCTGAGGAGCGCAGCGTCCCGCGGGAGCGGAGTGGGGCTTGATCCCGGTCACAGCCTGGGCTGCACGCCGAGCTCAGCCCCCTGCGCGCAGAGACGGTGGCAGCGCTGGCTTTTAAATGTTTCCGTCGTCTTAGGCAGGTTGAGATTCTTGACCCTACTGGGAGCAGTTTGTGGCTTTTCGCGTCCGTCCCCCCCCCCCCCCCCCCTTTTTTTTTTTATAGTTTCACTGAATTAATTTAGCCCAGTTATTTTTAGGACATTCCTATGCTCCCTATTTGCACAGCAGTGGTGAGCTGGTTTCCTGTCTGCTGTTGCTTCCATTGTTCAGACTTCTCTCCCCGAGGGCAGCTGCTGGTTGGTGAAATACCAAACTCCCTGCACTTTCAACTGTTGTTCTTGCCACCCCCGAAATAAATGCGCGTAGAAAACGCTGACGTAGTTTCTAGGTATGCATGTGTAGGGCTTTGTGTGTGAGAGTGTGTGTGTGTAAGCTCTGCTTTGAGGATTGCAAATCCTGGGCTGAAACAATGGAAACAATGAAAGGTGACAGGCGGGAGGGAGAACTTTTGAGAGGGGCCGTGGGCCTGGGGTTTGCGTGGCACAAATTAAAAGGTGGGGAGACAAAGACGGAAACTTTAAAAGATGTTAGGGCTGGGGTGCCTTTGTTTTAATAGAAGTTGGGCTTGTAGTTATTTGTGATCTGGCATTCGAGGCTCATTCAGGAAGTTTCAAAGAGTGACTTTATTACAGATTTCTTGCTTGCACTCCTAGCAAAATCCCATTTAAAAGCAAAAAAAGTATAATACAGCCAAGTCTGGCTGGTTTAGAGTGCACAGTAGAGTGCAAGCTGTGAAGTGCAGAGAAAAAATAAGCTGGTTCCTAAATTATGAAACTTATTCAGAGGAAAGAGTTTTTTTTACTCTGGAAATTCCCTTCTGTATCCTTGTAGTTCTTTGTTACTTATGAATAATTTTAAACCTTTATTTTTGTTGTTTTTTAAACTCTCATTAAATTTTTATTCGTTTTTTTGGTATGTGTTTTGGATTTTTAATTTTTTGTGTGTTTGAGTGTGGTGTGTTTTTCTTGTTGATTGGTTTTGATGGGCTTTTTGTTTGTTTTTGTGGCCTTTTTTTAAGCTAACAGTCTGTGGATTAAAACCCCGAGGACTCTTCTATGGGTAGTTTCATTTACAAATAATAACGTGATAGCAATCACACTGAACATACTCGGTTTGTTAATTAGCTGATTTAGAACACAGTCTCGCAAAGGCACAGGCATGTGCTCAAGTTTATACATGTGAAGAATCTTACTGCACTTGGTTTCAACAGGATCGGAGCCTCAGATGGGAACTGGTTCTGTTTATCAGTGCTCATAAAAAAATCTGGTTTAAGATATTCAGAAAACCCTAAGGGGTGGGAGGTTTTCTTTAAGGTGATTTTTGTCCATTCCTTCTTTGGAGGGCAGAGATTGTTCCTTGTGGCATACTTTGTCCTCTTTTGAATAACAATTGGCTTCTGCCACTTCCTCAGTGAAGCTCTTCCTCGACACAATGGGATAGTTGTTTTTTGGTGTGTTTTTTTTTTTCCCCTGATACTCAGCCTAAATTTTTCATTTGCTTAACTTCCATTTTATTTGTCTCAGTCTCTCTAAATACTTTGTCCTCCCCCTCAAAGTATTTCAGTATGCCTTTTTGAGTGGCAGTAGTTTATTTTGAAATCAGCTTTAGTCATCACTGTACTTTTACTCAAGTTGTTTCAAACTGTTAACTAACGTTTGGGTGTTCAGCCTAGACTCGAGATCCTAGGTGTAATCTTCCCTGAGCTGATTACAGGAGGACCTGTAAAGTCTTTTGGCTGTGATACAACGCAATGGTGCATTCAATCATGTATATGACTTCATCTGGGAAGCCAGGAGGATAAAGTGATTGATAAAGAAGAGATGCTGATCATGTAGTTCTTAAGTCATTAATAGTGGGGACTGCTCATTTAAGTGGCTATGGTGGAAGTGGAGGACTGGGATTTTGTGTGGTTTCTCAGACCTCTCTGCAAATGAACTCGTGCTGCTTTAATTTAGTCCTACTGAAGCAAGTTGTTTTTTTTTTTTTTGATTAAATGTATTTAGGAGGAGACAAAAAATAACGTGGCCCTAGCCTGCTTTTAATACAAAATAAATTAGTGGGTCAGCTGGGGCTACTCATCGTGTCCACAGGCCTTTATTCTGGGTGTAAATAACAGTAAGCCAATGGTCTAGTCGTGGAGCCTGGCCAGGAGCCTTTTCAGTTGGGCCCTGTTAAAACAGGAAACCAGCAGCGAATAGGCTGATTACTAACAAGACGGAAAAACAAAGCTGGGTTGTAATCAGCAGGAATGCTTTAATGAAAACAGAGCCTTGACACCAACAATGTGGCTCCTGCTCTAGTAAAAAATATCAGCTGGGTAGTGCGAGATTTCTAGCCATGACTTCCTGTTGCTGCTAACTCTGAACCGTGCCGGAGAGATCTGCCACGAGTTCAAAGGGCTGATCAGCTATTTAAATGAGCTCATCTGAATGAGCAGAACTTGTACTACACTGGGTTTCCTGCTTAACCAAAACCTGCTTTGTGTCACTAACTTACTGTGTCAATTAATATGACACACTAAGCGAGTGGGTCAAAGGGCTGGCTCTGCTGGTGACTCATTTCTCTCTAGTTAGGTTACGGTTAGTCAGATGGCAACTTTTACTTTAGCAAAAGATCTTGTTTGCAAAAGAGAGAAACGTTTTTATACTGCTGACTTTCAGACAGTATCTTGCCACACTTTTTTAAAGGTGAAATAGAGCAGCAGTTCTAGAAGAGGTTTTACTCTCATGTCAGTTTTCTGAAATTTGGGAGTCTTTTAGTTGTGTGGTAGATCTTGGAAAGGTTATTCCAGATGGGGTAGTCTGGAGTACTTTTTCTTATGCCATGTAAATATGGCACGCTACCCATTAGATGCTTAACCTTCTTGTGTGAGTAGTTTCTTTGGCTTCTCTTCCTTCTTGTTTCCATCCCTTGCTGTTTGCCTCTCCCTGTTTTCCAAGGTCTTGCCTTACTGCCTTTTATATTTAAAAACAAACAAAAAACCCAACCCACTGAAGTGCTGCAACACTTCTGGTTTCTGACAAACAAGAACAGCGCACTTCACAACATTGTCTGAATAGCATAGGCTAGTTTTAGCTAGTTTTTAAATTCAATTTTAAAGGGATGAGCTGCTTTGCAGAGCTGTCCTGTTGTCTGCGAAGGATCTTTGTTCCCAGAAGTGCTTCTCATGGCTCCAAGAGCCCATGGTACAAGGCAGGTTTTCAGTTTAGGTTGCAAGTGTGACAGCACTTTCCATGAAGCTATGACAAATACAAAGCGGTTTGCTCGGAATCATTTTAAAGCAAACTTGACATACTTTCTACATGAATTAAGAACCTGTTTACATAATTTGGAGTTTATCTTGTGTTGGCTATTTAAATATTGTCCTATTGTTCCTGTTCCATGAGTGGATAATTTATGTGGCTAATCAGCAGATGAAAAATTTGGTATGTCAGTTTGGTGGTTGTCGGTTACATAAATCAGCAATTGGGAGAATGAAAACAATACCAAGTAAGTTACTGAAGTAACTATGCCAGACAGATTGTAGATTGATCATCCTATTTGGAATGCTTGTGTATCAAAACTATGCGTTGCAAATTGGACAACTTAAACTAAATTTAAGGATGTTGGAGCTATTCACAAATAGGGGAAGGAAAGAACAATTTACCATGTCAGCTTTGGCTGAAGTTTGAAAGTGTGAGGAAAGGTCCTTCTCTGCTTTCCTCCCTACCGTCCTGCCAAGTATTAAGGAAAACTTGCACATGTACAGCTTCTTTCTTTCTGTGGTGGTGGAGTTTTTGGTGATTGATTGGGTTTTTTTAAAGGACATTAATTCCTTCTGTGTCTTTACTTATGGGTATAACAATAGCTTTATATAGTTTTATACTTTCACAGGAACACTTTTTGTATTTTAGGGCTTACTTTGTTTCCTTCAATAGAATTTTTTAATTATGGGTGGTTGCCCATATAAAATTTTACTTTTGACATTTATCTGACTTTTACTATTAAGAGTTTTAGTTTTGATGTTACAAATGAGCAAGTTTCTTCCTCCCCACCCTCTCACCCCCAAATCTAAGTTCAAAAGACAGAAAGATTAAGGGCTTGTTTTCCTCCTATAGTTCCTAAAGAATGCTTCTGAAAGACAGTGTAAATTCACTTGAGATTAGTATTAATTTGTACTAGTTGAACATGGGTAATATCTTATGTAAGATTCCTAAAATTTCTGGCAAATTTAACCTGGTGAGTATTTAAAGCCTGGTTTTTGTTGTATTTTATAGTACTAATGACTTGTGTATCCTACCAAACGAGTAGAATTGTAGCCTTCCTAACTATTGAATACTTGCTTTTTTGTTTGCTTTACATACCATAGCTTCATGTTCCTAGTAGTGTGGTGTATGTATAAAGGGTTAATCAGATTTTGAAATCTCCTCTTCCTTTGTGTTGAATAGACAAGGTATGCAGTTAACTTGTAAATTCAGAGACTTTGTAGTGAGCATAGCACAGAACACGTTTCCATAGATTAAAATTTGAGATGAAAACCATAAAGTTGAAAAAATTAGCAGGATGGTTTTAAAACAAATCCACCTAAACATACAGAATGCGATTAAATTAGAGCTGGTGGACTTTTAGGCACCTGATTCTTTCCTTTTCTTGCACTTTTTTTCCTTCATAAGTGATAATTCCCTTTGGGTGGCAGGGCAGATACAGTTTTTCCCTTTCTTTTTCCCTTCTTCCATTAGTTTTTATTAATAGATATAATTATTCATTTATAAAATTTACAAGCTCTCTCTCCCAGGAGGGAAGGATCAGCATGCTAAGAAGTAATTAAATAACCCATTGCTTGAGTTGGGTGTTTTTAAGTTCTTCCTTTCTTCATTATTGACCTTTTGCCCAGACACTGGATTGTTATCCTTGAAGAAAAGCGTAGGATGCATACCATAGCAAGCAAATTTGGACAATATTGGCATTAGATAGAAGCTATCTGATAACGTGCAGCAGATAAAAGGTTGCCAGGGGAACAAGGAAATGAAGGTTTGCAGTGAAGAATTCCTTTAGGAACAGATCATTGGTGCTACTTTTTGTTCAGCTGACAGAAAAGCTACAGCATGACAAGTTAACGCTGCGGGACGAATCTCCAGTATAAGAGCCTCTACCCTCATTCGTAGTGAAGACAGTTAATATAAAATGTCTGTACCGTACAATGCTGGAGCTGAATAGTTTATGAATATAGGAGGCTGATTGTTCTTATCTTGTAATTGTAGGTGTAGTTGCAATATCAGGCAGTGAAACAGAGGATGATGACACTATGGATGTCCCACTGGATCTTTCCTCATCTGCTGGCTCAGGCAAACGGAGGAGACGTGGCAACCTGCCCAAGGAATCCGTGCAGATTCTTCGGGACTGGCTGTATGAGCACCGCTACAATGCTTATCCTTCAGAGCAAGAAAAAGCGCTGTTATCCCGACAAACACACCTTTCCACACTACAGGTATTTTAAAAAGTAGTTCTCTCTTCAGAAGGAGCTGTTTTCTATTTTAATTTACCTGTGATCTACTCATGGATACAAATGTTTACACTGCATGTGAGATTTCCTGTTTTATTGTTACTATCCTGCTGATGGCACTTGTAAGGAGAGATACAGATTGATTGTGTGTTACGATGATCTTTGTTTGTTGGGATAAAATTATTTTTCTGGGAGAACAAACAGTTACGAATTTGAGCGTGCATGCTAATTTCTTGTGGAATCGTGTCCCAAAAGACATAAAATGTCTGTACAAGGTAATTTATTGTGAGAGGAAGGTATTTATTTGTCAACAGAGGTTTTATGGTGATAGATATGCAGCTTAACATATAACTCTTTGCTTCTTAAACTGCAACTTGAGGCTCATTCCTGTAGAACATGCACATATATAATTATGTGTATGATGACTTCCATTATGATCAGTGGAACAACTTATACGGGATAGAGCTACTGAAGTGTGTTAGTACAGGTATGGTGAGGCTTTTGTGTGGTTACTTTGGATTCTCATCCTGGGGTGCCACTGGCATCTGTGAGGTCCCTTGGACGCATCATTCTCATCTTCTGTGATCGATCATCTTTGGTGGAATAGCTGTTGACCATTGCTGCTTTTCACCCCTTGTGGGAAGGTGGCTGCATGAGAAGTTGGGTAAACCTGGGTTTGGTTTTGAGAGGTGCTAAATAGAGAGCAATCTTGTTGACCTCTGGGCTTTATTTTTCTTAATTAATTAGTAGAAATTTCATAATTGTCTATAAAGTAAGATTTCCTTCATATAACATCATAAAGAAAACTTCCTTTATGTAGTAAACAGAAAAAAGACATTGAACTATAAACTATCCTGTATTGCCCAGGAAACTGGTTTGATATTTAAACAAGGACAAACTTAAATGAGGTAATTCATGTTATGTCTGTCGACACAGTCAGTTGAACAAGGAAAATCAGTAACTATTGGAGGGAGGAGTGGCTCTCTTCAGAGAGAAAAAGTTTTCCTGTTGTTAATTAACCTGAGCTAGGGAACAATAGCCAATAGGTTAATGTGTGTGCACAGAGTTAAAAGCTAACCCATCAGTCTGGGCTTCTCAAAGCCTTCAGATGTCCAGGGGCTTTCTGTAACAGGAGCAGGGAGTCAGTGGTACAGCCAGGACAAGGGAAGGGCCTTTGCCAGGCGTGTCAGAACTTGTCAGTAGGTCTTTCTTTTGTTGTGTAGTGAAGGAAACTGCTTGGAGGGATTAATTAACCCAGTGGCTCTAATGGCACATAGTTGGAAATGAATGAAGGTAGAAATTAAGATGTCATTTTATTCCCAGGTCTGCAACTGGTTTATCAATGCACGCCGCAGGCTCTTACCTGACATGTTGAGGAAGGATGGCAAAGACCCAAATCAGTTCACTATCTCGCGGCGAGGGACCAAGCTTCCCGAGGGCAGCCTGATGGAGTCTGCCATCAGCACAAAGAACTACATTCCCCTGCTGGAGGAGACTGCCTTCCTTCCCGCTGCTGCACCGCTTGGCAAGACTGTGTCCTCTTCCAAGCCAGCTTCCCCAGGATCGGTCCTGGCTCGGCCGTCGGTGATTTGCCATACGACTGTGACTGCGTTGAAAGATGCCCCTTTCCACTTTTGCCAGCCAGCTGATGTAGGCCAGACCACGGACCTACAGCAGCCCCCAGCCGGCAGCTTCACAGACAACCCCCTTGCCTGCCATGAGGACGCGTCTAAACTAGGACCTGGTGCAAACACACAAAGTGGGCTCTTTAACACTCCTCCTCCAACACCACCAGACCTTAACCAGGATTTTAGTGGTTTTCAGCTACTGGTGGATGTTGCACTCAAAAGGGCGGCAGAAATGGAGTTGCAGGCGAAACTTATGGCCTAAATCCCCTTCCTTCTCCTTCCCCGTTTTGTTTTACCAGGCAGGGATCTAACAGCTGTGTGGTTATTGCCACCCACACAATATCAAAAGACTTTACTGCATTATTATTATTTTTTTTTATTAATCTTATTTGCACAAGGGGATTGCTGAAATGAAGCTTCCTGTCACTGAGATGGTCTTCAGTGGAATACGGTCATTCCAAGAATTATAAACTTAAAGCTACTGTAGAAAGAAAGGATTGTGTGTTTTGGTTTTTTTTTTTTTTTTTAATGTTTTCTTTGTAGGTTTTTCATAATGTGAGATGGTTCCCAAGATCATGTGATTTGTTTTCGTTTCTTTCAGACTGTGCAATATCTAGTAATGATATAGAGTCTTCTTATCATTCCCACGTGGAACGGAATATACCGACATGCTGTTTAAATTTTCAATTTTTTTAACAATACAAACTTTGGATGATCATGCTTTTTTCCCATAATGTAATAAAATATTTTCTTTAAAAATTATGTATACAGAGTATTTTGTTGCATACGAGCTTTGCAGAAAACACAGCTTACCCTTGAAATAAATGGTAGAAATATTTTTGAGCTCATGCTGACTTTGTTTGGTTTAGACAGCTATGCTAGCCGTTGTTGTTAACCAGATGTTTAAAGGAATGCTGAAAAGTAGGCCAGAAGTACCTGTGTTCTGGTATGTTGAAATTTTTTAAGGGGCCCAAGGGAGCTGTGTAGGCAACTGACTAAATTTCAGAGGGTTATCTTAGGCCCCTCTAAGAGTTCCAGCTTTTGGGTCCTAGAAGTACTTAAGGGCTGGGAAATGTGATGGTCCATGGGTAAGGTTTCATGAAGATGAAATGAAGAGACCAGAAGAGGGGTTAGGGCAAGTGTTCTTTAGAAGCAGGTTTTTGTGGTGCAGGTAGTAGACATGACTGTTGACACATTTTGATGGGGGAGGACAAGGACTTTCTACCCTTACTTTTCTTGGACTAGCAATGACAAGGTTTTTACTCAGTAATTCTAACAAATTGAAATAAAGTAGACTGTATTGTGTTGAAGTCTGAGTTCTGGGAAGCCGGGTCTTTGTGAGATGCTTAAACAGGTGGTTGGCTCAAATGTAGAAAAGGTCCCTGTTGTATTGGGGTGTATTTTTTTGCCAACAGAATCTGTATTACCTTTCAGAAAAGGACTTTGCTATCAAAATGACTTATTACTGAAAAATGTGAAGACTTGCAGCTCACATTTCAACTTACTTGAATGTCAGTCACCCACCCTTATCCTTCCAACAACAGTGAAATAAGAGACCTCCAGGGTAAAAAATCGGTTCTGGCTAATCCTTAAAAACAAACCATTTGTCTATTTGGGAGGTTGGGGGAGGGCTTTGTGGAGCAGGAGAGTTGATGAATTTAAGGATATCGTGAGTAGAAGAAGACTGCAATATCCAGACTACAATATGTATGCATTCTGTTTTGCTGTGGCCTCTGTGGGTTTTTTTGTGTCTGAAATACTTTGTTTTCTGGAGTGCTCTTTGAAATTCTGAATTTCTGCCTTCCTTTAACCTTCAAGTTTAAAATCAAAATGGCAAATAGTAAACATTGGCTTACTCCTGTCTGCATCAGCTTCAGTAACACAGAGTCATCCTAATATACTCTATGAATATGGGATTATTTTTTTTAAATTCTATGGAAATAAAACTGGAAAAGAATTTTGAACATAGAGATGGCTGTATACTCTGCCTTGAAGGAATTGCATGTGAGTACAGAAAGAGCCTTGTGTATTATTGCTCTGGACACACTGTACTTGATACTTAAAAAAGCTATTTTTCCTGGGGATACTGATGTATGTATTATAATAGTTTGGTTAGGTTTCTTTAATACTTAATTATAAAATGAAATGGAAGTATGCTTCTTTATGACTGAGGTAAATGTTGAGGGAAAAGTTGGTCAACAGACATGCTTTTTTGGCACAGGTGATTTATCTCAAGGGGTGCTAGAGACCCTAAGATGAATGTTTGGGAGATGCTTCCTTGTTCTTTCCTGTCCTTGCAGGAAGGAACTTTATCGCAACACTCCTTACACCCATGATGAAGGAAAAGCAGCCTCACACAAATGTTTGAATTGTTTGATTTGAATTGTTTGACATTTTCCTCTTTAGTTTTCTTTTTTCAGAGCATTTTGCTGGTGTGCTGTGGGGTAGAGGAAAAGTGGGGCACTTGGATCATTAAAGGGCATTTTCAGAGAACTTTACTCTTCTTTACTCTGCCCTTTAAAATAAGAAAAATGTCAGCAAGTTTAGAAAGAAAAAAAAATGCTTTGCTGGCTGAGCTGACCAGTTCTGTAATTCCACTATAGCAGCTGCAGTACTGAAAATGAAAATAGGATGAGGAAGAAATTTGTTGCCTTTCAGGTTAACAGTTTTCATTGAAAGTAAAAGCCTGTGGTGTCTCTGCTGTTTTCATCTACTGTTATGCCACACAAAATGGTGTTAGTGTAAATGAGCACCAAAGTCCTGTCTGTGTGATGAGCGCTGCATTTCCATTTTGCTGACTGACTTATCCTGGGAACTTCACTTGTGACCAGTTTTGCTTCAGGCTAGTTGTATGCTTTTTAAGGTATTACTTACGTTAAGGTTACACCTAGAGGTTCAACTGTAGTCATAAGTGAGACACCGTTGGCTGAGTAGCACCTGACACACTGTGTAAAGCTTTTCCTTACCCTGAGGTGTTATTTAACTTGGAGGAAGGAAATGACTCATTGAGTACCCACTAAAATGTATCAAAAGGGAGTTTCTGCTTTCCTGAAATCTATAGCATTGATAGTTTTGGTGCAGGCTATTGAACTTTGCCTGAACCTATGATTTCTGAGCAGAAACCTGAAGTAACTTCAGATAAAATTATCAAAGGTAGGTAGATGTAGGGCATTGGGTGGAGCTAGGATCCAGAACTGAGCAGGAGTCCTAGTAACAAACCAAAGGCTTCACGTGCTGGTTGTACATCCCTGATAGAGCAAAGGAAAAGTTTTATTTCTGAAACTTGTTTTACCATGGAAAAGAAAAGAAAGATAAAGAAACAATGAGACAACATGGGCAGTTTTGCTGTTCTTGAAGCAATAATAAACCTAATTGCAAAGCAGCTTTGTTAAAACCTGACCTCTGACTGAAAACTCACACTTTGGCTACTCTGAAGCTGAAGGGAAGGCATTGCTGTGTGTTATTGGAGACTGTGTGGCCAGCCAGGGCGTCAGCGAGCTAAGAGGTATGACAAATTCACGCCAGGGAAAACAGCTCACACGCAGACTTCATCAACCTTGTTTTCATGGCTTTTGTGTCTTGTAAACAAGTTGTGGCAGCTGCATGTGATAAATCTCTGCACAGAGCAAAAATAATTACAATAGGGAGGGAATCTTGAACCAGGCGTCACTGCCTGCTTGCACATGAGCTGTGGGGTGGTGTCTCACTGCCTATTGGTGGGGGTGGCTTGTGGTATCCCACATGTCTCCCAGCTTCTGCCATGAGGTCAGTGTACATGTCTGTAAAACCGTTGAAGCTGTAACAGCTGGCCTCGTGCTATGGGGGAGGGAAGGGGTGAAAGGACAGCTGGAAGCTGGGCTAACTTGCACAGCTTCAACCTCCAGGGCAATGCCAGCTCTGCTGCCAGAAGGATGCTGCTGCCCAGGCAGAGCGGGGGGCAGGCAATAACTACATTGGAAAAGGGGTGGCAGGAGCAAGTAAGCAGAAACCAGTGAGAGAGAGTGGGTGGGGAGGAATAATCAGTTTTCCCCTTGGAGATGAAGTAAAGCTGCAGAGGGAAGCCCAGCCTGTAGAAGGTGCAGTGCAGCTGGGAGCCCAGGTGCACCATGACCCTGTTCAGTGTCACTCTTACACCTTTGGTATTTAGGCCATTTGCAGTTAACGGTGTCCTGCCTGTCAAAATCTATTTTTGTTTTTCTTGTAGCACTCACGCAGTTTTTTTAGTAACCAAATTGGAGTACTTCATACTCCTAAAACTAACTCATTTGAGTTTTCTTTTTTCTTCCTCGACTTGGCATCTTGCAGTTGTCAACTTCCTGCCTGGCTTTTCCCCAGTAGGGATTACTGGCATGAATACAGCTCATGTTCACTTTTCAGGACATTACTTGTTTTAAGTGTCTTATTCACCAACTGCTGGAGTTGTTATGTCTCTATCCTGTTTCACTGGTTCAGCGGGCTCTTCTCCCATGAGTTCCAATGTTGAGACTGAAGGGGAAGAGATTAGATTAGCCACTCACTCTAGCAAAATGTCACTTAAAGCTGTTGCTGTTCCAGACATAATAATTGCACCCACGTGTGCTGTACGTGGTTCAGTGTGTATTCCAGTCCCTATCATGACAATCTGTGCCTGGAGTTCTCCACACAGAAAATTACATAAACCGGTGCTAACTGTGCTACAAAGTGAAAACTCAAGCTGCTTTCTCCATCTACGTTTTGCATGCATTTGTGCTGACAGCTCAAAGCCATTTTGCTCACCTTTCACTGTTATTCCTTAACACTCCCTGTTCTTTCTGAAGCTGAGGCATCAGGTCTGGGACTAAAATTGGCAGGTATCTCAAGTCTTGCTACACAGGCTTGCAGGTAGGGTAGCTTCCACCAACAGGTAGACTTCACAGCCCTTTGTAGTGCTGTAATGCTGCCTCACTGTGCAGTATGAATCACAGTTCCTGAAAGTGATGCAGACATGAATAAGTCACATCTGCCTCCCAGCTAATCCCTGTTCCACTGGATAGCGGGGTTTCTGCCAAATTCCACGTGTTTCTACTGACAAACAAGGTGTTGATCTTTCAGCTGCTTACACCGATGTGTAATAAACCTTCAAAGATGTACAGAGGTAGCAGTGCTTTGAATTAGTGACTTAACTGGGGGGGGGGGGGGGAGGTGGCAGCTTGTGAGTTGAATGAGTGCACGTGTCAGTTATCTGACCTGGTTATTCTTGGACAGCTTCTCTGGGACCACAGACCAGCTCTGTGGCTACTTTCTCTAATTGCATCTTAGGCCGTGCCTGCCCTGGGTGTTGAGCCCTGTCTCTAGCTGTGTAACAACGTGACACAGAGCAAATAACCCTTGTCTGGGCATATGTAAACCCTGCACGTGGTGTTTGTTATGAGCCTTTCGTCACATAATTTAGCTGACAGTGAAGAGGACTGACCAGACTACAGTGGAGCAGGTCAGTCCCAGTGCTGTGGGGTTTGCAGTAGTTATATATGTTTCCATGGCTTCTCTGAGTCTTTCCCTCTTTGCAACGTGTCCATGCTGCAGAGGAAATACTGTCCTGGAGCTCTTCAATCAGTGACATTTCACAAATTGGCAGGACTCAGCTTCTTTCTGAGAATATTCATTTTTATTAGTAGTAGTACAGAAAAAATTCTCAACTGTGAGACCTGTAGTTTTACTAGTATAGTATTCAGTAAATATACAGAAAATGTTTGATACTGCCTTTGAAGTCCCTACAGCCTGTTAGCTGTTTGGGAAATCATGTGTCATACACTTCATACTTGCTTCTGCTTCCTTCTTCAAATCAAACACTTAGGGCCTTGAGCGGCTTACATTAAGGATAAACCATTTGGTTTCTTTAACTGATGTGTCTTATCTAGTTTCAACATAAAGTGTTCTTTGCTATCTGTGTTGCCTCTGGTGTCCTAGCTCTTTTGCCAGAGCAAAATTGTTTTCTCCTGACTGGCAAATAGATTTTAGTGCTTGGCTGGGGGCTTTCAGCCTTTTGAACTCTCCTTTAGAAGCTGTTGATGGAGAAGACAGTTTTCATTGTTATTTGCAACAGCTTATAGATTTTACATATATATATGTAAATTATATAAATGTGATGTGATATATATATACACACACACACATATATTGCAGTAAGGATACTATACATATATCAGTCCTGGTATTTATATAAAAAATAAACAAAATCACTTGACCGATTGTGAGAAGAACATGATGTCCTCCAGCTTGCTTTTATGGATTTGTGTAGCTTCTCTTGGAAATTGTTCTGGAGCAGACACGTAACTGGTGGTAAGGATCACAACAGTTTTGTAATTTTCCTGAGTAAGCATTCAGCTGTTTTGCCAGAGCCTGTAATTTCACTTCCTTTTCTAGCCTGCAATGTTCTGATTGCCTGACCTTGTGTCCAACGTCTTATTTTGTTTTGTTTTGTACTTCTAGTCTCATTCCTTGTTTGAACTCTCACTCCAACATCTCTCTCTCTGTTTGACTTGAGAGTGCTTACATAATATCATCCATAGTCTATTTAACTAGGTTAGAGATATTTGACTAGTTTTGTACTGTTTTGAATCCCTGCTACCCCACTACACTAACCACAACAGCAAATCTTGCTCTGATGTAAACAACTCAACTTCTGTTCATGAGAAAAAGCACATTTTCCCTGTGTAGATAGCTCGACTTTTTTCTAACTTCTGCTTTCTATGTTGTAATGGGGTAAGCCAAAGAGAGAAGCAATTAATAATAAAATCCATCAGGCATTTTCAAAAATGGAGAGATTCTTTTTAGTTTCAAGTTGGTGGTGTTGCTTTCAACACATAGTTCTGGCTCTGCTTACACGATCCTTCCCCAGGTGAATGTCCCACCTGGTGAGGTGTGAAGCAGACATTCCTCTGCCAACCTCCACTAAAAGGTTAGTTCAGGTTATTGTATTAAATGCTGCTTAGGCAGTTGTTGCTGTAACTCATTCCTCATGTTAAATTCAGCTGGCTTGTGTTCAGCCAAGGTATTTCCAGTGATGTGCTGCCAACTTTCTCCAAGGGCCTTCTCAAAAGTATTTCTTCCTTAGCTGGTGATACACAGAAAAAAAAGTCCTGTAAATATCTCCTTTTAGTGTGTAGATTTTCATCTGCAGAATACATAATGTCTGTGGTAAAGATAGTCCCTGCACTTTTCCTTCTACCAAATCAGGCCTCCTTGACCCCCTGCTACAGATATGCTACTGTGTCCATAATACCTGGGGCACGGGGTAATGTCCCAGTCACCCTCTGAAGGGAGGGTGGCATCCCTTGCCATCTCTTTGGACCCTAGAAGGAGGTGGTGGGTATGTGATCATGGGAGCAGTGGAAGTGGCACAGGTGGCCAGGCCAGAAGGGTGCTGGTGGTCTTAGGGAGGGCAGCATGTGAAGCCCGGCTGGGGAGGGTGCTAACAGCCAGCACCACTCTCTGAGTTTCCTCTAATGTGGCAATGTGAGTATAAATAAGCAGAAGGCATGGAGGGAGGTGTGGGGCCTTGCATCATTTTCTCCCATATTTACGCTGATAAGCGACACGTATTTCCACTCTGAAAAATCTGATTTCCTTTCCTTTCAAACTGCAGTGATGAAGAAGCTCAGGTTTCCTTCCACAGGGTCAGAAGAGCAAGGAGGGGTGCATGGACCAGCTGATGTCTGTGTTGGCCAGACTCTCCCTGTCCGGCAGAAGTGACTCATTGGTGGCATGACCCAGCTGCTCTGTGAGTCTTGTTGAACTCAGGGGGAATTTGACTTCAGATCCTCTACTTCCTTGAAGATTTTTTAGTCCTTGCCTTACCCCAGCCCTCTTATGCATTTGCTAGCCAGTCTGGGCTGAAGGAGGCTGCCCCAGGTGCCTTTGTGGCACTGGTGGCTCCCTTGTTAGGGTGTGGGGAGCTGCCATTGCAGAGCTGGAGCTGCTTCCTCCACCTGGGGCTCATTACATGCTGCTTCCTCTTCAGCTGCCAGGGGTCTGGACAGAGGACAGGGAAATCGCATGTGAGGTGCTTGTAAAATCTTCTGCCCTGTCTACCACTGAAGGAAGAGTTGGCTGAGCCTCCCTCCCTGCAGGACGGGCTTCCTGTCCTAGGAAATCCCTGCTGTAAGGCAGCCCAGAAGACCCACCTTGGGGATCTTGAACTGCAGCCAGTCAGCACTGGCTGGGTACAGGATGAGAGCTATGAGTTTTGAGAAAGCCTAATAAACCTTTTGATTATACATCAGAAAAAAATAAATAATCCTCCCTGCTCCTCAGCTCTGTGGTTTGCCTAAACTTACTTCCCTGGGATACATTGGAGTTTGATCTTTGAGAAATGGTATCTAAAAAACCCACATGTAAAAACTTAACTGTTCCAGTGATAGGATCATAATCTGCCTTTGATCCCATAAATTGCTGAACCACAACTCTATCCGTTGCCCAAGGACTGCAGGAAATGTACACAGGGTTATGCAAATCTCTAGGAGAGGGAATGTTTTGCAGGACTGCGGGGCAGGAGGAGGGGGGGAAGATGGCTCTTGCTGCAACTGTCGGTTTCTGGATTGCAGCTGAATAGTTTGGCAGTCCCTGCGCTCTCCTGTGTCACCCTGATGCCAGTTCCCACGGCTCCTACCCCTCTCTGCTCCCTGTCCAGTTGTGCAAGTCTGGAGCGGTGAGGTTTTTCAGAGCTCTCCCTGTGTATGCTGGTGGCATTTACAAGCAGTCTGCAAGCTTGGACCTTCATCTGCATTTTTCTCCAAACCACTACTGTGAGTGCACTGTTCATGTTTCACCTCTAAATCCCCAAGACTTTTGCTGGGTGGGGATATTTGCGTGGGAGTTGGTGAATCAGATGGTAAGGTACAAAATAGCTTTTTTGGGAACCTTGAGAAGAGGTAAGTCTGCACCAGAGCCCAGTCAAGGCAGGACACAGCAACAACACAGCAGGGACACAGCCTGCAGCTGGGGAGCTGTCAGGCAGAACTTTAATTTTGTGTAAAATGTGGATTTTCCTCCTTCCCAGACTTATAAGAGAATACTCAAACCCTTGTAAAGAGGCAGGTTGGGTGCAGTGTGGGAGTACATCCATCACAACATTCAAAACAATGGTGCTTTACATCTTAACCGTAGCTCAGGATAGCAGATCCTATTTAAAAAAAAAAAATCCCTTGATCCTTTCTCCATTCTTTCTTTTTTTTTTTTTTTTCTCCTTTTGGTATGTAAGCTAAGTGACATGACACTGGACTTTGGTACTTCACTCGATTTATTTTAATTTGCATGTTGAAGGAAGATGTGAAAAGGGCAAGATGAGCCCACCCTCGACCAGCTGCCCTGGCAGGGCTCCCCTGGCAGGGTTCCGCTGGCAGGCATGCCCTGATGCCATGCTGTGCCAGGGAAGGCTGTGCTGCATCCAGTGCACAGCCCGTCCTTTTCTGTAAGCTGCCTGTGCCGTACAGGTACAGCACTGTGCACACCAGAATGTGGGGCAGTGCTGCATGAGCTGGGCGCGAGTTTGTTTTGCTGTTTCTGTTTGTTTTTTTCACCTCGGTGATAATTCTTACCCAATGCGGGATCTCTGCTCTGTGTACTTTACTACTCCTTGTGATAATCAAAATCCGGCCCTGAACTTTTTCACTACAAAGGAAACAAGAACTTTGCCCTGTTGGCTGTTAATAGGGCATTCAACGATGCTGCAGCCTCTTCTCACATGCAAAAAATCCCAAAGTCTGTGGAAATCAATGTTATGCTGATGGCAGAACACTCAGTGTTTTTTCACCACCGTGGGTGGAGATCAGGCATTTTGACATGACATGAGATTTCTGGAGTCAGCCTCCTCTTGAAAAAAAAGCAGGCACCCAACCAGTTGGTGGAAAAAAACCTTTAGATGCCAGGACCGCCAATAACGCGCTGTATAAGGCTCAAAGTGCAACCTGTGATGGGCAAGTGCTGAAACATTAACCAGACCTTGGGACACTGTCTGTAGTTGCCGCTCGGTGCCCACACCATTGCTCCTGGAAGCGGGAAATGAGGTCTGCACTATTATTAGTCCGCGTGGAGAAAGGGCACCGTGGTGTTTGCACAGTGCGTACGGAAGTGCTGGCGGCCGCCCCGAGGTGTTGTGTGTGGGGCAGCAATAAAAAGGTACGAGCTTCCCCATATGGCAAGAGGGAGAGGCCGAGCGCTTAAATCCCAGTCTCTGCTCTTGCTGAAGTGCTCTGATGAGCACTGCAGTGGTGGTGTGAAGCTGTCCTTCCACATATACTCTCATGTTTGCAGGTATAGCCTGCCTCATGTGAAACCTCTGACTCTAAGCCTCCCCCTGTCCTCAAATGAGGTAAGACTGGTAGAAAGAACAAATATAATTTATGAAGTTACAGGTTGCAATGTAAGGGGAAAGGACAATGCTAGAGCTGCTTCTGGGCCCACACCTCAGATGGTTTGGATCTAAGTGGTGTTTCAGTGTTGTTTTCTTCTTAACACTGGTGAGGTGTCCTGTAGTTTGGATGAGGAGATATAAGGAGCCAGAAAGCATTTCTGAGCACACAAGTGTTGTAATCACATCACTGCTCCCTGAGCTCAGCTGACACAAGAGACAGGTAAACAACTCCCACTGCCCAGGTAGGTGACAGTATATAAATCTTCAGAACACCCTGAGGAATAACAAGTCTTTTGCAACTTTGTCTTTGAACTCTGAAGGAGTTATGCTTGCATGATGGATGACAGCAGCGGCCAGCCATACTCTGAGGGATAGTGCAGCTCCCAACTACCTTGCAGAGGTTTTATCCTCAGCTGGAGGAAGGGTATAGCCAAGCTGACACTTGCAGCTGTAGAAACTTGTTATTTCCTTTCCAAACATCAGCACCCTCAGCAAGGCACTTGGCATCTGGCGAAAATCCATTCCTATAGTGTCTCTTTGTGCTATATACATGTGTAATGTTAACTTACCTGATTCCTGCTGTGGGTTTCTCCACAACCACTGACACATATATATATATATCTTGTCTGTGTGGTGGCTCTGGGAGCAGCCTTTTCCATTAAGGCTTAGAATTTACTTGAGATTCTGTCCCCAGGTCAGGAGCAACAAGTGATGCTTTACCCTGCTCATGCTGAATCATTCGTAGCTGGCAAGAGTTTGGGAATTGAGAGATCATACTTTATTGTAGTATATTACAGCTGCAGAAAAGGTAGTGGATTCTGAGTTTATATCAAAAGACTAATTCTTGGTCAGGATGATAAAGTCTTTAGGTCTAGAGCTTTGCCTTCACAGCTCTGTGTAAAGTAATTGCTCTTGTAGTAGTGGCAAAAGAAAGGACATGCTCATTTATGGTGCTGTAAATCATACAAATAATTTCCAAAGACAAATAAAAAAAACATAACAGAGAGCTCTGGTGCAGGGCTCCTTCTTGGATTGTAAACACTGCAAGACAGAAATCATCAATATTTACACAGTATTCAGCCCAGCCCAGCTTCTCTGGTTGGGCCTTTGGAGGCACTAATAGTAATATTAAATCATGCTGAATACCTTCTTACAATATTTACAATTTAACGATAACCAGTGTGTGTGCCCAACACTGTGGATTGTGACCATGCACCGCCAGAACCAGAAAACCCACGATCAGGCCAAGCGTTGCGATATGAGCCCTAGCTCTTCCCCCTGCTTATCAGACATTCCCTGTGGTGGCCAGGACCCTTTATGGTGCTGCCAACACTCATCAGAAGCAACTTCTTAGAAGGAACAATTCAAGAGTAACTGTGTTACTGTGTGAGCTGTCACCAGTTGTGCCAAGGACTGTGAGTTGAAAAGTCAGGGCAGGAAAAGAAGCATTACAGATACCATTGCCACTGCCCTCTGGGCTTGCAGAAATGTGACACAGAGAAAAATTAGCCTTTTGCAGTTTCATGTTTCCTTGACCTTTTGAAAGGAATTAAAAAACAGATCCAACTTCTGCTCCCAGTTACAATGCTGAAAGTCCAGAGTAAATGTAACACACTGGCTTCTGAGGTGCAAGAGCAGAATTTCATGTTGTCTATTAAAAAATCAGAGAGAGAGAAAAAGCTGAGGTGTAAAGATAATTGAACAGAAACATGTGAGTTCAAAGCTAAACCTCCATCCCTGGTAAGTGTAATTATTGGTATTTGAGTGTAATTTTGGTGTTCAAGGAGATTCATTCAATGTGCTTTGGTGGGATTTCTGTCTTGGCATCATGAAAGGTAAAGAGAAAACATGTGCAATGCCCTCTTACCGCATGAGTGAGAGATGTGCCACAAGGGAAGGCTCCTGGACACCAGCACTGCAGCTGACAAACTCTGGCAGTGGCAACTCTGGCTAACGTGTGTGGCAGGGATGCTGTGACAGCACCTGCAATCACACCACTTGACACTTGGGAAGACCTTGAACCATTAGCATTAAGCTCACACATGCTACCTTGACATGAAAACAGTTCCAGTTAAAAATCATTTCAGAATTGTTATGTTGGCTCATGCAACTTTTGACAAACAAAATCCACTTGGATTACACTTGAATGAAAAAGTCTGCATGCTTCGAGAGGTTTTCTTTGTTTTGGTTTGGTTTCCTGGTTTTACTTCTCACCTTCCAATAAAAAACTTTTTAGCTTAGAGAGAGAGAAAATAGAGGAGGTGAGCTGCTTCCTACCTGAAATCTCAGCATTGCCTGGCAGAAGCTGATCGACATGAATCATTGGAGTGAATGCAGTACTGCACACAAGTAGCTTTTTTACAAGGACACGTCTCTTACGCAAAGGGTGGGAAACATGTGGAGTACACTGCAGTTTGCTAATGTATGGCTGGGTTCCCAGGTCTGTGTACATTCTTGCAGACAGGCTGCAGTTGTCATGATGCTATTGCCAGGAAAAACGTAAACAAAAGGAAACTTCTTGTCAGTTGAAGCATTAGGTTAGTAATACAAAAGAGTACTTCTTAGGGTCCTTCAGACTGCTACACACCATCTATTTGTCAAAAATGTTTTTTTCTTGCATGTAGTCATACAGACTCATTGACGTAAGTCACCAGTTTTTACATTTTTTTTTAAATCGCAGCAGTATTTACTATGTGGTGAGTCAGGGCAGTGAGCAAGGTCATAGGATTCTCTTGCAGAGGATCATGACTTAGAGTTCAAGTGTTTTAGACAAAGCTCTTTTGGGTTCACTTGAAGACTGACAAATGGATGTTTCCATTGAAGTTGCTAAAAGTTTGTCTTATGTATGCCTCCACTAAGTTTTATAGCTGGCCATTAGCCTGGGATGAAGTCTGGTTTCTCTTCCAACACTGCAAATGCAATTGTGTAACTTCACTAAAAATCCAAACCTGGTGTTTATGCTGGATTAAAACCGTAGTTAGCAATGTGAAAACAGGAGTCACCCTTTCAAACTCTTCTTTCCCACTATGGCAGCTTACTTCATGGAAGCAAGAGCCATCTGACCTGGATTACTTTTTGATTATGTTATTTGTGTTTAATCAACACCACATTCACCCAGAGTTGTCATTGTTTCAATAGTGTGTAAGAAAGCCTTGCCCTGTGCAAGGGCTGCTGTTGCCCAGGGGCCTGCATTCCCCTGTCCTCAACTGGTGCCATGATACTGCCCTGGTACCTCTGAGGCTTGCAAATAGCACAATGGAATTTGTGGGACTGTTATGGTGGCACTGATGCACTGGGAAGGGATGTCACATATTTAGAAACTATTTACTGAAATGTTGCTCCAAGATGGGAAGGAATTTCTGCTTTCAGTTGTTGGTACAGGTTGTGATTTCACCCCAGTATCACAGCATGGCAAAATGCTGTCTCGGTTTTGGTGCATTATTTGTGAGCTCTCTGACCCATACCAATTTTTTTCCCTTTTGTTGTCAATTATTGAATGGAGACATGAGGAATGACACATGCTTAAGTGCATCAGTTATCTTTATTTGCTTCCCCTTAGGCCTAGCTTAGCCATGGTTTACCAGAACAGTTTACAAAATGAAGAAATTTGTTTTGTTTTGTTTTTTTCAGGTGATAGGAGCTTTCTTCCCAAGACTGGCAAAATGACTGGAGCACAGTGAGTTATTACGACCACTTATTTTAAAAAGAGAATTAAAAAGAACGTGATGTAAGGTGACAAATAATACAGCTCAACTCGTGCAATGCATTAACTTCTCAGTGCTACTTATTTTGTGGAGCATGCACAGCAAAAGCAGGGATGATCACGGTTCTGAACACACACTCACAAAGCGATTCCAGATTGCAATTGTGAACTCCCATAGTCAGTACAATAGGAAAAAATAAGACATAGTGTTTTAAGGACATGACTTTGATAATTCTCTAGTTAGAAGCCAGGGATAAGTGATGGGTTGGAGATTCCCACTAGGGAAATAGGTTAGTTACACTGGAATGGGTTACCCTTTACTATTCAATATCTCAACTCCCCAGTTACCATCTCCAAACTAGTGTTTGCCTCAGCACATGGTTGTTTACACAAGTGACTTATCTTACATTGGTGAGGCATTTGATACCCATAAAACATCCATCACACTTTGTCCTACTGCTTTTCTTTAACTCAAGATGAGGCCCTTTGCTCTCCCTGAACCTTTGACAGCTTTGAACTGTGGCAGAGCGTCACTGTCGGTGCAGCTCAGGGGCTGTGCAATGGTTGCCTTCTCCGGGGGCTCTGCAACACTTCAGCATTTCCCCCTCTTTGAATAGAGGTGGCAAAATCAAGAATCGCTTTCATTCTGATTGGCTAAGAATGAGGAAAATCTCGGCACCCTATCACGGAGATAGTTAAGTGAAGAGTCAATACGATGAAGGCCTCTGCATCAGGAGTTGCCCATAATAGGTGGTGGTAATGTCACAGCCGAGCTTGTTTTTTAGTATAGTGCTTTTTTTTCTCCTTTCAAGTGTTTGTTTTTTTCCCTCTGGGTGGAGCCAAGCTGGGGAGGTGATGACTTACCTGCCACAGCTTGGTAGATTGCAATCTGGAACTGGCAGAGTGTTAACACAATGCCCCAGCAGAGCTTTTCTGTCTCTAATTTCAATGATTATGTTGTCACTGGATCAGTGAAGAGAACCATGAAAAACACAATTACCAGGAAGCCCTGTTCCTTTCCTCGCCCCTTTGTCTCACTGTGAATCGGGCATGTGACTCACAGAGCAATAGAGGACCCGCTGTAATCACGCGCACTACCGAAAAGGGTGCTGTCCGCCGATGGGACCCAAGCGTGGGAAAGCCTGACTGCTGGCTGGAAGGGCTGGTCACGTCATGTTTTGCAGCTGGTGTCCAAATGCATCCCAATGAATCAAGTGATAGCAGCTACCTTCTCCTGCCACAACGGTGGCCAAGCAAACAGGCAGAAGAGGGGCTGTAAAAGGCCCCCTGCTGCATACAAAAGCATGGGGAAGGGAAGCTATTGTGGACGAGCTTGCCATGACAGGACAGCAATGTTTTTTAGGTCACTGGCATAGCATCAGACTAAAGGGAAAGGGGTTGAGTGTGTTTCAACTGTGGGTGCTGGTCCCAAGTTTGCTCAGTGGAAGACCACTGGTGCATCATGACTATTGGGGCTGACCCACATCATTATGTGATGCAGAGTTGAAAAAGAGAATTTCACTTGCTGACTGCAAATCATTTATAAACCTAAGACTTCAACAGCAAGTGCCCATAGCAGCAGAGCAGCCAATATTTTTATCATTAATTGCTATCAAAAATGCCAACTCAAAGTAAACACCAACTCTGAACAGATCTGATAGGCGAGCATGCTCCAAACTGGTGGTTGGAAATGAATTATTTGCCTATTGCGTGCTGCAAAAACAATGTCTTGCAGGAGAGAACAGACTTTGGCAAACAAACTGACATCGAGCTATGCTTGTGGGGAAGGCTCCTGATTTGATCTGGAAGGAAACATTGAGCTCAGATAGGGATAAAGTTTACCTTAAGCATGCATGAAAGGCAGGGCTGAGCCATGGTTCAGGATTCTTCATTAGTCTGCTGGAGAACAGCATGAAACATAGCTGCTATTTTACTCCCTCCGAGCTATTCTCATTACAAAAATGTACAAGACACCTCAGAAAGGTTTTTAAATAATAAACCATTCCCCCCTCCCCCCCCGGTGCATCCATTTATCAGTGACCATGAGCACATAAATACCAGCAGGTGAAGAAAAATCACTTCGTCTTGGTGATAAGCAGAAGTTCCCCTGCCCAAAAACCCCTAGCACAAGTCTTTCTCATCCTCCTGTGCTGAAGGTCTAAGCATGGGCAGACAGTCCCTGGTGCAGCACTGACATGCTATTAATGTAACTATTAGGCTCTACAGACTGAATCAGGACCTGCTTAAGTACTGGTATAGACATGAACAACATAATCTAGGACATACTTCTGTGTGATTTGGCGACTGTCTTTATTTCACGTAGTGGGAAAAACCCCATTTGGAAGCAGGATTCCACTGACGGGAAAGTCAGCTATGCCTGCCAGGGATCTCTTTTGCCCCCAAAATTCAGACATCACTGGAGATAAGCAGAAGATGAAGGGAACCAGCAAGGGGAAAAACAAACAGGCTGGGGGTTTCTTGCCACGTCTTTTGAAGTCACCAGTGTAACTCCTGGCATCTTCAGTGGGGTTTGGCTGGGCTCCGTGCAGAAGTGCCTTTGAAGATTTTGCTAAGGCTCAAGGCCTTGATCACGCCAAGTTTTATGCCTGTGAGCAACTCTGTGCAGATGAGCACTTCCAGGGCACTCAGCAGGACGCTTCGGATGAGACTTTGCAGGATTGGTCTTAAGCAATAAGAGCTTAAGAGAAACATTCTGCTTGTCGTGCTTTTATCCTTGACCACATCAAATGAAAAGTCTTGGCAGTTCTGCGAGAATGAATTTGCATTGAAAACCCACAGCTCTTACAAGCAGTGCATTAATTATTTTATTAATTTGCTCTTTTTACATTATGGGAAACATTCATCTATTTACATTTTCCTGTCCACACACAAACCAGATAGATAATCCTATGGAAACCCAATTCGTTAAGCCATAGAAACGCTCTTCTCTGTCTAAAGGCTTTCAAATTTGTGTCTTTTGTTTCAAATCAAAAACATTTCTAAAATCACGTTTGGGAATGCAGGTAGGCCAGTGATTTACATTCCAGTAAATTAAAATATGCATTTGACCATTTCCCTAAAAAAAAAATACCCAAACCAAAAAAACCCAATAAATTCACAAAGATACAGTTTAAATTAAAATGATAGTGCACATCAAAGCATTAAGGGAACACCAATAAATAAACTGAAATATATTACAAATAAATTATTTCTATTTACCTTTTCAAATATTAAAAATCTTTAATCCATTTCTTCATCTTTCTTTACAAAAAGATTATGAGAATTTTATGGAAACATCTGCAAAAAATATAATAAATACCTCTTTTTTTTTTTTTTTAAACTTTTGAAGCAGGAGACGAAACCAACCTTTTCTAAAATTTCCCCTAAGAAAAAAAAAACCCAATAGTTTAGTCCCAAAGGGAAACAGAATATAGGCATTTTTAATATACACTGGGCAGGTTAGACTAAAAACAAATAGTTACAAATTATACTGAAACAGATGATGGAGCAAATATACTAGCATTAGTGTTGGTAAATGAGTCAAGTGGCTAACTAGTGGCATTCTAGGGGCAGAATTATTTTATTTTATATTTTCTCGTATTGGCAGTATTTTTAGTATTTTGCTAAAAAACTAGGCTAACACCATAATAACCTTTCCAGTGCCAAATGAACTAAGAAGCATTCAGCTAAGAATAAATTCATTTAAGATAGATACAAAAAATATTCTATGATATACATATACAATAATTTGTAATGTACAAGACTAGATAGTCTTTGCTTTTCTGCTCTTTTAGGGGGGAACTTGCTGGATATAAATTTCTGTAGCCACTTGTCAACCAAAGTCTTAACTCATCTTTCATAAAACGTTCACAAAACTAAGTAAGTCTGCGACACAGCTGTGAATGTGGACTCTCACCTGGGTACTGCTTTGAATACTTCAGTACAAATGAGTTCCAAATAATTAGTACTTCTTATGACTATATATGCTCAAAAGTGGCAGTTGGCACTATTACGTACTGCAAACACGGTGATGTTTTGTTGCTGCTAAAAGTTAAATGCAGTGTTTCAAAACTAGCAAATACACTGGTATTCAAACACTTAGAGGGTCAAACCTTTCAAAGCTCCCGTAACACCAAGCACTCTAGGGTTACACTGGATTTCTGATCACTCTAGTTAAAAGTCTTTTATATATTAAATTATTAGCCCTTATCTTGTAAACCACAGCAGTAAATAGTTGTGCCCTGTTTATAAAGACATAGCTCAGATATCGATGGCTTTGAGAGGTAGCAAATTCTCTAGTGGTTTTAGTATGCTCTCATGAAAATACTTGGTGCCAGAACCTATTACCTCTCCTATTTTTTGAATAAAATTAAATTAGCACCTGGCTATGATGTCGTCGGAAAAGAAGCTGTCTGGCATGGTCTCGATGAATAGTTTTAGCAAGAGCTTAACTTTTCGATGACGATTTTCAATGCTTTTTAAGTGCAAGCTGCAGAATTACACCACACGTGCAGTGGGATTTTTCACTGGTTGGACTGTCCGTACAGGTTTAGCAGCTATGGGCACAGCCAGCCAGCACTGGCATGTGGCAAGGGCTGCAACCTGTGCCCCTCCGTGGGAGGGCTGTCCCTGTGCCTGTGCCCACTGGGAGCAGAAAGTAGCCTGCCTTCCTCTCCTGTGTACCCCTGCCCTGGCAGGCACAGGGTGAAGAGCATGTAGGGACCAGCGGAGTCCAGAAAGCCCTGCCTCAGGACTGTAAACACACTGAGGGCTGCACAGCGCTACTCTGCCCCAGATCGGTCCTGTCACCCAAACCAGCTCACGCTAATTCTGCTGTCAGCAGCACATGCCAGCTAGGCACGCGTGTGCGCACACACACACACTCACACGCACGCACACAACTTGCTTTCAGCAACATGCCTGACATCGCTTTCCTAATGTTGGCACAAGAGAATCCAGTAGCAGTGTGGTTGGCATCATCCCTCATCAGAGAAGCTGGAGGACAAGCCCCTGCCCCAGTCAGGGGTGGCTGGAGGGGACAGACATGCAGGAGCTGACCTCTCAGGCTCCTCTCCAGCCCTATTATCTGCCATTTCTGCCCGCTATTAATGAGCTACTTAGGACGCATATTTTTCATGATTGCAAAACAATGGCAGAAGCCAGGGTCTGAAGGCTTGTCGTGAAAAATATTAAGTTCATATTGATCCCATAACTTGTGAAAAATAGTCTATTGTTCTTGCCCAAATGGGAACTTTATACTATTAAGAGGAGGCTGAATTAGAAATTTACTCCTAGACATGGATGGTTTGGTGATAAGCAATCTGAACTGTAGCATACAACTGGCTGTGGATAGAGCAAAGCAAGCCTGGCCTGAAAATGCATCAGGGGCTCCATGTACAGTAATGTGGCTGGCATCCGTGTGTGGCTGCGTGGACGTATGAGATTGGATGGTCCCACCGAGATTAAGACATCAACAAAACCAAGCTTTTTTTCTTTTTTTTTTTCTTTTTTTTTTTTTAACCAATATAATCCGTACAATACAATACAAGAGGAATTGACAATACAGTACAATTTTAAAAATTCTTAATACTTGGACAAGAAAATCCTTCTTTTATATTATCTCTTCAACTGTCATTACTTCTTATCTCCTTCCTTTTCACTCTTTTATTGCCTTTCAAAATAGATTATTTCCCTGGAAGATCGAATTTACAATCTTCTGCTGATTGAAATGTTTAAGTAGTGATTGATGAAATAAAAATGAGGCAGTTTGTGCAGCTGTGAGTGTGCAGGTATCTTTCCACAGGATCTTTTATATCCCTTGCCTGTGGGATATACTTCCATCTCACCTGTGGGATACACTTCCACTTTTTCACCTGCCAGAGCTGTGGGGTTTTTTTTTAATTCCCCGCCTCCCCACTCCCACCCCAGCCCCCTCCCCTTGTGTGACTCCTTAATTCAGGTGAGAAGATGTGATTCGGAGGTTTAGAATAAAGTGCGCCATCTGCTTTAAAAAAAACAGTAATAAAAAGAAGGGAATCCAAGTAATAGCTCCTTTCATCTTTTGTGAGGAAGACGGCAGAGTCCAAAAGGATCACCCTGCATGACTGAAATTTCCGAAGTTCCCTACAGTTTGATATTGCTGTACACTGGGTAACTGACTAGCTTTAGACCAACTAAAGATCATGAGTAAGTTAAATGGAGCGTCTACTGTACAGGTGCGCAGGTGCGTGGAAGTCTGAGCGCTGCGTTTATTTGTTTCAAACAGAAAAGAAAAAAGGATCATACTCATTTACATGAGGCAAAGTGGCAGCATCAGTACATGTGACAAAGCATCGTGATGACATGGGCGAACCTTCAGAAAGCAAGGGTGATTAGAGGACATCTCTCGGAGGACCGACAACTACGCCACGGCAGTGGAGTTCACTGGGAGCATCGGGGCAGCTGTGTACAGAGAGAGGGGAGGGGGAGAGGAGGGAAGAGAGAGTGAGAGAGAGAAGAGGAGGTACAAATACTTCGTGGTGACCTTGAGCAGGAGCCTAGAGGGGCAGATTATACATGAGGCTTGTCTTGCCAGAGAGAGTCCTCCTGGTTGGATCCCTTCATAGCCTGGTCTGGGCTTCGGGGATGTATATCTCAATGCTTTCGGCGCTCTCGGTAGCTGAGTTCTGGCGGACCGATGCAGCGCGCTTGGCAGCCATCAGCCGTTTCCGGGCCTCTTGACGCTGCGAGCTTTCCAGAGAGCGTTCTCGTATGAGTGGCACCTGACCTTTCGATGGCTTCTTTGGCACTGGAGGAGGGACCCTTCTCTCCTGATCAAAGCAGAAGGTTAATGGCATTATACAGCTTCTCAGGGAAAGGTGGGAAAAACTAGGATACGTCAGTAGTTAGAACACACATTTTACCTAAGGTTTGTTAGCTCTTATCTGCCTTTCTGTCTTCAGTCAACTGGCTTTTGTGCTCAAGGGTTCATAAACATGGGACAAGGGCAAAGGGGAGGGGAGAGCCGGCCGCCATGCTACTTCTCCTCAGGGATGGTGCTACTGGGGCCGAGGCCCCCACCGCTAACCGCTTAGTGCCGGGGACTAGGAGAGAGACCGGCCTCCCCTTGCCAGTGCAGCCAGCAGGGAACGCTGCTCTCAGCAGAGAAACTCTAGAGAGCCCCAGCTCCTGGGCCACCCTCTTCTATGTGTGCATAATGCTAGGTGCTCTTGCAACACGGAGGTGCCATGGCTTTGGTGTTCCCAAATGCAGATGGGAACTAGCTGTCTGCAGCTGGTGCATCTGAATAAGTAGCTTTAAAAAAAACACCATATATTTATGTATCTATTTTGTAGCAGTTTAATGACTGCTCAAGAACCCACATTTTGGGTCTCACTGTGCAAGCTCACACACTCTAGTCTCCTGCTAAATAGACATGAAGATACAATCAGCTAGAAATAGAAAAAACTGGTAGGAAAAACTTAAAAATCATTAAGAGAACATGCATTAATCATCGTGGTGGCAGCTAGCTCCAGATACGTGATCAACAAGGAGGACTTTAATGTATATCCTGGTGCATGTACACGCACACACACACACACACACACACACACACATAGAAAAAAAAAGAAAAAAAAAGCCCAACAAAAAAAAACCCTTCAGAGAGGGATCTCTCCCGAAAAAGAAAAGTGTATTCAGGACTGAATTTCAGGCGGCCACAAAGACTTTGTCAAGTTAATTAGATTGTCTTTTAAGTTACATCCCCTTCCAACTGTGAACACGGTCTCTGAGTGAAGGGATTTTATCACACTACAAAGGTCCCATTCTGCCCCTTCGTTTTCTCTCATGCTGCTCACAACAGCTTCCATGGCTTGAAATATAAAGGTGCTTAGTTACCCTTATTTATACTTTGTTTTTTCTCTCCATCCAAGGATTGCTTATAAAGGGCCCAGTGGCAAAGGCCAAAGGCAAATATCAATTCCACAGAAAGTTTTTTCTATTTTTTTAGCCTTTCAGAAAGGTGGTGATCTGTTTCATCTAAAATCATAGACAAATGCTCTCAAAACAGGAACACAGTGTAATTCTTTAAAATCTTTACCTTCCTACTGTACGTCCCTTTCTTCAGCACTACTTAACCTGTTATAGTCTTCTTTTTGTTGGAAACTCTTTGAAATGTTTTTCAGAAGCAAAGAAAAGGCACTTTTTTTTTAAGGAAAGCTCTTGTTTCTTGCCGCTGCAATTGTGAACACTCTGCCTACCGCTTTACTGTAAAAGCTAATGAAAGACCATATACCAGCATTTATGTGCATGCATGTTTGACAATTTTAACTTCCTTTTCTGACAGATACTGGAAAAAGAAAAAAAGAAGATAAGAAAATGACTTGCCTTCAGTACCTTGGGCTAGGAAAACACATTCCCATTCATTCCCCTACAAAACACACTAGGTGTGCACAAATGGTGTGAACATGGAACTCCTAAGTCAGGAATGAGTATTTAGTCTTGATTGGAGGAGGAGGAATAGTGCTACCAGCACTGGCTTTACAAGCTTCCTGCTGCAAGATTAATGGGGTTTGATATTATTATGGTTATTTGTCCAAAAGAAAATACCACTTTGGTCATTGGCAGCCAGCTGAGCTGTAAGACTCCTGTCTGAGCCGCTGTACCTGTAAGTCATGTTCTCCCTCCTTCTGGAGATCCTACCTGTTGGCTGTATTCACTGCTATCAGACCAGCCACAGTGGAAATTCAGCCATCAAATTACATACCTATAGGAGCGCAACATTAGACCATTGATTCCTTTAGGAATGGGTCTGTGTTTTAAAGATTTTCTGAAACATTTGTGTATTTTGGCTCACCCAACTGATGTTTGTCTTGAGGTGGATAGTGAGGAGAAAAAAAGGCAATGGTGCCAAATGAGAATGTAAAGTGAAATGTGGCTCACACTTGGAGATGTGGTAGTTTTTCATGATGACAGAAGAAGACTACATTTACCAAAAAAAAAAAGACCAAAGTTCCAGATGATTTTTATGCTACCTTGGATAAACAACACTACCAGCGAAGTGAACATGTTTGTGAAATCATCCATTTAAAGAAAGCCCAAAATAAATAAAAAACCAAACAAATGGACAAAAAAATGTAGTTCTTTCATGTAACATTTTGGAAGGCATATTTTTGATATTGCTCTGTTTGTAATCTGGCTACCAAAGTCAGCGATGGTTACAATGCTTCCCTAGTTTTTTCAGCAACACAACCTAGAACTCTTGCTGTATGCAATAATATGAACCGTAAATGTGATTTATTTAATTTTAAGAATCAATATATAAGGCAGTTCCTTCCAACGATTGATCGTCTAATATGATTAAATGTAAAGCTTAACAAAGTACCACATTCCCATTATCCGATTCACAAAGACAGATTTGGTTTAAAAATATGCCTGAAACATATTACAGATAATATCCCAGATGATTATTATGTAAACATTGTTATTACAATGAAATTAAGTTGATATGAGCTTCATTTCACATTTTTTAATGTCAACGCTGTAACACAGAGGCCTATTTAATCTGTCCAGTATTTGTGCAGGGTTTTAAATGAAGCATACAAAATCTACAGTGTTCTACCTTCTTGTCATGAGGATCCATCTGTTTCCAATTATTGGCCTTTAACTGATGAAGTTCATCAAATTTCATACTAATATTTTCTATGGACAACTGCAGCATATCCCAAAACCCTGCTAAATCCTGGGAAGTCGGCCGTGGATGTGCATTAGGATTCTGTGCAACAGAAGAAAAAAACATGTTGGCTTTAGTACTTCTTAATGTAAAACATTTGTGCAAATGGTTACGAATCTCACTAGCAAAGCACTTTCAGCAAATCCAAGCGAGTGGTAAGAGGGAGAAGCAGAGCAGAGCGCTACTTACTGTCGAGTTTATTTCAAGGAGCCTGGCTTGGTGTTGAGCTGCTGTGCCCCTGCAAGCAGCCTCTCACCAAGGCACCAGCTACCCTCCTCAGACTAGGGGTAAAGTCCATGTGTCAGGTCCCCTGTGGCAAGATCTGCCTAGGGATGTTCCTGGGCACAACTGGTGATAATCCTAACTGCACTGAAATTAATTGCCAGCCTCCTCTTCACCTTCACGAGGAAGGATTCCCTGCCATGTTCACACTTGTAAAAAGACTGATACCTGTGCAAATGTACATTTGCAAACAGTGATATACCGATGTGTGAACACTTTTCCCACTCTCTGAGATCCTAAGGTTAACAAAAATACACTATTTCAAGAAGAAAAAATTGTCTCATACACCTCAGGCCAATTTATCTTTTTTTTTTTTTTTTTGTAAAGAATAACCTGTGCAGGATGAAAAGCTCAGAAGAAAACATGCAGAAACACAGTAAATCCATTTTTACAGGTAGATTTTTTGGAAGAATGAAACTGGGACACAGGTGGGGAGCATGACTTTGTGTCACAAAGGACAGCAAACTCATCAGCCCAAGAGTATTGCTCAGAAGAGCATATCTGGATGGATAGCATCTTCAGCACAGGGTGGGCCAGAGGCTGGTGACCCAAAAAGTTCTGTCCTACCTTCTATCTCTTCACTGCAAACCAGCTCTGAACGCTTCTTGCATGCAGAGGGCATACATGAAACCATCCCTGCTCCATTGGCAAGGTTTGTACGAGGGAAGGCTTTTTACAGCATGTCTCTATAAGCTGGTTCTCAGTTGAAGCTCTTTAAATGAGATGTTGCATACACTCACTTCAAGCATGTTTTTTCATAAATGCTGAGTACCTACACAAATCTGAGTCAGCAAGATTTCATGGGTGCTGTGGCCTCATCAGATTACATTGATATATTGTTATTAATTAATAAATAAATAAACTAGTAGTAGCACCTTGTATGATGTTTTATGTGGCTCAAGTTTTACTCTGCCTTTAAGTTTTCTTCCTCTCCAGAAGTAATAACCCAAAAGAGTCAGTTGCTTGCCTTATGAAATTTCTATTTGTGCTTTTTTCAGCCACACTGACAAAGGATTTTATTAGGATAATTATACCATCAAAGGAGCAATTAATGAAAACAATGAAGTATATATTTTAGATTCATAAGGAGACCAGAGATTACATTTGGATTCCTAGTTTTTCAGTGCTTGATGCTAGCAGGTTGCACTTTATTTACGAAGATATGCAATCAGAATGCTTTTTCAATTTTTGTATCAAGAATTGGAAGTCTTATTCAGACAGAGCCAGTTTCTGTTGCATTTGTCCACTAAAGCAGATTTTAGTTCGGGGCTTGTTTCCCATGAACACATGGGAAAGCCCCACTCAGGAGATTTCTGATCCACCCTGAAAGACCTTAAGGTCTTTTTCCCCATCTGTGGGCCCAGGAACTTGGGGGTCAACGGACAGATCTTTGCTCCTCTGAAGTCAGTAGCAGAGCCACGGTGACAGTTCACTCAAAGTTTTTTGCCTGTCATTATTTTAAGGCTCTCAAGCTATTGTGAAACTCATGCTGACTCTGACAAGTTTGAGTTATTCCTGAATTCATATCAAGTCCCTCACTGGAAAAACTGTCATGTTAGTCAAAAAATCAGTCTAGTTTACATAGGATTATTCACAGGGTTAGTAGAAGGTACACAACAATGTGTAGTAGAAAAATTACATACCAGGTTTTCTTCACAAAGTTCTCTGAACTGGTAAAATTTCTGGGCCATGAGAAGCTGGGCACTGCCAACTGCAGTTCGAATTTTCCCTAGAACTAAGAGAAAAAGAAAAGTAAGTCACCTTAAGTAAGTCACAGTAAGCTTTCTTTGCTATAGGCAACTAAAAGCACAGAAAAAGAGAGGAGAAAGGTGCACAGTAGTCGGTTCGGGCTTTCAAAAAGCATCTTATCTTTCAGTCACAGATTAGAGAGAAGCTGACAAATCTAAGGCCAGATCTCCACTAGGCAAAAATATGTGAAAAGTTGCTGCATCTTACTCTCGTTCCCCCAGTGAGACCAGTTGTATCCAGTTGCAATGACAGTGGCTAATCAAGAGCTTTTGCAGCCGCTATAGAAAGCTCACCAGAAATGTCACCAGTCGTCATCACTATGACCCAGGCTCAGGTTTGAATATAAATCCAGCTCCCCACACAAGGACATGCAGCTCTCAAACCCTGTTTGCTTCTACACCTCTCTTAGCAACTCAGGCCTTACTGTCAGGTATAGCTGAGTGTTGCTATATCAGAGCCCCAAAAAGGGAACATTTAGTGCATGCCAATTAATCTCATTTGGACCTTCTAAGTATTTTCCATGAGCACAATCTGAGGCTGCTTCTGCCTTTGAATTCAGGCAATCACACTTAAGGGAGCAATCACACCCTGGCTTCTCCTCCTTGATAGTGGCTTGGAGGGAGGTGTCAAGGAGTCCTAGCCCAGCTCTTGCACTGTCTGTGGACTCCTTTGTACTGACATCTGGGTACTTACTGCCCCTTTAGACTGACCAGAGTGCTGTGAAGGACTGAAGTGAACCAGAAGACAGCCAACAGTAAATGCCTCTGAATAAAACAGAGGGTCATACTGTTTTGGTTGCATTCAACCTCACTGAAACATTGGGCTTTTACTGCTTCAAGAGGTAGTAGCTGGGAATATGCTACCCATAACCGAGGCATGGACTGGTGCGTTCAGAGACGTTCCCTGGGGCTTTGCTGAGTTCTGGTCCAGGGGGAGACTCTGTGTGTACATGTTTCAATGTGTGTGTGTGTGTGTGTGTGTGTGTACCTGTACCTGTGTGTGTACCTGTACCTGTGTGTACATGTGTGTACCTCTGTGTGTGTATGTGAAAAAAGAAGCAAGAATGAAGAAACACAGCAGACAGACAGACATGGCCTCAGCTGGCAGTAGGACAGTGAATCCAGAAAAGAGAGTGTGAATTTGGGGACTGCTGATTGAAAGAAAATTGATACTATGAGCAAGAAAGCAGCTACTGGATTGTTTGAGACTTTCAATGCGCAGGAAAAGAAAAATAAAATTATGTTTATTCTCTGCCTATAAATAAACTGGTTGGCATCATGGATTTATCTGGCTCCATCATTACTTTTCCCTCTCGGCTTAAGCAACTTATGATCCCCAATTTTCTGGTTAACGACTGATTTAAAAATGAATTTAAATTAATTTTTAAAATTACCACTTCCTTAATGAGAAACATGAATGGCAGCCACTGTGTCACAATTTTCACTATCATTCATACTCAGAGATATTTGCATTGTCCCAGCCCTCAAATAAACACAGCAACTTTTCCATGATAAATTTACAGCCTGGATATATGAGAGAGGTGAAGAAAGAATAGGAAAAACAAAGAGATGAAGTGGCCTGCTCAAGGTGAGTACATTCTTAGCAGAGCCCAGAAGAGATACTAAGCTACCATCTTCTGCACGATCCTTTGGGCACGGTCACTTTTTGAATAAAAGCTAACACAGCATTAACAGAGCTCCACTGGGGAAATACTGATAAGTAGTTTGACTTACCAGAGTGAAAAATAAATAAATAAATAGATATATACATACATACATAAGACTTTGCTATAACCCCTTCTAACAAAATTTTTAGGGTCTCATTGGTCCTGTGACTGGCTGCAGTGCTTGTGACCAGAATGCCACCATGCAGTGCTTGGTAAGAGAAAGGCCTCTCCAAGGGATACACTTGTGAAGCCACATGCTAAGCAGACTGGCACAAAAACTCATGATAAACTGAAACCAGACACACAGTAATACGAAATCTCTGTTCTGCTCCTTCAAGGCAAATGGCTTTTCCTCAAGCAGCTTTAAAGCTCACTTTTAAGGCTGCTGAAGGAAAAGTGGGATGTGGAGTTCATTTATACTTCAGACATACAAAGAGGGGGGGAAAAGAAGGGGGAGGGAATAGAGTCTTTTCACATTTTTTTCAGAAACTATAGGAGAGAGCTCTGTGAACACACACAGAGCCCAGACTTTCATTTTGTTCCCAGAACTCGGCTCAGCACTGCCAGGAAATAGCCGTGAGCTGGAAGATTCACTAAGCAGAATATTTTCAGCATATTGCGCAGGGAGTTTTGCACACAACTCTCATTATTGTTAGCAAGGCTTGCGTGTCTAATTCTATGCGCACAGTGCTGAAAATGGACCCCTTGGTGTGTCTAGTCATTTATGCAACCCAATATGCAAACCACTCAACTGAAAGGACTTTTCAATAGTAGGAGGAGCTACTCCAGGAGCTTTCATGTGGTTCCCATTGTTATGAAAACTCTTCCCACTGAGTATATTTGGGAACAGCTGCCTCATCTGGAGCTTGGCCACTCTGATGCTTCCTAAGATCTGAGAAGGGGAGAAAAACGGTCTCTTGACTTCTTGGGACAGAAATAAAGAGGATGAGGTGGGCTCTTTCTGGAAACCTGTGCCAACTGAGCTGGAAATCACATCCCAAGCATGAAGAAATGTAAATACAACTTGTTGGTGATGGATGGGAATGTGCCTCTTTCTTTCAGGGAAGAAGAGCTTAATATTCAGAGATCCCAGCAGAGGGAAAAGGAAGTCCTTGTCCTTGGCTGCCTAGCGACTGGCTATTTGCCTAAAAACCATCATCCCAGCTGACTGCGGGATGCATGCTGATGCTGTTCTCTATTGTTGCCACTTCTGCTGTAGCTGCGGCTGTATCTAGTCAAGTGTCACTGATTCCTCGCCCCTCAAAAGCAAGGGGTCTGTTAATGTGCAACCCGTCAACAACCAACTCTGTCACGGAACTCAGAGGGGAAAAGAAACCAAAAAACAAAGCATGCGAAAAGCTGAAAGGAATCGCTCCAGAAGGCACAAAACCTTATCAATAGCCTAATTTTTGTTTTCAAACCCAAGCTGCTTTTAGTGTTTCAAGGCAGAGTGCTTACTCAGTCAAAACCTCCAGTGCCAAAGAGAAAGGCCAAGGTGTAGTGAAAAACCAAAAAGTAAAAATAGACTGATATTTCCTTAGAAGAAAAGCCTTCAAGGTTTGAAGCCAAATACCAAGAAATACATAGAATTGCAAAGATAATACTCAAAACACATCAGAAAAGAATTAGAGAAATTTTTAACAGCTAGGGAGATAGGGTACAGGAGGGAAAACATAAACATTCAAGTTGATGTGTTCAGCTAATAGGATACAAAGAAAATGTATAAAACCAAGCAACAAAAAATCCTGACCCATCAAGATGCAATCATAATGGATTTAAACACCTATATAATGTTATTCATGTCTGCTTTCTAATCCATACAGGACTATACAGCACACTCAGCACTGTCGGATCTGAATGCCTTCCAGTAATGCATTAAGCAACATTATTAACATCCATCATATGCTTTGTTGTCACTCCTTCCCCAGAGGGAGAAGTGTGTGTACTGCAGTGTTTTGTTTTTATAGTTTGAATTTTTCTTTTTTTTTTTTTTTCTCCCTCCTTGCTTTTACCTCTCTTCCTTGTAAATCTCGTTCTCTCATGTGACAATTTTTTAAAAATAGGCAATTATGTCTATTCGGGAAGAACTGCTTCAGTATAGCTATTTGGATGGAATTCAGCTATTGTGGAGTGCCTTGTCACTATTACTGTTCTTAACTAGAGGTCGCAGAATGTTTTTCTAGGATAGACACATGCCAGTGAATTTCCTTGTGTCTCTAATCCCCAACGTGTTCTTTTAAAACATTCTTAAAAATAGACTTGGACTATGTGCTGTTCAAGCAGTAAGTTCTTGCTTGGGTCTAAGAATTGCATAGGACCTGCTCCAAAATTGTAGAGCTCTATGTATCTCCCCCCTCTGTGTCTTCACAGGAAAAGAAATAAAACAACAAAAAAAGGAATTGTGAAACAAGCAAAATATGGGGTTATTGTCATCTGCTCTACCTTGGAAGATGACTCTGTGTGTAACAAGAATAACAAAATATAAGAAAATAACAAAACCCACCTGAAGTCATGTGAAAAGTCATCACATAGAAGCCAGGGGAGTTTTGAGAAGGGGCAGCATTTTTTGACCTTAAAACACCAACTGATGTATTTGCATTTCAACTTTGACAGCCTCAGGTTCTAACAAGTGACAAAAGAGGCATTTTAGGACTGTGACTGTAAAAAGCCCTTAATGTGAAAACACCTGGTTGATAGGCAGGGCCCAGGCTAGGGAACAGAATACCAGGGACTTGCTCATTGCACCCAGGAGCAAGTGGCAGGAACAACGGCTGAAATTACAGGGACACAGCCTGACATTTGCGTTTCAGATGTTGGCTGGGCACTATGCATATGAAGCAATTCTGCCATAGAGCTGTCACAATCCATTCCCAAGCCAGGATGGACCAGCATTTTAGCCTATTCATGTTGGCAGACTTACATTTAAATAACGCCAAGCATGACAAAAGCCAGGAAATTCAAAGTTAAAGCTACTGCTCAGGTCTTAAGCTCAGCTATTAAGGAGAAAACAGCCAAATGGAACAAACTAGGGAAGGAGCAGTTCTTGCTTTGAGTCATATACACTTATAGGAGTGATCTCACTGAAATTAATAGGGCTGTCTAGATGAGCAAATGCTGTTCATTTGGATTAAAGCAGTTTCCATGTGTTCTTTGACTTTCTTGGCTTTTATTAGCACACGATGTTTTTTTTCCCCAAAATAGATTGTTTCCTTGCTTGTGGATTTCTCTTTTTGCCTTGCTGGCCTCTGGGCACTAGTAGGGCTCTCCTTGCTGACTTTCCTTGGAGAAACCCTGTGTATGGAGAAGTCCCTTTGGCGGAGAAAAGAAAACCAAAACATGAAAAGGATGAGTTGGGCACATGGCCAAAGGCATGTAGCCAGGGAGATTTCAGCAAGCCTCAGCCACATGTCAGGCTGGTGATCGTCCTCCTGCACATCTTCCCCAGCCCACTGCAGGATGAGGCTGCCTTGCTCCTGAAGGTCAGGAGCCAAGATTGCTTGGGGAAGCTCTGCAGAGGAATGGCAAGTGGTTTTCCTTGCTCGTGGCTGAGAGTGAACTCACAGTCTCCTTTCCTTTTGCCATGCACAGCTATTACAAAAAAAGGTACCTTTTCCCTAACTTTTTTTCTCTTGTGTCTAGCCTTTACTCCCTAAGCTTTCCTTTGAAACTAACAAAACAAACCAAAACAGCAGATAGTGTGTAAGCACTGCATAAATTGCCAGAACTGGCTGAATTTGTAGGGGCTCTGATCCTAAGCAGTGAGGTTCCTGAAGATTTGAGGTCAACCTTTGTTCATGAACTAGCCCAGAGGACTATCATATGCATGCAAGAGAGTTATAATGGCATGTCTTGTCAGAGCCTTGTTTTTCTCTTTTGATTCTTGCTTGATTGGCCTGGTTTGCCTCACCACTAAACCCACATTACACCTGACTTGTGGTGAATCTGGCCCACAGTTTACTTCCGATGATTATCTTACAGATTGCAGCCACAGTACAACCCCATGTGGAAGAGAAACTTCTCAAGGGAGGGTTTGGGGGTGGCAAAATGAAACCCTCTCGTTCTTCCAAGAAGGTCAATGCCTCATGTGAAATTCAAACAACAGCAAAAAAATCCATCAAAAGCCAGGCTGAGGCCATAGGAGTATGTTCTTGTGCCCACCACTACTGGGAAAAGAAGCAGTCAGAGCTGTGCAGGGAGCCAGGTCTGTTGCTGCTAATTTTGTGTATAAATGGTTACAACAGGGGCCTGAGCCAAAAGTCACCAACAACAGTGGTGAGGCTCTGACTATTTGAAATTTTGCAGGGGAGAGGTAGGAGGAGCAAGCAGATGGCTGAGGAGAAAACAAAAAAAAGGTCAACAGTTGATTTCACTTGAGGCCTGTCCAAAGTGTCAATCAACTCTCACAAGGTGTTTAGCCTCAAATGCTACACATCTTTTTCTTTTTTTTATGAGAGCCCTAGAATTTGTAGCCAACTTCCCTGTAGCAGCAAAATAAACTGAAACCATATCAAGTATCCTAGTTTAAACTGTGAGTAGTATTCATCTGCCTGTCACACATGCCAAGGCTTTATCAGAAAATTATTTTAGATAAAACCAGAATATACTGTACAATAAATAATTCATGGTAGAAGGGAAGCCACATTTCTCTCTATATTGGCATTTCATCGTGCAGCCACTGAACCACAGCTTGTTTTTATACAGAGCAGCAGACTCCATTTCCCAGCTAGAAACATTCAATCCCATCTGGTAGATTCATTCCCAGCTAGATAATACCCAACGTATCTATGTAACATACAAGCTACTGTCAAACAGCAGCGAGCCGTCTCCCTGAGACAGCTGTTCCGCACAAGGCCTGCATTGTCTGAAGGAAGCATGGATCGGTTTACGTGGAGCAACAGGGGGATGAGCCCTCTGTCAGCTGCCATGGCATCGAGAAAACCTCGCTCATCACACGTTCTCGTTATTTTGTTATCTGGCCAAACACATGCTGGGGATGTCAGGTTGAAAACAAAGGATGCATTCCCTGCTCTGGTTATATTTCACTAGGAAAAGCAAAGCAAACACACCTCTTCTCCTCCTTTCCTCCCTCTCTTTAAAGTTTATAGATGTATGAAAAAGACTTATTTCGGGACAGGGTTTGTAACAACCAGGCTTTTGTTTCTGGCACTGCTGAACGGGCAGAGTGGCCCTGGCCATGTGTTTCTCCTTGGCACCAGGTAGAGTGGGGAGCACTGAGCCGCGGCAGAAAGCCCCACGCAGCGTCTGTGGGAGGCAACTGCCACGTGCTGGAGCAGCTGACAGTGCCCCACCCAAATAAGTGCTTCTACAGTGACTACAAAACCCAGGTGACCCTTCTTCTCCTTCCATTTCCTGCAATCACAAGAAGTGCTGGTCAGAGAAGCGAAGAGGAGGAGTAATCTGCAGGACACATGCCATGTGCCCTGTAAGGAAGCATTGGGAATAGCCAGCCCAAACAGTCTATCTTCCCCATAACTGGCTCCTCCCACTGACTGCTCAAAGAAGAACCCTTTAAAACTATCATATATCAAAGACATCTAGAAATTGAGAGAAAATTCTGTACACAGATATAGATGTTCTGCATCTATCAGCCTGGTAAAATTCACCCCATGTTCCTTTCCCCAAGATTAATAACTACTTTGGTGCACAAAAAAAAATATTTATAAGGTTTTTCCAGTATTATCAGTTCACAGAATGACAGAATAGTTTGGGTCGGAGATGACCTTTAAAGATCATCTAGTTCCAGCCCCCACTGCCATAAGCAGGGACATCTTCCACCAGACCAGGTTGCTCAAAGCCCCAACCAACATGGCCTCGAACACCTCCAGGAATGGGGCATCCACAACTTCTCTGGGCAACCTGTTCCAGTGCCTCCCCACCCTCATCACAGAATCTTTTCCTTATATCCAGCCTAAGTTGTTGTGGCAAAGAGAAAGCAATTGAGCTTTGTGGCTTAGACTTCTAAATATTTTGTATTTCCTACTTGTGTGTTCACACTTCTGTTTCAAGAATCTCATAGTTCATGAGGTTTATTTCTTGCATAGTAACAACAGAAACCCTTTTATTCTGATATGTGTTCAAAGAGATTTTTGAATGTATTGAAGATGTAAATTAAAAATGAGATTCAAATATTCTAAAACTTGGGCAATGTGAATTTGCTTTGAAGGTCAAACCTTCTATATTTTTCCTTCAGAAGAACTTGTTAGCCTATTATATAGCAGAAATTTTGTAGAAATATGAAACCTTTACATATCTTAAGGTTATCTCATACTTGCCATTAAAAGTCAATTTCTAATTGCTTACAATAGTCACTATCTAGATCAAACTTTTTCATTCATTGGGTTGAACAGAAAGTTCCAGCAGAAGTAGCTTATATATTTCTAAGAATGTAAATTTTTTTTGCCAGTGTTAATTTCTTTCATAAATCAAAAGCTTCACATCTCAGACAAATTCAAATGTCTGTCTCCTTGACAGAAGGGTTTAGAAATTTTGAAGAAGCAGTCCTGGAGCTGAAGTAGTAGTCTTTGCTTTGCTAGGAGCTAATCTGGGGGTCGTAAAAGTGTTACGTGTATATCCAGGAAAATATGCTTAGGTGTGCCTAAATTATACAAAAACTGAATTCTCTACATGCAGCTGCTTCTCTAGAAGCTCCTTGCCAGAATTTGAAAAAGTTTCATTCACAGAGAGCATGCTCCTTAGCTCACAGGTTTACCTATGTCCAAAATTTGACAGCTAGCAATAGTACTGCTCCTTGTAAAGGAATTAAATGCAAAAATTTTTACTGGGAGAAAAAAAATATGGACAGCGAAGCACATGTTAAGACCTTCTGCCCTAACTGGAGTGAATGAATAAGACGTGAGCTACTCAACCCTCAACCTTCTTAGTAATGAAGGCTTATTAGACATTTCCATTACCTTACAGGTGGAATAATAATTTCTGGCAGCAGTGACAACTGAGATGTACTTTGGATGTGTGTTTTTTGACACACATAAGAGCTTGTTTTACCGGGACAATCAAAGTCAAATGAGAACAGCAAGGTAGATGAAGGGAGGCTGGAGAGTGGAAGACAGAGAACAACTTGAAAGCATAACTGAAATCTCTTTCAGTTGGGACAAGCATTTAAATACTCTGATGTCAATCACCATCTGAAAAGGCAACTAAAATATGAATTTAATGAAAAGGAACTACAATCTGTTAAATTATATTCTAAGGTTATGAGAAGTGATTTCAAATGGAAGACTTAAGAAACACTAATACTACAGGATCCCTAACCACGCTCTCCTAATTATCCATTGAACTATGCAATCCCAAAAGCTAATACCACTGGAGTTTCAGAAGTGCTGAGCATTTGCATTCCCTGTCAGCTTTAATAAGGATTATTACATACATACATACATACAGTACTTTTGAGAATCACAACCAAAGTTTCATTAGCTAAATAAAAAAGGGCACAAGACAGAATTCACTGGAGTGAATTTGACCTTTATTAAATACTTTGCAGTTGAAATATTATTGTATGCAGTTACTTACTGTCCTCAGGTAAGTTGTTTTCACGTTCTTCTCTCTCCATCTGTTGGCACCAACCCTCCATACGATCTCTCTCTGCCTGAAGTAGCTTCAGAAACCAGTGGCCATCGCGTGGGCACACTGACCTTTGAACAGCTTCCAGAGGATCTTCAGTAATAGAGTCAATCCAGGGGTCAGGAGGAGGTAAAATTGATGGATCAAAATCTGTCTCAAAGTCATCATCCACTGCACATGCATGGTAATGGTTTCCTGACCCTTGTATGCTAACGGTAGAGGTGCTTGCATCTCGGGAAAATTGTCTTGATATTTGTCCAGAACATGTATTGTCCTCTTGAGGGTCGATTATTTCAAAGTTCTCATGGAAATCCAGGTCTGCTTGCACGGCTGTTGTTACACTGTTAGATCGAGTAAACCTGCGAAAGCTTTGGAGAGCACAAACAGAGCATGTTTAGAAAGCTTTTTCTGGGTAGCTCAGTGAGGAAGGAATTATTCAGATTCTGCCACTCTTCTTAAGACTGGCAGTCACACCTCACAGTGCTACACTCAGGTGTTTTTTCTTGAAATGATCAGCATAAACTTTTTTTCTCATTGCAAGCAAACAAACAAGCATCTCTCTTTCCCCACCCAAGCTCACTGTTAATTGAGGCAAGTACCTCTAATTGTTGTGCAGTTTAACAAAGGCACAGCTCAAGAGGCAGCTAACACTGTCAGTAGCTCAGGATTTTAGGTTACTGATTAATGAAAAGTTAAAGGGGCCCAATTTTCAGAAGTGGTTTATCTTCCAATTTTTAAAACTCACACCTCTTTGAAGTTACACATCCAAACTCACAAGTCACATTTAAAAATCATACATATGAGAGTGATAAGAGAGTAATAGCAATGAGTCTACTATCTAAATAAAATTATACATTCCATTTATTAAAAAAAAAAGTGTTTTTAACTCAGATAAGTATTTTTATTGCTTCTTCATAATTAAGTGCCTGCCATCTCTTACAATTTTAGTGCCCACTACCAGCACTGAGATATTTTGGTTTTTTACATACAGTTTCAAAATGGTCTTCTCTATTTACCAAAGCTAGCATGCTGCCTCTGTCTATGTTACCCTCATTGTGGTGGCTGCTACCCTGTAGGTAGGTTCCTTTCACCTTGCATAGTTTCCCTGTGTTGGACCTTCTGAAGGCAGAGAACAAACCCTGAGTGTAAAGGCAAAAACAGAGGAGAGAGGAGGTTTGGGGATTTGGGTTTTTGGATGGGTTTTCTTTATATAAACAGCACTCCAATTTCTGCAGTCCAAGGCATCTGAGGTGAAGAGACTGACAGAGGAGGAACAGAGGGAAGTGTAAAGAGTGAGAGATACTTAATGCTGTTGCAGGGGGTGGTAGAGGGAGCAGCAAATTGTGGTGGGAGACACCTGTCTCACCCCATGATGAAAAAGAAGGTAGAACCGTAAAGTAGTTAACATAGATGTTTCTTATATTAGTAATATTTAGGCTTCAGAATTAACACAGTTTTGAACTGAATAAGGACAGATTCCTACTGCTTCTTCTTACTCACTCAGGATGCCTGTGCACTTATGCAGCTAATTTGTTCACAATCTCACATCTGCACTTGAAACTAGTTTTAGGACCCATTTCCCTGTGATGTTTTGGCTGCTTTGCCCTTGCCAGTTTTATTTTAATTTGAGGTCAAACAGCAATGAAAATGCTGAAGAGATGGTGGAGATGGAGACTGGGCATGATTTCACTCCCTTTCATTTATATTCCACCTTCCACTGAAGAGCAATAGCTAATTAGACAAGTACAACTGACAGAAAAATTTCATCAAGTATATTTAGTTTGCATTTGGGGAGGGAGGAGATGGAAGGATAATGAGGGAGAATTTAATGTCCTGTATACCTGGTGCATCCAGATTGTTCAAGAGGAGTGCAGCAGACTTCGAGGAGGACCATAATAGGTCCTGCTGATAGAGGAAATTAGTGGCTGTTGATCTGGGGCTTTCAGAGGAGGAAAGCAAAGCAAAACAGGAGTTGAGAAAGGTTATCCAATTAAAAGAAAAAAAGCCAATTCCTCTGCAGAAGAAAGCTCAAATTAACTTCTCAGCCACACAGATCCCTGGAAAATTTTACTAATAAATTGTATACATATTTCGTTTTATAATGGCCTAGAATTCAAGCATTTTATCATAGTGCCTGCTGCTTATGATTCTTTTGAAACAGGTATTGTTAAACGATGAAAAAGACATGGTTATGCCACTGTAGTTGTGCACAATATGCACCAGCAAACTGAAAAGTATGGAGTGAGCATTTTCAGCTTGGTAGTATTTATCCTTTGGCAAGCAGAGAAAAGCATTTTTCTAGGGACTGATATAGCAGAAAAAGTTAGGAAGAGAAGACAAGGATCATTGAAGAGATGGTATGATTTCCATAGGAGAAAATGTTTAGATGGCTGAAGAAGACTATGAGAGACCTGTGAAATCCTGACCAGGTGATGTTTCACTATTTCTCAGAGTGCAATAACTGTGGGGAGGAAAACAGCAAGCTGCAAGGCTTAGAGGTCTAAAGATCTACATCTAGTGAAAGGAAGTACTTCTTCACACAATATGTAATTAAATTGTCACAGAATCCTGGGAAAACCAAAGGTAAAAATAGGTTCAAAGAGAATCTGATCAAATTCACAGGAGATAGATCCAGGAAGAGCCATTACACAGATGTCATATCAGGCATAGGAAGTCCCTGAACAACAGAATACTAATTTGGGAATGCCTACTGGGAAAAGTAGTGTTTAATACACACTTTATACTTTACAGACACTCCTTTACACTTTTCCTAAGTATTTGCTACTAGCCCCTGGCAGAGAAAAGCTTGGTTTTTTTATACAGCTATTAGTGGCTAGAAAGACACTAGCTCTAGGCTGACATTACAGTGACAATCTATTGGTCCAATCTATGCTATTGGTTTTAGAAATTGCTTTAATCTGGCCACCAACCTGACAAATCCCTTATCTGCACTGAATTGTGTGCATGCAAACACACACACAACACAAAAACACAACACAGGCACATGCTCACACAGGATTTCTTTTAAGGCATTTAGTCAGGGTTCACTGAGATCCAAGTGTAGTGTTCCACACCTTCCGAAGCACTGGAGAGAAAAGCAAACGCCTTAATCCAGGCTCGCTCTTCTCCATTCCCCTATCTCCACATCACAGCCACCTTCTGCTTTACCCAGAGTCCTAAACTCTGATAGCCTTCTGTTTCAGATGACCATTTGTATTTTCAGTAAACACTCCGGCTTCTCAGTGTACAGCAAAACCCAAATGTGAAAACATCAAGGTGTACTTGACAGGAGGATGTCTTGCTGGAGGCACTACATTTCAAGTCTTTCAAGAGTGTTCAATATTAGCTAATACCACCAAAACTGGACTCTGCTTAACAAATTAAATAGAGTGACCTACTTTTTTTGCCTTTGTTTTATCTATATAATAGTATGCTACAGGCTTGCTTGACAGATTCTTGGCACTGGATTATGTAACCTATCTTCAAAAGAAAAACAACTTGGCAATAGAATATAGCATGAGTTCAAAATTAAAAAAAAAATACGTCCAAGGAAATGTATGTTGAATAAAATGGAAATGCAGGAAGGCACCCACTATCTGCCTGCCTCCAGCTCATCTATACAAAATGCCTAATAGTTGGTAATTTTAGCCTCTGACACAGCTTCCTCACTCATTTTCAGGATGTTTCACACTTGCAAAATACTGTCTGTGTCCCACATGAGCCTTTTTTTATTGGCACTCAGTTAAAGCTTCCTACTATAGGAATGCTGCTGAAGCTAATGCCTAAGTTTTCACTAATTCTACTATATAAAACATTCACAAGTCTACAAAAAAAAAAGTTGTCGTAAGTTGCTGGCAATTGTTAAAAACACGGTTTGCTGCTTCCTTTGCTTTCAGGTTTGGCCCTTTTGTACTCAGGTGTGCCCTGCAGGCACAAGATGTAATAATTACAGCTTCAGAGAACTGCAGCAGGTATCTGGCCTAAGGTGCAGAAAGCCATGAAACCTCAGACTGGATAAACCAGTACGGAGAACAACAGAATGATGTGTTTTGAACAACAACAACACGGTCACTTGTTAGCATTCAAGTCTCAGCTTCTACGTCTTCTTTTGCTTTCTTTTGCAAAACGTTTACAATTCAACTTAGAGAACTTATTTCAGTCCTAAAAAAAAGACTAAATCCAAACCCCCAGAAAAGATGCACGTTTCAGACCAAGTGATGCATGGTGAATCTCAGAGGCACTTACATTAAATTCAGTCTGCCTTACTTTACCCATTGACTGTACTCTTCTCAGCTGTGGGCTTCTCTGCTAAGGTTCCAGCTGCTGTCAGCAGAACAAAACAAACTGCAGAAGGAATTAGCAGATATGGTACCATGTCTTCTAATGGCCAGAACAATATTCCTGCTCCAACCCCATTCCCTACAGCAGTGTTCTTACTGCAGAAACTACTATTGTTTCAGTATTCAAAAATACTTATGATGGCAAATCAAGTACAATTACCAGCTGATGGTACATCTAGACCAATGAGCAAGGCAATTTTGGGGATGAGAATGTAATGGGAGGAGATATAGTGGCAGACAAGGTAAAATGCAAGAGAGACTAAAAGTGATTATAGATCTATGGGACTGAGAGCCCCTTGTTTAAGAAGGATGCATGCAGAATATATTACTTCTTTTTCTCTGGGTCATTAGAACTGGTTGACTTCTAACTGGTTGATTTCTAACAATTCAATTATCTTCTGTAAGTGAGAAATTGAAGGTGGTCCTTTGAGGTCAAGAAGTCACAGGTAGAGAGAAAGGACAAACACAAATGGACAGAAATGGAAGTGCCCTGAGATTCCACTGATCAGCTTCATTAGATACACATTTCAAAATTGCCCTGGAAGGGGTAGGTCATGCAAGGAAAGGGGAGGAATATTTTGGTTAGGGTTTTGTCAGCATCATGGTGAAGATCAGGTGAGAGATAAGACAGTAACAGCAGGACGATCACGAGGTGAAAAGAACTGCATACCAATTTTTTTCCCAAGAGAAGGACTTGACAGGGGTACTCTATAAATGCTAGAAATCACAGAGCTGCAGTTAGGGAATGGGCATGAAAAAGATTATTGAGACCAGGCAGCATAAAGAACTGATGATAAGATGAATAGCAGCGATTGATCCAGTTGTAATGTGGTCAGGTAGCAGTAGGCATGCTTTTCCTTTGAGCAGTACAAGAAGGGTAGGCGGACTGAGGCATTTGTCTTGGCAGGAAGCCCAGGTTACAGAGAGTGAAGGGCCAATGAAAGGTCTGAGTCGAGATGGAATATTGAAGAGAGAGAGCTGTCCTCTGAACATGCTCTGTTTTTGCGTTACTTAGATCAAGAAATGGAGGTAAAACCTTTTGCTTATTTGGTCCAAGCAGAGAAGCAGGAATATTTAAAAGGACATGAGGAGGTAAGACTCCTTAGTGTAAGAATGACAGTTGTCTGAGGTGAGGGAAAGGGGGAGGAAAAAGCAGGAAGCAAAGAAGAGGATTGAAAGTGTGGTAAGCTTTTGGTGCATTAGACAAAGAGCTTTCTTATTTTGTAACAGTGCACTTAATAGACTGGCAAGGAAACATGATCAATTTACTGTATTTATCCCTTCTGCATTGTCATTCTTCTCATTTTATACTTATTTAACATTTCTGAAGACTGGAATATTTTTAAAAACATTAATTTCTCAAAGATTCAACTCAAAAGGGCTTTTTTAGGCTTTGCAGATGTTTTGGTGCGGGGGCAGTGAAGAATGCACTGTATTTACAATTCTATTCCTGCAACAGATAATCAATATATTGTGCCCTGCTGTGTTTGGGAAAAAAAAGAATATAAGTGCCCAACTGTGATGATAAGCCCTTTGTGTCTTGAGTGCACTCATTTTCTAAGGATTAGGGGCTGTCCTTTATCAGCCGGTTCATTTCTGAAAGTCCATGATAGATTGCTTCTTGCCTGTCTGCTCCAAACAGCAGCAAGCTCAACTTTATCAGCAAGGAAACCCCCAAACACAGCTGCCAGAAAGTAATGCAGAAATATTGCTTTCTTAGGGCAGACTCTCACAGGCAAATCTTAACGTTTTTCTCTGGAGCAATAAAAACTGCAGTAGAGAGAGGACTTTGGAAGTAAGGTATTTACAAACAGCCATTTCTTTCTTTCTTTGCGGGGAAGGGGAGGGTTGGGCTTTTGGGGTAGTTATTTCCTTTGTGCTCTGGCTGAAGTGAAATGGTCCTTCAGCATCTATTCTAGTGTGCTCATTTATCTAGCTGGAAGAGTTGTGGGTAAATAGGGCTAAGGTCTAACATAAAGAAATGTCTAAAGCAAGAGATGTTTTAGCAGGTTAATGAGGAACTTGGTAACAGCCTAGCAGGGTCATTGCAAAATCACATTTCTTTTTGCTGAAATCACTTTAGCCTTTTAAAACCACAAGAAAATACTCTGATACTTGACAGGAAGATATAGTTGAATTGAAAATGGTGTAGATAATGTGTTATTTTTGAGTATTTTTAGCAGATGTAGGAAAAAAACAGTGCAAAAAAAGGACATCTCCACTTGCTCCTGCAGTTGCGAGGCTGAGGAGAGAGAGGGCCCTAATTTTGTCAGCTCATATTTGCTCCACCCAGATTTTCTCTGAAGAGATTTCAAGGGTGACTCTTTCCTCATTGACCACCGAGGCTTTTCCTACGACACATCATGGTACAGAGAGTTATCAAGAAAATGGCTCCAGGATTGAAAAGTTTCACCATGCCCAAGTGGGTTGCAAAAAGCATGCAAAGACTTGGGTGGGTGCTTAGAGCCACAGCAACACTGGGCAGGCCTGCACATTCAGAGGCAAGGGGAGAGCCTGGCTTTTCTTCAGCCCCTGAGTCCAGTTTTTGGCAGGAATTAAAATCTGCAGTTGTGGTCAAGCACTCAAAAACCTTATGTGACTGGAAAGTGCTATGTCCAGTTATGCTGCCCTGCAATGTAACTGCAATTTGTCATCAGAAAGCTCTTTGTGCTTCTGTGACAACTGTTCTGTTTTTTTTTTCTTTTTAAAATTTTTCTCAGACCATATTTGTTTACTGATTCGTGGTATACTGCACACTGGAGAGAGAACCGAGTTTTGCAGGCTTGCTTTGCAATCTCAACATTTTTTTTGCAAGGGAGCAATTGTAATGCAGAGATGTCTGGGAGAGATACCTGAGTAAAAGCAATCAGTTTGGCTCTGCCACTGCACTGCTACACGTGGCTGATATTATTCTGCTGAAAAACAAGGTAAACTTTTCTGCATAATTTCCATGCTGCTGCAGCCATCTCAAGACTAATACCCCAGCTGGAACACTGTCCACTGTTTAGGTAGATTTCCTGAGGAAAAAAAGCTTATTACAAGTGTATGTGGCACTTCTCTTCCAGTTCTCTCACTGGTCCTGAAAAATCCCCTCTGAGAAATAAGAGCTACAACATTTATAAGACTCAGCTTTTCAGCTGGGTGATCTAACAATTCATCCAGGAAGCAGGCTTATGTCGTCATGGGGTCAGAGGAACTAGGGCTCTTAAAAATTAGTTGTGTCATAATTATTTACTTTAGAAAAACAGTATTAACTTTTACTCACCACTTCTCCTCCTCTACTTGAACTCCTATGGACTGGAACTTACTGGTTGCTTTATTTTCACCTGGTGTGGTGGATTCTTCAGCACCATCAACCTCAAAAAAACCAGAACACAGCAGCTAATTATAATGTATTTTAGCAGAGATATCACCCAGCTACTTGCAGTTTCTATGGAGCACAACTATGAGTGTCTGCACATAGAGCTTGTATCGTGAGTTCCTTCATCTAGTCAGATAGCTTGTCTGTGGTGTGCTCATTTCTGATGTTATTAGTGAATGTTCATAATTCCTGTTATTTCTGGTAAGTCAACATTCAGCTTGCAATATGCAGATGGAGTTTATTCAGTATTTTATGGAGGCTGGATGCTCACATTTGTCAGAGCACATCTCTGAGCAGCTGTAACTTCAGTTACTGTGCTCCACCATGTCTGATTTTACCTTCTAGTCTGTATGTGCAGGCATATGTGAACTCATGTCAAAATTATGTATTTATTTTGTTTAAATGTTAGTGCCTTGAATCAGAGCAGAGGTCTTTCCTCCCCTTTTCCCTCACTTCATACAACTGTAATTCTCACACTAAGGAGACACCCTGTACAGACAAGATTTAAAGAAAGCAGATATGACTCTTAGGTGCATTTTCTTTACTCCTTCATCATGCAAACAGGTGTCCCCAGGAGCACAGGGAGGCACTTTCTACCACATGTCCATCTCCATAAGCAGATTTATACCAATGGTATAAAGCTAAAATTTACCCACAGATGTGTCTTTGAGTAAAATCACAAAATTTTTGGGTCCAGTCAGTGTAGTTGTTAATTCCCAATGCTATGTATAACACCGTTAGTTATAAAAGAAAAAGATTTCCAGCAAATAGAATCTTTGGGCCACAGCAGTGTCATGAAGTGATCTGTGGATCCACGCTGACCACGGGTGTACAAAATCTCCAGCTGTAGTTAGTGGCTGTTCCATCACTAAGTAAGCTGCTTCTTGAGAGCCACTTGAACAGCCTATGCAGGAAAAGTGCTCAATGAGGGACAGGAGTTACAGAAGCTGTTCTCTGAAGTGAGGTACTTACCTGATAGGAGGCCTCTGGGGAGATAACTACACCTTAAATCCCATAACTGACAGAGTGAAGCAACTTTTTGATGGAAGGGTTTTTCTTTGTTAACTGTGCTTGTTTGCTAAACAGATTTACAGCAAAGGCTTGCGATGTCCTTGGAGCGACTGAGGGGTGCAGAGGACACTCATGGAGGTTCATCATAAGTGCACATTAAGTTTATTTGCTAGAGGAGGAAACAAACTAAGAATATGCCTCTGGCTAATGCAGCTTGACCTGCTCTACAGAGATGGATCAAACTATAATTAAAGTGTGTACTTGGTCTGACTTCAGACTAAGCCTGAATTAGGCTCCCTTTACAGTCAGTGGAGAGAAACTGACTCTATACTGCCAGTCAGAGGACTGAAAGTGTACTTACCTACTTTAGGGCAGTTGTTTGTAAGAGAAGTTATTTCTGGCATCAACAGCTATCTTATGGTATTTCTACTCCCACACTACCCCTTCAGCTGTACCAGCATGATTGCTTGTGCAATGATGATGCAAAATGGATGAGACAGCATAGTGAAGTAGTTTTCTTTTATTTGTGAAGCCTGTCTGACTCTAAAAATTTCATTGATGGCCACAACTGTGAGGATGGCACTGTACACAGGCAGGAAACTTATAAGGCTGTATTGCTGCTGAAGGTTTTGCTTCATGTAACCACAGCTTTAGGGATCTCCATTGGTTTGTACACAAAACCTATCCTGGCAGACATTCATTTACAATCCCCAGAAAGCTTTAATGATTGTTTCATATGATTATATTGGTCACCTGTAAACTTAAAAGTTTAAGAGGTAGATTTTTGAAGGCTTGAACATGTTTTGGAGCTCTGTTTTCCTCAGATCTTAGGAAACTGAGGCCTCTATACCTTTCAGAAGCAGCATTTGTTACTTGCAACACTACCTTAAGAAGAGACAGCGGGGAGACGGTCTCTCAAGAACCGTGATTCACATTACCGTTGTTCCTTTTGGCTTCTGCAAACATGGAGATTACTTCCTTGTACCCATTATTTTTCAGGGTGTTTCTCTGCTAAGGAGTCTTTGTTTCTTTGCTTGGTAAAGCAAGGGATTACAATAATAAAATGGCACCTTTGTCTTGGCTGGGAATGTGAATAAGTAATAGAAGAGCTTTCCTCTATCCCTGTTCCACCTGGACCTTGCTCCTGTGTTTTAACACTGAACATCAGCCCTTCTTTCAGAATATATCCAAAACAAACAGCTGTGAAGCAGAAAAGGTCTACAACAAAGGCAGTGAACTGAACCCACAGGCGATAGTAATTATTCCTCTTCCAAGAAGAAATAAGAGAAAAGTCATAGCTTCTCCAGGAGCTGCCCCTGGAATGGCATACTTCAACAGAAGGCCTCTCATCTATCTCATCAGGCTGATACAGAGATTTCACAGCAAATTCTTAGGCTTTGCTAATCAGATAAGCCTGTCCAGGCACATAATGCTGTGCTTACAACCACCTTCTTCAAGAAAAAAACCATCATGGCTTCTTGTGAAGGCTGATAAACTGTCGATTGCTATTCTATTTGCTTGGGATTCATCTCTCATCAAAACCTGTGTTGATTCTCAGTTGATTTTAAGTTCAAGCACTTTGTTGCAAAAGTTAATCCTGCAAGCAGATACTCAGGAGTCCTATGAACACTTTTTTTGTGGGGGGGAAGGGGGATGTATAGGAAAGATTAATTAAGAAAGCAGATTACGTTGGTCTAGTTTATTTGCTCTTCTCCTTTCTGTAAACAGGAATGAACTTTGGCGGGGTTATTTTTCTTGTTTGTTTCCACTAGAGGTAAGAAAATGTAATTTTCTTTAACAAGGGCAAATCAGAAGGAACTTATCTTCTGCTCTTGAGGCTGAGATAGGAACAATGCTGCCTCATTCAAGTGGCTACCAGTCATTATGAAATGCATGAATAAGCAGCAACAATTAATTCAGTGAGGCTGGACGAAAATATTTTTTGGGTGATAGTGTAATGTAAATCATTGTTTTACACATTCCCTTTCAGTGATTTAATTCATGCCTTTCTGACCCCCGCTGTGTTATGATTCATAGATTAGTGCTCATGTGTATAATTTAACAGAGCTGAATAACAAGCAGCAAGAAGACTTAAACAAATCCTTGCATCTGATGTTTTTATGATAAATTAAGAAAACATCATTAGTACCACGCAGAATGATTATGTTGATGCAATTTCTACATAGGTACCTGTCAGGACAAGTAGAAAAATACACAAAACATTGTATAATGAGCAGTAAAACAGATGTAGAAGTCCAAAACAATGGCAGGCAGATTATCCATGCCATGTACTGTACCTGTATTCCAATAGATAAGCATCTGTTTTTCTTGAAGTGGTCCTTCTTCCTATCTTCTACTGCAACAGTGGCAATGGTTGTGGTGGTGGTGACTGTGGCAGTGTTGTTCCCTACATGTTGACTTGCAGGGCCATGGATCTGTGCATTGGCAGCTTCGATAGCAGCTGTCAGCGCCTTCATACTATCCAAGCTTTCTGTGGAGTTGCTAAGTCCAGACTGACTGATGATATCTCCCCTCTGCCCATGCCCATCCATATATGCATCTTGGGCAGACTCTGTGCTGCTCTGGGCTGTGATGGAAATAAATGGTTTGGTGGTAGTTCTTGGTGGGACTGGAGGCGGTGTCTTCTTATAGGTGGTAATGCAGGATGACACTAGAAAAAACATATGAGAGTTCTTGATTTATTGATGCTGCAGGGAAAATGGATGCAAATATGATATCAATGCATCAGTAAGCATGGACAGAGCAGAGATGAGGAGGAGTCTGAGAGCCAAAGAGCCCCCAAAAACTCCAATCTAAGTGCCATGGAAATGCCCTGCCTATCAGTGTCTTCTATTCCTCCTAACATGAGTAGCAGAATTGCCTGTAGAGAAAATAGAGAAAGAAAGTACCTATTTGCCAAGTTCCTCCTTGGTCTTTTTAGCATTATTTTCCTCAGTATATTTTCTCCTAACTGCTTTAAGTACCATGGGAACAAGTCCTCCCACCAAAATGTTTGTTCTGCTCATGGCTCCCAAACAAGATTCACAAGGATAAATCTCCAACCACCTATCCTAACTAAACTGTACTTCAAGCAATTTTACTGCAATTATTTTTGTCTCTCCACCCTGTCCTGTTACACTTACCAAGCTTTTGCAGAATTTTAACTACATTTTTCTGATCAGAGAGAGATTCCCAAATCATCCTATCAAAGTTTGTTAACACTCACCATGCTTGGACTTGTGTATTTCTTTCTATAAAATGTCTCACTTGTTGCACAGACTTCTCAAATACTTTGAAATGATTTGTAAGCTGCGGAGGACATATTTAAAAGAACATTTTGCCATGCTTAATTTCTCATCATAAATATAACATCAGTTCTAGAAAAAAAAATTCGCTTGTTTTTACACATAGGGAATTAGTGTAATGAAGTCAACAGTTAAAACCTGTCAGTCATTGGGCCTACTTAAAGAAAAGTATAAATATAAATGTTTGCAACTAAAAAGGCTTTAATAAAACTTTATGAGAACTCTTCATATTTTGAAGGCCATGCTTTCTTTCTAAGAGCTGCTATATGGATTTAGAAGCTTAGCTTGAAGTTCTCAGGTTAAAAATTATTGTTCTGTGTACACAGAATTACATGCAGAAAGCACTACACAGAGATAAAAACATCGTCTTTTAAGGGTTAGTTGGCAGCTCTGCATTACTGAAGTCCTGGAATGCTTTCAAGTGAGGAAAGAAAGCCCATTAAGAACAAAAAAACAACCATGATATGCTCTATTTTTTAAGAAAATAAATGCAGGCATGAACCTGTGCAAAGTTCAGACACAAACATGTTAACATAAATTCTTATTAACAGTAATCATATGGCTAGAAATGATTCATCAGATCATTTTAATTGGCAGACGTCTATGCCACCCACATAAAAGGTAACTCTACTACAGCTGTTCTGCTCTCTCTTTGCACTGTATCTGCTTGTCGAGCCAGAAGCCATTATGGCATTAATTTGACTAGCTCAGATCCATATGCCTCATATCGCCCCATTGCTGTAGGAATACTTATAGTGTAAAAGGTGTTTCCAGGGCATGAAATCACACGAGATTTTTTTTAAAGGACTCTAGTATAAGTTTCTGATAACGTGTCTGAACCCATGTTAAACATGTTGAACGCTAATGGAAAAAGAGTGTTTCAGGTAGTGAGGGTTTTGAAACTATGATTCACTTCTGAAGAATCAAACAGAAACCACAGCATCCCTGAGAGAAGAAATGGCTAAAAATGGATGTGCTAAATTTTAACTCCGGGGAAGTGAATAGTTAATAGGGGTTAAAGGTGTTTTATAAAGTGCTTATGACAAGACCAGTATCTGGAACTAACAGAAAGCATGATGATAGTTTTGCAAAAGAGATCATGCATGTTGTTCCATTCTTCATTGTTTTTGACGCTGCCAAAAAGCATTTGCTGTGACTGTACATTCAGGTAAATCAGCTGCATTTGCTGCAGCACAAGTATGTACTCCGGGACTCATGGAGAATTATGGAGGCTGCTGCTTGGGTCATGATATCCCAGAAACAACCCGGGTGGTTCATGGTCTGAAGAATGTTCTCTGAGTGGTGGAAATACAAACTGAAATTCAGCACTGAGGAATTCAAAGCACATATATATGCATATATCCAAGTAACTCTTTGGGAAGCTGGTGCAAAACTTGTCTAATAGAGGTTTGTGCGCAATGCTACTTTGCAATTCAGCAAAGTATAAATTGCACCATTTAAAATATGCTAGGCAAGGTCACTGGGGAACTTCTGGGGACATGCCAGCACCTTCAAGACATCCCAGCAAGGCACATGAGCATAATTTTTCCTACATAGCAGAAAGGGAAATGATAATGAAACACACTTGAAAAGGGCTCTTAGGTAGGAAAGAGAGCATCAAAAACAACAAGACTGGTTCCCACATCACTGGGCATCCCCCACTAGAAAAGGAGTCAATAGCAACTGTGTATTGACAGCTACAATGCTCTCTGGACGCAGCAGTACAAATACAGAGTCACCTGATTAAGACGTCTTTCGTTTTGTTGGTAAATGTACTCAATGAGGAGTCTAATCCACACTGCAATGAAAGATGTTTGCACTCAGCTAATTAAATCTGAAGTTATTCTTAAGAGGGGGAGAGAATTGACAAGTCATATGGTGAAATTGTAAAGAGAAATAGCACAACGTTCTCTTAACAAGTCAAAACAAATCCTCAGTTTCCTGGAGTCACGCAGCACATACTGTACAGCTCCAGAGAAGCAGAGTGTGCAAGTCATAAAAGAACCCCAGGCACTTCATTACTGGAAATGATGTAAGCTCCTGCCGCTCCTCTGGAGAAACGACAACAAAACAATGTTGGGGCCGCTGCCGCTGTTGGAGGCAGCTGCACTCTAAACGTCGGAGCTGTCTGAGCCCTCTGAATGGCTGAAGCACAACAATGAAATGGATTTGGTGCACCACTTTTTCTTTCTCCGTGTGCTTTCAAGTACCTGGCAACTTGTGACACGGCCACCTAAAGGATCTGCGGCTGCTCAAGTGGCTACGGTATTTTAAATGCTAAGCTGCTTGAAAAATGAAATGAGTACTCCCCCAGAAAACTGACAAACCCCTGGCATTCTCCTTGTCCGACCAAGAGAGCTTAAGCATTCAGATGGTACAGCAAGAGCACATGTGGCATTCTGTCCCTGCGGGCAAAGAGGGGAAACTCATCTATCCAGCTTTCTTGCAGTAGAGACAGATTCCAAGGGCGAATACTACAGGATCACAGGGCACATGAAAAAGTAGGAGAAATCCTCATATCACACAGGGAACTTTCAAAGGGTTTTGCACATGGAAGTTAGTTTAATTCACATAAGGAAGTGAATTTAAAGGGCTGTATAAATTCCCCAATAAATATGTTCTTGGACATAGATCAAGGAGTGAAGTTCTGAACGAAAACTGATCTGACTGGAGAGTCAAGTCAAAGTAGTCTCGTGATGCATTAAAATTGTTTAGACATGCAGTTACTCAGAAATACCTTTATCTGGATAGTCAAAGTGTATATGAACCCTCATTTTGACACAGTATAGACTAGCTATTCTCATTATTTTCCAGAGTGCACATGCTGCTGGAGCAGGTACGCATTCCTCTCCTAGGGTATATGCAAGGTTTAATGCAGAAACTAGTTAAGTCATGCACAAGAATCCTCAGATTCCCAAAGCACCTTGAATCAGGCCCACTGTTTCCAGCTGCATCAATCCACCAAGTTATGCTTTCCATTTCCTTTTGATCTTTATCCTATTTCTGCAGACTGCCTTTGGGTTACAGTTTAATCCAAAATACCTAGTGAAAAAAACCATGTTCTCCAGATTAAAAAAAAAAAGAAAAAGAGAAGAGCCACCGTGTTTCTTCTCCTAGCCAGTATTTCCAAACAACTAGCTCATGGGACAGGAATTTGGAACAGGGAGTGTCAACCACCCAGTTCAGAAGGAAGTCTAATGATAAAAAAAAATCCCAGATTGCATAATAATAAAGGCTTGAATTTGAATGTTTCATTGTAAGGGCACTTCAGTTGTTTAAACATGCTTACTAGGGGAGATGAGCCCTTGGGAACAGCATGCAAACACAAATTTTTAACTCAGTGAATGGGTGCTCAGGAGAACCCCAAGGCAGATTAATATTTGTGAAATGATCAAATTCATGCAAGTACTTTGAACAATTTAAGTGATGAGACACAAAAGCAGTATCTTTCTAATTTGACAGTCTTATATAAACTTGGTTAAAATATACAAGAATAAATGAAAGTGCAAATTTAAAGTTAAGTAACATAATATTGTTTCTTTTAAGAAAAGGGGCTCTCTGTGGTTTAAAAGGACCAACAAAGAACACAACTTTCTCAGCACAAGAAAGATGTGGACCTGTTGGAGTGGATCCAGAGGAGGTCCATGAAGGCTGAGAAGAGAAAGCTCCAGGAAGGCCTCATTGAGGCTTCCAGTATTTTAAGGAGCCTTATAAAAAGACGGAAGAGGGACTTTTTATACAGTCATGTAGTGACAGGACAAGGAGCAGTGGTTTTAAATGGAAAGAGGGCAGATTTAGATTACTTGCTAAGAAGTAATTACTTGCTAAGAAGTAATTAGTTACTCAGAGGGTGGTGAAGCACTGGAACAGGTTATCCAGAGAGGCTGTGGATGCCCCATCCCTGGAAGTGTTCAAGGGCAGGTTAGATGAGGCCCTGAGTAACCTTGTCTAGTGGGTGAAATAGATGACCTTTAGGGTCACTTTCAACCCAAACCATTCTATGATTCTAACTTGTACACAAATAAGTATTAAGGTACAAAGCAGGAGTTCTTCCACCGCACACAGATGGACGTCAGTGTCTTGATTTACTGCCTGTAAAATGGGTGTGGTAACAGCAGTGCCCTTGCCTCTCACACAACTGCTACACAAACGTGGATGTAGGGATCTCCCAGCAGACGTAAGCCTCAGAATGGCAGCTCCTGATTTCAGAGGTGCAGTGCTTGATTTGGCTTGTTATACTCCAACAGAGATGTTATTCTCTTTACCATACACTTATTTCCTTATTTTGCTGAGGTTTGCAGGGACTGCTTGGATGGAGGGTTTCAGGTCCTGTATTGTTATTTTTACATGCAAAGAATTGGTATGAAAACAGAGCATGCATTATCTTAATAAAAAACTAAGCAGATGGCTTCTGAGGATGTAGTGATTTACTTTTACAAAACTGAAATAAAGACTTTTATAAGAAGTTTTAAACCACCCAGGGGAATAATACCACAGTGAGTTATGGATGTCATTATCCCAAATGAGAACTACTGAAATCTATGTACTACACCATCAGGAGTTCTGCCAAGGCCATGCTTTTTCCATAACTCCCTCACTGCCAAGCCAGATACCTTATTTGACAGAAGCCTAAGCTTCATTGGGTTAGGAAACAGGCATAACATATAACTAAAATCCTGTAGAAATTGATACCGAGTATTAAAACTATTTTTACTGCACACAGTAGGACCACAGATTTAATATCCCGCGTACTCTGAGGTTTAAAGCCACTGCTGGTGACCTTTCCATAAGTCTGCACATTTTTGTTTGCAAGTAGGGTGCCTTCAGCTTCCCAGTTGGATACAGTGAAGGATCTCCTAAAGGTGAGGCTAAATATGGTTCCTCCTGCATCTCAAATGAATTGAGCTGGAAAATCTACATGTCCATAGTCAGTGGATGACAGGTGAATATTTCTCCAGCAGATCTTTTTTCTCCTTTTAATTTCTTTTGCTGGAAGCTGCTGATGCCAGTCAGAAGTTTAATTGCTATCCCAGGGAAGCTGAATTAGTGTGCAGAGAACAGGTGAGACAGCCAAAGGTGTCTGCTAAATGCAGTTTATCACTAGGATATCACCACAAATTATGGATGCACAGAAAGAATTCAGGGCACGTAGGCTTCCTATGAGACCCACTTTACTCCTTGTACTACAGAGCCATAGCTGAACTTCTCTCTGTATAAATCCAACAACCAGTATATTAATAACACACAACTTCAGCAATTCAACTCTTTCAGATGAAAAGCCAGGAGTATATAAACAACGGAAACTCTGGAGAAAAGATTTCACATAAACTGAAAGTTATTACCCCAAATGGATCATCGATGGCTTATTAGACTTTACTTCCAAAACCTGTGATCTTTACTGGTGTCAAGCAATTAGCATCTGGCTCTATCTTTTCTGAAGTCAGAGACAAAATATGTAAGAATATGAACGTGTGAAAACACCAGATTTCATTTCACTTAATGCATGTGAACCACCTTTCCTTTTTACACAGAGTGAGCAGTTGGAGGAGACAGCAGGAGCAATTGCTTCTGCCGTTCCCTCACCAGTCAGGCTGAGAGAGAAGTCAGGAGTGAAACTTTTGGCCTTGCCCCTAAACTTTGGCTACCAGCAAAGCATCTGGAAAAACACCATCAAGAACTGCAGGGATGAGGATATGAGTCTGTTCTGGACACATGCTCTCCTAGACGTTTGATGGTTGAAAGTGCTTTAAAACAGTCATGGTAGAAGGTCTGTGATACTGAATGTCAACCTCTACATGTAATGAAACATGCTGAAGAAGAGGGTAAAAGAAAAAGAAAACAATACAGCAGAACGGTCTGGTTTAGTTAGCATGTAATTATTTGTCATCTCTTTTCACCTGTACAGCATTATGTCTGAGAAAATCAGGGAAACACTGCTTGATCTATTGCCTAAACTAAGTCTAGCAAACAATTCAAATGCTTTTTTTGCACTTTACCAAAACCTTCTTATTTCCCCCCATCTTGGAGCAGTAATAGAAAACAGGAGATGTTATAATTTTAGATAAAAAAAGGGTACTTAAAAGTATTTTATGTTTCAGAACTTATATGTCATAAAATCATCATGGTAAGAAATTAATAAGCTTTCTACCTATCAGTACTTTCATTTTATAAAAGGTATTTATGGAACACAGAGGAAACCTTGTGAAATATGGTAGTTTATACCACTTAGACCAAGAATGTGTAACAGTAAATAAATGTAATAATATGCAGCTTAATTCTTTTCCCATATATTTTTCAGGAAGCAACTTCACTGGCACTTTGATATAACACTTTGTTAAGTGTTACTGCAGAACTCTAAAATTCCAGAATTTGCATTTTTTTCCCTCTGGCAATACTGTTAATAAAACAAAATGGACATTTTCTTTTTTAATGTGGAGTTCTGCTAACCAAATACAGATATATATATGTAAACAGCTCTTTAAGTAAAAACACAGTGCAAGAACCAAAACCTGGATATTCACAAACACAAGGGTTTGAACTCTCTGCAAGTATCTAGCCACGTTAGCTGGGAGATGTATTTAAAAATTTTCAAATTCAAGCATACTCTGAAAAACTAATCTTTTTTTTTTTTTTTTTTTTTTTTTTTTTGCCTACCAAAGAATGGTTAAATGTAAAGACTTTGTCTACAAGTGCACATTGCAAGTTCCTTGGGCTAACCTTGAAAACCTGTCTCTTATTTACATTTCTAAATGGTATTTGGATTCTTGAAAACCTGACCCGAACTGTGAATACACAACCTAATTTACAGACTATATCAGCAGCTCTTCCAATATGCCAAAAGCAAGTGTGCCACCGTGGACTCCACACTTGCCACTCTGTCTGGGCATATCACAGTAGGTGCTATTTCTTTAAATTACAATGTAATATTTGTAAGTACTGGTGCTGGACATCTTAATACACTCTCGTATCTATGTGTAACACTCTTTCTCATCAGTTACAGATGGAATAGTTAATATCTGATAAGCCAATACATAGAAGACTTAAATCCCAGAGAGACATGAGGGCAGATGTATGGTCAGAAGCAAGCCCACAAGTAAATAAAGAACTCCTGAAGCAAGTACTGTATGTTCTGCCCTCCTTCACAGTTTGTTAAGAAGCACTGCATTTTGTCCTTCCTGAGCCTCTGCTGCCAATATCTCATGCTCCCATGGTGGCAGTGGATCTGACTGGTGACAACGTAAATTTAGCAGCTGATCACTTTAGGAGGAGCTTGTCACAAATTTGATGGAGAAATTGGAGGTTGAAATTGTGCAGCTATTGTCACAGAGGAGGTTGGACTAAAGAATAATTAGGATTCTCCTCTTCTAAATCCACAAATCCCAGAAACTAACCTGTGAACGTAAAGGAGACTTAAGCAAGCCAATTACCTCTGAATAATCTGATCATGTAGCATTTAAGATAGCTTGGTATTAACGTTGCATCACTCTTTTCAACATTACAGTAAGGATTTTTTTAAGCTTTTCACTGCAGCTAACTTTCAAAAGGCAGCACTTGGCTGGGGTATTGCCATTAAAGTGTAATTTCTGTATGGAGAAAAGATTACTCTAAAAGTTGTTCCCTCTTCCTCAATTGGGAAATGTACCTTCTTTGTTTGGTGCTGATGTTAGCAAGAAAACAAGTTTCTACTGGTTTTTACTCCCAATGGTTTTCTGAATACTTAATAAACTTAAGGTAGGGTAAGCAGAATTCTGTATTATTGCACACATTGGCACCAAGCTGGTCTCATAGAATTTGATTAGTGATGTATCCAAATTGGCTTAGAAATTAATTAGTTTAAATTGCTGCAAACCCACCCCTGATGTGGACACATTTAGAAGTGGATATGTCTTTTTAAAAACTTAAATGAAAATGAATAGGAAATAAGAGTGATTCTCTAAAATAATTTACCAAATTGAAATTAACTGTATCAGTTCAATGATTTTAAAGTAATTTCCCTTCATGCCATGGTGTACAAACAAGCTGTACATTGTTATTAGTTATATTCCTTTGAATCCAGTGAAAACTGTTTAGGTATGATTAAACCCAGTAACAATTTGTGAAATTTAGTTTTCTGGGTCAAAATCATTTCTTGGGGTTGTGGTATTTGAGTTCGTTTGTGCCTGCATGGTATGCTTACTTTTATATCTGGAATTTTTTAAATGCTACAATAAAACAGAGAACACAACGAACAAGCATCATTCTAATGCATTATTACTAGTGAAATTTTCAAAGTTGACCCGTACTGAGGAAGTTCTGCACTATAAGACAGGTCTCTCTCTCTCTCTCTCTCTCTCTCTCTCTCTCTCTCTCTCTCTCACAGTTATATTCCTCCAGTCATTAGGGGACTGGTATACACAGCAAATACAGAAATGTAGGTACACAAGTTTTGCATGTTATTCAACCCTAAGATTGTTCAGAAGCTTTTAAGCCATCAAGAAAGTAATTGCTCTGACATAGACTATTCAAATGTGTTCAGTACAGCCTATATGAGGTGGAATTTACTATTTTTGGTACAGTAGCCACCTACTTCACTAATCAAACTACCTTATGATGCTGATGTGAGGCTGTGGCTCCTCTCAGCAGAAAGCACTTTGTCACCTGATCCAGCAACCCACTCAAATCTCTTTAAACTCTTAAAAAGAAAGTATATACTTAAGATTTTTTTCCTCAGTACCTGATGACATCAAGGCTTTACTGCTTTCATATTTTCTCAGAAGTCAACATTTCAGTTTTGGGAATCTTATTTTATGCTATTTGATACCTAAGATTGTATTAAATAGTTTTGTTAGGAGTTAAAAGTTATTAAAATGACAGGGATGGTGAAGGTCTTCTTTCTTTTAATCAGATATATGTTGGGAAGAAACTGTACAAATGCCAAAGACAAGAAAATAAAAGCCAGTATCAACTAAAAGAAGAATGTAATTGATAAAAACCCATATGAACAGCTTTTTAGATACTATGAAGTTCCATGAAGCACCAAAACTATAACTCAAAAGTTCTGTGCAGGTATAACAACACACTATGTTATTCTCATAGATAATTACTAATAAACATTATGTAGAAAATGTAGAAAACCAACATCAGGAAGAAAAGTGTCACGTGCATATTGAGCAAGAACATCTGTTCAGACTGGGTCGTACTGACTTGTTTTTAAACAGCCAGTACTGCATTTTTCAGCACACTTATCGCTTTTGGGGTGTTCCAATCCAAGTAGGAATTGCAAAAACAAGCAAGTCAGTCTCGTGTACTTCCTAAAGAAAACCAAACCAAAACCAAAAGCAAGAGCCACCTGCGGCAGGAAGAAGGAAGGGAAGAAGGAATATTACTACTAGATCTGTGCTCTGGGCTGAACAGTGATTTGTCACCTGAGAGAGAGAATTATGACCCAGCTCAAAAGTTCTGCCCCTGCTGATAAGGCTATCAGATGACCTGCAAAAAGTCACATGTCAGAGCAGATCCTCTAGTGCCGTGGGGGAAAATTCAATCCTTTCTTAAAGGAGGGGGAAATGTGGACAAAGGGTATACACAAGAGCTTATACCTATCTTCAGCCCATTTCAGGTAAAATAGCAAAACTGACTCAAGCTTGAGGATGTTGACATTTTTCTTGAGTTAAGTTGAAAAAATTTAATTGTTTGGTGAACAATGTATGTGGAAAATGTGTTTGAAATACATATTTGTGTTGAGAGGAGTTAAAATCTACACCAAAACCTGATTTCTATCTTCTCATTTTACATTCAAATGGACAAGTTACGTCCCTGTTCAGGGACAGGTTTGAGGTCACTGTGAGTGACCTCATCCTTTTAGCTATTTGCTTGTTTTTATGACAAGAGTCCTATTTAATAATGCAACAAATCAGCTGAAAATACTTAGTGTGAAAAATTCCTAATTGGGCACTTTGTGCCCAAGTGCCCTGGGCACAAAAAATACTGACATTTAATTTAAAGTCACTATAGTGTAAGAGAGCCCCAATAAATGTGAGCATTAAAATCATTTATTGTTGGGAGTCCAGAACTAGCACCCAGAAGACATTTAGACAAAGAAAGGTGGTAGCCCAGGCATGCATGAAAGAGGATAGACCAGTCTTGTGTGGTTTTTAAGCAAGGTTTGAGTGAAAGACAATGTAATTTCTTTCCACATATTTCCCCATTTATTAAAGAAATGCCTCTAAACCAGGCCTGGAGGAACACAGATTCACAGTTTGCAGGAGATGTCAGACGCAAACCACCACAACTTCCTTGGAGACACCACCTGATGATAATACAACAGCTTTTTCCCCCTATTTTTTGTTTGTTTCTTTTTTATGAAAAAAAAATCATTCTGGTATAGGTGGAAATTTTTAAACTTGCCAACATGATCCTGAAACTCTGATGTCTGAATTCATGTCATGTCATTCCTGTGGCAAAAATCAGAGGTTTATTTACATAATTTCCACAAGGACAATTTTGCAGTATAGAACCATGAGAATTAACTTTTCTCTCTACAAACCACACAATATTTATTTTCCACTTAAAATTTCCTTTAGCCAGAGATTTTGGTATTAGTGTTCATCATGAGCACCTCCCTTTTCTCTAACCCCTAGACAAAATAACATTAGCATTTCTCACGTTTACATAAATGTAAAAAAATGAATGATGCATTTTGATCTCACTTAGCTAAAAGATAAACCCAAACATGGTTAACCCAGCTGTTTAAGCTAAAAGGTAGACCCAGAGCCTCTATTTGATGCACATGAAGGGAAAGCAAACACCCAAATAAATTTTGACACTTCAAATTATTTAGACCATTTGAATATCCACATTATATAAATGCTTTCTGAAGATTGAAGATCACAAGGCCAATACAAAATCTTTGCAAAGCCAGCAAAGTGGATCCTACAAATCCATATACTTTCACATGCACATAGCAAATCCTCCACACTTCTAAGTGCATGAGATGTAGGAAAGATTAAATTTTTAACCAAAGCTCCAAATTTGAATTTTGTCCCTACTGTTTTCTGCCCCAGCCTGAAACTTCCTCTTCTGAGTCATCCCTGTAATAAGACCCCTTTATCACACACTCACATTACTCCTACCAACTTGGTGTTTCTTTTCAATTAAAAATCTGCTTCTGAGACTTTACTGGGTAACCCCAAATCTCTGACTGAAGATGCTATCACGGGCTTACAGGATGTGAAAGAAAGGGGAAGAATTAAGTCTGGGCCCTCTTGTCCAAATTGGTCAGTAAAAAATAAATAAATAAATAATTAAATAAATACGAATAGCCGTGAATGTTGGTCAAAACCATGAATGCTCAGCAGAGCAACCCGCAATCTGGTTCAATTCAGGCTGTTTTGTTAGGCTCTGCTTTGCTTGAAAACCTTTATGTGACCTCGATTTCTGTTTGCACGGATGTTTAAAGAATGGCTGTCTTAATACCAGCACCTTTATCTGCCTGGTTAACATGTGGTTATTCATTATTTGTTATTCTCATCAAATTACAGAGTCTGAGCAGCATCACTGTCAAGTGCCGATCACCCAGCACAAAACCCAAATAATTAAAAAGGACAGATGATGAATAATCCACAGGCCAGGATCTGCTTTCCCTAAATTGTCCGTTAACAAATGAAAAACAAATACATGTGTTATAATGAGGACTGTTCGCAAACAACTTTGGAACTGGGAAAAAGAATTTACAATTCAAGATTAAAATCAGTCCCAGTGAGTAAATCAGTCAGCTCTTGTTACCAACAATATTAATATAATTTGCTTTTTATCACAGGAGATCTGAGAGGATATATAGACTGTGCATAGCTGTAGGTCACAGCAGCATCATCCACGGCTGCACTGCACCCTGCTGAGAGGAGGGGTTGAGGCTGGTTGGGTGCTTTCCAGAAGAGCTATTACTCTGGAATAATTATGCATTTTGGAAGTGGTTTAAACTGAATCACGGCACCCCCACCTTTTATTTGAGATTAAGGGTATCCAGATGAAGAGCTATTCTGGAATAACCACAGTACTTTTGGAGAATTTCCAGAGTTAGGGAGATTTTACTGCAGAGAGAAGTGCAGCACACTGAGCCAGCAGTCTCCTCCTGCAACCTTTGTTTTCTTCAAAGTCTGTCAAAGTGCTGGCAGGTCTAACTCCCTTCAGTTTTTAAAGACTGAAAAGCGTAATATTCAAGGTACTTTGGCTGAATGTCTTGGGTGAAGAAAACAGCAACTAAGTGTGTGTATGAACTTGCCTCTGTCTAAGATTTCTCAGGGCACAGACTTCCCTACCTGCACAATGATTAGAAAAAGTGTGAACAATTAGATTTTAATAATTTCAAAGGTATCTTATTCTTTTGTGTCTAAAACTGATGTTTAATTCATGTACACCAGAAGTGAAATATACTCATAAGGTAAAAAGGAATTTTCTTAGCAGTTTTCCTGAATTTAGTGCTTAGGACTGTAGGTGAGTCATATTTTTCTTGTTATCCCATTCAGTTGACTTTTCTATACATGTGTTGAATGTGCTATGTATTAACAGCCAAGTAGGCCACCACAGCAGTTTTCTTTGAGATTGGGAACCTGCTGATTTGACCTGTTTATCAAGAGAAAAGTGTCATCTCAGTAGGACAAGACTGTTTTCTATTTCTCCTCCCTTTTTTCTTCTTGTGAGTAATTTCTTTTTAACCTCTTAGAGTCAAGTAAAAAGTCACAACTAGGATTTTTTTCCTTTTTCTTATTTTCTAATATTTTTACATAATTCAAAAAATACAGAAACACTTTTCTTTATATAAAAGTTTAAAATGTGAAGTTGGAAAAGCATACCCTTAATGCTTTTTATAGATGCTTGTGTGAAATTACTTTGGTCTATTTTTAAGCACATCAAGTGGAATTTAGACTCTTATGAGGGAAAAATAACTATCTATATTTTATGAAAAACCCTATAATGATAAAGGAAAAAGTGCAAAACCTGTCATGACAGAAATAAGTTCAAACCTTGCCATGATCACACAACAGAATGGATGTTAGGTCTGTTGAGCACACAATCATAGAACCATTAAGGTTGGAGAAGATCTCCAAGATCATCAAGTCCAACCTTTGACCAAATACTACCTACTAAAACCATATCATGAATCACCATGTTTTCTTCTTTTTTGAACATTTCCAGGAATGTTGACTTCATCCCTTCACTAGGGAGCCTGTTCCATTGCTTAGCATGTTAAGAGTCCTCCAGAATGGAAGGCACTATTCACTCTAATTTAAATTAGCGTTACAGTCAAAGAGCTTTTGGCTTTAAAACTGTCATAAGCTGCTCTGAAATGTTCCAGAGCTTTCTTTTCCTTACTTCTACTTTTACAAGTTAAAAGTAAGATGTCCTAGATCATTGTATTAGCCTCACTAAGGAGAACTGAGTGCATGATACTTCTCCCTCCACTATAAATTACACATCGTCAAAAGAAAAATTGGGTTTAAAAGCCTATATTTCACATTCTTCAGACTGCTGCATGCCTCTTGGTCAACATCTGAGCTTCCCATGACCTTTCACAGCCTGCCATGTGTGAAATGCATCCTACGTGACAATTTTAACATCAGTTGCATCATTAACACATGTTTCTGACTGTACAGTGTTTTTTTGCAGTTTGCCAGATGAGGCGGAGGCTAGATGAATTGTTACTGTGCGTATGCAATTTTTCTAATAAAAACAATATGGGCATTATTATTCTTGGAAACGCATTTGGAAAGTCTTACCCTACATTGTATAATACACATTAGGGTGACAGGTAGGCGAGGCGCCGGATGTGGGGTAAGAAAGAGGAGTCCACAAGTACAATAAATACCCGTGTGCATGTACTTGCCTGAACACAGAAATACAGCCATCCATGCATACACGTACAAAGCTACGTTCATTTTGAGCTCCGCCTTTGAGTTTTGCTTTTGTTCTTATCTTACATGATGCAAAAAATGTCAAGGCATACATTTCTCCTGAATTTCAAATTGTATCTTTGGTTTTTTAATGAGATGTTCCTTTTGGATAACATTCTCAGATTCCTCAGCATATGACACTGGGAGGGATTATTTTAGTCTGTACACAGCTTTCATGCAATACATTCTGAGTCCCAAAGTATCTTGTAACACTAACCATTCAGACTCAAACCCCAAAACTAAATGAAAACACATAAAATGTGCAGTAAAAAAAGGCTAAATTCTAAAAACTGAAATGCTATGGGAAGTGAGCAGAAGAGCTTCAAGGGCTTGGCCAGTGTCCTGGCCTTTCTAGGTGACGATGAAGCTGCCCAGGTGATCCTTTCCTACAGGTAAACTAGTTTATTTGAGACCACAGATTAAAGAGGTCAGTGTCCCCAGCATGAACTGGTTTGGATCCAGATGCAACTTAGTTCCCTGCCAGTTCTTCATTTCACAGAATAGCATATGAAGATATACTCAGAAATGGTTTTTCTTGAAAAAGTCTTCTGCAGCTTTAAGGTAAGTGTACGCGCATGTGCATTTGTTTGTATAAAGGTGTTATGTTACTGGGACATGGAGGTAATTATAGTTAATAGCACCAGATGTCCACAGCTTTTTGTCAAAGACAAAAAACCTGAAGCTCAGTTGCTCACTATGGGCCTAAAAAAATCTGCTTATGAGGAAAATAATGCACATTATTTCACTGCTCATTCTAACACCAGCCCTATAATTACTGGATCCTCAACTATCTTCCACATTGCCCTTGAGCTGTGAATTACAAGTTTTCAGCATATTGGATATTAGTACTGTGGCATGATTAGATTACCATTTCCACAGGTTGCCAAAGCAGAAGAATGGCTCATCTAAGTATGAATAGATTCATTTACTTAAAGAGAATTTTCTTTACCTTTCAGACTAATCGTCGTGTTTAACATAGGGTAAAAAGAACAGAAATTATTTGCAGGCTAGCTTCTCTTAGAAAATAAAATGAACCCCCGAGCTTTTACATCCCAGTGTTTGAAGGTATGAAGATTTTGGGGTTTTGTCTGGCTGCTCAGAAGAAAGCTGTTGTTTGCAGAATGCAGATACAGACCTGTTTGCTGTTGTAGACAGAATCCATTAGTCACTAAGGAGGCTAGAGCACAATGGAAAGTAGCCATTTTGTGTTCATTTTAGTACTCAGCCTTGGAGGGGAGAAGCACACAAATCTACGTCAATTTTGATGTGCTATTAAATAGAATATAAAGAACATAAATATTTTATTAGTCTTTTATGGGTTAAAAAGGTAATTTGCACAGAGTAAATACTTCCCTTTGGAATTCACAAAAACATAACGAGTTTGAATCTGAAATAAGAACCAGCATTTGGGGACATTTGTTATTTGCAGGCTATTTGTAATGTGAACACTTAAAAATGTATGCTCAGAAATACTCAGATCACCAGTATACCAGGAACACCTGTTGCAGTGCCACCAAGCAGCTGTAAGCCCAGCCTAATGGGCAGCACCTGTCAGATTCACAGCTCTCTTGTGCTGCCAGAACTGCAGGCAAAGCAGGCAGGTGAGTCCACTCTACTGTCCATTCAAAAAAATAGGCAATAGGTCTCCTGCAACATGCTTGATTTTTTGTGCAAGCTGATATGCTGCATGTGGCAATGCAGGTCAGAATCAGCCTTGGTGGCTCACCAGCTCCACTCACCCCTTATTGATGGGACCCTGTTTTTGCCAAAATGCATTCACATCCTTGCCCTGCACAATAGGATAAAGCACACAGCGCCACATGTTGCCTTCCCAGCTGTTCACATCTTATGACAGGTTTTTGGTGGATGCAAAGGCCGACCCATGCAGAATGCCAAAGAAATCTGTGCAAAGTCATAGGTTTTTCCACCAGAAAGCAGCCTTAGTGGGCCATCCCTTATGTTTGCAAATGAAATTCCTGCCACACATCTGTGGCCTGCTTGGCACTATTCTTGTCTGTGTTTTAACTCTCCGGTTTATGATTTTATTATTTTAATATGGTCTCCAGACCATCTGCAAACCACCTACAAGGCCTGGCAGCTCACACAGTTTGGGAAGCATTGCTTTATGATATTTCTCTCTAGTGATTACATTAAAACCTTGTTAAGAAGGCAAATCTAAACAACTTTGGCGATGTTCAAGGAGAACTACAGATTTGTTCTTGACATGCATCATTGTATAGTTACAGAACATTCCATGAAACACAAGGATATTTATTATTAAACAGATTACACTCTGTTACAGCTTAAGTTAGCCTGGAGAAAAAAAACCAAAACAACATTATTTAATTAATGATGGTCTTCAAATTACATCCAGAGAGAGAATAGCTGCCTTTTCAGTCTTTGTTAGCCCACATGTGCTCACAGAAATACTACTCCCTTCTCCCTTGCTTGCATACAGACACACACAACATTCTCCTGACTTTGTCCTGACTGTTCCTGAACAGTTTTCCATTCAAACAAGCATCTAGGCAAACAAAAACATGCTTCCTGTAGGAAAAAGAAGCCCTTTACCTCAGGGTGTCCATGTCTCTCTGTAGGACAAACACTCATTGTGTTTTCTACTGCGGCCTCTCTCCAAGCTTTCCACCCCTGCCCGAGCCCTGCCTCACATTGCAGCCTTGTGGATGCTCTTCCTGAGTCTCATTGCTTTTCCTCAAACAGGTGTGATTGCAGCAAATTCCTCCTTCTCTACAGACTCACACAATGCCTGGCAGTTCCATGCATCATTCTATTGCCAGCCTCTTGTGCATGTGCTGTTTTGCTTTCTATAACAACGTAGCAAAAGTCACACTCTTTGTCCAGAAGGACAAAGTCCCTGTTTAAGTGCTTACTCACTGCACAGAGTATGTACAAAATACCTGAAGTTTTCCAACATGGTGTTTAAGCCCTGTTGCAGTACTGTCTGTCTGAAAATCCCAGATATGACCTGACTCCTGTGTGCTGAGCAGTTTCAATTTGGATAATTTCAGTTCCTTGCTGCAAAAGGAAATCCAAAACAAATACAGAACACACTCACAATCCACTTAGCAAATTTATCCAGAAAACAAATAGAGAGATGTTCTGGGAGAACATGTATAAATGGCTATAAATACCTGGAAACCATAGGCACTATGGCAAGTAATTTATCCCACTCTCCTTACAAGAGCTGTATTTGAAGGGGATGAACTGCCCTTTGGCAGTGTCTGCCTCCCTTCCTTTACTGAACATCAGGCCCAGATGACTAATTTTGGATGGCCAATTAGGCAAGAGGAATCCCAATGCTAAACAATTTCAGCATGTTGCTGCACAAAGTTGCCCCTGTTTATATTTGATCCCTTTTCTCCATTTTTATCGAGCTTTGGTATGAAAATCTGGAGACAAAGAGATATTATTCTAGCTGCAGAGTTTATCTGTTTTGGATGCAGTGCTTTTCTATATGCAGAAGAGCTCCACTTTGCTGTTTGTGTAGTTCTGCGCAATGGAAATCAGCAGCTTGTAGACAGCTCTTTCAAAGATGAGCAAGAACAAACACTTTCTTTCCTCTCTGATTTCCTCTGGGTTAACAATAGATATTGACCTTATGGAGTCACTGTAGCACATTGTGAATTATGTATGAAATGCAATTTCCTTGTCTGCTGTAGACATGTTTGACTGTACTGTTTGCAGCACTCACCATCGGAGGGCTTTCAGTGGTCTCAGACACACAGCTAGGGCTACCAAACTCACAATAAACTGTCAATTTGCAACTCAAATAAAACCCTTTTTCATTTCTTAAAATCGTCCCAGCAAACAGCTTCTCATAACTCCTATCCCATCTCCTAAAACAGTTAAAATCTTTTCCTAGAATCATGGGATTGGTAAGGCTGGAGAAGACCCCTAAGATCACCAGTTCCAGCTGTTGACTCAGCACTGCCAAATCCACCACTATACCATAGACCCAAATGCCACATCCACATGTTTTCTGAACGCTTCCAGTGATTCCACCACTTCCTTGGGCAGCCTATTCCAACGCCTGACCACCCTTTCAGCGAAGAAATTTTTCCTGATATCTAACATAAACTTGCCTTGGCACAACTTGAGGCCATTTCCTCCTGTTCTGTCAGTTGTTACTAGGGAGACGAGACTGACCCCCACGTCGCTACACCTTCTTTTCAGGTAGTTGTAGAGAGCAATAAGATCTCCTCTGAGCCTCCTTTTCCTCAAGCTATACAACCCCAGCTCTCTCAGCTTCTCCTCATGAGTTGTGCTCTAAAAGCATATTTTATTATCTGAGGGTTCAGCATGGCCTTGTAGGTAAAATACAAGTAAACTGGAATGCTAGAGAACAGAATAGAATGAATTGGAATAGAATGGATTGGAATAGAAAGGAATGGAATAGAATAGAATAGAATAGAATAGAATAGAATAGAATAGAATAGAATAGAATAGAATAGAATAGAATAGAATAGAATATTTTCTTTGGAAAGGTCCTACAGCAATCACCTAGTCCAACTGCCTGACCACTTCAGGGCTGACCAGAAGTTAAACTAAATTATTAAGAATATTGTCCAAATGCCCCTTAAACACTGACAGGGATGGGGCATCAACCACCTCCCTAGGAAGCGTGTTAAAAAACCCAACAAACACAGAAACACAACAAAGGGAGATTCAAAAACATGGGCAGATGTCTCCCTAGCAAGTCTAGAGTCTAGAAATCAACAATTACTATAGCAATCTCTCAGATTGCATCAAGTGAGTGATCTCAAATACCGGGTCCCATACAGAGAAAACCTAACTTTCACATGTAGTCTGCTCAGCATGTTTCTTGTGCCCTCCAATTTGATCTTCTGTAAGATTTATCCATGTGACTAGTTTCAGTGACTAAGGCAAATCAGAAAGAATTATCTGATGTCTCAGTGGGAAGACATTTTTAAAATTCTAATCAGGATATTTCTCCATAGCTGGGTTGTTAAGAAGTTGGAACATAAGCACATTTTTACAGTATTATTCATTTTTTTCCTCCTTTTGTTACATCCAGTTTTAAAGTTTCTAATGAGTGTTTTTTGCCCTCATCCTACTTTTATTATCATCCTAGAAAAAAAACCAATGTAACAATGTAAAATAAACGGAAACACTTACTAACAATATATAAAAGCTGCAAAGAGGACTGAATTACTGAAGCTATCATGAGGAAATTTCAGCCAGCTGTTTTTTTTCTCTTTCCTCTCATGGAAGCCTCATTAACAATGTACAGTGTGCACATTAGCATGGTCCTGGATATATAATGGGGTAGGAGTCTAGCAGAAGCCCCCAGCAACATGGGAACAGCTTCCAGCCCCACTACTGTTTTTCTGAGACTGAAATTTTTTTGGGGGATTAGAGATTACCCTCACGCTTGAGCTTGTAACATAAGCAGAAGCAGAAAGCATAAGCAAGCTATCTTCAACTGATGATGGCATGAGTAAATCAGACGAGTACTCAAGTAGGTTTTTTTTCATTTTTAATCAAGTAGATTTGCATCGATAGTTCATTCTGCTGATGCAAGGGTTGTCCTGTAAACTGCACCCAAAAGCAAGCAGAGTTGGCTTGGAATGTTTACTTATGAAAATGAATCATAAAATGGATTATTTAAATGCACCGAATCCTGAGTTCCTTGTGGGCATGTATAATTTGTACTCATGGAAACCGTAGGAGCCTTCTTTTTTTCCTGCTCTCAAGTAATTAAAAGTGCAACTGTTCAGCTATTTGCATGCAATGAATTTGCTGTTCCCTCACACTGCTATGTCCTGTTATACATTACACATCCAAGGATTATGTATTTTATACACATAATTGCTTTTGATCTTGTGGTGGAAATAAATTTTATAAGCCAGCCAAACTTCTCTTAACCACGTATACATCTGCTGTCTCCCTGAAGCTTGCTTACAGTTAATTCCCTTCACATCTCCTGTAGCTGCACAAGAGGTACTGTTCCCAGTGCCCTTGCAAGGTTACAGCCAGCTCCCACCCCACATGATTAAATCAAAGCATTCCAAAAAACCAAAGGGACAGTCAAGTCTCTGGAATTTCAAAGCAAACATTTTCTGTCTGGTGCTTCAACTCCTGCCAAGTCATTTCTACTGGTAATCATGTGTTTTGTTTAGCACACCAGCCCAGCTCCTGACTCCCATTTCACTGACAGAGCAGAGGCTTTGATTCTGGCCTGACATACACCTGGATAAATCCACCAAGGTCAACAGAACTACACAGGTATAAACTGAAATGAAATAGATCTAGCTTTGTGACTGTGTACATGTGTATCATGTAGTAAAAACACACCATGATTTTTGCATAGGCACACTGACCAGCCATGCACAGTGCTCTGCTGGGAATGGGGCGTCAGTGTGGCAAGAGAGTAGGCAGCTTGCGATGGATAATACACTGTTATCCATCTGAGGACAACTCAGGGTTGGGTATGGGACTGTGCCACATTGCAAAGCAGAGCTGTGAGTTCGTGCCACTCCACCGACTCAAGGCCATGTGGTTGTGTCAGAAGGTCAGATCCAATACTGCAAGGGCTAAACAGCAAGATTTGCCCAGCCATGTTGAAGGGGAAGCGGGGCAGAAGATGTTAGTAATAATGAAGAGCAAATGGACTAATCACAGCGAGTCTCAATTGCACGCTTCTCTGGGCCACATCCAATATGGCACTATCTGTGATGGTATGGGGTGGTCATCACACAGTTCATAGAATCATAAAAGGGTTTGGCTTGAAAGGGACCTTAAAGATCATCTAGTTCCAATCCCCTGCCATGGGCAGGGACACCTTCTACTAGACCAGGTTGCTCAAAGCCCCATCCCACTTGGCCTCAAACACGTCTCCGTCCAGGTGTGATAATACGATCTCCTTTGGTGGATAACTGCCAGTACCTAGAGAGAATTGGCAAGAGCGGTAGCTCTTGTGCCTGCTCTGGGTGGATTTCCAAGGCAATGGTTCTCTGGCACCACCCTTGCCTTCCTGGAAGAAGGAGCCATCAACCACTCCTCTGCTCAACCCAGATTAACAGCAGTCTTCAGTAAAGATTCCCACTTTCTTAAGAGGTGTAAATCTAACAAACCTTCATGAGAATCAATCCAAGTTTTTAATCTAAATATGGAGTCTGCACACAACAGGAGAGAGAAGCAGAAGGAAAAAAGAAAGTAAGGAAAGCAAGCAGGTCCAGACACAACACTGGGCTGCACTCTCCATATAATCTAAGGACACGCATAATTTCCCAGCTTTACTCTTACAAGAAAGAGCAGTTCCCTCTCACACACACACATGCTACTCCCTCACACTCTTTCCCTTCTGTCCTTACTCAATCAATGCCTGCTCTAAGTTTCTTTAAACTGCACTTGGATAATGTTCCCGGCTTTGAGGGAAGCACTCGTCAGGGGGATTCCTGGGAATGTCACTCCTATCTGATGAAACAAAGAGTAGCTAAATTGCCAAAGCACTGACTAGAGATATGGTTCTTTCTTTGTAGTAGAATCCCCTTTTAACAGCAACTATTTTAAGGAACCCTTAATACAATACATATGCTTATACATTCATGTTTCTTTATTTTATTTTCTATGGAATAAGATGCTGAATTTCTGAATATTGCAATCTCTGTCTGTGCCTAATTGGAACTTCTGATCTTAGCTTGTGTGCTTGCTACCCTCAACCTCAGAGATCCCAAAATTTGAACTAATTTCCTCCCAAATTTCATTTTTTTTACTCTCTCTGCATATGCATGTGGCTCTTATTCACATGCAAAAGGTCTGTGCCTAACAACACACAGACAACACTGCAGTAAATGTAAAGAGGGGATTGCTTCATCCCTTTAGGTTTCGAGTGTCTTCTCTCTTTGCCCTGAGCCATGTCCCACAATCTAATTTGCTTTAAAGAATAGCCCTCCAAATACTTTTCAGGAACTTGGTTAATCTGGTATTACTTTTGCTTCTAATATTTCAAGGAAGACCTTGAGTGACATTTAGCTAACAGGCAGCATGTAACTACAGATATAATTATTTCTGAGGTAAAGACCTTGAGCTGAATGTGCATATGGTTTACATTTATTTTTAAGAGAAGTCTCTAATGAAGCACATTCCCTATACCACAAGGCATAAGAGTCTGCAAAAATGGTGGAGATGAAGTCTTATAATTAATAATTAAATTTTTGTTTTTGCCACAGTGGTGAGCATTAGGCAATTGCCTTTTGTCTTTGGAGCTATTTTCTCAGATAGATTGTAAATAGATCCCTGCTTTCAAGGGTCTGATACATTAAAAAAAAAACCAAACCCCAAACACCAGATACTTCTTTTCCAGAAGATGCCAAGGACTTCTGCGAATGTAATGGGTTCTGCACCAGCCACCATATGCAATTTGTCTGCATTTTGTTCAGTCTTTAGTGTATTTATCAATAAGCTATAAGAGGAAAGCAATATCCACTACTTTTACTCATTTCAAAATTAGGCAGAGAATATTTCTGAGGAAGTATAATGACTCTGAGTCAATGTAAGGAGTTGTTAAGGCCACCACTGTCAAATACATGAAACTCTCGGGTTTGCTTCTGTGCTTAACAAGTGTAGGCGGTATTGTCTCAGTCCCACCAATAACACGATCTTTCCAACAACCACCTGCACAGCTCAGTGTTGCAACTTCATGCACAAGTGACCCAGAAAGAGGAGGCAGAGCTCATACGCAGGTAGATTTGGGATGTTCTTCATACTGCCACTAGAGGGGACACAATGGATGGGACTCAGTGACTGCTGCTGGCCAAGTGTCCTCAACAAAGAGAGTTGTTGACCTGTTGATGCTGCCTCTTTCTTCAATGGCAGCATCCTTAGCAAGTCTTGCTTCCCAGGACCCCAGGCAGGCCAGGGCTCAGAAGCTTCCATGCACATGTTTGAGCCCATACAATTTACACTATGATCCTGTCTTAATACCCTCCTTTGATATCCATACCAAAATCCAGATGTTGGAACTTGAAGTTTGAAGGTGTGCTGTTTCTTTTTTTTTTTTTGTAAGTTTTCCAACATCAGTACCATGTTTGAGATGCTGCTGCTTTTTCCTTTCTTTTTGCTTACTCTTAAATAAAACACATTTTTTTGTGGAAAGGAACAATGAGGATGGCTCTATATTTTGGATCGTAGAAAGCTGTGAATGAGCCAGTGAAACTATGCTAAGAAGAAACCCGGGCTAAAGTCTTTATAACCAATAATGAATGTAGCCACCCCTTTTTCTATTCACAAAGCTTGCAAAAAGCTTTTTGGTATTTTTTTTTGTTATACAGCATCATTCTATAACACCTCTTATGTATCTAGGTCAGGTTTTAACACTTGTTAATAAACAGCTCACTGTAACTATATCTTAGCATATTCAGTGTTGATGGTTTGTTGCTGAGCAATTTGCACCACACCTGACTGTTAATGTTTGTTTGTTTGTTTGTTAATGGAAACTTTTGTAAAGGGCAGAGAGATTGGCAACTTCAAAATGCCTGCAAAACCAATCTGTGTATCTGAGAAATGAAAAGTGCTCTTTGAATTTTCCATGAAAAATACCTGGAAAGAGCAAAGAATGTTATTCAGAGAGACTTTATGTTACTTTTCAGACAAAAATTATATGGGGGATTTAGGGTTACAGGTCCCTGTTGCCGGGTGAGAATTAAAAAAATGGAACTCTGTAGCACTTATTCCTAAACCAAACATTATACAAGGTGGAATTCAACAGCAAAGTTAAATATAAAATAAATCCAACAAGATTATAGAAGGGCACCATAACCCTGTCCCTGCAGTGACCCATGTAATAGCTCTGTGCTGGTGCTTGTGATGACATGTCAGCAATACCACATTAAATGTACTTTAAAGGTACATTAGCTTCTCCTCTTCTTTGTGTGTCTGGAGGTTTCCTTCACTCCTTTACAAACACATTTCGGTGCCTTCTACCCTCTTCCCCTTACCCCCACGTTATTTGAGAGCGGTGTTACGTTGTTCTCTCTTGACCTTCCCCCTCAGCTGACTGCTGCAGCAAGGAAAGTATTTTGAGATACCAGGTCTTTTTTTTTCTAGTCTGTTTTTAGCAGAAATTCTTTCATAGCAGCTTGTTCCAAATAGCTGCTGTGTGTAAGCGCCTTTGCAGCCACGTTTGCTTTAATGCTGGCAAACATTAAATGCATTAAAGCGTTAAAACCGTCTTCCTGAGACACGGAGGTAACAGAGACAGACACAGTCCTAGAGCAGGCATAAGTAAGGGCACAAGGAACAGTTCTGTGTGCCAGGTAAATACTATATGGGGTGAGTGGAATCAAATGTTCTTGATGAACTGGAGCATGGATAGATATAAGGGGTTATTTAATACCATAATTGACACCTGTGAAGTTACATGTTACAGAGCATTTAATATAGGCTTTTGTCACTTTATTTCAATTAGCTCTTCCAGAAAATCAGTCCTAAAATTCTAAGCTTGTGAGAGCTTAAAACACTATAATTGCTCCATATATGGTTTGGGTAGGCAGAGAGAGTCTGAATGAAAACCCCACAAACTTCTTATTTTAAGGTCACAATTAAAATCTCCAAGTTTGAAGGTTGGCAAGGGTGAGGACAATTTTTCCATGAGAAACAGAGCGGATGAAGCCTGTTTTCCCCTGGATTACTTCTTTCTCACTTCAGCCCCTCCTCTCTCCATATATCCACCTCCCCTCTTCTTTCACCTCTTTTCAGTATCTCCAGGTCCCTCATAGCCCATCTGAAACATGGCCAATTACATATTTTGGATGTAGGAGCCTTATTAAAATCCATCGGTTCATGCTATGTGCAAATAAAAAAAAGGTACATTCCTCTCACATATATAGCTACTTTCTCCGTGCATATGCTTTTCATTTACTCCAAACTTTTTCAACACTTGCTTTTGTTTTTCTTGCTGAAAAAAACACAAAATTATTCCTTGTGCCTCTTAACACTATTCCCTTTCCCAGTGTGCTAACATATAATATGGGAAAGTGGTCATGGCCTTGTAGAAAGCAATAATAGAAATTATCCATAATTTCTAGAAGTCCTATTTATACAAAGTATTGCCAGTCTTGGCATTTTATCAGAAAGCTCTCAAAGCTCTGGCCCTTGAATTAGGTTAATATGCCTGTATTAAATCAATTGCACCTGAACTGTTTAGAACTCAAAGTCTAAGTAGAGAGAAATTTCTTTTTAACAGCTCATTATTGTGAGGTACTCATCCTACTTCCAGATTTGGAGTTGATGCTGCATACAAATTACAGTGAATGGTTTGGGATACTTTGGACCAGGGAAAACCTCATAACTAAAAAAATAACTAAAAATTTATTTTTCCAGAAGTCATATATGGTGGTCCCAGATTTTCTGGGGGCCTCTGAGAGGCAGGAAGAATAGAATGTACATGATTCCACCTTTTCTCTTTTTTTTTCCCCTTAATATTTTAAAATCTGAACCTTTCAAACCACTGCTCTAAGCTAGCAAAGTCAATTTATGGGGGAAAGAACAATTTATGGGGGAAAAAAAGAAATGTTATATTCCATTTTACTAATTCAAAAGAGAAAAGATATCGCACTGTGGTACTATTTTGAATTTTGCTTCGGGTATCGCTGAAATAAAACACATAAAAGCAAGGTTAAAAGAGAAACTAACAGCCTCATAGTCTGAACAATTCACTAAATATTATTTCAGAAAAGGGAAGATTTCAAGCCCTCACACTGTCAGGCAGGGGCCTGTACCACCCTGGTATTACAGCCTCTTTTTTTTTTAGGTCCTGAAAGCATAAACATGGAGTAATATTACTTTTGAGACACTCTGCCTAGCATAGTTTGTGTGGGAGTTTCTGAGAGTTTGCCCTGATAAACGATTTACCAGGACTGTAAAAAGATCAAGAAAGTGCTGAGCTGGCCTCTCAAAATGAATTAGTTTCTTCACTCGCTCCTTGAAATCCTTTAAAAACTTATTGTAATCATTAATTTTCAAGAATTCTAAAATCTGTTGAAGTCCTGAGCCCATGACTACCACATATCTCTCCTAGGATACAGACACATTATGGTCTTGGATTGAATTTTGCTGGTGTATCCACATGTCTGCTGTGAGTATCCATTTGTTTTACTTGTTTCCTGAATTTTCATACAGAGTCATTGGGGTTTTGATATTTTATAATGCTGCACATCTTACTACTAAACAAAACAGTGTTTTGCCCTCCTTCTTTACCTTTGTTTTGTCAAAATAGTTTGTTTCAGTCACAGTAAAGACAAAACCAGACTCACAAGGAGGAAGGAGGGAAGATGCCAATAAAGCCAGAGGAGACAGACAGGGAACATAGAAAGAAAAGACTGCACATACTCAGAGGCCTTCACTGCTTTTCTGTGATACTGGTGCCTCACTGGACCCCTGAGGAGTTTTGTGATACACATAATAAAGAAGTGGTGGTAGGAGACACATGGAGAAGCACAATTAGGACAACAATGAGAAAAAAATTTACAGGAATAATTGTGCCTCATTAGAGGTATGATAATAAACAATAATATGTATTTCTGGCAATAATGATCCTGCAGTTCACTCTCTCCACTTATTCCAATTCCCCCTACAGTGCCACTGCTGTCTAATATAGGATAGTTATGCAAAAGATGAGTTAGAAAATTGGATTCCATTATAAAAGCATCAGATATAATATCCAAAGCTATGGAAAATAACCTGTTCTGCTTCTGCACCTGTCATTTCCAGTGGTTTCCACCACCCACCCATAGACATTAAACATTTGACAGGTATTACTAAGTCTCATATTCTCTTCATTTTACTGAAGGAGAAACTGAGGCATAGAACAACTGGCCTATCAAGCAGCTGGGCCAGGCACCAGGCCAGCCTGCAGTCACATGCTTTAACTGTTTCTGATGCTTCCATATAGAATATTATTAATTACTCGTAGTTTGTAGTAGGCAAATCCATGTGAAGGTGTTATTAGCAGTGTGTGAACACGGGGAGAAGAGCTTCTGCTCCCCAGAGGAGGTCCCAAACACTTTCAGTTTTAATAGCCTCTAGAAACTCACATCGGGAATAAAGATCTTTCAAAACATTGCTCCCAGAGTAATCTTGATTATGGCAGATAATTAGTCAGCAAACCCAAGCTCAGGGACTGCTTATTGAGCAAAGAAAACCTCACATGCACAGCTGTGGCTGCGACTACAAGCTAGAGTGCCTCACAGTGCTTACAAAAGCAACTAGAGAAATAGTTTCAAGACCTTTAGCAGACTCTGGCAGGACAGCTTATTTACCTACCACTACTGGGCTGATCAGCTCACAAAACCAGGGAGGAGAAAAGGTGCTGGTGATGCAGACACTGCCATGGGGGCAGTCAAAGGTCAGGCTTTCATCCCCTATTTAGCAGTAATTTGGTACCTCAGGGCTGCATGTGCCTTTGAAGCGAAGTGCAGCTGTTTTTAAAGGCTCCCATCAACCAGCCCATAGTGTAAGTGAGCAGAAACAGCAGTGTAATAGCAGACACAATATTCTTCTTGCAGAGTCTGCAATTCTCCGACACGTTTGCTTGACTCTCCTTTCATGGTGGACAAACCTCCCCTCAGGAACCAGTTAACAGGGACAGTGAGGAGCAGCACTAACATGCAGCAGCTTTGGAGGAAAGCAGTCATGTATTTAAAAAGGAAAACTACCACCAAGAAGCCCACAAAAAAGCCACACTATTTATTTTTCTGGGAGGTGAGTGGGAAGACTTTCAAAGCATGGCTGTTATGCTGTTTTGGCACAAAAAGCACTTTTCCAAATTGAAATCTTCCATCAGGCTGGCTTGGAAAAGGGCATGTGGTTTATAACCATGGCTTGTTCCTTTAAGCTTTGCCTCCTCTTCCAGGTTAAAGTCAGCAGCTAGGAGCATCTCTTGGAGGAGAGAGGAGTATGTAAGGACCACAGTATCCCCAGTGTGTTTCCACTGGCTGGCCCTGGGATCTGCAGGTAGTAAACACAAGCGCTTTCCATAAAAGGACCTTGGTTGGCAGGATACTGAGGGGAAAAAAAAGAGACTATTGCTGAGGTGGGTAACGAAAAGAAGTTATTTGCTGGCAGAGGGGAAAGGAATGAAGGATGCTGAAAGGGTACTGGGCAGCTGCTTTTCCGGCTGCTCTGGGAGCCAAGGGAAGAGCCTTTGATCTGCTGAGCAGGCCTGGGCTTGCTGCCAGGACCTACATCCTTTCTCCAGCACTGACAGCAGGCTTCCTCACTAGTTCCTCTCTGATTGCCGAGTCAAAAAATAAGTGACGTAACTCATACAGGGACCTCACTGAAATGTTTCTATTATCATCAGCTCTGCAGAAAACATATGCTACAGATCCTCAATCTGAAATTATCTTCTTGTCCAAGGCAATAAAAAAAAAAAGAAAAGAAACCATGAAGTCCTCTGGATTACATCTTGCAAAGCCTCATAAAAAACCCTCTAGCATAACAGTGGATTAAGCAAACCCATTGGCCAAGCAAGCTCTTCTCCAAATGGTCATGTACTCTTACCTCTTGTGACAGGGAGATTGAAATAGGAATATTTCCAGATCTATGCCTCAAATAATGGCATCAAGATAGCATTTACTAAAGAATGAGCTGTTTCAAAGTAATTGCCAACAATTTTTAGTATAGAGTAATCTGAAGATCAGTCTGATAGATTTGTGATGTTGCCCAAGAAAGGAGAACATGAAGGCAGCTGTGCTCCTCAGCTCTCAGACCAGAACAACCAGAGTGCACAGAATTTCCTCCAGTACCAGCACGTCTTTAGTATTTATCAGCATAACACGTTATTGTCATCACTGAAGGTAAATTCTGCTTCAACACGACCCAGGCTTACATCTTACCCCAGAATCAGCCAGGACTTGAAAGTCGCATCACTTGAAGCACAGAAACATGCTACATTCTATTTCTAATGAAGCCGAATCATAAGTTTTTGCATGACATAATCAAAAATTCACTTAACCTTCTTTGCAGAACAACAGCTTTTGCACTGTTGTCTCCCCTTCCTTTTGATGCTCACCATCACTACTGAGAAAACAACCTTGCAAGACACTAGAAGTACTGGCTCAGGAGGTGCCATAAAGCTAATGCAACCAAGCACTTCTGTTGTGTCAATAATGCTTCCATCTTGCTCTCAGGTACTTGCTGCTCTGTATTAATGTTACTTGCATGGCAGTAGCAGCTTCTCTTGGGGGGGTCATCTGCAAGATGCATTGGGTGGCTCTGTATTAGTTCTCTCTACAAGGTCACAGCTTAACTCTGTGGGATGCAATAACAATTGCACCAGGTGTGCTGTTTTCATGATGTTTAGCTCTGCTGAGCTCAGCTGGAGCCTTGATATTTGAGTCAGATTCTGTCTCCAGCCATTATTATATTGACTTCAACTTCACAGAATCATAGAATAACAGGTCGGAAGGACCTCAAGGATCATCTGGTCCAAACTTTGTTGGCAAAAGCAGAGTCTAGACAGGATGGCCCAGCACACTGACCAGCTGAATCTCAGAAGTGTTCAGTGTTGGGGAATTCACCACTTCCCTGAGGAGATTATTTTCATTGTGATAAATTTTCTTCTAGTCTAATCAGAATCCACCCTGGCATAACTTGGACCCATTACTCCTTTTCCATGTGACTACTTGTGAAAAGGGAGTCTCTATCTTTGTATCCATCCTTTAAATAGTGGAACATACTGATAAGGTCTTCCCTAAACTTTCTTTTCTTGAGGCCAAACACACCCAGTTCTTTCCTCATGTGGCAGGCTTTCCAGTCCTTTAATCACCCTTGTTTCCCCTCTCTGGACACTTTCCAGCCTGTTCACATCTTTTTTCTCCACCGAAGCTTTCCATGGGCACCACTGCCCCTCACTCTCCCCTTCTGCTTCCCTCTTGAGCTTTGCATGAGCTGAAGTTTGCTCTTCTAAAGTCTAAACCCTGTATTTTAGTACTAACCTTCAGCATGCCCAGCCAAATCCCAAACTCCACAATATCACTGTAGCCAAGGCTATCACTAACCAAGATATTTCAAAGCAGGTTTTCTCTGTTTGTGAGTAGCACAAACAGCAGTGCCTCATTCCTAGTTGGCACATCTAACACCTGTGTGAGGAAGTAGGCCTCCTAAGCATTCCAAGAGCTTGATGGATGACAGGTGAGGTGCTCTGCTGTTCTTCCAATAAATATCTGGACTGTTGAAGTCACAAGAAACAGGTTCTGTTAACCTTCCAAAGCTCGCTTAAGTGACTCAAGTACTGCTTTGTTGGTCTTGGTTTGGAGGTCAGTAGCAGTTGCCTACTGAAGAGATGACCTCTGGAGATGCCCACTGGAGATGACCTCTCTGATCTTGACCCAGAGACATGCTATAGGGCTTCCACAATTGCCATAGTTGACTACTAATACATTTAAGATTCTCCTTAACACAGAATGTGATTCCTCCTCTTTTGCCCTGTCTGTCTTTTGAAACAACCTGTAGCCATCCGTCTCAATCCTCCAGTCATGTGAGTTGTCCCACCATTTTTCAGTTATTCTAGGCATAACTTTGTTCTTGATGAAACCCTTAGTCCCTGAGGCAACTTGGGGCACCAGTTTCAATCTGTGATGCTGCCTGCTGCTGTTCATGTGGACAGAAATTGCAAAGATTTTGTGCTCTTTTCTCCTCCCAGCTGCTGAGTTTTACTGAACCTATCAGACATTGCTACACACGAGAAGACATTTTAAACAGAAACTTATTTATGAAGCTGGGTGTATTAAGAAAAGAACAAACCATAGAATATGAGTAACAAGTTTTCAAATCACTGGTTAAATTCTGCCTTCTAGCACACACAATGAACTTTTATAGAGTTCTTTTTGAATCTGTATACCTGAAACCTGATTTTTTTTCACTTGAGATGCTGTGTCAATTGTGTGTGATTACTTGAAAATAAGGCAACACAAATCTGTGGAACTCCTACCTGGAGTAAACCCATACCAACAATTAGGATTTCTGTTAATTTTAAAGAAGCTGTTTTGCTCACTGGAAGAGCAATCAAACCTCCACTTCACTAGAGCTGTCTCCGATAGTGGCTGAGGCAGGCTGCACAAGACAAGAACAAAACAAGGAATGTTCTCTCTTCCAGTCACTCTCCCAGCTCCAGTGACTTGCAGTACAGCGCTTTCCCTAGTCTGATGTGGTATCCTTTGCAATCCCTTAGTGGATTTTAATTTATTTTTATAATTGCTTCTTGAATCCATACAGTAACAACAAAATATCTAAATAGTTTTGCACATTTCATAAAAACAGTGCATTTTTCCCCTAGCCTTGTGCAATTCAATTTCAGAATTCTTTGCACACTTATATCAAACCCACACTTTAAAATAACATGTCTGACAAATGGAAAAGAGAAACATTGATTGGGAAAGAAATTATGCTATCCATCTTTCAACTGCACATTGCAAAAGATAGAAAGTTTCTTAACTTTCTTTCAACTTTGAAAAAGTTGACACTTTAATTTTTAAAATAAATGAATGATGAAATTTTCTGTGTAAAAACGGAAGCTTTTTTCTTAATTTGTTTTCAGTAATAAATACACAAGTGTAGAGATGTTAGTAGCTGAGTTTAAAGGAACTTAACACAGATATAACTAGAGATAACTCTGGAAATATACAACAGCAAAGTCATCTTCACTCTATGCCCAGAGCTGCATAGGAACAAGTCAGCTGAAGGAGTTGTCAGAATTATCATGTGGCAAGGTATTAAAAAGCTGAAATTTGGCCCAAATAGATGGCATAAAAAAACATTTTGTCATGCCAGATTTTGCCTGCCATTGGCTTCTTGAAGGTTAAGCTGCATGATGGCTTTATTTTTCTATGGCTGGGAAGCAGGTGTCCATAGCCTCCAACAGCCCTTGTCACTCACCTTCTTGATGTGGCATCAGCAAGAACCCTTAGCACCTTCCTTCTGGAATTCAGGGCCAAACAGCCCAAGTCTGGAGATCAGGAGGGAGATCTAATGCCAATAATTCTTCATCTAGTAGCTCTTCTTTCTACCCTTTTCTCATGCCTGCGACCCTGGCAAATGATTCATTCATTTAAAGGGCATCACATACTTAGAGAGCTTCCCAAATTGGTACCATCCAGATCCTACTTGGCAAAGCAGGCTCCTGGGACATAGAGCTGGAACTCAGCCTGCTGAAAAACCAGCTTAGGCTATATGCTTTTGCAATCTGGTGGTAATAAAAACCAGCAGTAAATCTCCTAAGCCTCTTCTTCAGCCTGTTGACAGTTCTATGTGTCTAGTATGTAACTGGCATCAGACAAAGGGAGGAAAGCCTATAGAGTCAGAAATAGAAAACACTCACTAAACCAGATGCATTGCAGCTATCATAGTTTCCACTTATTTTTGCACATCTTTGATAATTGCCAATCTGAAATGGGACCAGCTGACTGGCTGCAATATATAACAAATATGCTCATGTTTATATGTGACCCTAGTTTCCTTCCCCACATGTACACGTTTGAAAATCCTCATGTTTTGCAGCCTCACCCAAACATCTGCAATCATTTATGGAACAGAACAGTCTGCCATCTCAGCCTAGGTTTTGCAGTGCATACTACAACTGATGTCATTTTTGTATCTTGGATTTTCAAAAGAAACAGATATGTTTCCAGGCAAACCACATCACAGAACATGCCACGGTTATCACTTCAAAGAGTCTCACTGGCTCAGCAGCTAGTGCTGTGTTTCATTTAGTCTTCCTGAGGTCAGGCAGGGAAATACACACCAGGAATACACATCTGTGTGTATACAAACAGCTTCAGTCTTCAGTTGTTCTCTCCTTGACTGCCCCCCGAAACAATCCTCTGCAAAGCACAAGAACTGTCAAGTACAGGCTTGGACAAAGGTAGACTTTAATACGAATCATGCAACATTATGGAGTGTGTGTGTTTTGTGTGTCGTTTTAGGGATGAAGGAAAACAGACTGATTGGAATGTAGATTGTTACTGCAGTGCCCCATCACATTACTATGAAAAGGTCCCTTAAACTTATATACAAAAGTGTATTCTGTTTACATTTTGTCTTTCCTCTAAGCCATACCAGAGCTAGGGTGACAAATATACTTCTTAAGCATCCCAGAGAGTGGAAGTAAGACTGGATTCAGGATGGACTACTTAAACTTTTGCTTCTCCAATTTAGCAAAAGAAGCTAGACATAGTTTGAGTTCCCAAAGGACCTAGCATGTATCCAGGCTCCCATGAGTGACAGTGATTAGGCTGGACACAGCAGAGGAAAACCAGAACTGCCTCTGGGGCTGCTCCTGGCTAACTTGAACATGGTTTCAGTTACTAACTTCATGCTGATGCCTATGAAACTTTTCTGAAGCAAATACAGCTGTATAAATGAAACTAAGGTTTTGTAGTAAAGGGGATGAGAGCGTAAGAGCTCAGCATCGGTAGATATCAATTAAACACTTTGCTGACTAATTCTGACAGGCTACTAGGGATAAAATTCCATCCGGTTCTGAAGGCATCCAGTAAACTTTCTAAAGAACTATCCTTTACTGAATTTAGACGAATAAACAGTTCAGAGAACTTAAAGGAGTGCTGAGTTTTTTAATACATAAATCTTGTGGATTTAGTCTGGTAAATGGGTTCAAATGTAGTTGAGATATAGAAAATATGCTGTAGTAGACACTGTATTTCAGATGAGGTGGAAAGGCTTCAGTTTCAGAGAACTGCAAACATCAAATGAAATGTCCTAATACCTCAATGTAGCAACTTAAGATAGAAATGAAGAAAATCCAAAAGATGGCTGTAAGAGTGACTCAGAAGTTTCACCCTTGAAAATCAGTCCCTGTGTTGTCACTGGGACTACTAACCAGTGCTTCTCTTCTCTGTTTGTGGTCTGATATATGGAGGCACACACTGCTGTGAATAAGATCAATTTTATCCTAGGTTATGTGTCCTTATGAAAGGGCTCCAGAAGGTGGGTGTTGTTCAAAGCAGGCATTCAAAAGCACAGGTTTTTAAAAATGTGTTATTAAAGGAGACCTATATGAGCTTTGCAAGCCATATTTTCTCAAGGGCAAGTTGACCTTTCTTTTTTTTTTTCCATGTTCTTATCCCTGAGGTGTGGGATTTCTTTTCATAGACAGATCCTGAAAGTTCCTTGTGAGAAATGACTCTTTATGCTACAAATGCCTCCTCTGCTGTGTGTACACCTTGCCTGGCAGAGCCTTTTGAGCTTTCAAGTAACATCACAATGATTAGTTTTGAATGCAAATCATGTTTGGCTTTTCAAAATTTAACTTTTTGCAGTGCTCTGGGTTTACACAAATATGATAGCACCAATGTTTTAGGGGACTTGTTCCTTCCACAGGCGTGTTTATCTGATGAATACATTTAACATTCATAAGCATGTGACATTCCTTCACATCTGCCTTGTTCCAACAATATGGTACTGATATTCCTTTTGGCCTTGAGATGTGAGTCAATTTTGGATTAGATGGCTGCTATTGCCAGGAAAGGACTGTGGTATGGAGTAAGCATCAATCTTTGAAATTTTGCTAACAAAGAATAAAGGGAATCCGATGTTCTTCAACTCTGGAAGCATCAAAGAGACAACGATTTCTGTCTTGCAAATCTAAGCTGCTATCTGCACATACTTTATTCCCATCTGCCCCTAGCATCTTGCCCTGAGGTTTTCTTTGCTATATCTAGTTTTGATGTACCTGTGTGAGTGTCTGTTGTTTCTGTCTCATGCTGATAGGTACAGCTCAACAAATTGATGCCCCAGCTCCTGTGTTTGCTATCGCACATTGGTCTTACAAGATATTCACCATGTTTTTATGTTTTGGGTGATAACAACATACATATTGCTTCAGGTTTATAAACCAGTTTGTTTTGGATATCTGTACTCAAAGAAGGACAGTTGTTACAGCCACAAACTCCGGTGCAGCTTCTCCCCATTCCCCAGCAAGTCAATATTCTCCAGGCCAAACATCAGGATTCATCATAAAAGTTACTATAGAAAAAATGGTATTGCCCTTCACCTCAGTGCTACAATGCTGTTGCAGAAGAAACACATGCACTACTAAGGAGTTGTGGGCAAGTCACATAGAAATGTTTTAGCCTCACATAGAAGTGACACAAGGACATGTTTAAAAGTCTGCAATGGAAATGTCCCCATTGAATGGCTGTTCACAAAGGATCACTTCAGCTCCTTTCAGAGCATGTATTAAGGACAAGGTTTGATGGTAGCTGTCTTCAGTGAAAGCACTGATGCAGATACCTGTACTAAAACATACCAGTTGGATGGTGCTGTCAACCAGATCAGGTACATGATATGTATCCATCCTTTTACATTCAGTTTCCCCCTCCCCTTTCACTATTTTTATTTTTCTTCTTCTTCCTTTTTTTTTTTTTTTTTTTTTTTTTTTAAGCCATATTCACAGCACAGGTCCAGAAAATAGCTATATTAGCAGAGTTGCAGGGAGAAAGAAACTGAAATAGGAACGGAGATACAATACAACAATATCACTTCTGAAGACAGCATGCTATCACTACTGTCTAACTTAAGGTGCGTAGAGACCTCCTGTCTTTACACTGATTATGAGAGCTTCCCAAGGAGTTTTATTTTCCAAAGCTGAAGTTGGTCATATATACAACCTTTATTTCTCTCCATATTGTAGGAAGTATCAAATTTATACACTTATTCTTACCTTCAAAATGAGGAGAAACGTATTACTTTGCAACCAAGGAATCACAGCTGAAGTCACAGAGATACTGATATTTAAACGATTTGCAAAACTAAACCTACTTAAGCATCTGGTCTGCATAGAGTTTCTGTGAATTTCACCTGTCTGCATCATCAAATATCTAAATACATTTCTCCTCCTCTACCTTCACATTGGTGCAATTGAGACAAGAGTTTGATTCTAGTTCTCTCAGGGTTCTTTTTTACTTATTGGAAGAAAAAGGTTTACTGCCTGGATAATTCATGTATGGTTCTGTTTTAATGAATCAACAATTAAACACCCACCTCTAATAACGCCCAGATCTTTTAAAAGATCTTGACAATGCAAGTCATCCACCCGGATGTATGAAGCGTCTTCTATGTTCGCCACTGTAACAATGCCAAGATCCTCTTTTTGTGCTGGTGAGCTCTGTAAAGCTGACACACCTAAGAAGAGAATAGGCTGATCTCCATTAGATCTTACACACCCGCAATAAAACTGTTAAGAAAAATAGTTTTGTTGCAGATCCTTTGCTTGGCAACATTGTGAAAGCCAGGGGTATGCAATTTAACATCAGGCTCAGCCAGGATTTACTTTGATATTCATCAATGAAAGGGTGATTTTTACAGAATACCCTTTTGAGAATAGAAAAGAACTTTGAAGTCTTCTGCTGAAAAGGCAGCTGAGTTATGTAATGAGCTGATCTTTGCTTCATATTCATATTCCACAGGTGGCACTCACTGTAATAGCTGTGGAAATTTAAGCACCATGTCAATGATAGAAACTAAAAGCAATCAGTGCAGAAGCATTAATTACAATTAAAAGCAGAGAATGACTCTTCACTTTAGTTCATTGTCTTGGAAGTTCATCAGTGAACTGGAGAAGCTTTCCACCTGCCCCAGCATTGTGTGAAGTGTAATGGAATTGGGTCGTTTTGTTCATTAAAATGATTTTCTAAAAGACACTGGCATAGATTCACCTTGGGGGTGAAGGTGTTTTTTCTTTCAATCAGTTACTGCAAATTGAGCAGTTGCAAGAGCCTCTGTATGGAGAGCCTGGGGTGATGCACTTTTCCTAGTCATGGCCAGCTGAAACTTATGGGCAGAAGCACAGACTTTTAGGAGGTGCAAAATGCAGGTATAGCTGCTGAAAGGACAGCCTATTTCCAGGGGGTAGATAACCCACTCGCTTCTTTCCTATCTGAGTACCCAGATTTGCTTCCATGGAAGACCAGGGCATCTGGTTTCATCTTGGTCACTTTGCAGCATGCAGGACTCTAAGGAACCAGGATTCTGAGCGTCCAAGGACTTCATCGGTTAAGACAAAGACGCTCTGACAGAGGAAAACCCGCATGGATGGACCAGGAGAAAAGACTGCTTTAAAAAACAGGTGAAAAGGTTACTTCTTATTGCCTGCTCATCTGTCTCTGAACACTGAACTGAAAGCCTCTAGTACTGTGAAGAGATGTAAAAAAGTTACTGGAGGGTAAGTGGGTGTTACATTGCTGGCACAAAGAATCAGTACACTGGAATCAGCACTGAAAATTGGTGAAGAACACAAACTCTGTCAAACAACACTAGAATGTGTGGTTTCACCATTTATATTTTGTACAGTCATGTCACCTGAACTTTTTTCTTTGGCTAGAAACCTCACCCACACTATTAACAAACACTGTTGCCTGAGGCTTTCCTTTCCTAACTCTCCAGTAGAACAATTACTCCCTCTGGTGTTTGCCTGCTATTCTTACTGCCTCACCCATAGCTCTGGGAAACCTTGCCGAATGATATATGTACAATAAACTCTCTTTCCTTCGTCGATGGCATTTTACACTTTGGGCAGAAAGGCCAGTCTGCACCCATTGGGCCGGCCCCAGGGGTGCTCAGGTCTGCAGGGAACATTACTGCATCAGGAAAAGTGGAAAGCCGAACTCCACTGCTGCCGAGCGCTCATGCTGCCAAAGACTCATTTATGTGCTCCCTGCATTCATTTAATTACAAGAACAGTACGCTTACTGCAATGTGTCTTGATGCTTTATTTGATGAATGCTGGAACTTACCAACCCAGTCCCGAGGGGGTCAGGATACACATAGGGGTACGTCAAACGGCTGGATGTTAGTTCAGAGTTAATGAATTGCTGTGCTCTGCTCTTGGGAGAGACAATGTGGAACTCTTATTCAGCGGCAAGCTTGTTTACAGGAATGCTGTAACAGATTCGAGGCTCAAATCTGACCTACAAGTGAGCTTCAAGCTACATGGAAGCAAACTGAGATGCAAGAGAATTAAGCTCATGCCCTTCGGGCTAGACCTTACCTATATGTTGCCATAGTAATGCTGATTGTCAATTTTCTTAATTTAAAATTCACAAGAAAATCTAAACTTTTAATGTTAAATATATATTGAACAATAATTTTTAAGTACATACTCAATAATTTTCTTTTTCAGATTTCAGCTGTAATTAGATGATGAAAACAAGTCTGCAAGACAAGATGAAGGGAACTAAATGTTTGAGTTATGCATTTTGTCAAAAACAAGAGGCTATTTTGATGGGCTATTTAATCGAAATTCCTTCCTGTGATCATTGAACTGGGTGCTCACTCCAAACAGTCCACAGGCTTTTTATATTTGACCTAAATGTCTGGATTTTTTTCTTTTCTTCAGCATATCACAGAACAGGAATCTGTAAGCTGATTATTGTTGCTTAATTCACTTCTGAATGCAAACATCTTCGCATATTTCAAACACGGCCATATAGAGCTGAAATCAGAAAAGCTAAAAGAGGTTGAAAGCTCATTCTAAATCCAGACTGTCTGGCTCCCTGGCCAATGCCTGGTATTAGAGAAAGTGTGTAACCATACTACACCTTTGATGTAAAACAACCTTTTTTAATGTGCTGTAATCTCTTATTCCTTTTGTTTCTCAAATAATAATCCTCTTGCACATGGTAATCCTCAAAATCACATATGCTCTTTAAAGCTTTTCTTTTGGAAAGTATTCATATCCATTTTCTGGCCACTGGCAACTAAATATTACAGAAAATCTGATTCTTCTGACTTTGACCAAGACAGTTTGAATTTTTTTGTATTTCATATTTGCTGCTTGGCTGGAACTGGGTCAACAAAACGAGTAAACAGTTTCTAATTGTCCAACAGAGCCATAATGTGAGGACTGTTTGTTTGGCCAAGGCAGAGGCACAACATGGCTGTGAGACTTAACAGGAAACAAGTAAAATGACATTTTCTCTTTGTGTTGTAAAACAAAGAATGAGATTTAATCATCTAGAATGATTTAAAAATATGTTCTCCTGGACTATTAATACAAGCTAGTAAAAGAAAAATTCTCACCTCCTCAGCAGTAATAATCAAGCCCCCTAGCACTGTCTTCTGGACATTTACAAGCATGCTACTGGCTACTCAAAGTTTCATTATTGTAAGGTTAAATGTTTGTAGATATTACCACCTTAAATCAGAAGTAGAGGTCTAGACTAGGATTACTTAATCAGATCAGCATGTTGATTTAAATGATCTAATCATGACAAAAGGTGATGACTATCACGGAGTCTCATCTAGTCAAATGTAAGATCCTAAATGACATAAACTGCATTAATTGCAGGACACGATGAATATTAGCCTTAGAGTTCAAAAAGAGAGATCTTTTAAAAGATCTTAAACGACCTTTTTATTTGTTGGCAAACATGCACATTGCCATAAGGAATTTGTAGCAAGCTAGGAGAAGTGCTGAGGTACAGCTTCCAGTGATACAACAGCATAACCTGCTGATCAGATCACCTCATCTTGTCTGTCCAAGCCCAGCCAGTTTGCCTCACTTGCTCCCTGAAAGACCAAGCACAGAAATTTCTGCAGGTTTGCTTTTTATGGAGGGTAGGGTCTGCTCTTCTGTCAGCAGGGCAGATCCTGGTTGTACTGCTGCATATCTAGGGGCATTTTATTTTTGCCCTTGTTGGGAGGTGCTTCCCCCCATTTTTTGGCTTGGGCATCACCCGTCCATAACCCCTCTGCATTAATCTGTCTTACACAGTTATGTTATCCTCTCCCGTCCTGGGCCAGCATAGCAGGCAGACCAAGAATCAGCCGTGGGCTCTGGGTCAGCTGCTGACTCACAGCAGCTGCCCTGGGGATGATGGATATAGACCTGAGCTAAACAGCACAGCTCTCTGGCATCCTGAGTTAACGTTTCACCGTGTTTGTCATTTGATCTTGTGACTACAAGAGGCTTAAAGTTTCTCCTAAAGTTCTGTGAAATGCTCATTCTTGTACAAAATCAAGATCACTTTGTACTTCCTTCATTCAGATTGTAACCTATACCTCATGAGTCACAAATCAGAACACAAACTCCCCTATTTTGAGAGTCTGAGGGAAGGGATCTTGATGGTCTGTCAGCCTAAGCAGATCTGAACCCTGTTGGAGGTTTAGGGATGCCCCAAAACTTGCAGGTCCCTCTTGGCAGTGAATTGTGGTAGCAAGTATGTCGTAGCTCAAAGACTTCTATCCAGGCTTAACAAGAACAATAAATAGTGCCAATAAACGCTCCAAGTTGAAGTGGGCTCCATGTGGGAATCAGGCAGTACTATTTCTAAAAGAAAGGCAGGAAATTAGGCTCTCTTATGCCATTTCAAACGTTTACAGTAAATCAGCAAAATTAATGGTTGTAGCAGATAGAAACTCTACTCTGACTGAGAAATTCACTGTACTCCAAGCAAACTAGCCAAATATTAATTTCCTTACAGCTGTTTTCACCATTTATTTCCTTGATTTCCCAAAACGATGTCAGCTGAATTTTCTCATGAGTGCAAACATTTGTGTTGCAAAAAATAAGAAACTCAAGGATTTAATCCATTTTTAGGAAATCAAGTTAACTTGTTAACTATAAGTGTTAATCTTCCCATCTCACATGAAAGTCCAGAAACTTCAGATAGATATAAACACTTGGGTAACTTAACTGTTTGCAGTTAAGATTTAGATTCTAAACACTGAAGGCATACACCTGTCAAAAGAAATCGGGTTTAATTTGGTAAGCAGAAAAAAAGGGATGTAAACCACCAAGGTTAAAAACAAGATCCCTAGAAGGACGCTAAACAAAATTTTTCATACAGATGCATCAATGTATATAAAAAATAAATAACCTCATCTCCTTCATTCGTCTCTCTAAGGAAGATTAGAAGTCCAGCTGTCACAGGGAGCATCCTTGCTTTCTTTAGTTCTCATCTAGGTGATGACAAGTAACTCTAGTCTGCCAAAGCTTAATTAAGTAATCACTTTGCCAGTCTTTGTTAGCAGTATATTGATTAGACAAACACAACTTTTAAATTTTGAAATATGTTGCCTGGCTCAGTTTCTGAACATTTAAAATCAGGATTTTCATTCCTAATTCACTGCTTCTATGTTGATCGCAAAACAGTTCATTGAAGTAATTATATATATATATACATATATATATATATCTACATTTTTTCTTTAATCTTAATTCTGAATTGAAATGAGATTAAATGAACAGGAATTAAAATAGAAGAAAATGTAAAACCATTGCATATATGTTATTACTATGAGGACAAGAAAATGTTAGTATTCAGATGGAAGTAAGACTGGAATCAGGAGGTCCAGATTAAAATTCAAACTCTAATTCCCTTTTTATTTCGGTTTTCTTTCTGAAAATGTTTATGCAGAAATTTTTGAAAGTTAATCTTATTAGAAGCACAGCTATCTTTTGATGCGTGTATGAGTAGAGTCTAAGATTTTCGTTTTACAGAACAGTAGTTGTATAGACAAAGAACAGGAGTAGGGAACAAGTAAAATTTTGTAGATAAGTAGATTCTAAATCACCTAGTGATATATGAAAAAGAAACTACAAACCCCTACTTAATTACCTATCTGTATTAAAAAAAAAATTAACCCTTCCACTTGGAGAATTCATGGAGGACATAAATGGCATAATAGTGTAACTAATCATAGAAGAAGAAAAATCTCCTTAAAATATTAAAATTCATGTGGGCAGAAGTCATCAATCAGAGTTTAAGATAGCACATGACAAGTATAATCGGCTTATTATTTTTCCAGGCAGTCAGTAGAACAAGATGAATGGCAAACCTTACAAGTTACAGCAATTTATCAGTTGCTTGTAAACTAATTTAGCTATATTGCTTTATAAATGTGTCTTTCTATACATCAGGAAATGGTCTGACTCTTTTTTGCATCATGGACATCATCTGTTTACCTCTCCTCTGCAGTGGATTTTCAGGATTCACTCCACTGACAAACATGGGAGTGAAAATGCTTTGGAAAATTTGTCCTCTTAACTTTTTCACTCCTAATCTCAGTAAAATTTCACACCTGTTTATCATTCAAAACAATGTTACTCAGTGGACACAAGCATGTTTCCTTGCAGAAGAGCCAGTCAAAATTAATCCTACATTTGTATTTATGGCTGAAACACAGAAATTCCAACTCACTTCACATTCTAGGCACTTGTAAATCAATACAAAGGCTCCATCACATGAACTCCAATGTGATTTTTGTTCTAATTTTATTTGTTTGGGTTGCAGGAACAGGCAACTGATTTAGTTATTTTTTCAAAAATAAACTCAAGGTCATCTTATATTCTGTTCTAAAAAAAACCTTCAGGAGCAATTAAGTGAATCAGGGATATAACATGGATAACCTTTGGCAAGGTGTACGAATGTAGCTATTTGCTATGGAGAAGTGTCAGCTCTTTTTATGATCTCTATATTATGATCTGTATGTTATGTAACAAGAAGATAAGACTAAAATGACAGAATTTTAAAAGTGACTCTAAAACTTCTAGGTTTTGCATGCTGACACACTTACCTGTGTGGTACCTTTCTGTCCTGACTGATTAAAATGTGGAATCATTTTAAAATGAACCAACATGACATCAAAACTATGATACCACGAGTGTGCTTTGTTTTTCTGCAGAAACAGAATCCTTCATTAATTGCATTCACAGTTAATATGACAGTAATTTGAAGAAAAACAGTTTAATGACAGGCATTGGTTTAGATATTCAATTTCCACAGAAAAACAAGGAAAAACTCATGATAACATTTGACTGTCATAAAATCAAAGAATCATGGAATCATTTAGAATGGAAAACCCCCATAATATTATTAAGTCTAACCGTTAACCTAGCACTGCCAAGCCCATCACTAAACCATGTCCCCAGGTGTCACATCTACACAGCTTTTAAATACCCTCAGGGAGGATGACTCAACCACTTCCCTGGGCATCCTGTTCTAATGCGTTGCCACTCTTCACTCTTTCAGTGAAGAAATTTTTCCTAATATTCAATCTAAACCTCTGCCAGCGTCATTTGAGGCCTTTTCCTCTTGATCTGCTGCTTGTTACTTGGGAGAAGAGAGCAACATCAACCTCACTACAACCTCCTTTCAGCCTTCCTACAACACACTCCCGCCCAATTTGGTGCTTTCTCCAAACTGGCTGAAGGTGCACCCAATCCCCTTATTCAGATCACTGACGAAGATACTAAATGGTGCTGGCCCCAGTACTGAGCCCTGGAGACACCACCAGTGGCCAGATGCCAGCTGGATGTAATTCCATTCACCACCATTCCTTGGGCCTGGCCGTCCAGTCAGTTTTTTACCCAGTGAAGAGTGCAGCCAATCAAGCCATGGGCAGTCAGTTTCTTCAGGAGAATGCAGCGGGAAATGGTGTCATAGGCTTTACTAAAGTCCAAGTAGACAATATCTACAGCCTTTCTCTCATCCACTATGCGGGTCACCTTGTTATAAAAAGAGATCAGGTTGGTCAAGTGGGACTTGCCTTTCTGAAACCCATGATGGCTGGGCTGATCACCTGGTTGTTCTGTACATGTTGCATGATGGCACTCAAGATAATCTGCTCCATGACCTTTGCTGGCACTGAGATCATGCTGATAGGCCTGTAGTTCCCTGGATCCTCCTTCCGGCCCTTCTTGTAGACAGGAGTCACACTGGCTCACCTCCAGTCAACTGGGACCTCCCTGGTCAGCCAGGACTGCTGGTAAATGATGCAAAGTAGCTCGGTGAGCACTTCTGCTAGCTCCCTCAGTACCCTTGGGTTGATCTCATCCAGACCCATAGACTTGTGTGTGTTTAAGTGGTGTAGCAGGTTGCTGACCATTTCCCCTTGGATTATGGGAGTTTCAGTCTGCTCCCTGTCCCTGTCTTCCAGCTCAGGGCACTGTGTACCTGAAGAACAACTGGTCTTACTATTCGAGACTAAGGCAAAGAAGGCATTAAGTACATTGGTCTTTTCCTCATCCATAAAGATATCATCTCTTCTCATTTCAAAGCAGTGTTAAAACCTTCAGTTAAGAGATGCAGTCTATCACTATGTCAAATCCCAAGCTTTTAACACCAAACACATGACTAGTGTTGTCAGCTCTGTCAAAATTCCACAACTTCAGCAGATACTAAATGCAGTAGCACTGACTTGATTGTTGGCAGCTCGTTGGCTCTAGTGGGGCTCACCACAGGACAGGGTAAGGATGCCTCTCTGGGAGGGTTCCAAGGCTCCCTATCTCCTTCTGCTCCCAGCAGTCCATTAGGGTGACCTTGTGGGCCTTCACCTTCTCTAAGACACTCTGGGTGAGCCTGAGTATAGGGCAAGCTTTCTTGATGATGGACAGACAGTGAAGGAATTTAACAGGTGGCTGGTGGCTTGACTTTCTGTTTAATTGACCATCTTAATTCTGCTGAGATCAAATTATATTGTTTACAGTGTGTTATGAAGGACTACTTTGGAATGGCTATTTTTCATTATTACTGAAATCAAGGAACTGAATGCAAAGGGCAGCTGTGCGGGAAACATATTTTGTAGCCAACACCATATTGTATTACACTATATTACCAAGAGTCACACAATGAATGTCAGAGGGTGTAAGTTTTCACTGGCTCAAGTCTTCTGAAGCTGCATCTTTCCCAAATAAAGATATATTACAAGAACAACTAAAAAAAATTTAGAGTTTCAGTTTTCAAAGAATTTCTTGTATAGTTGCTATGTGCCCAACTCTTTATGGCTCAAGCTTTGAAATCATAAAACCAAATAGATATATATATATAAGACTTATGAAAGCTTTTCATGCCAGAAATTGATAATTTCAACTTTGATACATCGGGTCCTTACAGAATTTGAAAGAAGCAGCTGCACAGAACAATTAGGCAGCTGGAGATCAACCCTCTGCAGTGATATAAAGCTCCAGTTTCTGAGCCTGCAGGGATATGAGATATCAGATTTTAAGTAGTGACGTCTTAACATGCAGAAGAGCTGTCACTGCTGTTTTCATTTTCAAGAAGGGAAATTATTTCTGGGGGTAAAGCCAAATTTAAGGAGGAAATATTTTGGCAGTGTACTAAGGCTAAATCTTGAAACTCTTTGATATGGGAAACATGTTTGAAACAGCAAAGTTTAAGTCTTCCTTTTACTCATTACTTATCATTGCCTTTACCTTTTCCAAAATACTTGATTTTTAAGCTTGTTTACAATGTGTTCTAGTGCATTTGTGTGCAATAAGACTTACAATCCAAGGGACAACATGGTAACAGCCTGTGGGATCGACTTTGTTCCAGCCTTTTTCAGTTTCTGCAACTTTTTTTTTAATGATAGCTTTTTAATATTTGTGATTCTATTAAGATGATTGGTTAAATCTGTAGACCCTTAAATACTGCATGGAAAGCATATAAAAATGCTCTACATGTACCAACATTAAATACTGCAAAAACCGGGGGGAGCGCTCTGAGAGGTAGTCAGGTACTGTAGGATCCCCAACAGTGCTTAGCTGCACTTGCATCTTCTGCCTATAAAAGAACTCTATGTGACAGTTGAAATGACTTAGAGTCTCATATTAACACAAATGGTTATAATAGCCATATACTGGAGATACCAGGGGAAAACATGCACACAGAGGTGTAAGCTACAATTTTGACTAAATTGAAATTGAGGAGAAATCGGATGACAAAAGATTAGTTATAAAGTGTATATTATTTATTATATATTTTTCTGTATAATCAATGTAGCCATATATCTGAACATAATGCATAAGCCTTCCTTGAGGATACTCTCAATAAGTGACCTATACGTAAATTGTAAAAAAAATCACAGCCCTTATAAGCCTTAAATTAGCGCAATTGACTATTTCTTCACAAAATGGCTACTAATTAAGTACCCAGAAAAAACAGTGCTTATCTGACGAGCAACTCTGCCATACATTGGGTCTTCCTTCCTGTTCAAGGTGCAGTCCCATGACAGATCTACTGAACACAGCTCACACTATACCCAAAAGACAGAATTTCTATCTACCTTGGTGACAATCATTTCTTTCAGAAAAAAAAAAAGTATTTTAAAATCACCCTTCTGAGGAAAAATGAGTTTAATTACTGCCATTGCAGAGGTGGGGAAGTGAGAAGCAAAATAGCTGAATTTAAGGTTACCTACAGTTCTGAGAGCCCAATCTGAGATGCTGCTCAATTTTCCAGATTACATCACCTCCCACATGCACAGGAGAGCTACCTTATGACTTCAGTTCTGCCTTGGCACTTAACCAGCCAAGCTGGCATCTCCAAACAGAGATCTATGCAACAAGTTCAAAGCAAGCAGACATATCACTTCCAATGTCAGGAGGGTTGGGAACTAGCTGATCTTTAAAGGTCCCTTCCAACCCAAACTGTGTCTGTGACGACACCTGCAGAAAATTATTTAACACCACGCAGGAGCTCTGTGTCAAAAGCTGGACAGAATCCAGCCCCCCCGGGCAGCTTTCCTCTGCTTTCCTGAGCAATTTTCACTCACAGCTTCTTCGCCGGAATGGTCTTCAGTCTTTCTTATTTCTGTGCTGTCTCGTCAAGTCACTTTGAATTTTCTGTATTTTAGAAAGGAACTACTTGAGGTTAAAGTCTAGTAAAATTTATCTTTTCAAGTTTAAAAGCTCTTCTAGGTCTTTTTGGGAAACTCACTATAAGGAATAGGCTAAACATGATCTACATCAAAACATAACAGACTCAAGGTCCTTTCAGCCAGTCCCAGCTGAATCTCCCTATGATCATGGTGGGTCCTCTTAGAGATGACAGTTTAACACTTTTCCTCCTGTGGCTTGACACCTAAGTCTTTTTGCCTCGTCTATCACTACCATCCTAATTTTAAGTCCCAGGTTTACCACAATGCCATTCAGTCTCCTCGTCCATCTCAAGGTGTCATCAGCATTTTATAGGTGTCCTATGAGATGACTACTTTGTCTTCCTGACATTTGCTCTTGCAGCTCCCCAAGAGAGCTTGCTTAGACAAACACCTGGTGCTGGAGTTGAACATCTGTCTTTCAGTTGTTTTTGTTTTTTTTTTTTTTTTTTATACAAAGTACATCACCATGGTGTGGTGCTTGAGAGACTTTTTCCCCTCAGCATGTGAGAAAGCTTCAGTTTTGGGAAGAAAATTATCTTGTTGAACATGTTATGCATTATCTTTTTTTTTTTAAATTATGACTATGAAAGACAGTAACTGTGTTTATATTCTACTTTAGTCTCTTTACTGGGAAGCAATACTTGCTACAAACATGATTTTAAGGGAACCAGGTATCCATATGTTAGGTGAAGATCTCTGGAAGAAATCATTAGCTATTTTCTTTAAGTGATTCCCTTTATTCCAACATGATCACATATGCATAAGTAAAACCAGCTGTTCTCAGGCTTCACAAAAGTGATCTCTGTCTGTGTCAATGTGAAAGGCCAGAGAACCACAGCATTGCTTGGTAGGGCTTATTGCTGATGTTAATGAAGAACAATCATGCCAGAGGAGGAAGTAGCCACATCTCATTTTCATCATTGGTCTGCTGGAAAGCTATGACCCACATTTGCAGTTATCTCCAAGAAAGTTCTCGTTTATTCATTTCCAGTTTGAAAAAGCACAAGCCTATATCTTTCAGGGGAATGTGAAGTTGTACTGCAACTTTCTGCCTGGGACCAATTTTTACACTATATTAGGGGTGGAAGCGATGCAAACTGATGCAAGTGATGCAAGTAATGCAAGTAATGTAAAGAGGAAAATTCACTGAATAAAGCTGACAAAACTAAAAATTCACAAAATGGAGGCACGACAAGCTTTCAAGAAAATAAGAATTGTTAATAATAAATTTGCAAACCTCTGAAATAGAACAGGCACATTTCAAGTAGAGCACCTGTTGAAGTATTTTAATAGCCTTCCAAATAAAAAATGTCATTTCACATTCCTTGTTTCCAGGATCAGATGTCAGTCTCCTTGGAAGCAGGAGGTGCAGCAGATAATGTCCTCTGTTTCACTTTCAACAGTGTTTGCTAACTGTAACTTTCCAAGCATGTCTTTCTGGTTTTCTAAACGTTGTGAGAACAGTTTTAGTTTTTGCAAATGAGGGGAGTAGTGGTATCATGGCAGTTGCACAATTTCCAGAAAAGTGAAAGACAAAGGGCACGCTGGCGCCATTCATGCTGTGCTGCAGTTCACACTCAGATGAACTTCACTCTTTGGAACTGACTGTCCTCAGCACTGTCTGCAGCTGTGAAATTCAGAGCTGTGCCTTGGCTGCTGCTATCTACAGCATGGCACAGTCACACATCACAGGCTGTCAAGCACTTCTCTTATAAAGGAACTAGCACTAAGCACACCTGCACGATTTTGTTGTGATTTCACGGATATCCTCAACCGCTTGGCTTCAAAAGACACGAAATTCATGGATTTACTTCTGATATACAAAAAAGATAATTTAGGATGCATTTATTTCAGGACAAAATTCACTGTGGCTATAGAAACAGTTTTGCCTTCAGTGTTCAGTAAGAATTTTTAACATTTCAGTTAAGGTACATTAAAAGAAAAAGGGATTAGCTCATAACTTTTCAGATATCGTATCTATACTTAATTCATACTACTTCTGTTATTATCAACCTAATTCTTGTAAAGGGAACTGTATTTAGTTTAAACCTATTTAACAGTTTTGTATCTTGTGCTGGAGTAGATCCTTATGGCCAATTCTGACCCATTAATAAAATGAGGGTTCCCTGAAAGCATCAAATAAGATAAATCAACAAATGCAAATGTAGTTATTAAAAAACTTGACCCTGTGCCACACAGTTCATGCATCTGAATGAAACATAGGCCTTACTTTTGCCAATATATGTTACATTTTAAAATCTGTAAGTTGAAACAACACAATACACTGTAATTGTACTGTATTTGTAAAAACTTGTTCAAAAAGAGATTTTTGTAAAAGAACAATCATGAAGTGGAACCGAGCCAGCCAGATTACTGGCAAAGCTTCCTGCTGAATATGATTAGATAAAGAGAAAACGGAGACTGGAGAAAATTGATCCTCTCAGCAGAATTTGCCATAATTATATGCAGGATGAGGAATTAGTTATTATTCTGCTGTTAAATTCTTCAAGTGGCCAGAAGGAACACTCTTGCATAATCTGCTTTTTCAATCTAGTCCATGAAAAATGAAGATCCTGTTAAGAAAAATGGAGATGTGGCTGATCAAACTCTATAAACCTGGTAATTTTTTTTCCATAAGGAAAAGTGGAAAGTGGAAAGATCCATTGGTATTGCCTTACCAGCACTTCTCCGATAGCTTGCTAGCTTTTGTTTAACAGAAGTTTTCATTTCAAGAAATAAAATCACTCCATTTCATACACGCATTAATCCCTGGCAAGTTGCAATGCAGAATAGCCTCACCTCAAATGCTGTTCTTGTAAGGCAACCTCTTTGCAATGGTTCACTGCTAGCATGACCTGAACTCTGTCTTGTTGCAAAAGTAATCACATTGTTGTGATTTGAATTCTTGTGTTTTTACTAATACAACAGGACTTCTCTGATTGCAAACTTCTGTTTATGCAAGGAATGCATGGCTTGGAGCACAGCTTTCTCATTGTTACCTAATTCAAATGGAGATGGTACTAATAAGATGAAATAATAATTCAGAAAAGATACAAAAGACTCATTAACGCAAACAGAGAATAGGGTGTCTAGCCTAACAAGAAGGGGAGGTGGATTGTTCTTGATATTACTGAGTGCAGTGAAATAGCAGCAATGAAATTGTGATAGGTGGGCATTCCTGGCCCACCGGCTGACAGCTGAGTTTGGTAACAGAGGGACCATGAGCAGAGCTATACAAGTAGAAACATCAGTGCTTCTCCTTTCCAAAAATCAGAAACGGTTACATAATTATTCAAACTAGCAACATGAAACAGAATCAGAGGATGAGGAAACAAAAGGAAAAAGCAGTGAAAAGGGACAGCTTGTCCGAAAGATAATAGCATACACTTGAAAAGATCAAGAAAAAAAGCACTGCTATTGTATGCCTCTAGATTAGCAATGATCTTTCCTTAAATGCAGTCTCATTTGCTAATTTCCCCCATTTCTTTTATTATAGAAGTTGCAAACATGATGGTTTCATAGTTCATGACTGGGTGGGTGACCTTAGCTGCAGTATTACTACAAGCCACTCATATCCAGTCTGCTGAGATGGCCTCACTGTAATTCTACTAATTAAAACACTAAAAGGAAAAAAAAAAAGAACAATCTGATTTACTGGTAAGGGCCTAGAAAAATCTTTCAAGTTGTCAGAGCTGAAACACTGTCATCTCCTCTTCACTTCCTGCAGCCCCATGTATAACCCATCCACTTTCCTCAGACAGCAATGACATTTGTCTGCTGGACCAGTTTATCCAGCAGCACATTGGACTGGGAATGCATAGAGTTCCTCTTCATGCTAACCAGAAAGGTGCAACTGGGAGAAATCAGAAAATTAACATATAGACAAAATTTAGAGAAAATGACTGTTACAGTGATTAATATGCATGTGCACAGTGGGGAGTGTTGCAGACCAGTAATGTTGTGCAGTAATGCTTTTAGCAGATATAAAATATGACTGTAAGGGATACTATTCCAGAGAAAGCAGCTGCATTCAAGAGGTGGCTGCAGAGGTGGAAATTCAATTAAAGGCCTTCAGACAACAAGTATCTAGCTATTTGGGCAAACAGCATCTAGAACACTGTCTGGGAACTTTTCCCTAGGAATGTCTTTATTTATTCTGTACATACCACTGTCTCAGATGCAGCGAATACTTCTATGCCACATAATTTTTAGATATTCTAATTTACATATTTAAGACGGAAGCAGATAGCAGCATATCTTTAGAGGGTTTCTCAGAACATAGTTATCCACTACCGGAGGACAGTCCCTCAATTTTTGTGAAAATGTCAATTGATAAGTCTGTAGTCTAACTGCTGGAGGTGTTGCTGGCTGACAAACTAAAACGTATCTACATTTTTCATAGTCATGAAAAGGTGAAAGATAAAATTCCATGGGATAAAAATAATTATGGATACATCATTGGTTTTCTCCAAAGCAGTATAAAAGAATGGTTGGAGGGCCATTATTTGTAAAGAATCAGAATAAATGTTCTAGGAAAAATGGTGACTGACATGAATGTCATGAGGTCATCAGATACAGTTTACTAAACAGCAGGTTTTACTGAGGAAATGAGCTATCCCATTAGCTTCAACTTGTCCCCAAACAAATTTTCATTTACTAAGCACTTTTGTGAAGCATGGCAGTCTTGATTATTGTGGGAAGTCATCAGGGACTGCACCAGAGAAATCAGTGCAAATACAAGTCCAGGAGAAGACATGCCAGTTGCCTTCAACATCAGCAAGTATTAAAATATTAATTAAAGAGAGATAAATAGTAAATATGCAATGAGAGTAAGGATGAATCAAAAACACATTTTAAGCAGACAAACTGATAAAAATCAGCAAAGCAGCTAAAGTGAACAGTGGAAAGCTGACTGGCAGATGACTTTATGCATCAGCAGCATGTGAGGCATTAGCAGTCTTTGTTCTACAAAGTGATTTAATGACAGTACCACTTTCACAATGCTAAATTATTTCCATGTAATCTAATTTGAGAAATTCAACACTTTCCTTTATTTGATGAAAAAACACGATTTTGTAACTTATTGCACTTTTAGGAAGATGTATGATAATTTTGATTTTGCAAAATCTCTACAAACTGCCCCAGTAGAAAGATACTGACTTCTTCCTGATATATTATCAAAAAGCAAATGAGCACCAGTTCTATTTTACAAATGAAATGTTTTTCATAACAATATGAATGAGATAGATATTGCTGACAGCTTGAATAAATAATTTCCCTGGGCTTCTTTCTATCTCTCCGAAGAAGCGTATTGTCATGCTCTAATAATAGTAATAGACTTTTCAGGAGAATAATATTAGATGTAAAAGATGATGCCAGATGATGTCAATGCAGCCAGTACACTTCAGTTTCAGAAGATGACAATGCCTCAGGCCCCAAATTAGTTAATGTCATGTTGAAAGTGAGAAAAAGGAAGCTTAGACCAGGTCGGTAGGCCTAATCCCACACCTATGATTAATGTCACATATTCCCAATTACTACATTTATGTTGTTCAAAGCCACACTGTTTATTTTTGGAGATTAGTGATGGTGATTGGCAACATTTTGCAATTACGTAGGTTTTGACTTGGGATAAAAATACTTTCTTCCTCGTGCTTCTGCATAGGCATTGGCCTAAGGAACACCCTAACAGAGTCCCTGACTCCTCTCTATGCCTGCTGGAGAGGCAGTTGCCTGAAGATGGAGTAAGGCTTCCTCTCCTCATCAGAAGGATCTGTAAAAGTTAATTTTTTGCAATTTTCAAAAGATATGCATGTACTAAACCCAGTGTGCTGAGGAGGAGACAACACTGATGGATTGGGAGAAGTGTACACGATTGCAGTGCAAATAGAAACAACCCCTTTAATGGAGTCATGCTAGTTTGGCAATGGGTGGTCTTTTTTTATCATTGTTTAGTACACGTACATGAAATATTGTGGTAGTGGTCAATTCACAACAAGGTGCTATGTACAGCAGGTACAAGGCATCCGGTATTGCTCCATCTCATTCCTCTGAGCTAATTGTGGAGGTGGAAAGAAAGATACAACTGCCCCTTCTATCTCTTCCATTTATGAATGTGTCAAAAAATCTTGGGTAAAAAAATCAGTTTTTCTTATGCTGCAAATTTGTCTGCTACTACAGGATAGGGGAAGTGTAAATATTTATCTCACTGGCATTTCCTAAGATTTCATCTTTTTAACAGCATAATGGAAAAAACCCCACAGAATTTGAAAAGATTCCCTGAAAATTATATTTTGCAAGCCATGTCTGTATTATTCCCTACAATCTGGTTGCACAATTTAAGCTTTCAACAGCAAAAGGACTAGAAATGCTTACATTTTTGTGTTCTAAAAAGTATCATAAACTGGGTTCCAACAGATTTATACTCCTGATCCAGACTCTTCTGGTTGTAAAGGTACCTGCAGTGAAATAGAAGAGCCAGATGTTTCTGTGACACCAGGCATATGGAAATTTAGAACTGATTCTAAGATGTTGGCAGCTGAGGACCCTCAGCATCTTATAAAACTAGACCCTTAGCTGAGCAAGGCTTGCAGGAAAAGAAAAATCTGTCTCACTTTTGTAACTTAACAGACTGCTCTGATCTGCAATATTGCACTTAAAATATTAAGAAGTGTATCTGCAAAAGAGATGGGAGAAAGCATTCCTCTTCATTTGATGAAATTCCAACAGCGCTACTGCAGTCCCACAAATTCCCACAGCTATTTAAGCTTTCTATCTAGTGCCTGCTTATCTGTCATGTTCATTATTTTCCATTCACTAACTTTGCCAACCCTTAGAAGACAATAAAGGGATTCTGGACACCATTAACTTGATGACCATCTCACATCCCTCCATATCTCCTGCCTGCAGGGACTCTGGAGTTTCATCACAACCAGAAAACATATTCTAAAATAAGTGTCAAAAACTGGCTACAGTGGGAGCTCAAACAGCATCAATAAAATGTGCTAGACAGCACACCGTGTCCATCTATTCTACACACCAAGTCATATGTGATGAAGGAATAAAGAGAAGACAAAGCATTTTGGAAAAAATCAGGTTAAAAGCTCTGGGCATCTGTTTCTCACCATCAACTATTCACACAGTGAAATGTGTTAGTGATTCTACATAATGAATGATTTTTAAAGTGCAGGCCACATTTCCGTTTTACAAAACCCTTTCGGACCTGCTTTGCTACTCAGACTTTTTTTTTTGTCCTTCTCCCTCCCCTTTTGTCACTTTTCACCTTTTTTATTTGCCCTTCAATGAAAGGAATTATGCAGAATTAAAAATAAATAAATAAAAATAAATAAACAAACAAATAAATAAACAGTCAAAACTGCTTTAACTGATACTTATTTACATATACATATTTTCTCCTGTGGTGCATGTCACCTGTAGGGTGGGCTACTGTATCTTCTTAAATAAAAAAATACCCACTCACATGTTTTCAGGTTCAGTACCCCTTCACCCTACAAGTATCACCCAACCATCCCACCTTAACTCACAGGACATAAGACTGATCTTTGTACTCAGTGCAGGTCTTCTCTAACTTAGCAGCATCAACTCTCCATAAGAGAGATACATACACTCTCAGTAAGTCTTGACAGAAACAGGAAAAGGCTCGCAGGACTACAGCACATATTTGAAGTCCAGAAAAGGGGATGACTGGGAATGTAAATCAGATTACGGGAGGGAGCTCTTATGTGTAATGCCATGTGTAGGACACTGGAACAGATGTTGATGTTGATGTGCCACAGCCTGCAGAGCCTGTGTAGACAAGGAGTGCCTGTTTAAGCATTAACCCCACAGGTAGCTGAAGTGAGGTTAAACACAACTGCCCATTTACACAAAATGACACTGTACACTTATGGGTGAATGTGATGCAGCTTCTTGGCTGTGGACAAAGTCCTAGAGGAAGATTTAGAAAGGGTGAATGTTGATATTGGAAATCTTAACTAATGACTCCTTGTGCTTACTTCTCTCCCTTTTTTTTTTCTCTTAAAAGAGAATAAGCATTTTGATCAGAGCATGCAGCCTTGCCAACCACACAACCAGAGCTTTCAACACAGATACTTCCCCTCACCCCACCTCCATCTCTTGGAATACCTTCTTCTCTTGCTTCCCCCTTTTTAAATTAAAAAAAAAAAGAGTCAAATGATAAAATGTCACATGAGCATTCAGGGAACTGTGTGAGATAAGACAGTGTAAGACCATGGCACTGGGTGACAACTAGTTCTGTCACCTGGATGTAAATTGCCCTTCATGCAAAATGGAAAGCAGCAGATTTTCTCAGGACTTCCTGAGGCAGTCAGACTGGGGTTAGTAATTCATGGATGAGTTGGGTTTTATTCATAACTTGGTTATTTTGGTATAGTAAGACCCTGATTTTTTTCTGCCCCAGATGTACATAATTTCATTTGACTCTCACCAAAATTCAGAAGAGAGTTAAAAGAAATTGAGAGCAAGAAATTTCAAAACAGAATAACCTGCTAGCATTTATTTTGCTATTCTATTACAATGTTCTGATTTCCATCTAAACTTTCCCATGGGGATACAGATCTACATTTTACTTTAGCTAAAGACAGAATTAATTTGAAATATTATCACAGCAAAGAGAAGAGTTATCAAGCCACTATCATCTGTACTATGTAGAGACAAAAAGTAAGCATCTTTCTCAACAGAACAAGCAAGAAGTCTGTCACATTAGAGAGTTCTGTGATATTATTTATTGGGTTTTTTTCTCCTCTTATAGCTTAGGTCAAATCCTTGATCAAAGCAACCAGGAATTGTTCTGCTCAGATGGCTTACTGCATTTAAAGTAGGATGCAATTTAGCACTCTCCCATCTGACCAAAGCTAAATTCAGTAAGAGAAAACAATTTCTAAAGACCAACACATCCATTTCCCCCTTGAGAGGCCAGACAAAGGTTGTGGCATTAGAACAGATTACCAGCATCTGCCTACAGTGTGCCTTTGATAAAAGGCACTGTTAGACTGTAATGGCAGCTAGACTGTCCCTCTTTGCAAAATAGCATTAGGTGTTTTCCAGATCCCAGTGTTTGGGTTGCACTGTGCTTGTTATTGAGCACTATAAGAAGCAGTGCAGTGAGATTGGTGTAATAGCAAGAAATAAAAACAGTAAATCACATCTCTGTGTATACTTCAGAGGCTTTGCAATTTTTTTTTAATGCACAGTTTTCTTTGCTGCCACATTTCCTTTGGGTTTGTCTGAGATATTATTAAAGAAACAAGGCAGTGTTTGTTTCAAAAAGTGGTTAATAATATACATACCCCATAGTCTACCATAGCTTCAAACAGTCAATTACTGTTAGACTGTTGCATAAACACATATTTAAGAAGCACAAAATTGTGCAATTATTTACAGGATTCAGTACTTAATACATCATATTTGAGCTCTGAAATGGGAATTACTGACATGATGAAATATAATGGCTCCAAACAAATTGCTGTAGTACAAGAGGGGCCCTGCCGAGCTGTACTCATTAAACACACTTATTAAAAATTCTTACTTAGTTTTTTGAAAATCCAAAATCATTCAGTCACTTTAAAAAGCTCATCATCACCAAATATCTCATCTGTAACTTCCTGGAAAATCCTATGGCTCAAGAGAGCTTTGTTAGTATAGTATCTGAGGACAACCAAAATACTTAGGTTTGTCTTAAAGAATTGGTGTGGAACTTACTGCAGGTGAGTGGCAGCACATTGGTGGAGATTGGACAGTAGCACAAATGAAAAAAACCAACCTGAGTTATTTTTATCCACTGGATGTATTAATTAAGCATAGCCCCTTCCAGAAAGAGGTTTAAGTCCTGCTTCCCAAAAGACAACTGTAGTTAAAAGCCTCCACATTAGTCTGTTTTAGGAAAATGGCAGGAATTATTACTGAAAATATGATCACGTTATATAAATTGGGGCATGTCTTCAACTTACTGATTCAGCTCATTTCTGTCACTGCATCACAAAAATATTGCATTGGAAATAAGACAGAACAAAGAAAAGATTCCAGGTTTTGTTGTATTTTTCCATAAAGTGAAAATTTTATTATTTGCTCTTGATTTGTTATTGACATTTCAGCTAAGGAACGATGTATCTCTAATTCTCAGAGTTCTGTGTTTTTAGAGCAATGACCAGTGCCTGAGAACAACATTTTGACAAAGGTTATATTGTCCTCTAGCAATTTTCAAGTGGAAAAGGTTTGTGGTTTTATTTTATGTTCTGCTGCACATCCCACCCATTAGTTTGCAATTTTAAATCTGTTTCCTTATGATGTGATTACAGGCATATTTCAAAGAAGGTTGATTCCTCCCCCTGTCTGCAAGTCAGAAAATGTTGTCCCCAAAAATACAGATATGCAAGGCTGCTGAGTCAGACCCGCTGAAGTCACACCAGCCTTGCCCTGTACCTGAGCTTGCTGTTAGGGCACCAGACCTGAGCTAAACTGCTGCTCCTATCTGAGGTAGACCTGCCAGCCAGCCCAAGCCTGATGGCAAAAGGCAGTCCTTGCTTGCAGCAGTGAGCAGGAGAGATAGTTCGCCATAATTCATGGCTCTGTGGATTGTGGCACAATCACTGAGGTTTCATATTTGTTTATAGGCTTAGAAAAATGTTAATTCTCAGCTAATGAGACTTGAGGCATGCAATTCTCAGTCAACAGAGCAACTTTCAAACTACTACTTTGCTTGTAATGCCCTTTTGTACATTTGTTATGGTAAATTAAGTGGCATCTTGTCTCAGCCAGGTGCTGGATATTCAGGCTCTGTAACACTCTTAGGCATGGCTGCAGGCTCCATCAGGGGTACTTACACAAAGAACATGCACACCAGCAGGACCATGGGACCTGGGTTGTCTCACTGCATTAGTACATCAGAGGATCTCCATCTAACTGGGACCCTGAACACCCCTACAACAATCTCCAGGTAGTGGTGCATTTGATAACACACATGCCTAGTCTGAAACTAAAGTGCAGTTCAAATCCAAACACACTCTGTATTCCTCTAGGCAGAACTATATAAGTCACATCACCTGAAATGATTATTACTTTAGTATGTGCAGTATAAACAAAAGAAATTAATTAATGGCAAAATGTATTTAAGCACATTCCATATAGACATATGCAAAAGGCTTCCATAAAATTTTTCATATCTGTAAATTAATTAATATAAGATTAACAAATAACGAGACACTACATGTTTTGTAACTAATCCCTGTATCCTCTTTATTTGTGCTCCACTAGATAAACAATGCACTTAAAAGTTCTTTTCACAGAACAATAGAGATTTCTGTTAAGTTCTCCTTCTCCTCTAAATTTTTTTTTCCCCATTTCACTTGAGACTGACAACTCACAGGTCTGATGGTCATCCTATTCCCAGTATCAGAACAGGTCCATAGGGTTCTGCAGAGCATCAGGCTGAGCAGATGCCAGCAGTGTATCTTTGCACCAAGGATTGCTGACTGCATGCCAGTCAGGCTTGGCCAAAGCACAGCTGGTGGTTTGAGGGAGGTGTAGTACTGGCGAGACCACATCTCAAGTATGTGCCCTGTGTGGCACTCCCCAGAATGAGAGAAACATGGACATTGACAGAGTTGGTGGGGAGTATGATATACCCATTTTCAACCTTGGAAATGTCCACATTGTTGGGACAATTGGAGAATTCAACCAAAAAAGTGCTATCTGAACAAAATAGCAGAGTTGTTTCGTGTTTCTGGAAATGTTCACCAAGTAAGACAACATATTCCTTCAAGACATATAAGATCACGGTTTTGAATGATTAAGATCTTTCTTGTATTCTTACCTCACTAAGAGCCTTAGCCCAAATGTTTAGGAGCTTATAAAGCAAATAAAGAATAAGAATAATAAGCAAAGATTGAATACCAAAGGGTAAAACTGATCTTTCATTTCCTGCATTTGAAACACACTCATAACTTTGGAGAGTCCTGTAAACTCCTGCAAGCTTAACATTTTCAGAGGTGGAAAAAAATAAATAGGCCATGCCCTACAAAACAAAGTCCTTCTCTCACCTTTTTTCTTTATGAAGTACAGCGTGCTTTTAAGTTCAGTAAATTGCCTCGAGCTTTACCTGAAATTGCGAGGACTGAGCACTTTCCTGCTGTGCTGTGAGGGAAGGCAGACTTGTCATAAAGAAACCAAAATCACCAAGCTCTATGCTGAATGCCACAGGTTGTCTCTCTCCATATCTGGGCAGCATTTCAGATAGGACCAAACGGTTTAAATTTAATATTCATAATCACACAGAGAAAAGAGGTAGAACTAGGGAGTATGATAAAAAATCATGCAATACTTTCCACTATCTGATCACTGAAATTGTGAACCCTCTCTAACTACCAAGTAGTCTTTATATAGTAGGTATTATACAGTAGGGACCTGTAAAATATTTATTCCAGTAACCCCTGTCTTTCAGGCCACAAAGTTGCATGTGTCTTCAGGACACATGGACCTTACCCCCAAAAGGTAAAATGTGTTTTACCGAACTTACTACAGTTTCTGTTCTCAACTGGCATGAAACTACACCACATGTCAACAAACCTGGTGCAACCTGCCAAATATTTGGGTAGTATTTCCATGGCTGACTCCTTCTCATGGATCAGTTCTGCTCCTTCTCAGAGTCTCATTACAAGGGCAATGTCCATGAGTTCATCGCATCACACTTTACATCAGTTAGAAATGTTCCAGCAAGAGCTCTGTTGTGAGTTTCCCATTCAAAACCTTCACTGGCTTCAAAAACATGGGGGTGGTTTGGTGTGATGTGGAGCCTAACGTTCATAAAGCTGACTACTGGAACAGACAAGATGAAACTTGTTCTAGCTACAGTCAAATGCCTCTGAAATTGAAATAGGTATTTTACTCTAAGGTCAACTCCTTATTAGTAAAGGAAAACATTTTTAAGTGCTTGTCTAAGCAATTTGATAGCAGATCGAAAGGCAGAATGCATTTCAGGATTACTCAAGGAAACAGAGGAAATGAACCATGTAAATTCTTTGTCAAACAGTTTTCTACACTCTTCAGATCTATTTTAAGGTTCAACATCTCCGTGAAGGCCTTGACTTAGTTATATTTCTTGAGACCTTCTGAAGAAATATCTTAATTTTGGTGCAGATACAGAAACCAACCCTAGCTTCAACTGGAAATCACATTTGAATTCCTAATCCCTTATTTCCTTTTGAACAGAGCAATTTCTGAAAGGACAGCTCTGAGGAGGCCAGGAGACCTTGAACACACCTGGCATACACTCAGTTACAGCCTCCTTATCCCCAGGATTCGATTTTATTCTAGAATTCTGTCTGGAACATGTAAATTTTTAAACTTGTTTGCACTTCTATTTATTTATTTATTTATTTGTTTGTTTGTTTGTTTACAATTGGCTAGATAGCCCCTCAGAGATTTTCCACAAAATACCTGACTTATCTTGGTCAGATGTTTCAATGGACAGAAGGAAAAGAGCTTGCTCAGCTGAAACACCATAATTAGCATATACTGTGTTAGCTCTCCGTCCTTCCCTAACCTTCTGGGTCCACAGCATAATTTCCTTGGAATTTGTGTTTGTTTTGCTTTTAAGCAGAAGTGTAGTATTACTGAGAATCACCAGATGGCATTGCTGCAGATAACTTTGATATTTCTCTTTTCCTGACTCTGCAGAGTACTGAGGCACTACTTATTGCAATCTAGAGTAGAGTTTTTATGATGTTACTACTTGAGCTCTGCTAGAGAGACATCATTTTCAAATTAAACATATCCAGTCTCAATTATATATTTGTATGCAAGTCATAAGGTTTGTTTGCAGCAAAGGATCATGCGTGACTGCACAGGCATGGTTTAGAAACACAGACACAAGAAATGTGGGAGTAAGATGTTCTTTAGACTACTTTAACATTTCATTGTTTCTTTGTTACTGTATTCTTTAAGCTCATTGAAATGATTTACAGACTTTTAATTGTTAAAAGGCTACCTGTTTAGTGACTGAATCTATTGGCCAAAGAGCTTCAGCTACAGTAGCTGCATCTGCAAATAACCTGGGATCAAACTGTGTAATAACTCACAGCTCATTAAACTCCTCTGAAGAGATCAAATGACATGGGTTAATTTTTAGTGTGGGCTATAGTGTATAACATATGTCAGCACTTCAGAGCTGCTGTACCTCCCAGCCTTCACAGCCCCATGCCCAGGGATGACCCCAGCCAGAATGCAGCTACCTCCATGGGTACCACTGATGCTGAGGGAGCAAATATGAGGGTGAATGGACCTTTTCAACTGCTTAGCTTTCAAAGCATGATGAAACTGTGACATAGCACTTATTTATATTTCCATATAAAGTGTCAAGATCACTTTTACTCTTCTTCATTTCAAAATGCTTCATTTTAAAACAAGGATAAAGGACAGGTGCAGTTAGGTGGCTATGACCATCTGGTTGTAACCAGGTAGGGGTTGGCCTCTTCTCCCAGGCAACTAGTGACAGGATGAGAGAACGTGGTCTTAAGCTGTGCCAGGGAAAGTTGGACATTAAGAGGAATTTTTTCACAGAAATGGTGATTAGATACTGGAATGGGCTGCCCAGGGAGGTGTTAGAGTCACCATTGCTGGAGGTGTTCAAGAAAAGACTGGATGTGGTGCTTAGTGCCGTGGTCTAGTTGGTGTGGTGGTGTTGGGTCATAGGTTCCACTCAATAATCTCAGAGGTCTTTTTCAACCTAATTGATTCTGTGATTCTGTGATAAAACATCAAGATTCCCTTATGAACAAAGCAGTCACCTCCCAGATACATGCAGACTTTGGTAAGGTTATGGTTTTCCTTCTCACTCACAGTGTAACACTTCATCCCATTGGTGACAACAAGTTTGTGCCTACACTCCCATTTTTACACTTAAGCTCAATTTCAGCCATATGCAGTCACCCCTCAGTGTTTCTGCAGCAGTGCTAAGATCAGTGCAGGCTGCAGAGGTCACCAGTCAGGCAGCCACCTGTAGCTGAGCTCTGTGCCATAGCAAGTCCACAAGCACCAGATTTATAGTTAAATTGAGCACATTCTGAGGAACTGAGCTAGAGATGTTTTCCTAATTGCAGAACTGAACCTCCAACACTATGTGGCAAAAGGAAATTAAAACCTGAGGCTGCCACCACCATAGCAAAGGCTAACAGGCAGAAGTAAGTGTGATTTTTGTCCATAGTGCTTACTTAATATTTTCATCCAGACGCCCTGGAAAGCTGTGGGTCATTGCTTTGGAGGAATAATTTTTAATCCAGTGGACAGGCAGCTCTCCTGTCTTTTCCATCATTATCAAGTTGTCATTTTCCTGGGCTTCCAGCAGTAAAGAGGTTCCCAATATCAGTGTATGATCGCAGCTTTGCGTATCAGTTAATTAAAAGCCATGTCCTTGAGGGAATTGCTAATGTTGATGAAAAGAATCTTTCCTGGTTGAACAGGCAGAGGTGGATTTGGGGCAGGAGGACAGTTCTCTCATTTGGGGATGCTACATCTGTAGTTTAGATCATAACTGCCCTCATGTCTCCCACAAAAGCATTTGAAAGAGCACCTCAGTGGAGATAAGTCCGAGATACTGTTCTCATTTCTTCATGTCTGCCTAGCTGTTGTACCACTTCCCATTTTATTGAAGTAGATAGTAATAGAAACCATCAATGATACCTTTCATGTTTCTCTTCTGTGAGCCAGCCACAGGCAACAGTAGTAGTCAATATAGATGCTTTCGAATGGAATTAATTCAATTCTAATCCCCATTAAACAGATAGTGATATGTAAGTCAGGTGGTAAAAAAGACAAGTTGTCTTAAATGCTACTGGCAAAAGGGATGGGTCCCTGGGAGCCTAAGAACTAAAAAATGAGTAAGATAACTCAGTAAAATTCCCACAGCAGAAAATAGGTACCTACATCAATCTTTAAATGCTTCTATGTACATCCAAAGAGAGTTCTGTAAATAATTCCTCTCTGCATTTTAAGGGCCTCACCACAGAAGTGGTAACCCAAGACAGACCTACTGGATTATGTTTTTCCATAACATAGTTTTGTTCATATAATTTTTAATAAAGCCAGCTACCCAGAGAAGAGACCAGGCCTCTGTTTGTGGCTGTACGACAAAGAAAGGAGCATAAACAAAACATAGTTGACAATAAAGATTTTCCTCTTTCAGGTTTGTCAGTGGTTTTGGCTGATATACACATCCAACTCTCTCCATTTATAGACCATCATCCCCAAACACAGGCATCATTTTCCTAAGTGACGGGAACAACCTCTTACATATAGATAATGAAAATATAGTTGTACTCTTCTGTATTAATGATCACAGTTATTTTTATAAAGGAAAAGCATTAACAAAGCCATTGTCAAAGAACAGAAACCCACTCTGGGATCAACTCGAGCTGATCTAATAAAGGTTAATGCACACTGGAAAATCCCTGAAAACTCCCATCTTTTACTTTTTGCCTCAGAATACATTTGACACAAACTAATACTGCACAATGACGTAATAAACACCTTATGCAAATCTTGTCTTTGTGGTGTGGTGTAAACCCTGTGCGCCCCACAAGGGATATTTCTATAGCAGAAATGCTGTCATGTGAATACTATTTCTTAAGGGTTAGTGATTTAGATGAGACCTGCTCTGCAGCATTGTTAAGAATGCTTTGATGTTTGCAATATACTGCCAATGTATTTCCAACAGTACTTAAACTTGCTACTTTTAGAAAAATCTTGAATTTAGCTGAACATTTATGGCAAAAGGATTGAAAGTGTTTTTTGATGACATAAACCAATTGACAAGCAGCTTTAAAAAAGAGTGGAGGGAGAGATAAAGAATTTACAAGGAATAAACAACTGCACCTGTCAGATAACACACAAAAAGGCAAAAGTTTACAGAAAACAGAAATAAAAAAAGACAGGAAAAGAGACAGTAGGTACAGTGCAACATGTAGTCAATAATAGTCAAGAATATGAATATTATACGAAGATTGTGTAAAACAGTGAAATGGATGCACAGAAGTCAAAAGAAAGGCCTTCTCTCATCCTGCCACAGGTTAAAACACACACATGTAATGGCTCCTGCCTCTTCTTTTCCTGAATGAGAGAGGCATATTTGGATTTTTGTTTGACTTGCTTTTTCTTCCCCTTAAGCACTATTTTGGTGACAAAATCTGGAATTCATCATGGTTATTTCCAAAAGAAAAGCAATATCATACATTAAAAGGAAGGTTGGAAGTCTCATGTTGATACTGAAACATCTCTCTTGCAAGGCTTGAATAGTCTGAACTGCAGAAATAATGTAACAGCAAGATGTGAACGTGCATGTTTAACCTGTAGCCTGCTTCTTTCCTTCTTTATTCCTACCTCTTATATGTAGCCTAGAGAGCTGTAACAGTTTCTCTAAGCCAGTAAACACCACATCTGATAACTTGTAAGATCACCTCATCTTTGTAAAAAACCTGAGCAGAGGGACCCTCCTCTGCTGGTAGGAGCCAGCAGAGCTGCTAACCCAGAGCCTTCTTGTTCAGCCTTGTCAAATTGTGATTGCTCTTTTGGGGAGGAGAGCAAGAGGAGACATGACTTTGAATTTCCCTTCTATGTGCTTTTAGCTCAGAATAAATTAGCTTGGACATAGCAGGAAACACGACTGCATCATCTTGATCCGTGTGTAGTTTGAGGCTGATTAGCCTGTCCAGCTCCCTGGTGAAACACAGACTCTCTTATGGGCTTGGTGCCTGAGAGAGAAGAGCTCATCGTTGCTCTGATGGAGCCGCACAGAAAAGTACTTCCCTTTCTGCCACACCTCTGGATTTCCCTTTGTGTTACTCACCAGTACTGCTCTGGATGGTCCTCACTGTGGTGGTTGTACGTGGGGGAGATGAGGACCGCAGTGATATGCACTCATCGTCCTGGGAACAGCCCTTCTCAATGGCTCTGACATAGCTGTGGCTCCTCATGCGGAAGCATCCTGGCATAGGCAGATCCAGTGCTTCCACTGCCTGAGACTCGAGTTCACTGAACACCGACTCGCAGACAGATTCAAACTGACCGTTCACCTCCATCTCACTCACCTGCAGACAAAGACCAGGCATGTTCAGTACATCCTATACATGGATATTGCATGCTACCTGGTACAAACACAAGCTACAGTGGCACAATGGCCAACATCTGTTAGAAGGTCCCTTTGCACGTGAAGAAAGGTGAATGGCACATAAGCACATCCTGTAGCACAAAGCAAAAATTGTGAGAGGAAAAAACAGTGTATGGAAAGGGGAGACAGAGGCATTGGGCAGAGATTCAGCTGAGTTAGGACTCTTGACTCCTACTGAAACTGGTGGGAAACTGGGACCCCTCAAAGCAGAGTCCGTTTTATGTCACCCTGGGCACACAACAGGTATTGAAAAATAACACTTTCTTTGCGGGACAAGGAAAACCCAAAAAGGTCAGCTTAACCTCAGTACATAATCAGTGCAACCCACAGTCAATCACAGTGATAAACCTGAGCAGCTGGGAAAATGGAGGGTAGAAGTAGTACCAAACAGCTAGGAAGGGGAGATTGATAAGGGAACCAGCCCTGTTGCAGGGGAAAAATGTATAACTACATCTCTGGCTGAAAGCAAGAGACACACGGGAATCCTTAGACCCTGTGTGGAACAAACACTAGGTGGTGACAAAGACTTGCACTCGTGTGGGTTAAGCATGCAGACTAGCTGCAGGTCTTACAAACCCGGAAACCATTTACCTTGGCTTAATTGGCAGTGGATGTTCATGTTTCTAAACTGGGAATCGAGCCCTGAGTTTGGCATTAAAACATCATAATTATCACTGTAAGAAATGTGCAGATGGAAACCAGCACTTGAGGATTTTGTTAGTTTTCAAGCATGCAAAAGGCCAAGGTAGCCAGAAAAGATAAAATTATGTTAGGGTGGTAGGAATAAAACCATTAGAAATTATTGTCCAGGACTAACGTTACGAAGAAAAAAGTTTCGCTGATCTTTGTACACAAAATTGAATAATGTCAAAAAGTAGAACACATTTTTTTTCCCAAAGGAAACTATTTAAAAGAGTATGGAAGAGTAGTAGGTAGTACATCATAAAGAACAATCTTACTATGGCAGAGAATATTCGATCCTCAAATAAATATCTCTGAATTACTGCTTTTTTAAAACAAAAACCCAGCTTCTTCACATTGGCAAATGATTGGCCGACGGCTTTGTGTGTTAGATGCCCAGTTAAATAAGGAGCCTAACCTAATGTTCATGTAGTTGCCTTTGACACCTGAATTTCAATGCTGTTTTATCCTAGATACATCCTGACCCTCTTTTTAGAGTGTCAGCCCATACCCTATGCAAAGTGCTTCGCTACAAAATACACAGGTGAATACTCTGAAGTTGAAGTGTCTAAATATAGTACACTGCAGAAATTAAAACTACAGCTCCACGTTGAATGGCACACGTATTTGTTACGGCCATAGCTGAAGTCCTGGCATCACGGATGTCATGCACTTTTTTGACATTGCAATGACTTGATATGCCAGTTATATGGGGCCAGTATCTGGCACCACAAATCCTGCCTGCTGCACTTCTGGACTAGTGTAAGAAAGTTCTTTCATCCAAGTGATTTACCCAAATGATCCACTTAAGAAAACATGCCAAAAATCATACCAAGGAGCTACAGGATTTAGCAGATGAACTACTGGTCCACTGCTCTGTGGTGTGCTAGCACTTCTGCACTTCTTTCAGATCTGTTCCTTACAAATTCAACTGTACAAGCACGCTGGATGGAAGAATGGGCTATTTTTTGAAATTAAGACTCATAAACTGAATGTGTCACAGTGGACTTAATTTTTCTTCTAGTTTAGAGTGAGCATGAAGAAGTCTTGCAGGATTTCAGGGCAACAATATAGACGGATCTTTGCACTTAATATATATACTGCAACACTTGTATTATATAGGTGAAAAGTTCAGAGGTGCACAAGGTTAAGAATGCATAAAATAGCATAAAGAAAGCTCTAAAGTTTCTAATAAAATTCTGATAAAATTGTAAAATACAAATTACTAAGGACTTAATTTTCCTTTAGCATCTCACTCAGCATATGAACCTTTTTTTTTTAGGCATTCAATAATTTTTGACTGGAGGCACTAAGCACAAGACCCCTAAGAGAACCCTTTTTAAATACACTGTTGGTGAGAAAAATAAAAAGTTAGACTGCTCCTTCAAAGGAACTGCATGCTGTGCCATTCATCCGTTTGCAAAGAGCAGGTTATAGCACTGTCAAGTGTTCCCCTCCCACAAACAGTCCTGTTTCCTTAAAAAATGTTATGAAAATGTGTGGTATGGGATGGCCTGTTTCCACTCGAAGCAAAATTGAGTTTCTCCTATTGCAAGTGTTCAGTCAGTGTCCAGCGTGACAGCTGCTCTCCAGGCTGCCACAGGTGCATGTCACCCACCTGACTGATGGTGCTCATGGCTCTCATGTAGCTCTCGTTGCGGGAGCGGAACTTTGGGGATGTCAGCAGCCCCGCAGGGTCCAGGCTGTCCAGACTCCTATTGATGGACACTTCGCTCACTGCCCTCAGGTAACTGTGGCTCCGGATCTGAAGCTTTGGTGAGTGTTCACTGGATATCCTGGGAGTTTTGAGTAGGAAAAAAAAGAAAAAGAAAGAAAAAAGATATTTCGTCAAATCTAAATGGCCTTGCCAGGAGTGAGAATAACCAGGTGTTTTTCACTGGAACAGCATGATTTGAACAAGTCACTAAACAGTCCTTGTATAATTCTAAAATAAAGATAATATCAGTACTTTTATTTGGATTGCCCAACCCTTTTATTTGGTGGGAGAAAGAGAGAAGGAAGGAAAGGGTTTTCTTTTCATGTTTTTGTAAACCAAGTCTAAGCAGAATGGCAAAATCACTTCCATTTTGTTTACTGACAGCAGCATGGAAAAATTTTACAGTGTACTGACAGTGACAGCAACTAGCTCCAGCAAGCCCCCCACTATCAGGGACTTTTGAAGTGACAACACTGAAATTATTTCAGGTGTTGGATTCAAAAAAGCAAGGGGAGCCTTTGAGATGAGCCCATCAGAGAAAGCCTTGTGTCTTTACAGAGCTCAATGCAGCAACCACCAAAAACAGCTGGGGAGGGGGGGTAACAAAAGAAGAGGCCTGATAGTAAGATTGGCTGGATGATCCTAAACTTATCAGCTGAACGTCCACTTCTTGAAATGCTGCTGGTGATGTGACTCTGACATGTACTCATGTATGTACCCATTAACAGGGCTGCTTCTCTCATGGAGCTTTCAAGGGTGTACAGGTCAATAGGGCAGGCAGATCATACAAAACATGCAAAATGCACTCATAGTACACCTTAACCTGGGAAATCATTCCAAGAACTTAGGGCACCTGGTAAGGTTTGGTATGCTTTAAATTTTATTTTGATTGTGGCTTAAACTGCAAGTTAACAAAATGTAGGCTAGGGAATTAGCTTTACATGATGATGTCAAATTAGAAGTTTAAAAGACACAGTCGTGTTTCTGAACTGATAACTTTGTCTATATTTTCTGTACAAGTGACAGATGAGATGTACAAGCAATCAAAACCAACCAGCAGCCCTGTTCCCTCCCACCAGGGAATGTGTACTGCTGTACTCCTGCCATGTGTGCTTAGAGTCAGCTAGCAAAGGTTGTAGAAACAATCATCCACCTGCAAGAGGTTGTATCCTCTGAACGTGCTAGCTAAGTGCTGTCTTCACAGTCTGAAGCATTCTATAAAGATTCTATAAAGATTTGAGTCACGAAAAGTGATCCATGTCATAGCTCACATGAAATACAATAAATTTGGGGGATATTTCTCTTGAAATTCATCTCATCGATGAATAAAGTATTGAAAGGGTGGTTCTTCAATATATTTTTTGTTTCTTTAATATTATCCAAGTATCACAAAGCAAGTTAATTAAAATATTAAATAAATTTTCCCTTTTAAAATGTAAATCTCCCATGGATGTTTAGAGATATATGACAGACAAATTTGTAACATAATTACAGGCTTAATCTTGGTCCCCTAGTTTTTAGAAATACATACACAGCTGACCTGAAAGAAGAGAATCCATTTTATGTCTAATTCCTCAAGCATTTGCAGATATTTTGTATTCAAGTATCTAATGATGGTAATTAGTATGAGCAATTTCCCAGTGGCATGCACAATTCTGGTAATTGTAAGTGTATTTTAGGAGGACAATTCCACTGTGTAATCGCACACCTAAGTAGTTCAGAAACTGGGTCTGTTTCTGAATGGTATAATACTGTAATAAAATCTAGGCCATCTCTACAATACCTGGCTGCTAATTACCTGCCTAATAAAAATATGTAAACTTATCCTGATTACTCGATACTCCTGTCACCAGATGAAGATAAAGCCTTTGCTTGTCATTTTCACTGTGTTGTACGGTGCGATACAGCAGCCGCATTCATACATTTTGACTCCTTACCCCACTTGATTTCACATGACAAAAGTAGAAGGTTTTTAGACATCACAATTAGTGGTGTTCTAAAGAACTCAAAAAAGGCAGAGAAAGTGATGAAAAGGCGACTGTTACTAGTGGTTAGCTACAATATTTTGTTAACTAAAGCTAACTATGCAACTCTTGAAAAAAAATCCTTATCTTTACTGGATTAAAAAAAAAAAAAGATAAAATAGAATGAATAATTCAACAGACATAAGTTTTCTGATTCATGTGAGCTACTTTGCCATGCTGCAGATCTGCAAACTCATCAGCACTGCCTGAAATGCATTTCTTAAATTAATTCAAAATGTATTCTATGAATACGTTGTGAAGAGTTTGCTGCCAGTATGTGACATGCAAAATTCAAATATGCTTGATTAGCTGCCAGTTTGTAAATACGTCACCTGGGGCTTGTCACTGTTCACTGATTAGCTGAGCTTGCAAGAAGACTGCAGCAATCACAAAATTCAATGCACAGATATTGCTAGACAGAAATCTGCAAGTACTGAGGCAGGTGCCCTTTAAAGACTGGAACCAATACAACAAGATGCAAGTACCCACACAAGATTTTGCTATGGCAGCTGGAGTAATGATCATATCAGATGTTCATGGAAGTGTCATGGAAAGCCACTATGTAGCCACTAAAAGAAAAGAAATTTATTTTCTGTATGCATTAGTGTTGCATAATATTTTCCCAACTCTGCTTGAAACAAGGGCATTCATCCATAAGAGTAAATGTTTCCCTGTTTCAGCGAAACATTTTGTTGTGGGTGGTCAGCACAGCTGCTTTCTTTTTCTTTTTGTTCCTGACTATATGACTGGCCAGTTTGACACAAATCCAGAACCATATTTTACGGGTGGCTACTTATCTGTGCATATCTCCCATCTGTCGTACAAATCAAACTAGGTTATTGGCTGCTGTTGAAGGAGGTGGCTCCTTGCTTACTGATTACTATAATCTCTGTTTCACTAGATGTAGTGATGGGGAAAGGAAGAAAAATAAGAAGGATTTAAGCATAGAGAAAGAAACATCTGAAGGTTTATAGCTGTGTGATAAATTGTCCCTATGTTCTACAGTAAAGTTTAGTGAACAGCTGTAATTCCACTGGAAACTTTGATAGTATTCCATTTAGGAATAAATCTGACTACGCATGACGCACAAGATCTGAATGTCTAATTTTTTTTCTCAGAGTTACTATTACCAGTAACCTGTAAATCAAAATACTATTTTCTTCCTTAAGGGTTCAAGTCCATCACTTCTTTATTCTTTATTATATAAACTTCTGTTTGTACCATTGTAATTTCCCCAGCTAAGTACAACATGCAAAGGACTGAGACTTTGAGACAGCTCTTTGGATCCACTCACTGCATTGGATATACTAATTGGCAGAAGGGGAATGTGAATTGTTAAAGCTCTTAAACAAGCTCCTTAAGCATGCTCCATCATTTCTGTGCTGCCGTGTCTGCCGGTGTGATGTGGGACAAGTGCTGAAGCACTGACCTCAGAGCCTGAGTCCTTTCAGGGAGGCTCATCCTTACTGCTATGGTAAAAGAGAGATTTTGCCTGGGAGGCTTCTAGCCCCTTATTGATACAAAATGTGATGATGTTGGTTGAAAGTGCACTCATGGAGCTTGCAGCACTCTTTGGGGTTGGGCTGTCCCCAAAGACAGCATGCTCCACTCACAAATGGCAGGTCCCCAAACCACCTGCACCATTGTTTTTTCCCATACTGCTGCCTTTGCCCCAGGCCTCACCACAGAGGATGGGAGCACAGCCACAACAGCAACACACTGACATCACACAGGGTGGAAGGTGCAACATCTAGATGTGCTTCCCAAAAAACACAACTAGAGGCACCAGAAGAAGATGAGGGCTTTGTGTCTCTGCTGCTCTGCTGATTGCTACTGTACGTTTCCCAAGGGGATTGACCAAAGAAGGAGCCAGCCCTAGCTGAGGTGGGTGGAAGTGGAGTCTGCTGAGTTCCAGTGGATAAATAAATACTCCTCTGGACAGAGGAAGGCAAGTGCCTCTGATCCACACTATGCCTCAGGGAAGATTAAGGTACTCCACCAGTGAGGGCAAAATGGTACAGAAAGTCTGTGAGGGGCTCTGAGAGGCAGGACAGTGTTCATTTAATTGGAAAACATATTCTAGTGAAGCATCTAGAACAGAAAATAATGTAGATGTGTAAAGGAAATCTTTGCATACTGCACTGTGATTTCCACTCCATATATTTCAAACACACTGAGGTTGATCTTCCTGTTTTCATTCAAATAGAGAAATGAAAATATTTAAAACATGCCCATCTAATCACCCTACTACTGTTGCAACACATACACTAAGAAATACTTTTAACCACTGTATGTTACAGATATGTTTGTATTTACAAAATATTAATAAAATTTACATGATTTAATTCAGATGGAAACACATTTTGGTCCCTCATTTATTCAGCTATTTCCAGAGTAAAGAATTGGTTGGCATAGGCAGGCATGAGAGGAGCTAGATTCAGCTGCTTTGTTCTGATTCGTACAGGGAAGCCTGAGATAGAGTCAGGAAATAGTCTTAGTGTGATGCCCAACTCAGATGATGATCCAGGATGAATGAAGGGGGAAGGAAAGCTATAGAATGTCTTTACACACTGCCTTGTCATTTCTGACTTGTATATGTTGACCAGAATTTAGCTCATTCAAATATATATATATGGCTGATGAACATATGAATATATATATATATATATATATGGTTGATGCAAAACTCAACATGAACTGGAAATGTGTGCTCACAGCCCATAATTTGCTGTCATGAGACTCCAACTGGAGTACTCTGTACAGTTCTGGTGTTCTCAACACATGAAGGACATGGAACTGTTGAAGCAAGTCCAGAAGAGGGCCATGAAGTTGATAAGAGGACTGGATCACCTCCCCTATGAAGACAGGCTGAAAAAGTTGGAGCTGTTCAGCCTGGAGAAGAGAAGGTTGCGTGAAGACCACATAGCAACCTTCCAGTACCTGAAGGAGGCCTACAGGGAAGCTGGAGAGGGACTCTTCATCAGGAACTGTAGTGATAGGACAAGGAGTAATGGGTACAAATTGAAATGGGGAAATTTAGGTTAGATATTAGGAAGAAATTCTTGACTGTGAGAGTGGTGAAGAGGTTAGAAGAACTGGAAGAGGTTGCCCACAGAGATTGTGGATGCCCCAACCCTGGCAGTGTTCAAAACCAGGTTGGATAGGGCCTTGAGCAACCTGGTCTAGAGTAGGAGGTGTCCCTGCCCATGGCAGTGGGGGTGGGGACTGGATGATCTTCAAGATCCATTCCAGTCCCTTAAGATTCTATGATTCTGTGGTTCTATGATTCTACGGTTCTATGATTCTACATCAAAGGGTTCAAAATGCAGCGTTAGCAATTAGCAGTGAAACAACTTTGAATATATTCCTGGAAGAGTTCCTTTGCCTTCAAAATGTCTTTCAAATGACAAAGAGAAGAATAGACAACAGGGATTTACAAGAGCAGGAAGCTTTAGTTTCAAATATTTCCTTTTAATTTAGGAATGCACAATGCATTCTGTCATATATGTAAAACACTTCCACTTATTACATTTCATTTCTGAATGAAAAAAGAAAAGGCCAAGATTAATGATTGATGGTGGCTGCTTTTTTCTCCCTTTAGGCCAGACACAATATAAAAAAAGTAGTCCTAAGACAGTACTGTCTTCTGCAAGTTCAGCATTCAGAATCACAGCACAAAGTGCAGTGATGTGCCAGATGGGTACTGTGTTCTGCCAACAGAAAATGACAAAGCAGAACAAAGTGAAAGTCCAAAAACATGTCCTGAATGCTTCTGTAAGCCAGCAGAGGAGTGTGCTAAAATTTGCCTTCCAAGAAAGAGGAAGCCCCCAAAAATACACCACACACAACCTGAAACCAAGAAAAAACAAACCTCAATGCCACCACTACTGTTAAGTATCTCAGCTCTCAATTTTGCAGCCTACAACGGACAGCTTAGTTCCCTGGGGATTAATTATCCTTGGCTGAATCTCCTACCTCTAGCATGACTGGTGGGTACATCCTATGTACATTTCTGCACTTAATTTTAATTGTATTTTAGTGTTGCTAGAAGGTAGAATAATCTAGTGGAGCCTGACATAAGGCAAACTGAAGGACATCAGGGAGGAACATGTACAGAACAAAGTTACTGAGGTGTATCTCTCTGATCCTGGTCATGACATGGGCGACCAGGCTGGGTAAATTTCTTCATGTTGGCACCTGTGTTCTGCTGCTTTTTTGGTGCAGTGAACACAGAGCTGTCATGTTACTGATTGAGACAAGGGTAGCACGTAAACAGTTTTGAGCATTCACACCCCCTCCCCTATTTTTCCAGGTTTGAAGATATCCTTTTGTGTTCTTGCTTATAAACAAGTGAACATCCTCATGGAGATTTCCTACCTTGAAGGTAAAAAGAAACCCCAAACAATAAAACCTCTCTTCAAGTCCTTATTGTGCTGCTAAAGGGTCAAGTGTGAGAAAGAAAAATCTAAAACTTGGATATATCCAGAAAAAGCTCATCTGCCAAAGAATAATTCAAGGTAATCAGCACAAAAATGTCATTTACTTCCTTTTGCATTATAAAAGATTCTACTAACAGACTACAAATCATCCACGCTGCATGGACCAGCCAACACATACTACAAAACTGCAAGGACATGCCTGTGACACAGGGTTTTTCCCATGGTGAGAAGAGGCAGAAATTGCAGTATGGTGCATTTGACTCTGTCTGATATATCAGGTTCTAGTAGGGCTATAGAGGAAAGCACTTAGAAAGAAAAAAAATATAACCCAAAAGTCCCCACAGTTCAGTGTCACACATCTCTCTAATATGTCTGTCTCCAGCTGTTGTTCAGTTTTTGAGTAAGCACATCGTGTCCTGCCAGTTTGTTTGATTGAGGGCAGCAGGAACTGGATCAATGTTTTTTTGGTAGCAAATGTTTTTAAAAAGCCCCGTCCCTTTCTGCCAGCTTCAGAATCAGTCGTGAGACCACTTCTCTGTGATTTTGTTACAAACATGCTTTCCTCTCAAAGGACACAGATGCTTTGAGTTAGGTTGCTTTTTTTTTTTTCCTTTTTGGGACGTGGAGATATTGAAGCTGTATGGGTTTGTTTCAAGAGCAATCTTTGGTTATTAAAATATTAGCAAACAAAGATGACTACTGCATATGAATTCACATATACATTAAAACAAAGCTTTCCTTTTATCTCAAAGATCCTCTCAGGTGCTTTGTAAAATCAAAAAAACCCCCAGGCTAACAAATTTAAGGAACATTTCCCTTGTCATTGACATACTGTATTTTTTTCTTGCTTTCTAGACATGGTGAAAGAATAGAGCACAGCACTAAAGTGGCACATATGCAATAGAATTGGCAAGAAAAGCAGATGGAAGATGATGCAGACAGACATTATACAATTCTCTTTAATCACAAATCTGGTCTACATGCTGGTTCTGATTCCTGTGTGAGGGTGTGTGTGTGGGAATAGTTCTGAGCACTTTTCTCTTCCCCCACTGGAGAGTGAAAAGAGATGCTGGAAGGTAGAAATAGTTCAACTCAGATGAACCAGCTCAAACCAGTGATGCCAGAGTAAGCTGCTTCTGTATAAAACCACACATTTTTTGTTTACACCAGAAGACAAATCCACATTATCTTGTCACATGAAGCAGGGTAAGATATAACATTTTTGAGAGCAACCGGCTTGAGAAGAATAGCTCTCCTCTCAGAAGACCCTTTGAGGAAAGCTGTGGGCCCTAACGTCCTCCTCTTGCAAATCTTACTGAGTACATGTTCAAAGGGGTTTTTGGATGTTCTTGCTGGAGGAAAAGTCGTCTGAGCCTATACCAAATGCATGACACAAGACTCTTGCCTTTTTCAGCACAACTCTTTTGGGTTGATACTAATAACCCCAGGAACCAGGGCTGCCCAGTACAGAGGGATATATTTATGAGAACTGGAAAAGCTCTTGCTTTGTATCAAGTATGTAGCGCTAAGAATGTACACTGCCTGAGGGTCTGATCAGGTCAGCCATGCCCACAGCCCTCCTTGGAGCCCTTTGGACCCTGCTGGGATGAGGATGAATCTCTGGCTTCTTTTCCTATTAAAGTCCTCTACCACTACTTTGTTGAACTCCTTCTTTGTCAGCACAAAAGCTATACTCTCCTTCCTGCAGGAGCCACTCCTTCATCTCTGCTCATTGAGGTTAGGGTCATCTATCTGATCCCACATCACTTGGTTAATTCTGCGTCACCTCTCCTCACTAGTGAGACTCAAAATTCAACCCCAGTCTGCTCAGATGAAATTCTTACTTTAATAATTCAAGCATTTTGATATGCTGGCCAGCCACCTGCAAGCATGCGTATGAGGGCAAGCCCTCCAAGAAAGAGGGAAGGAGATGACTGCAGGTCCACTCAGGCACAGCTTTTGACATTGGACAAAGATCATTTCATTGCCACTTCTATATTTGCAGCTATCACAAGTGAGTCAAATCACATTATTATTTTCCTTCTCTCTGGTGTCTAGTGTATACACGCTGGAAACATCCTTTCACATACCTGTGGATTTGCATTTCCTTGCTTTCGTGGCAAGCAGTTAGTCTCTCTTAGTCTGTGTTAATATTAAGCTTACTCCAACTCAGAATGCTGACAGGCAGCTTTTTTTCTGTTTTACCTCAGGGTATGTAGGATCATAGAATCATAGAACTGTTTGGGTTGGAAGGGACCTTATACCTTACAGATCATCTAGTTCCATCTAGTCTACTTCCACTAGACCACATTGCTCAGAATTTCATCCATCCTGGCCTTGAACACTTCCAGGGACATCCACAGCTTCTCTGGGCAACCTGTTCCAGTGTCTCACTGCCCTAACAGAATTTCTTCCTAGTATCTAGTGTACTTCCTAATATCTAATTTTCTTTCTAATATCTAATCTAATATCTAATATCTAATCTAAACTTGCTCCTTTTCAGTTTGCCACCATTCCCCTCCTTGTCCTATCACTATATGCACTGGTAAAAGGTCCTTCTCCAGCTCTCTTATAGGCCCTCTTTAGGTACTAGAAGGCTTCTCTAAGATATTCCCTATTGTAGTCCTTGTAAAATCACAGTCTCTACAAGCTTGGACTTCACCTGCTTAGCTTAAATTTTCAGGTCTCTCCCACTCATACATTAAAAGTTTGATTAATTCTGCCAGTGGGAACACCGAAGAATTACAGCTGTCTGCCAAACCGCAAAAGGAAAGTAGTTACTTTTCAGGAATGTCACCTGGCTGCGTGCTGAGCTGGCAGCACAACCAGCCCTGACTGCTTAGCACCCGAATTTATGCAGGAGCTCTGGCTTGCTCCTGAGAATGGGAAGGTAGAGCTCCAGCTCAGCTAAAAGGCATCTTCTAGGCAGACTTCCCATAACTGAAAGGTCCTCCCATGCTACTCCAAGTTACAATATTGGGCAGTATTTATCTACAAATAATGTTTTCTAGGCAAATACTAAGAAAGTATTTGCTCCATTGAATGTCACTGCAGTATTTATTTAAAGAGCAATTTTTTCTGAAAACTTGCAATGCATTTTCAGTGTTCAGTGTCCTCAACTCCACAGATCCTCCTGGACCTGAAACCAGGTGATGATCACCCCCACACTGCAAAGCCATGAGCCTGCAAGCCCTGTCATGTATTTGCTTTTGAGTCACCTACTTCAGAAGACATTTCCAAACATCCAGGTTAGATCTGCAAAAACATCTCCTAGTGAGATTAGTTTTGCATCTTTGTTTTGCAAGTCAACAACGTTACTCCAAAATCTTCACATGCATAAGCAGCCACCTGCATTTTCCAAAAAATGCATTTTACATATGCAGCAGTTTTTCACTTCCTATTCAGTTTTCTGCCATTTCAAAAGTTTCAGTTACCTTCTAAAGGAAAAAAAGAAAAGCAAAACCAGCAGATTCAACACCATCTGTACAGATGTGCAACATAATCCAAACTACTGAAGAAACTGAAAAGCAAGCACATTTTAAAGCATTGAGGAGGGTAGGTTAGTAACTCTTCAAGGGAGAAGGGAAAAATCCCAAATTCAACTACGCTAAGGGTCTGAGCTCACCTCCTTACACCTCAAAGTAACAGTCCTACCTCCAAATGAAAGTTTGAGACAGCAAGATTCAACACAGGGCAAAGCATGCTACCTTACAAGTACTGTGAGTATATCACCTTTTGTGGGAACACATTATTTCCTGATAACACTTGCAAATTGTTGATCTGGAGCGCAATATGTGCTGGTGACCATGGATTTTCTCTCCTCTTCTCTATCGATGGGGTCATTTTGAAAGATCATATGTGCACTCTTACCAAGTGGCTATTTCAGTAATTCTCTATTTCAGCTGGCTTGTATTTGAAGAACACTATGCAGTTTAAAACGCCCGAAGAGAAGCCTGTTTTTTCTTCTTTTATAAGCAAGCACTTCTCACTTACACCTGGAAGATGATGACTTGAAATCCAATCCAGTTACTCCTGACAGCACAAATATTGGGTGTGGGGTGAGGAGGTGAGAGTGCGATAAGACTGTTCCTGGATAACTCTACAGCCAGTGTTTTGAGGTGTGTCTGGGTAAATACAGCTTGGAGCTCAGCTGTCAGTCAGTGACTTTCAGCTGTCTCCTCCAGATAAAAAAAGCAAAGATTTTTGGAGGAATTGTTCAACTGGGAGTTATCACTGACTAAGATAAAACTGTGGAATTTCTCCTGTCATACCAAAAAATCTGGAAATAGTAACTTTTAGTCTATATTTTTATTTAAAGTAATGTCTACATTGCAAGTAAAATAAAACAAGTGATGGTATGCAGTAGGGTTTCTGGTAACATCTTCACTGATTCTCTCTCTGGGCATCAGTCGGCTGCTCTGGGGGATTTTCCCTTTTCTCATTGATCTTGCTCAGCAAAAGCAATATCCCAGGAGCAGGGAGAATTTTTCTCCATGTAACTTTACCAGAGCTATTCCTCAGAGAAAAAGGAGCAGCGACCACTTTCCTTTCAGATGATTTTACATCAAAAGAAATCCCTCAAAACAAGCCCAACTAATTCCAAAAACCCAGTTATCCATGTGTATTTTAATATTCTCTCTTTCCATTACAAAGTCTTTCCAGTTTTGTTCTGCAGTAATTACAAAAAGAGCTGTCTGCTGTACTAAGATACAACATGAGGCTATAACCTGTTATTTCAGGTATATATATATTGGTCTGGGTAAGTCGTCTTGTCAAAGCTCTTATAAATAGGGCCAAAGCATCTCAAGGTGGAAGTGTGCAATTGATTTCCATTATGAAAATTTTTCTGATAAATAGAAATTTGCTGAAAAGATGTGAAATTGTGCTTAACACACATCTTTAGACTTTTTTTTCCTCCTCTTAGAAAACTTTCACATGCCTTTTGTGTTACAGGCTATATAATGTTGGGCTGAACTTGTACAGAATAGATACTGATAAAATAGAGCTAATTTTATTTTGGAGAGAACCAAGGAAATAAATGTCTTAAGAAATCAGCAAATAATGCAAAATCCTTTTACTTTTTTTCTTCTTCTTCCCCCCTCCCCCCAGTTCTTTAAAATAGGAACACCTGAAACATTTCTTTGAGTCTATGAGTAAAGGAATGGACAACCAGTTATCATGTCATCCATTAAGCTGTTAGTGTCAAGTGCAATGATTCAGATGGAGATAACGAGAATGTAAAAAACATTTCCAAAGAGTGGATGCACTTCAGAGTTGGGGAACTTCAAAAGGTTTGTGAAGCTCATTTTAAAGGAAGAAAGCCTTAACTTCTGAGAACATCAGGTGGCTTCTTGACCTGTAGCAGTAGGCATTCTTAAGTATTTTCAAATATTTATTTGAATTTAATTATCGTACTTGAAATTAAAATATGTGGGTTACTGAATTGGTACACTCTTTTTTTCCAATGAAAAATTAAAGGGAAAAAGATAAACAAATCCATCAATGTTGGATGAAAAAAAATAAAAAAAGCCCAAATGTCTGTGTTTTCATACTGAAGGGGATAAAGCCAGTTCCTTACAGACAGATGATTGATTAGTAGTATGCTCTCTATTCCATAATAGTCACAAACATCCAACCACTTAGTTAGTGAATGCATTAAGAAAACCTTCTCTCCTTTTCGGAACACAATGGTTGGATACAGGATAAAGCTGAAGATGGCCTTCTGTCCTGCTCAGAAGGTGAAAATACTTGGATATCTATGCTTTTGATTAAAACACCATAACAGAAAAAAACAAACAACAAACCAACCAACCAACCAACCCAAACCAAACCAAAGCAACCAACCAACCAAAAAACCCCACAACTCTCTAAACTTTTTGGATAAATACCCTCTACCTGACATTCAAAACCACAGGCAATGGACTGTGGCTCATGGGTTCAGACTTCAGTGTTGACTGAAATGTGCTGTGTCACCTGCAGGAGAAGTCATATAAACTCTCGCTCTCAGAAAACAGTTATGTTAATACTTCCCTACAGCACCTCTGTGGCTGTAGATGGCTTTGTGGTGATGAACTAAAGTCAACAAATGTAACTGAGGTTCTTTGATGGAACTGAATAGCAGCACCATGTTTTTATTGTATTACTGGAGGCCTAAGTCACAGAACAACTTAAATAATAAACTCTAGGCCCAGAGACTGATATTGTATATAAAGTAGAATGGTTAATAAAGAGTAAAAAATGTTTGGTGTGATGGTCAAAAGGTATTTTAGAAGAAGTATATTTTATGATTAAAACCATTATTAACTATGGATGGTGATTTATGATATCATCTCAAGTCAATAGTTTTGCTGAGGCAGGACAGAACTGCTTGAAAATATCTGCAGCCTACAAAACCTTTGGTGAGTATGGAAAAGTTTAATGTCTAAAATTTAAAGCAAACTGTAATGAAACCTGTATTACTTTCTAAAGCCTTACAGCTCTTATAAGGGTGGCTGTAATTTTGCTCTGAAGTTACATAATTTAATTACGTTGTATGAGTAAGTACCCTCATTCTCAGATGACCTCTTCCTCAGACTGTCTGTCACCTTGATAAGGAAAACAACATTATGATAATATATTAATCCATTTCTTATTGTCAGGGTCATTGGGGCAGAGACCTGCCTGATGATGTTTGAACACCAGCAGGTAGGTTGCCACCTTCTAAGTGTCCTTAATGTCTCAGTGTCCTGGGACTTTGGTTTCTCTGTGATGTGCCAGGTAAGGGTCAATTTGTCAACCCACTGAATTTTGTGGATATCTACTCCAACTAAGTAGATAAGGGTTGAAGATAGGTAAAATTAGGTCGAGCATTTCAATTCTGCAACTGCTTTACATTTTCTTGAACTATCCATGAAGGGATGTGTCAGTTCTCACTTACTGACATGAGCATGCCTTAGCTGCCCAGTGGTGTATGAGCATGCACTGACACATCCAAGGAGATGGAAGAAACACTAGTCTTCTGCTCACTGTTCAAAACAGTTCTCTGTGTTGCGCCATTACTAGGTAAACTGAGCTGCTTCAAAATCATCACTTTTTCTGTTTAGTATACGTCAGAGATCAGCTGTGCTAAATTACCATGTGAAATCACAAAAACGCAATAGAACTGGGTCGATCTTCCTTACCTGGGAATCATATAATATAATGTACAGGAGGGACTGGGAAAGCTTGAAAACACTGTAAAGAGGTGACCTGGAAAAACTAAAACACTGGTCATATAGTCATGGATGTGTGTACACAGAGGCACCATGGATTACCAAGAAGGCGGGGAGCTGGAGGATGCTAACCTGAAAAAAGTAAGTTTCCAGTAACTAAACTAATGGAATAATTCCTCAAGATCATAATAAAGAGCTACACTTATTCTCACTGGAGCCAGCCAGCCACTAGAGGGAGGAATGATCTAGTGCTGCCAATGATTGCTATTTATTATGCTTCTGCAATTCATTATATTTTTCTTAAAGTGCATCTCATGAGGCTTGCAAAACCTTCCCAGTTAAAGGAAAAAAACCATCGAGCTTTCACAGTTGGTGAAGAAAACACACAAACATGAAGTGCAAGGACTCAAGAAACAGAAAGCATATAAAAAGAGAATCTGCACGTCTACTATATCTTAGAATATATTCTGATTTTTATAGCCCAGATGAATTGTGGACCTGATTTTCAATTAATTAGGATTCACAGGGCAAATTACTTTCATAGCATTCAGCATATCATTAGAAAAATTGTAGGATTGAAGGGTTTTTCTGTGCCTTTTGTGATTCAAAGTATTTTTCTTGGTGACTAGAAAGGTCAGGTCAGTACTGAGGTTGAAAAAGAAATTTTCCTTCTATACAGAAACCAGCAACTTGCTAAAAATGTAACTTCCATATTCTTTAACAATAAAGCTACTTGAAAGTAGAAACCAAAGAAAAGACCAACACAATAACACACTCTCAGTGGCTGCATTACTAATCTTGCACCTTTCACTCTAGATTACTATGTTAAATATCCATTTATAGCAGGAAGAAAGCAATTTAGATATGTGAAACAGGTTTTTTTGTGTAGAGCTATTCACTACTCTCTGATAAGGAGATATTCACAAACAGGAGAATGCTAAATAAAATTAAAAAGTTGCTTTTATCTGAAGAAAAGCAAGTAATTAATGAGATAGGTAATTGCTAGACATTTAGTAGGTCAAAAATCTTAGTTTGCTGAAGGTCTATCAATGGAAGAGTCTGAATCACATTTTTTTTCCTCAACTTAGACAAATTCTGCTTGAGTTAGCAGGCCCAGGTCTGCCTTCCCAAACAGGAAAAAAACAAGCTTAAACTCAGCAGAAAAGGATTCTTCATAAAAAGACTGGAAAGCTCAAGGATCATCTCTGTTTTGAGTGCACTAAAAGCTTGGGATCTAAGTAGAAAATTGCTCCTCCACTAGCTCTTCTGGATTTTACTGTCCCTGGCTCTTAGTGGGCAATTAGGCTGCCACCAGTGTAGAACCATCCACGCTGCTGTCTACCTTCTCCAAAAAAGAGAAATCAGGAGACAATAACAGAGACAAATGTTTCTCGCAGCCTTCCAAATGGCTTTTCATCAGAAAATTCACAGGTTTTCCAGGAATAGGCATGCACAGAGTATACAGTGGGAACCCCCTCCACTCAACCAGACTGCGATTTTCAGTTGGTGTGCTTGCTTCTCTCTGCAGTACACACCATGGCAGCTTAGGCTCTGAAAAGTACTAAAATATCTTTTCCTAGCTCTGAAGGCGTTCCCTATGGGGGGAAAAAAAAAAGTTAAAAAAGGCATTTTAAGATTCCCTTCTGCTAGAGTGCGAAGAGTAACGAATACAGAGAAAATTTATAGAGGAGTGGGAAGCTGTGCGTTAGCGTATGTAGGCAGGGCGTAGACGGAAGAGCATGCCCCCTGTGAGAGTAGCTGAACCACCTCTAGGACATGTGTTAGCAACGGGTGTGGGCTGCATGATGGCAAGAGACAAGGAGGTCTGTCAAGTTATGAGAAGATTGTACCTAGGAATTTCAATACACGCAGCAAAATGCATCATGACTTACTGTTACTCCTAGGAGTAGCATGCTCCCCTTTGGCTTTTACACATCACAGGGAGAGCAAAGATGTGCAGCAGGTGGAAGGAGAGAAAAGAAGGGAAGCACAGGTGAAGAAGTACTACCCCCTTTTATCCCTGGCTGGGGTCTTGCCAGCCTCTGCAGTTCTTCCTCTGGCAGGGAAGTATAAGGATGATTTAACTTCTCCCCATGCTGTGCTTCACTGCTCATGCAGTATGGTGGAGCTCTTCCCAGACATCTCAGTAAGCACAAGGGAGTGCTGCTGCAAGCCTTGCTTCAGGAGTACAAAACAGGAGCCAAGAGCAAGGGGGCAATGACTAACAATGACTGTATTAGCACCTCCGAAGCCTCTTTAGAAGGTTCTGTAATTTCTGCACTAGCTGTAATGAATCAATCCTCGTGACAATCCACTGTGCAGGAGGTGTGTTATTATCCTTTTTTTACCCAGAGCTGGAGTTACAGTGATGCCTGTGGCAAGGAAGAGGTCAGGCAGGGAACAGCAGCAATGGGGTGCCCAGCCCTCCATCCTCAGGCCCTGCTCCCAAAGCCAGAATCTCCTCCCATGGAGGCACAGCACGCTGGTGCGGGGGCCGGTCTCCCACCATTCTGCACCTCTTTGGCAGAGGAAGGGGCATGACACCTGAGAGCTTTGCAATTTCAGTCCTTCATTTTAATTGCTCAACTGATCCTCCCCTTCCCTATAGGAACACTGCAAGCCAGGCTCTTGTTCCAGGTGCACCTCTCAGGCTCTTTTTTGACCTGAGAAACATTGAGCAGCCAAATCATACGTTAGAGTGCTCCTGAACTATAATTAACCTCAGTGTATCATTTTTATGGAAGAGAAAGCTGTTAAATTTGTCTGAATTCAAAAAACTTGGAAGAAGAGTGGCAAGATAATGTTTTTTAACAAGCAGCTTGATTAATTCATGGCAGAGGTTATCATCCCATTGTGTTGGGTAGGAGGCTGACATTTAAAACCTCATATCTACTTTGTCAGGAGGGAAAACCCCCCCTTGACAGCTCAGATTTTAAATGCTACACTTGAGACTTGTAAACAACACACTGCAGAATCTAACACTGAGGACCCAGATCCCAATTGCATAGTATTCCCAGGGACTATCAGAGAAACAGTCGACAATCATTTTTATGTGTCTTAGTCCTATTAAGTCTCATGCCTTAGGGAAAAAAACCAGTGTTGATTTTATGTACGATGCATACGTCTCCGTGAAGCAGGATGCCATCCCAATGGATATCTAAGGCCTGCAGTGGGGACAGTAGATAGCCCAGGGAGAAAGGCAATGGATTTACATTCACTTCCGATCTAACCTGGATCAGGTCTAACCTTCCCATTCTGTCCGGCTTCAGTCCTGTCCATGATAGAAACACTGAAGGAGTAATTGTGAAATATAAGATAGTATAATAGAAAGTGTAAGATTCAACTCAGAAGTAAACTTTTATCTGTTTTTAGCTACTAAACAAGACTAATTTTACTTTTCATCTCAAGAAATGAAAAAATACTCTATTTATGAGAAGGGTTTAGATTTTTAAAAAATATTGATAACTAAAAATGTTCTAAAACAGGCTTGCAAATAAGCATCAAGAAAACCTAAAATCAGAGTTTCAAGTATTACTTTACATATCAATTTTATTTCATCCTCTTCTTTAAAAATATTCCTTAAAAATAAAGATTTTCCCTCTATTTATTTTTTATTACTGTCTATTTTGTACCTCATTTAAAGGACTTACACAAAACACATAATCTGAGAACATATTCAAAAGAAGATGAATCTCTGCAACTACCGTGTCAAAATATGGCCCTGTTTTTTAAAGAGACAGCTATTTGAGTGATTCATGGCTTGCATGAACCTCAAATGGATTATTTTATTATTCTTTGGGCTGTTGCCCTAAAGGGAACTAGTTACATTAAATAACAAACTTCCATTATATGGACATACTGATTCCGAGAACAGGGGAAAGAAATATAGTCATAACAGGCAATTTCAAAGGAAAATGAGGGCTTGTCTATCTTCTGCCAGAGGCAAAGCACTCAGATGGATACCACAGTCATCACAGAGATATAATGAATCTGATTAACTTCTCTGGAGATGGAACAATTAGAGCTGATGGGATAAAGCCTGCTTGGCGTTCACGTGTGTTTGCACAGGGATCAGTGTGTAAGGGCTTCCTGACCGCTGGTCACTGGCAAGGGTGCCGCAGCTGCTGGGCTGTGGTCCTGAGATACTGCAGAAATTCTGTCTGGAGAAATGGAGCAGGGAGCAAACCCATTTGCTGAGGAAATCACTTCAAAGATAGCTTGAAGTCCAACTGAGTGCAACTACCCACCATGTCTGTGGCAGCAGCAATGCAGCACCAAAAGGAAGGCAGAGACCTTTTTAACACAAGCTGCATGCCTTCCCAGTGAGAAAGGATGCAAAGAGAAGGATCCAAGAGTGCTAGCAACAGACCAGTTCTATTTGGGACAAGAAACTGTGGGATAAAAGAACTGTGAAAGCCTCACAAGGATGATATTAGTAACAGCACTAGTGAAAAAAAAATTAATAATTAAATGACCACTATTGAAAATTTAGCAGGAAGATGTGTTAGGATCAGGGCTATGACAAATGAAAGCAGAAGAAACTGCTACACACTCATTATTTCCAAAGGCTTGAAATTTACTATAAAAGGAAATAAATAAGCAGTAGGGAGATGGAAATATAGAAATAGTTGATATGTCATTCTGTCACTGTATGAAGGGACAATGACTCTTAAGTGTAGTCTTCTTCATGCAAATCTTGTCTCTTTTAATGGAGAAAGGACACAGCTAAGTACTGAGTTTTATTATTTGAGAATATTAAGGAATCACTTATTAAAAAAAAAGAGAGAGAAAAGGGACCACAGAAATAGTGGCTTAGTGCTGACACTCATTCCAGCCACTGTTAGTCTAATATCTTATTTATGATAAGGCATCATCCACTCCTTCTTGTTCATCACAGGGAAACAACAACTGCTTTGTACCTCAAATCAAAGGATCTTTAAGTAGGGGGCAGGGAAGAGGTTGAGGGGGAGGGGGAAGAAATAGACAGAGTTACTGCTCTGCCAGAAATGACATTCTACCCAACAGTAAATGTCTGAACAACTGCAGTGGAACAGCCTGACTCACCAGCATTTCAAACAAGTCTGAGCAACGTATGTCTGCCAAAGCCCTGTTGTCTCACAGCTCTTACAGCCACATGGCTGACATGAGTCCAACAGATCCTACACCAGGCTGAAATCCATGGCTAGAGATTTAGATTGGACCTTATTGACTAGGCAGTGTCATCGTTTCTGAGATTTCTAACACTTCTGATTGCAACTTCACAGGGTGGTTGAATGACATGTTGGTTACATCCCATTAGAATAAGGTAGAAAAGACTTTTCAAAGTAGAAATTTTCTCCCTGTGAAATTCCATCTTTTATAAATATAATTTCTATTACTGCTGCAAACATAAATATTATGTGATTAAGTTGACTCAGTTGATGTCATTGACAGCATTTCGCCCAGAGTGTTTGTAAGCTTTCAGCATTATATATTTATCCTTGGTTTTGAGATTTATGCCAAGTTCAGAACCAAATAATTTATTTAAATGTGATAAAAGCGAAGTAGCAGTTTTAAGTTTTGTAAAACAAAGAGTGAAAGTAAAAAATGAAATAAGAACCTTATATTATTTATCATTATAGTACATCTTCCAACTTTTGTTATGCAGACAGTACTAAATAAAGTTCATTATGAGAGAGTTTTAGTAAATGTCTATATCATAGCTATTTTTCTGTGATAAAGCAATAAATAACTGTGAACATTTTTTAGCACTAGCCCAAGGAGGACTACCTCCCCAAAGAAGTTTTTCAAGATTTCCTTTCACTTGTAGAGTAATGAAGGCTTAGCACAGATTTGCTGTAGCAATTGTCATTATATATAAAAGAGGACAAATTTGTATGCTAGTCCTGAAAGTTCCTGAGACTGCCTTCAGCATGAAACATCACTGTCACAGTGCAGAGCTGCACAGACACAACCCAAGCATGGCTGCCAGCCCAACGTCACATAAAGAGAGAGAAGGATTTGGGTGCTCTGGATGTGGCTGCTGGCATTTGGGGATGACAAAACCAGTTAGTGCTTTCTGTGGTCACTGGGCTTGCTGCAGGCAAAGCTGCTGGGCAGCTGGGGTGCAGGTTGGTTGGGTAGCACAGCCCTTCTGGGGGGACAATGGGAACCTGCCATTTTTCACATCAGCGAATTAAACAAACAGTGATGGTTCTCTGTCTTTGTGGTGTACACTGATTAAGAAAGCAAACGCAATGTAAAAAAATCTTTGAGGATTTTCTCTCATTTTTCCAGTCCTGAAAAGATTTATAACTTCATTAGGAGGGGAGGAGACTTTAAAAAGTCAAGTCTCTTCAGATGAACCTGCATTCACATGTGCCACAGGGACTAGAGTGATATTTGACGCTTGCAGCTACTTCAGCGGCCGTACACTTCCTTTGCTGCCCGTGCCCCTAACCTTCACCCCGTACTGCACCCAAGCCAGCAGAGAATTACTAAATTAAGTTGAAAGTTGCTCTATCTTAGCAGTAATATGATCACAAAAAAAAACAAGAAACAAATAACTGGACATCAATAAGACTTAGTATCTTTTATTCGTGAGGGCAGAGCCATTCTTCATTCTCAACTCTCTTTCTTCCACCCTAACACGATGCAAATTAACAGGAGATTCAAAAACATGCCTGCAGAAATGCTATTTGTCTTTCATATTAAAACTAAAGCAATATACACTGTTTTAACTTTTTTCATTTTTAATCTGAAAGGGCTCCACCATTTCACAGTGAAAAAAAAGATTGTACTTCTAGTTGATCAGAATAGAAATTTATTATGAATAATTAACTTAATTATTATTGCCTGTTTCCTTATTTTATTATGTAGAACACTAAGGACTCCAGACTGAATTTTGTGCAAATGCACATCTCTTTTTATGCCTGTGAATTTTCTGCATGGCAGATTCAATACATCAGCTGAGCTCCCCTTAGCAAACTAAACCAGATAGTACAAGATCACATACCAAGGGTCAAGTATGGTATGGCTGGCAGCAGTGGGAACATAATTTCAAAATGCTAGTGATGAAATAACATTTAAAGAACATGAAAGAATTGCGCAGCACTGCTGTGGGTGGGATATCTATATTTACTGTTCAACAGCAGGCCCTCAGGAATAATTTGGTCCTGATGAGAATTTTATTTTTATATTTAAAAAATAAGTTAAGACAAGGAAGTAAGAACAGTGATAATGGGTATATTCAATAGCCTGAGAAAGACAGACAGAGAATCCTAAAAGGTAGATCTGGAGGGGTCTTCAGGAGGTCATTTGATCCCTCCTTCTACCCTGAAGCAGAATCAGCAATACCCAAATTTGTCCTGACAGACATTTTTTACCATTTTCTTGAAAATGTCCAGTGAAGTGATTTCTTTTGGCAATCCACTCCCATGCTTAACTATCGTTACTGTTAGGAAAATTTTTGTAACATATAGCCCTTGTGTATGCCCTTGCAGTCTAAGGCAGTACTTTTTCTCCTGTCTCCACTGGACATTTTTAAGTCTATTTCTGAGGCAGCCTTTTAAGTCAGTGGGCAGAAGTAGGGCTAAAAATAAACAAGACCAGTTTGGCACACAAACATGCAGGTAGGCTGTGTACAGACTATACACTGAAAGAGGTGGCTGAAAAACACATTTTGGTGTTGTAATTGTAATTGTTTTTGTAATTGTAATTGTTTTCTTAACACAAGCCCTAGAAGTGCCCATTTGATCCATAAAATGCAGTGATATGTTTTGTTTTTTAAAACAGACAATGAGGTGAATTTGCATTCATCAACACAATTTTCTGTAAAATGCATAATTATTTATAGGATCTAACGGAGAGAAGCAAAGAAGTTGGAAGTCCTAACTTTCATCTGTAACTATGTTGAACATAAAGCTAAATCTTATGCAAAGGGGAGCCAGATAACTAGATAGAGGACAAGGATTTTAATTTCTGCAAATAAAGCAATCATCTAAATGAGATTGGCATTTTTAACCAATTACTGACTTACAAAACTCTTCTTTAGTATTGCCGAAAAATCACACTTTGACTATTAAAGTTATAGGCTTTTTCTTTTTCGGCTAGTATTTATGCCTGGAAAACAGAAGGCTTCAGGTTGACCTTCCTGTGGCCTTTCAGTACCTAAAGGGGGCCTGCAAGAGAGCTGGAGAGGGGCTTCTGACAAGGGTATGTAGTGGTAAGACAAGGGGGAATGGCTTTCAACTGAAAGAGGGCAGGTTTAGATTAACTATTAGGAAGAAATTCTTTACTGTGAGAATGGTGAGCACTGGAGCAGGTTGCCCAGAGGAATTGTGGATGCACCATTCTTGGAGGTGTTCAAGGGCAGGTTGTGTGGAGCTGTGAGCAACCTCGTCTAGTGGAAGGTGTCCCTGCCCAAGGCAGGGGGGCTAGAATGAGGTGATCTGTGATATGGATCATCTATGATCCATATGAATCATTCTATGATTCCATATTTATTTTTATGTAATTTAATGGTAACTGTTTCATTTCCTCAAATTTCGGCACACAAAGGTAAAAGTACAAGAGGGACAACAACAGTAGTATAGGTCACAGATTACAACAAAATTCTCACTTCTTGTCTTAGAGAAAAAAGAAATAACTTTATACAAATGTGACAGTATTGGTATAACAGGGCATATGAAGCTAGGTGTGGAATAACAGAAGGGTAAGTTTTAGGATGACATAAGCTACCAGTGAGATTGTAATATCTAGGGAGTCTCAGTTTCATTGTAAGATAAACTTATGGGGATCATCACAGAAGTAGAGAGGAGTGCTCATCCTACCCATGTACTATGCAGTGAACTGTAGGGATGTCCTGTCTCCACAGAGGGTTGTACAGAGAAATAAGTGGATTGATTTCTGTGCTGTGAAGGCATACATGCCTTTGTGTGAGGGGAAACAAAGCCTAGAAGGGAAGCTACCATGGGGCACAAGCTTTCTCTCATGCCCATCAGGGATACTAAGCCTTAACTGACCGAATACGCTTTATAAATTCATCAATAACAACTGTTCATTAAAAACTCCAAGCTCAAAGTTCCTTGAATAAATCAATATCCCCTGCTCCTTAAACGCCATGTACACAAAAGAGATGTCAGCTGCCATAAGGAAAGCATTGGCTTCAGAAGTATGACCACCTACTACCTCAAAATAAATATATTTTTCTTTGTCTTGCCTTTCAAATTTTCTTCTGACTTATAAATTATTCACTGAACCTAATCATACCTGACACACAAGCATGAAAAGTGAGGACTGTGTCCAACAGCTTCTCCCTAGTTTCAGATGGAAGAGAGAATGGATTGCAATAATATGAATAAAAAGTTAAGTAATATATCATGCATCAGTGACTACGAGCTAGGAAAGTTACTACCTAGGCAAATAATAGTTCCGGAATACTAATCCTTAGGCTGCATGTCCAAAGCTCAGGGAGATGCTCCTGTCTCTTTAATGTGAAATCCAAAAAACTCCCTCTTCCAGAGAACAAACAAAACACACCTCGAGGAAAATAAAAACAATTCTTTCCAGTTAGCTACAGGTTTGATGAAAATGAAAGAGACTGCAACATGAAACAATTAAACCAACTGTACTGAAAACATACTGCAAAACACTAGTGAAAGGTTAATCAGACTTATTCCTTTTGTACTAATTAGCAAAGTAGTTGTTCCCTAATTGGCAGTCACTCAACAAGAAAGAAAATTAACAAGCTTCCCTGCATGTGTCTAAAAATATTCACCATCATGAAAATGTGGTATTGCACCATCTCTCTTTTCCCTCTCCCTTCCCCCATGTCTGTGATGTGGGTCAGATCATTTCAGCAGAATGAGGACACCATGTAAATTTAAAAAAAAAAAAAAAGTATGCTTTTGTTTATATGACACCTTTTTTCTGGATATTTTGGGAGTACCTTATAGTAATATAGAAACACCTCAACTAAATAGGAGCTCATTCCCAAGCCCGGAACGGTTATCACATCTAAGGATGTATGCTGTGCCTTGTGATGAAGTGTAGTGTAAGGACATCAGCTTCAATTTGCTCAAATGCCAGAAGAGCCTAGCCAGTGTTTCAGGCTACAATTATCTTTCCATCTCCTCTTACAATTTCCCCCAGTATAGACACTTCCCTAGGATCAATTCTACAAGGATCAGGGGATTTTCTATCTGAAACATCTTATACTAAGTAACAATGCGGTGGTTTGATTCTCTTTCCAAGTCATCCTAGCAGAGTTGGTTCTGCAACTCTGTCAAGCTTTGATTAGTAACATAGGTTGACTCTAGCTTGGTAGTTTTTCCTCCAGAAACTGACTTGAACAATTCTCAGAAAGGTGATGAAAAAGTTGGAATTAAGGATGTACAAATCAGATCTACCTCTTTCTTCTTGCTTTTGTCACCGCTACTAAGCTTGCTACCAGATTCTACCACTTGACTGAGCTTGATTATCTATTGTGATTTTATAGGATATAAAGAAAAATGACACAGAGGTTTTCAAAACAGTTTTATCTTCCTATTCCCATAAACATACAAGTCGAAAGTACTTATGATATTTGTATTAACACATCAAAATGTAAGTGTGAGTAGGCACATATTTTGAAATATTAATTTTGGAATGTCTCTGATAAACTTTAAAGTTAGGAATTGTTTGGTTTATTCTAAGTATCACCCATCTAAGCAGTAAATCATAGGAATAGATTCAGTGGTGACAGAAGTTATATAGACCAATTCTTTACCAGGAGACAAAAAGGAGAAAAGCCTAATGCTTTTTGCTTATATACTCACATACTTTTTCATCATCAGTGGTGAAACCTGGTGCATTAAAAAGTGTTTGTGGTGTTTAGAATTGTGTTTCTCCAAGTCACATCTGACTGGAAAAACAACAAATGTCTAGTAAAATACTTTGAAAATAAATATTTGCTAAGAAAAATTTAATTTCTGTTCTTACTCCTCTCCTTTTTACATAAATCCTATAAATGCATCTCCAAAGTATCAAGACAATTGAAATTTTCAATTCACTGATCACAGAGTAGAACTTGTCTCAGAAAAAAGTCTACATGATCAAATATGAGTTCAAAGGAACAATGCCACAACTGTATATAATCCAAACCCCATGTCAATAAATAGATTACCATTAAGTTCTGTAATATTTTGCAAAAACAAAAAACCCCACCAGCACCACCACCAGCACAAAAAAGCCCCAAAAGCAACCTCCCCCCCAAAAAAACCCCAACAAAAAACCCCACCCAAAACCCCAACAAAAGCAAACAAAAAATCCCACCCAGAATTCAAAAGACTCTAGTGGCTGAAGTCCCCACAATAGCAGCAATGTTGACTTTGGAAGCATAATCTGAAGCTGTACTTTTAGCAGAGTGTGCCTGCAAAGGAAAAGAGGAAAGGGGGAAAATGAAGTGGAATAACTATGGTGACAGGATCCATCTCTTAGATTTCTTGTCCTCAACAGAGTTTTCCAGTTCTTTTCATATTCCTTATCTTTCAGGCTGGGAAAATGCTGCCATCACATTATTCCCAGTGCTGACTCACCAGCTAGTTTGCCCATAGTCTTTCAAAAGAACAAACAAGATGGCTGCAGATCCTTCTCTGACTTATCCAGCTACTTCATAAAGTTTGCTGGAGCTTCGTATCTTTCAGATTTCAGTCTTTCTAGCAAACTTGCTGAGAGTTGGCCAATGGATTCAAAAGTTATTGGGAGGTGGATGTGACAGGTTGGCATGTGGACAGCAATGGAATTGCATACTTTTTTCCCAACAAAAATCAGGTTAAAAATGAACAAAGTACATACAGACAGTGAAGGGATATGTCCTGAATCAAACTCAGCTGTAACAGAATTGTCAGATATCTGTCACCTGCACCCTCTTTAGAAGTTAGATAACCAGTCAATTTTTAATCTGCTTACAGGTAAAAGATAAACTTCTGCCACTTTTCAGGAATGGGAAAGAAAATACCACCTTTGTTTTCAGCTGGATCAGTTTATCTAGTCTGTGAAAGCTTAAACGCCAAGAGGATACTGCCACCAAAGACAGAGAAAAAAATCTGCTTACTTTCTGGTAGGATAATGAGAATGCAGCAGCGGAGGTGTGTATTTCAAAATCACAGCAAGCTGTGCTTTATCCAGAATGGTCCCACAGCATTTGACACATGTGCTGTAACCACATGGAAACCATGGCAATGGAGGAAAATTGTAGGAGGGAGACTGTATGGTATAGCAAGGAAAAAACCTTGGCAAAACCAGGAAAATAAATTTTTATTATGTAAAGGAGATATGACACAGTTGTGCTGTTCAAAGGTTATTCCTCATATAAAAAGAAACATTGGTAATAATGAAAATCCTTTCTTAGAAGAGTAGGCGCATGAGCAATGGTAGGTAGGTAGGTGGGAGGAACAGTGTGGGTTGTGAGACCAATATTAGACTTAAAGTATTCAGAGAGGAAAAGTCCCACAAGATGAAAAATCCCTTTAAAAACAACAGTGAAAGCAAAAGGGAATGTGTTTTTAAGTTGTTTGCTTTGCCACAGATGAAAGTGAAGCCAACTAGAGGCTGTATATAGCAAACAGAGAAAGGGAGTAGCAGAAAGAAGTACAGAAGATCCCTGACAGTTACTGCTGTAGAAACACTTTTGTTCTTCACAGACAGAAAAAGCATAATTAAAGGAGTGAAATACCACTCAGCTTTAAGGTGTTAATATCCTGCAAGGTCAACTAGAAGTCCACTAGTGGCAGCAAAAGGCTGCCTGCTGCCTAGAGTGGCTTTTGGCTCATTTCCACAAAGCTCTTATTCAAGTGCAAATTGAACTCAACTGAGTAAGCCAAGGAAATAACTTGTTATCACACATCACACATCTGCTTGATGACCTATGAGCGAGTTAGGGGTCCTAGGTTAGTCTCTATCCAACACACCAGCAAAAATATCACAACTCTCAGAGTAATCAGGGTAGCCATGAGATGAAGAAGCAATGTCATGGTCAAGGTAAAGTCACATTACTAAAAAAGTATGAAGAAGTCTGCAAGGATCTAGTTTAAGAAGACTTTAATTCCCAGAGCAAACACTTAGCTGTTTCTCATACCCCCCCCCCCCCCGAAATTATCATGTTCAGCAGAAAGGAATAAAAGCGATGCATAATTATATATTATACAAATTGCCTCTGAAAGTGAAAGCCTTCCCAGGAAGAGATATTTCTATAAAATATCAGCATAGATTAAAAGAGATCACTCTATTTCATTCCAATTTATGTTGAATAGTCATTGAAAAAGAAAAGTTATTTCATGTTTTCTCCTCTTTTTTGTTTTACTATCATTTACCATTTCCTTCTTCTATCTTGTGATTTACATCCTACTTCTGCACAGCTCTCAAACTTACATGAATTTTACAGAGTACAGCTTAAAATGAAAAAGATTCCTAAAAGCTTTTCTGAATAGGAAGGGATTAAAAACCATGTGAAATTAAGTATTTGCACAAGCACTTTGCTGAATTACAGTGACTTCAAAGCTAAACACAAAAACTTTTGCTGCCTGGTCCCTCTGATCCAACATCCTCTGTGGGTGAATAGTGACATGCAGGACTTTTTATTTTTCATAATTTTATATATTCTTTTGCAAATCTTTTATCTACAGAGAACAGAAATGACCACAAGCAAATACACTCACTGTGGTGCATTGTACTTCATGCACATATTATGGAACTCTGGAACTCATGTTTCTAAAGATTCAAAAGGAATAAACTCCGTGCCTGATAGTGTGTCCGTGCATAAAGCATGGCTCGATGGAGTTTGTGGTGGTACGTAACATTTATGTTCACCTTGCAGAGGTTGCAATTACTGGTCTCAGAGGAGGAGTTTTGGCTCAGAAAAGGATGTGGTAAAGTCTTCTGCATGATGAAAGGAATCGCTGGATCCCTTGAGCAAGCGCCAGCTAGATTATGAAAATCCCTGCAGAAACTGAGACTGCTTTTGCCTTTGGACACTAATGGAAAGACAGAGCTGAAGCAATTGCTGGCTTCCCTTGAGACAAAATCAGGCAGGCTGCTATGGGGAGCTGCAGTAAGCACGCTTTTTGCTGCTAGTCTATTCATTACTGATGTCAAGAGCATGACATTCTTAACAAGGATCAAACACTTTTCTCTAAAATCTATTTCTCAGATAAGGTCTATGGGAAAAAATGGGGTAGAAGAGGACAAGGAAGGAGAGGAAATTAATAAGGGAAATGCAGAAGTATTCTTTTGATGCTAATCATGGATACCAGAAGATATAGAGATACTTTTAATTTTTTCTCCATTTTAAAGCTACAGCCTTGGGGAAATCATACTAAAATTAGGTTATTTTTGGTCCAGTGAACTATGATTCACTATTATATCTAAGAATTTTGTAGAAGACAGACAGGAACAATTGTTGATTTTAAATCCACACTATTTTCTTATATAGATATAATTTATTTTCTTGCTTTAGGGTACTTAATTTTAGAATTATTTTAAAAAAACCCACTAATACCAAAATTGTCAATTTGTGCAATTTTCCTGAGAATTTGGGTGGCTTTTTTAAAAGGTCCAAATAAAAGTAAAACACATAGTGACATTTAAAAACCATAAACTCATGATTCTTTTTGACTAGAACTTTCATAAACAATTAAACAAGTTCCAGGTTTTGGTTCTCCACAAAGTACAGTGCAATTCTGAGTGGAAAACACGGATTTGCCTACTTTCAAACAGTCTTTGTTCTTTTTAATTAAATGTCAGACACCCTCTTATGAGTTGCAAAGACTAGCTTAAGGCTAATTTCACATGTTGACTATATATAAATACACAGTTATGCAAAGTTTTGTAGGCCAAATCTATAATTCAGGGAAGTATTTAAAGAGCAGACCTGCTCTTTACATATCTGGATACTCAACACTAACATGTTAAAATACTTTGCAATTTTCAGAATAATATTGAAATGCATCCCCAAATTTACTCATGTTCAGAAAAAAACCATGCAAAATAAGCATGACTGAACACACTTGTTCAAATATTTTCTCAACCAATAGCTGGAAGTAAAGAGTAGAAACAAATAGGAACAAACTGTATGTCTTAATGGAGAGCTCTATATGTTGTAGTAAAACATGGACTTACTTGAGGGTGGTGAGCTCTGTAAGGGATGGCTGGGTGGCCTTGAGATAGCTCTCTCTCCGTGCAGCAATCTTTGGAGATGGCTTCGGACTTGTGTCTGAGTCTCCACTGTCATCATCCCCCATGGCTTTGATGTAACTGCCACTACGCATTCGTCGGCAGGGAATCTCGTCATCTTTTCCTCGTGGGGTGTACCCAGTCCATTCATCTTGAGGAACCTGAAGTGATAAACACAATTCTCATTTTAGTACACCCCTGATGTTATTTCATAGCAAGATTTGACTGTGATAAGCCACAACAGAGCCATAACAAAAACTCTGATGGCCAAAGGCCCATTCTCAGTCGTATTTGACTACGTGTTGCTGGTTGCAATGGAGACCCACTTCTCCCTCTGCATAGTCACAAGCATGTCTGGAGTTCTTTGCTATTTTCCATTACTTCACTGGGAAGTTTCTAGCAAACATGCTGACACAGAAACCTCAGTTAGGTCTAATACTGGGCTGGACAAATCTGGTTTTTTTGGGATATTTTCATTCGAAGCATTTATAAACCAGATCAGGGTGCTTTTGGTTCAACTCAACATACTGAACATCTTTGGGGAGGCACAAAGGCTGAAATGTGAATGTCTATATTACAATCTTTTGTGATAGAGTGTGCATAGGAACACTTACTGGGATGATTTTGGTTCAAGATACATTTCAGATTAGTGGAGCTATGTATTAATCCTCACAAAAGTAGGTTTGCAAGTGTGAAATTTTACTACTATTGCTTCTATAGCATAATTTGTGTGACTGAACACCTGACAGTTTGCAGGGATCCTCCTTTTAAATTATGTTAGGCTGAGTGTCTGAGTCATACATCTCTTTATTCCTTCCTTTTTTCTTCTTATTGATGTGCATTATTTCTCATTATCTGAAGTGTGTCTTGTCCCTTCTTTTTACTGGAAATCTGGAACACTGGGAATGTGTGTTCATGAGATTTTGAGACATAACAAAGGACAGTCCAAGAGCAAAGTGCTCTTGCCCACTCATTGTCTCCTTTCCTCTGCTCTTGGGGCTTCTGACCATGTAAACCAACATCCTTCTTTTTCCTGTAACTACAGAAACAACATGCAGTGGAGTAGGGTTTTTGAAGCTATTTTGCAGAAACGCCGCTTTTTATGCTAAAGTTGAACCCTCAAAAGGGCTTTTTAGTAAACACAGTTTGTGTTAGACTTGAATACAAGTAGCTGTGAATTTTTAGTTTGCTGCTTTGATTATTCTCAGTGAATCAAGTCTATAAAGCCAGCTATAGCTATAATGCTCAGAAAACCTTAGAAGCCACATTAAACAAGGAATCACGAATCTGGGTTACTAAATTTGTCTTGCAACTTACAAATACTAACACCTACCAGGATAATCAGTGTGTCTTTTCTATGGAAAGTCTGGTCTTCATCAACATTGAACTTTGGCTGAGGACCTTGTGTATCCATTGCTTCCCAGCTTACAGCCAGGGCATATACACACCAGTTTGTTTAGAAAACCAAAACTGAAACATTGAAATGTTTGCTAACAGTTTAGCTGTTTATTCCCACGACAAATATAAGTCTAAGTCCAGAGGCTGTAAGGCCTTTCAACTGTTACTGTTAATATAAGTAAAATTTTTGATGGCCTTTTATCAACCTATACTGCTATAAACTGCAAATCAAAAACCACTGTGATATACAAAGGAACAAAGAAATTTAATGGTCCTAAGCCTTTATCAACTTATTACTAATTATAACTAATTTTATTAATTAAACTATTCACAAGCTATGCCTTTGCTTTGTTTCCTGACGATTTCAAACCCAAGACCCTGCCAACTTTCTTCCTCCATGGACTCTTCTTTCCCTGCTACTGACATAATGATTTAGGGCTTTTCTTGAACTACCAGGTTCAAACAGCCCTTTCCTCTTGTGTTCTGTTCTCCCAGATCTCTCTTGGTCAAGTTTGGCCTTGAAACTCAATTGGAGCTTCAATATTTTCCTCAAAGGACTGAAGATTTAATCCAGGAAGTCTACTTTAGTTTGCACCTTTATCAATATTTCTTCTTATGACTCAGTCTTCTCAGGACTTAGACCTCCTTCTCAACTGCTACATGTTTTATTTAACTAATTCTTTCTATGTGCCTTTTTAAAGTAAATTTCCATGTTGTCTTTAAATATCCTTTAGTTAACAGCTCTGGTAGCTCTACTTCTGAGAAACATTTAATTTCTTATCTTCCAGCAGCTTGCAGTGTTTGTTGCATACTGATATTTTTTTTAGAAATACATTTTCCTGTCCTTCAAGAATATAAATTCCTTAAGGCAGGAATATAGCTCAAATTCCAGTTTTCTTACTGAATGATGGCATGCAGAATTGGGCATCTATAGGAAGTTATTGAATAAATACACCTAAACACTCTTAAAATATTTTTCTAGAAAAGGGTAAGACAGAGAGTACGGAATCCACTGGAGGAAAAGGATTGAATAAACAGCTCTGATATTTTTCCATGTTAAAAAAAAAAAAAAAAAGAAAAAAAAAAAGAAAAAGCAATATTTCAGTTCTATGACTTCTAAGTTTATGCCTAGACAGCAGATCTGGAAAGCTGATGCTTTCCTGATATGTATACCTTTTTTAAGTCCAAATGAAGCTGGGACTTGGTAGTGGTTTTGATTGTGATTTTTGATGTAGAAGAGTACACAGCATTTTACATTCCACCCCCAGCCCCTTATGACAGACAGAGGATAACATTTTTTTCAGGTCTTATTCTTGCACTGTTTCTAGGCCTAGAACATCATCAAACAGTGAATATACAATCATACCACCTCTCACATACATTATGGAACTTACAGCTTCTGCTTGTCAACTGTAAAATCTTGGCTTTTCAAATCACTCATAAAAAACAGAAGTTAAGACAGGTTTAGTAAAATCAAGCTCTGATGACATTTTGATGACATGCTCGAACTTCAGTCAGAAGTTTAAAACCTGTAACAGTGTATTTCCAATCAGTTTTTAGGCAGATATTAGATATCAAAGTCAGAGTATGCAGACAATCTGTGAATTCTCAGAGGATATGCACTTCGATCTGTTTAATATTTTATTCATTATGCTTTAATTGAAGATATTTGCTTTTTCTCGTTAAGATAAATTAGTGAATTGATCTTTAGTGCACTAAATGAAACATGTTAGTATAATGTTAGGGTTGGTGTCTTTAATGGAAAAAAAATCATAGGAGTTAAAGTTACAATGTTCATACAGCACCCTTAATTCAGTTAAGCTGAATGCTTGTAGTTTTATTAAATAATAGATATACTGTTAAATTTAATGTTGCATTTTATAAGTGCAGTACAAGTGATGAGACGTAGTTACTGCGGGCACACTTTCTCTGGAATTATTGAGTTCTGTTATCAATAACCCCATGTATACATACAATACTTTTTATCCCAAAGCTTCTCAAAATGATTTAGCTATGATAGGCCAGGTTTTGAATCCTGGTTGAAATGGATTTATCATGAAACTTCCTATTTACACATGCAAACACTATGATGAGGTTTGAATGCATTGCTCTAGTCCCACAATTTGTATGATGCGATGAGAAGTTTCCAGTTTGAACTCTGCTCATATCTGTGAAGCAAGCAATCACTGAAAAACAACACTCTACCTTTTTAGTAGCTTTTCTGTCTTTTAAAAACACTAGATGCAGAAAAAGAAAGCTGAGCTGTTCACATAGAGACCAGGGCAAAGCAATCTCAATGAGTGCCACAAACCTACTGGTTTGGTTTGCATATTGAAAGTTACCTGCATGTGCAAAACCAAAGGAAATGATACCAAAGTGACCCAAGTTCCAATTCTGTATTATGGGTTTAAGGGTAAAGTCTGTATGCCCCAAAGAGAAAAGGATGGCTTTGGTTACAAGAGGCATCCAGATTCAGAGAAAAGCCTAAAATACCAATTCAGATATGCTTCTAATTTCAGTTAACACATTGAGGAAGTCAGAGTGTTTGTACAATCTTGCCTGCCTAGACAAAGCTGCAGTAAAAGAATGTAATGGATATCTGATTAAAAAGCTTTTTTAGTTAAGTAGTTTAACCAGGTTTTTTCCGTAGGCATTTAAGTCTCTTTATTTTTTAAAATTTTGGTTTTACTCCTTTTTTTTTTTAATAGTAACATTTCAGTATATAAGAGAATATTAGGGGCAGAAATTTGGGTCCAGCTCCCTTTAATCTTGTTTTTTGTTTGGAGTAAGAGAAAACAGTAAGACATTGTGTAACTGATAAAGAGCATTTGCAGTGTAAAGAGACACTTTAGAAGTTTTGCTTTGGCTATTACCAGTTGTAATACATTTATGAAAGGGTCTCAGAGCACTGTCTGTGTATTATTTGAGTAGGACAAACAACCCTTAAAGCTCAGCGTTTCTTTTCATTGTACCTATTTTACTGTTTAAAAAATACAGACAGATAAAATAATGTCAACTGTTATGCCTATAGTCAAAACCTCAAGCAATACCTACTAAAAGAAGTGACCTGTTTTTCAGAGTGCTTTCTTTGGTGCCTAAAAGTAATGGCTGTAACAGCTCATGCGGACAGTGCAATTTACTGTCACAGTAAAGTGTTTCACATTATGAGAAAAAAGTAAACCCCTCCAAAATACAAAGCCCTCTCCAAAATAAAAACTACAAAAATAAAATAAATCAGATTATTTAATACATTCTGTTTTTATACATATGGTACTAATCATCCTGTAGTGTGTTTTCTTCTGCTGATCCAGAAAAAATGCCGGGAGAAGTGTCTCTGTGAACCTCCATCTCTTTTATTTTTTTCAGTCAGGGAGTCTGCACAAATTTTCCCACAGGCTCTTACTTTGTTTGAATGTCCAAAATTATGTCTTGCAAGGTCACGTATTACACTGCACACAAGTGCATATGCAAGGTATCTGCTGCCTTAGAGGATTAATGAGATTAAGATTGACATACTTGAGATAAAGCTGTTTCATGCTTTTAAGAAAATCATATCATCCAATTACCTTAGCAATAGCATTTTTCCAGTATCAGAATATCAAGCAGGAACATCACTTCCATGATTGTTTTTACTCTCATGAAAAAAGGGGAAGAGCTAAACTCAGATCTAACAATGAACACGATTGTTTTTATTCAAATAGAACTACTATTATTCACACTATCAAAGTAATAGAGAACCTGGAAACATTTCATTCTGCAAATGATCTTTAGGCTCATGTACAATTCTTTCTTTACAAGCCTAAAAATGAAGAGTACACTTCACTTACACAAAAAGCATAGTGAAACAGAACACCAGTATTACACGAAAATATATAGAAAATAGTCAACAAAGGCCTCTGAGACATGCAGCTTGCTGAAACTTAAGACTTCAGCATACACCTAGAAATAAATTGTTACATGTATGAAAGCTAAGTCTGACAATAGTTTCTTCTGGTTAAGTGGCTGATATTCTCTTGTAAACAGAGGAGACTATAAAGGTGAAGTACTGCTACTAGCCAACATCTTACCTGGATTCAACATCATTTAATGTATAGATTACCTGTCCTGATCTTTAACTAAATTTATGTTATTCTGGAAGTGTTCACACTTTGTCATTAGCCAGGTTGGACTGACTAGTCATTTCCTTTAATGCATTTTTTGATCTAAAGGAACTGGATTTTTCTAATAGGTAGTCTAGGACCCCAAATAAAGAAACCAAGCAAACAGGTATACTGGTCTCCCTCTTTTCAAACATTAATTTCAAAAGCTCACACATAGTGATATGTGAAATAAGACCAGAATGTAGTGGCAAAGGTAAAGAAAACAGTTTTTATTCAATTTCTAAACAATTAAATTAGAATACTTAATTTCCTTCTTTTTTTTGCCCCAAATAGCTATTAACTTACCTTACTGGATGAAATAGCAAACAGACTGTCTCTATAACAAATTAAGTTCATTATTGATCTCGTTTGATTTGGTTTATTGCAGCTGAAATCATTAAAGCTTCTCCCCATGCTTTGCCAAAGCAGTGTGGATGACTGTAGAAGTAAACAAAAGGACTGGAAGGAGTGGCTAGCGATTGCTCACAGCAGTAGACTTGTAACTTTAGCTTTCTATTAGTATGCAAATACTTAATGAATTGAAATCACATAACTGAAGAACAATGCTTAATGACTGCTCAGTGCAGATTTTTCAAACCCATGCAATTTGGTCTTAGTCATTATTATGCCTCTTCTGAATGCTGTAAAGGAAGTTTCAATTGCCATCTTCCATTTACTAAGCCTATTCCTGGCACTCATGAATATTGAATTAATCAGACCAATAAGTATGAGTAGCATTTCTTTCTATCAATGTGCATATGTTAAGAATCATTGAAGTATGCAAAAAAAGGAAGCCTTAGAAAGCAGAAAGAACAATATATGTTTAATAAGCCTCAAGTGTTTTCATAAAGGCAGATAGGAGGGTTGCCTCTCTTTAGGACAAACTTAATATACTCAGTATCTGTAGCAACACTTGCTTTAGCTTGTACTCTTTGAGCAATCATGTTCTACTAGAAATTAATTTAATTTAGCTGACTTATCTCCATATTTTTTTACGAGAAGAAAATTAACAGCCAGAACAAAGAGCCTGTCCAAGATGGAACATTATTTCCACAATTCTGTGCCTACCCCTTGCATCAAACATGAACAAACAGGGTGAAGAACTGCAATCCTCCTTCACACAACAGTAATTTGGAAATTCTTCTAAACCAGTATGAATCCTCATCGAGTCAGCCAATAGACAAAATCTGCAAGCACCACTCCAGTTTATAACGTTCATTCATCAAAAAGTGTCTTACCCACTGGCTTGTCGATCTGATTCACATTCAGTTTTATGTAGAGGAATGCGTGTCTTTTACATGAAACTACCATGTCTTGATTCCAGATACATTTTCTCCTTCTGCTTTATGCATAAAAATCCAACCAACCAACCCTGAAAAGGGCCATGCCAATACAATGATTCCAGCCAAGTGCCTTACATGTTCTGCAGAAAGGAAGGCAAACAGCAACTACCATGTCCATTAGCTGAGGGAAACATAACCGAAGATCGCAGAACAGGACTCTCGGCTGGGACCTCAAACTAAAACTGCTTCAGTGATACTCATGTATGATATTCTCTCAGTGGCAGAGGGTAGACATTTGTTCTCATCTTTCACAATACCCTTGAAGCATTCTATGCCATTGTTTATAACGACATATGGCTTCTTGCCCAGTTAAGGACAACAGGATGACTGTTAACATGAATACCAATCCTTGAAAGGACCCTTTCAATGACTAGCAATGGAGAAATGTTTTCTCATTTCTTCTATATATCTTCTTTTGTGGTGACTGGTTGCCATCAAAAGCAATCTTGTTAGATGAGATGTCATTTTATCTCTCTTTCACTACACACCACCACAAGCCCACTATCAAGCAGACAGCAGGAGACTGGCTAGTGGGTGGAGAACATGTAGCTGAATCTGAATCCTTGGAAGAAAACACATGTGGTGGAGAGAGCATTTTGAGAAACAGCGCTTACGCTGTTTCTTTTGGCTGACTGTAACTGGGTAGTCTCTGGTGCTTTGCTAATGTGCTCTCACAGGCGGTTGCTGTAAGTAATGCAGTTAAGATGCCATCTCCAGCTGGTTATTATCTTCTGTCACATTTTAGTGGCCAGTGGACAGACTTCACTGAATCTTCCACAACCCTTTGTTTGGATTACAGCAATGCAATATACCTGCATAAGAAGATTTCATTTGGCTGTAAGGAAACTTTCTTGGTTTCAGAAAACCACACTGTGTATTTGCAGTGACTCTAAATGGTCACCTCTCTTCTACAGTAGTGTCCCCTTTGATATCAAATCTAGGTGACTGTCTTGACTCTTATCTGCTGGGAACTGAATTGCTATAGACCAGGAAACCTCAAATATTTCCTAAAAACTGGTTAGCAGGCTGGGGTTATGTCAGTAAACCAAAATTAGACACAAACTTATTTGCATAAAAGACTCCTGGACACAATTCAAAGACTGTCTTTGGAAGCCCTGGCCCATCAGAACTGTCACAGTGCCTCATCCATCTGCATGACACATTGTTTAGCCTTTGGTGAGAGAAATACATATCTATCAGAAATCTAAAGAAGACAGTCCATTGCACAATTTTAGGGTAAGAGGATGAAAGGACAAAGAATATACAACAGATTGATGTTCTTATTCCTTAATTCACGAGTGACAGGAGCTCACCTGTGCAACAAGCACAGCACAAGGCAGAATAGAAAATGTGGCCAGCTGACCAGGCTCAGACCACTCTTCTGGCACTGTAGTGTTTCCTCACTCAAGAACTGTACTATAAATTCCATTTTTGAAACAAACAAACAAAATATTCAGTAACTGGATTAAGGGAAATACTCCTTATGACTTTGTACAGACTGAGGAAAATGTATTGCTGCTCAGTGTTTTCTTCCCCATTTACTTTGCATGTTTCCACAACAAAAGTTAAGCTTTCAAACTCAGATGCAGGTTGAAATGTTGTTTCTGTTGTTGTTGCTGTTTGTTGTTTTTTTTTTAACAGTGACATTGCTGAAAATGGTAAGATTAGAACTCTCCAAACATTTAAGGCTACAGAAAGAAGTGAGATCCAGGACTGAATCAAATCTTATCCATGAAGGAACTGAAATAGATACCAAATGCCAGCTGTTATGTGCAGCCATAATTTTAATAAACATTTCTCACATAACAGTATATGTAATGTAGTGTCACCCAAGTATGTTGCTAACTCCTACTTATGCTGTGCTAGCAATAGGATCCAGTTGCCAGAATTACGTTCCTTAATGGATGTGCTATTAGAATGTAAGGATGGTAACAGAATGAACTGATGGTAATTCAAGTTAATGTAGAAAAAATAAGATCAGTGCCAGTATATTCAATATTAAGAAGTTACAGGATGGCAATAAAACTAAAGGACAGAGAATTATCACTTAAAGGAACATGGGCAGATAAAACTGCAGCTAAATGTGAAGTACTCACATTGCTGTAGAACAGCTCTCTGTAGAACAGTACTTAGTTGGCCTCCATTACTGAATTACTGAAGACACCAAAGGTCAGTACAGGCTTTAATTAAATGAATAAGAACACAACAGTTGTTCATGGTGAAATATGTGGCAAGATCACTCTTACCAACATAGTTGACAATTTCTTTTTTTACTAATTTTTTTTTAGCTAAAATAAAGGACTGCAAAGATAAGGAAGACAATTATACTGAAATATACACTCCTATATATTTGTCTCAGTATAGCACTGACATCTGAGTGGGTTTGCAGGTAGGTTAAATAACCAAGATATAGATTTAAAGGAATTACCTCTTAGTAATACCGTTTTTGAAAATACGTTATTTTGTGCTTTCTTTATAATTTCCACAAATTCCCTAATTGTATTCATTACTCCTATTACCTATGTCACTATTTAAAAACTGAAGTAAATTAGTTTTTTGTGAATATTTTTTCAGTTTTAATGTTCCTAGATACTAGCTGATTTCAAAAATCATGAATATTTAAGAATTTCCAAACGTTTTCATGATTATTCTATTACCTGGAAACTGACGTAGAATCTGAAATGCAAACACTATAAATGAGGAAAACATAGACATAAACTAAAAATGCAGATGGACTGGCATAGATAAGCCCAGTATAACAGATCTAACATAAATTGCTGTGGTGTAAGGATGAACACCTTGTAATTTAACATACCATGTTAACAAATCATAATGTACTTACTGGCCCTTATTAGCACCCTGAACCTAGGATCTATTTGGCATGGACATCTATCCATGGACAGGCAACAGAAAGAGGCTGGAACTGGGACTGAGCAGTATCTCCTAAGAAACTGTGGAAGTGCCTTGTCCTGAGACTGGAAAACAAGTCACTTAGATTATGAGTTTCTTAGCACTACACATGGTATAATAATGCCCATTACAGGCAACCTTCACACAGGAAACCCAGTGCAGTATGAACCGGAACCCTTTGCCACCAGAAAATTCTGACTACATCTACAAACTTTTTTTATAGTATTTCTCAGTGTATCTCACCAAATGGCAAGCAATGCAAATGTGGAACTCTAAGGGTTGCACTGCTGTCTCCACCTACTGCACTTCAGTTTTGAGAAATAAAATTTCCATCCTCAGCCCCAAGTGTCTGACACAACTGACTTCAATCTCATCAGTTGTGACTAAAGGAAAACTTATGACTGACTCACATAAGAAGAAAAGAGGATTAATACAAAAAATGTCATCCTTTGTATTTTTCTCAATCTCTTAACAAATGGACCAAGGACAACGTGAACAGCAATTACGGGGAACATTGAATGGCAAAACTATAATCAGAGGCAAACTCTGCAGTGTATTTGATACTCTATTAGCTCCAAAAATCATGAATTCATAGAAAACAAGACTGTCAAAAATATCCCAATGTATTTAGACCCTATTGTTCGAAGAAAAGAACTGCCTCTTACATTTTGTCTTTATAGCATTGCCTCATTTCGTTTTTTCCAGAGGAGAAGCTAGTGGAGAAATAGAGGCTGTCCACTGCCTTATAAGTTTCTCTTTCAAGGGAGGGAAACCATTTTGAAGAAGAATTTTGATAAAACATGAACAGTTCTTTCTTGCCTTCCTTCACTTTTGTCCAACCATAAACCCGGATCAAACACAAGCACTTTCCTGAAGTAAAAATCAACTAAAAAAAAGGACATTATCTTTGTACAATCCAGCTCATCACTCTTAAAAGAAGAAATAGAAAATAAAAATGCAATTCTGTTCCCAAAATGCAGGTAAGAGGAAAACATTTGCTTGGCGGTCTTTAGACTAGTCTGGGATAACATCTCTTTCTGAAAATGCACAGTGTTTACTCAAACCTCCCCTAGACCTCCAAGGATGAACATTGTGCCTCAGCACCAGGGCTGGAAACAGAGCCTGCTGGGGTAAAGAAAGACAGTGCAATGCAGGAAGACTCTGCACTCGATCCAAATTCCAAACTATGAGAAATAAGCCCATCTGCAATACAAACTACTGCCAACTCCTTCCACAGAACAGTTATATGGAAAATATCACAGCAAGCTAGATAATTGTTTGTTATTTCCATGTATTTACACTGAGAATTCATGCAGATACTTTTATGATAAAAGCCCTTACAAGGAAATGTGAAGTCAATGTTGCCTGTGATCTCTAATGTACTCAGATCTGTCAAGATAAAGAAAATTATCCTGAGTACCCTGAGTTGAATTCTGATACTGTCACAAGATGAGCTTGCATAAACAAATAGCTGCCTCTTTGAAGGATCAGTTTAGGTCGTGAGAGTTTAT